>NC_082724.1:66431851-67089229 GCF_030144855.1 Hypanus sabinus | reverse complement strand
GTGCTCCTTCCTCTGTCATTCATCGCTCCTTCCACAATTGTTCATCACTCCTTCCTCTGTTGTTCATCAATTCTTCCGCAATTGTTCATCAATCCTTCCTCTGTTAATCATTGCTCCTTCCTCTGTTGTTCATTAACCCTTCCTCTGTCATTCAGTGTTCCTTCCTCTGCAATTCATCACTCTTTCCTGAATTGTACATCACTCCTTCCTCTGTCATTCAGTGCTCCTTCCTCTTTCATTCATCGCTCCTTCCTCAATTGTTCCTCACTCCTTCCTCTGTCATTCATCGCTCCTTCCTCTGTTGATCATCACTCTACCTCTGTCATTCATCACTGTTTCCTCAATTGTTCATCACGCCTTCCTCTGTAATTCATCGCACCTTCCTCAGTTGTCCATTACTCCTTCCTCTGTCATTCATCTCTACTTCCTCAATTGTTCATTACTCTTTCCTCTGTTGTTCATCTCTCCTTCCTCAATTGTTCATTACTCCTTCCTCTGTCATTCATCGCTACTTCCTCAATTGTTCCTCACTCCTTCCTCTGTCATTCATCGCTCCTTCCTCAGTTGATCATCACTAATCCTCTGTCATTCATCGCGTCGTCCTGAATTCTTTATCACTCCTTCCTCAGTCATTCATTGCTACTTCCTGTGTTGTTCTTCAATCCTTCCTCTGTCATTCATCGCTCCTTCCTCTGTCATTCATCACCCTTTCATCAGTTGTTCATCAATCCTTTCTCTGCCTTTCATCGCTCCTTCCTCAATTGGCAATCACTCCTTCCTCTGTAATTCATTGCATCTTCCTGAACTGCTCATCACTCCTTCCTCTGACATTCATCACTCCTTCCTTTGTCGTTCATCGCTCCTTCCTCAGTTGATCATCAACCTTCCTCTCTCATTCATCGCTCCTTCCTCTGTTGTTCATCAATCCTCCCTCTGTCATTCATAACTCGTTACTCAATTGTTCATCAATCCCTCCTGTCATTCATCGCTCCTTCCTCAATTGTTCATTACTCTTTCCTCTGTTGTTCATCTCTCCTTCCTCAATTGTTCATCGCTCCTTCCTTTGTCATTCATCACTCCTTCTGCATTTGTTCATCAATCGGCCCTCTGTCATTCATCTCTCCTTCCTTTGTCATTCATCGCTCCTTACTCAATTATTCCTCAATCCTTCCTCTGTCATTCAGTGCTCTTTCCTCTGTCATTCATTGCTCCTTCCTCAATTGTCCATCACTCCTTCCTCTTTCATTCAACGCTCCTTCCTAAATTGTAATCACTCCTTCCTCTGTCATTCATCGACTCCTTCCTCAGTTGATCATCACTCTACCTCTGTCATTCCCTGCTTCTTCCCGAGTTGATCATCACTCCTTCCTCTGTCATTCATCGCGTCTTCCTGAATAGTTCATCACTCCGTCCTCTGTCATTCCTCGATCCTTGCTCAATTGTACATCACTCGTTTCTCTGTTGTTCGTGTCTCCTTCCTATCTCATTCTTCGCTCCTTCCTGAATTGTTCATCAATCCTTCCTCTGTCATTCATCGCTTATTCCTCAAATGTTCATCAATCTTTCCTCTGTCATTCATCGCTCTTTCCTCTGTTGTTAATCAATCCTTCCTCTGTCATTCATCACTCTTTCCTCAATTGTTCATCGCTCCTTCCTCTGTCATTCATCGCACCTTCCTCTGTTGTTCATTCATCCTTCATCTGTCATTCATCTCTCCTTCCTCAATTGTTCATCAATACATCCTCTGTCACTCATCGCTCCTTCCTCAGTTCTTCCTCACTCCTTCCTCTGTCATTCATCGCTCATTCCTCAATTGTTCCTCAATCCTTCCTCTGTCATTCATTTCTCCTTCCTCTGTTGTTCATCAGTCCTTCCTCTGTCTTTCATCACTCCTTCCTCAATTGTTCATCACTACTTCCTCTGTTGTTCATCAATCCTTCCGCAATTGTTCATCAATCCTTCCTCTGTTATTCATTAACCCTTCCTCTGTCATTCATCGCTCCTTCCGCAATTGTTCATCAATCCTGCCTCTGTCATTCAGTGTTCCTTCCTCTGCAATTCATCACTCATTCCTGAATTGTTCATCACTGTTATTCATCTTTCCTTCCTCAATTGTTCATCAATACTTCCTCAGTCATTCACCAGTCATTCCTCAGTTCTTCCTCACTCCTTCCTCCGTCATTCATCACTCCTTCCTCAGTTGATCATCACTCGTCCTCTGTCATTCATCGCTTCTTCCTGAATAGTTCATCACTCCTTCCTCTGTCATTCATCGATCCTTGCTCAATTGTACATCGCTCTGTTCTCTGTAGTTTGTCCCTCCTTCCTATCTCATTCATCCCTCCTTCCTGAATTGTTCATCAATCCTTCCTCTGTAGTTCATCGCTCATTCCTCAATTGTTCATCAATCCTTACTCTGGCATTCATTGCTCTTTCCTCTGTTGTTTATCAATCATTCCTCTGTCATTCATCACTCCTTCCTCAATGGTTTATGACTATTTCCTCTGACATTCATAGCTCCTTCCTCAGTTGTCCATTACTCCTTCCTCTGTCATTCATCGCTCCCTACTCTGTTGATCATCACTCCTTCCATTGTCATTCATCGCATCTTCCTCAATTGTTCATAACTCCTTCCGCTGTCATTCATCACTCCTTCCACAATTGTTCATCACTCCTTCCTCTGTTGTTCATCAATCCTTCCGCAATTGTTCATCAATCCTTCCTCTGTTAATCATTGCTCCTTCCTCTGTTGTTCATTAACCCTTCCTCTGTCATTCAGTGTTCCTTCCTCTGCAATTCATCACTCTTTCCTGAATTGTACATCACTCCTTCCTCTGTTATTCATCTCTCCTTCCTCAATTGTTCATCAATGCTTCCTCAGTCATTCATCAATCATTCCTCAGTTCTTCCTCACTCATTCCTCTGTCATTCATCGCTCCTTCCTTTGTCATTCATCGCTCATTCCTCAATTGTTCCTCAACCCTTCCTCTGTCATTCAGTGCTCTACTTCCTCATTTTTCCTCACTCCTTCCTCTGTCATTCATCGCTCCTTCCTCTGTCATCATCACTCTCTTCCCGTCAATTGTTCATCACTCCCTTCCTCTGTCATCTCATCGCACCATCCTCTGTTGTTCATATCATCTTCATCTGTCATTCATCTCTCCTTCCTCAATTTGTTCATCAATACATCCTCTGTCACTCCATCGCTCCTTCCTCAGTTCTTTCCTCACGTCCTTCCGTCTGTTCATTCATCGCTCATTCCTCAATTGTTCTCAATTCCTTCCTTCTGTCATTCATTTCTCCTTCCTCTGGTTGTTCATCAGTCCTATCCTCTGTCCTTTCATCACTCCATCCTCAATTGTTCATCACTACTTCCTCTGTTGTTCATCTATCCTTCCGCAATTGTTCATCAATCCTTCCTCTGTTAGTTCATTAACCCTTCCTCTGTCATTCATCGCTCCTTCCGCAATTGTTCATCAATCCTGCCTCTGTCATTCAGTGTTCCTTCCTCTGCAATTCATCACTCATTCCTGAATTGTTCATCACTGTTATTCATCTTTCCTTCCTCAATTGTTCATCAATACTCCTCAGTCATTCACCAGTCATTCCTCAGTTCTTCCTCACGTCCTTCCTCCGTCATTCATCACTCCTTCCTCAGTTGATCATCACTCGTCCTCTGTCATTCATCGCTCTTCCTGAATAGTCATCACTCCTTCCTCTGTCATTCATCGTATCCTTGCTCAATTGTGTACATCGCTCTGTTCTCTGTAGTTTGTCCCTCACTTCCTATCTCATTCATCCCTCCTTCCTGAATTGTTCATCAATCCTTCCTCTGTAGTTCATCGCTCATTCCTCAATTGTTCATCAATCCCTTACTCTGGCATTCATTGCTCCTTTCCTCTGTTGTTTATCAATCATTCCTCTGTCATTCATCACTCCTTCCTCAATGGTTTATCACTATTTCCTCTGACATTCATAGCTCCTTCCTCAGTTGTCCATTACTCCTTCCCTCTGTCATTCATCGCTCCCTACTCTGTTGATCATCACTCCTTCCATTGTCATTCATCGCATCTTCCTCAATTGTTCATAACTCCTTCCGCTGTCATTCATCACTCCTTCCACAATTGTTCATCACTCCTTCCTCTGTTGTTCATCAATCCTTCCGCAATTGTTCATCAATCCTTCCTCTGTTAATCATTGCTCCTTCCTCTGTTGTTCATTAACCCTTCCTCTGTCATTCAGTGTTCCTTCCTCTGCAATTCATCACTCTTTCCTGAATTGTACATCACTCCTTCCTCTGTTATTCATCTCTCTTCCTCAATTGTTCATCAATGCTTCCTCAGTCATTCATCAATCATTCCTCAGTTCTTCCTCACTCATTCCTCTGTCATTCATCGCTCCTTCCCTTTGTCATCATCGCTCATTCCTCAATTGTTCCTCAACTCCTTCCTCTGTCATTCAGTGCTCCTTCCTCTTTCATTCATTGCTCTTCCTCAATTGTCCATCGCTCCTTTCCTCTTTCATTCATCGCTCCTTCCTCAATTGTTCACTCACTCCTTCCTCTGTCCATTCATCGCCCCTTCCTCTGTCATTCATCACTCTTCCCTCAATTGTTCATCACTCCTTCCTCTGTCATTCATCGCACCTTCCTCTGTTGTTCATTCATCTTCATCTGTCATTCATCTCTCCTTCCTCAATTGTTCATCAATACATCCTCTGTCACTCATCGCTCCTTCCTCAGTTCTTCCTCACTCCTTCCTTGTCATTCATCGCTCATTCCTCAATTGTTCCTCAATCATTCCTCTGTCATTCATTTCTCCTTCCTCTGTTGTTCATCAGTCCTTCCTCTGTCTTTCATCGCTCCTTCCTCAATTGTTCATCACTCCTTCCTCTGTTGTTCATCAATCCTTCCGCAATTGTTCATCAATCCTTCCTCTGTTATTCATTGCTCCTTCCTCTGTTGTTCATTAACCCTTCCTCTGTCATTCATCGCTCCTTCCGCAATTGTTCATCAATCCTGCCTCTGTCATTCAGTGTTCCTTCCTCTGCAATTCATCACTCTTTCCTGAATTGTTCATCACTGTTATTCATCTCTCCTTCCTCAATTGTTCATCAATACTTCCTCAGTCATTCATCAGTCATTCCTCAGTTCTTCCTCACTCATTCCTCAGTCATTCATCACTCCTTCCTTTGTCATTCATCGCTCATTCCTCAATTGTTCCTCAACCCTTCCTCTGTCATTCAGTGCTCCTTCCTCTGTCATTCATTGCTCATTCCTCAATTGTCCATCACTCCTTCCTCTTTCATTCATCGCTACTTCCTCAATTATTCATCACGCCTTCCTCTGTAATTCATCGCACCTTCCTCAGTTGTCCATTACTCCTTTCTCTGTCATTCATCGCTACGTCCTCAATTGTTCCTCACTCCTTCCTCTGTCATTCATCGCTCCTTCCTCAGTTGATCATCACTCTTCCTCTGTCATTCATCGCTTCTTCCTGCGTTGTTCTTCAATCCTTCCTCTGTCATTCATTGCTCATTCCTCAATTGTTCATCAATCCTTCATTTCTCCTTTCGCTGTTGTTCATGAATCCTTCCTCTGTCTTTCATCGCAACATCCTCAGTTGATCATCACTCTTCCTCTGTCATTCATCGCGTCTTCCTGAATATTTCATCACTCCTTCCCCTGTCATTCATCGATCCTTCCTCAATTGTTCATCAATGCTTCCTCAGTCATTCATCAGTCATTCCTCAGTTCTTCCTCACTCATTCCTCTGTCATTCATCGCTCCTTCCTTTGTCATTCATCGCTCATTCCTCAATTGTTCCTCAACCCTTCTTCTGTCATTCAGTGCTCCTTCCTCTGTCATTCATCGCTCCTTCCACAATTGTTCATCACTCCTTCCTCTGTTGTTCATCAATTCTTCCGCAATTGTTCATCAATCCTTCCTCTGTTAATCATTGCTCCTTCCTCTGTTGTTCATTAACCCTTCCTCTGTCATTCAGTGTTCCTTCCTCTGCAATTCATCACTCTTTCCTGAATTGTTCATCACTCCTTCCTCTGTTATTCATCTCTCCTTCCTCAATTGTTCATCAATGCTTCCTCAGTCATTCATCAGTCATTCCTCAGTACTTCCTCACTCATTCCTCTGTCATTCATCGCTCCTTCCTTTGTCATTCATCGCTCATTCCTCAATTGTTCCTCAACCCTTCCTCTGTCATTCAGTGCTCCTTCCTCTGTCATTCATCGCTCCTTCCACAATTGTTCATCACTCCTTCCTCTGTTGTTCATCAATTCTTCCGCAATTGTTCATCAATCCTTCCTCTGTTAATCATTGCTCCTTCCTCTGTTGTTCATTAACCCTTCCTCTGTCATTCAGTGTTCCTTCCTCTGCAATTCATCACTCTTTCCTGAATTGTACATCACTCCTTCCTCTGTCATTCAGTGCTCCTTCCTCTTTCATTCATCGCTCCTTCCTCAATTGTTCCTCACTCCTTCCTCTGTCATTCATCGCTCCTTCCTCTGTTGATCATCACTCTACCTCTGTCATTCATCACTGTTTCCTCAATTGTTCATCACGCCTTCCTCTGTAATTCATCGCACCTTCCTCAGTTGTCCATTACTCCTTCCTCTGTCATTCATCTCTACTTCCTCAATTGTTCATTACTCTTTCCTCTGTTGTTCATCTCTCCTTCCTCAATTGTTCATTACTCCTTCCTCTGTCATTCATCGCTACTTCCTCAATTGTTCCTCACTCCTTCCTCTGTCATTCATCGCTCCTTCCTCAGTTGATCATCACTAATCCTCTGTCATTCATCGCGTCGTCCTGAATTCTTTATCACTCCTTCCTCAGTCATTCATTGCTACTTCCTGTGTTGTTCTTCAATCCTTCCTCTGTCATTCATCGCTCCTTCCTCTGTCATTCATCACCCTTTCATCAGTTGTTCATCAATCCTTTCTCTGCCTTTCATCGCTCCTTCCTCAATTGGCAATCACTCCTTCCTCTGTAATTCATTGCATCTTCCTGAACTGCTCATCACTCCTTCCTCTGACATTCATCACTCCTTCCTTTGTCGTTCATCGCTCCTTCCTCAGTTGATCATCAACCTTCCTCTCTCATTCATCGCTCCTTCCTCTGTTGTTCATCAATCCTCCCTCTGTCATTCATAACTCGTTACTCAATTGTTCATCAATCCCTCCTGTCATTCATCGCTCCTTCCTCAATTGTTCATTACTCTTTCCTCTGTTGTTCATCTCTCCTTCCTCAATTGTTCATCGCTCCTTCCTTTGTCATTCATCACTCCTTCTGCATTTGTTCATCAATCGGCCCTCTGTCATTCATCTCTCCTTCCTTTGTCATTCATCGCTCCTTACTCAATTATTCCTCAATCCTTCCTCTGTCATTCAGTGCTCTTTCCTCTGTCATTCATTGCTCCTTCCTCAATTGTCCATCACTCCTTCCTCTTTCATTCAACGCTCCTTCCTAAATTGTTCTTCACTCCTTCCTCTGTCATTCATCACTCCTTCCTCAGTTGATCATCACTCTACCTCTGTCATTCCCTGCTTCTTCCCGAGTTGATCATCACTCCTTCCTCTGTCATTCATCGCGTCTTCCTGAATAGTTCATCACTCCGTCCTCTGTCATTCCTCGATCCTTGCTCAATTGTACATCACTCGTTTCTCTGTTGTTCGTGTCTCCTTCCTATCTCATTCTTCGCTCCTTCCTGAATTGTTCATCAATCCTTCCTCTGTCATTCATCGCTTATTCCTCAAATGTTCATCAATCTTTCCTCTGTCATTCATCGCTCTTTCCTCTGTTGTTAATCAATCCTTCCTCTGTCATTCATCACTCTTTCCTCAATTGTTCATCGCTCCTTCCTCTGTCATTCATCGCACCTTCCTCTGTTGTTCATTCATCCTTCATCTGTCATTCATCTCTCCTTCCTCAATTGTTCATCAATACATCCTCTGTCACTCATCGCTCCTTCCTCAGTTCTTCCTCACTCCTTCCTCTGTCATTCATCGCTCATTCCTCAATTGTTCCTCAATCCTTCCTCTGTCATTCATTTCTCCTTCCTCTGTTGTTCATCAGTCCTTCCTCTGTCTTTCATCACTCCTTCCTCAATTGTTCATCACTACTTCCTCTGTTGTTCATCAATCCTTCCGCAATTGTTCATCAATCCTTCCTCTGTTATTCATTAACCCTTCCTCTGTCATTCATCGCTCCTTCCGCAATTGTTCATCAATCCTGCCTCTGTCATTCAGTGTTCCTTCCTCTGCAATTCATCACTCATTCCTGAATTGTTCATCACTGTTATTCATCTTTCCTTCCTCAATTGTTCATCAATACTTCCTCAGTCATTCACCAGTCATTCCTCAGTTCTTCCTCACTCCTTCCTCCGTCATTCATCACTCCTTCCTCAGTTGATCATCACTCGTCCTCTGTCATTCATCGCTTCTTCCTGAATAGTTCATCACTCCTTCCTCTGTCATTCATCGATCCTTGCTCAATTGTACATCGCTCTGTTCTCTGTAGTTTGTCCCTCCTTCCTATCTCATTCATCCCTCCTTCCTGAATTGTTCATCAATCCTTCCTCTGTAGTTCATCGCTCATTCCTCAATTGTTCATCAATCCTTACTCTGGCATTCATTGCTCTTTCCTCTGTTGTTTATCAATCATTCCTCTGTCATTCATCACTCCTTCCTCAATGGTTTATGACTATTTCCTCTGACATTCATAGCTCCTTCCTCAGTTGTCCATTACTCCTTCCTCTGTCATTCATCGCTCCCTACTCTGTTGATCATCACTCCTTCCATTGTCATTCATCGCATCTTCCTCAATTGTTCATAACTCCTTCCGCTGTCATTCATCACTCCTTCCACAATTGTTCATCACTCCTTCCTCTGTTGTTCATCAATCCTTCCGCAATTGTTCATCAATCCTTCCTCTGTTAATCATTGCTCCTTCCTCTGTTGTTCATTAACCCTTCCTCTGTCATTCAGTGTTCCTTCCTCTGCAATTCATCACTCTTTCCTGAATTGTACATCACTCCTTCCTCTGTTATTCATCTCTCCTTCCTCAATTGTTCATCAATGCTTCCTCAGTCATTCATCAATCATTCCTCAGTTCTTCCTCACTCATTCCTCTGTCATTCATCGCTCCTTCCTTTGTCATTCATCGCTCATTCCTCAATTGTTCCTCAACCCTTCCTCTGTCATTCAGTGCTCCTTCCTCTTTCATTCATCGCTCCTTCCTCAATTGTTCCTCACTCCTTCCTCTGTCATTCATCGCTCCTTCCTCTGTCATTCATCACTCTTCCCTCAATTGTTCATCACTCCTTCCTCTGTCATTCATCGCACCATCCTCTGTTGTTCATTCATCCTTCATCTGTCATTCATCTCTCCTTCCTCAATTGTTCATCAATACATCCTCTGTCACTCATCGCTCCTTCCTCAGTTCTTCCTCACTCCTTCCTCTGTCATTCATCGCTCATTCCTCAATTGTTCCTCAATCCTTCCTCTGTCATTCATTTCTCCTTCCTCTGTTGTTCATCAGTCCTTCCTCTGTCTTTCATCACTCCTTCCTCAATTGTTCATCACTACTTCCTCTGTTGTTCATCAATCCTTCCGCAATTGTTCATCAATCCTTCCTCTGTTATTCATTAACCCTTCCTCTGTCATTCATCGCTCCTTCCGCAATTGTTCATCAATCCTGCCTCTGTCATTCAGTGTTCCTTCCTCTGCAATTCATCACTCATTCCTGAATTGTTCATCACTGTTATTCATCTTTCCTTCCTCAATTGTTCATCAATACTTCCTCAGTCATTCACCAGTCATTCCTCAGTTCTTCCTCACTCCTTCCTCCGTCATTCATCACTCCTTCCTCAGTTGATCATCACTCGTCCTCTGTCATTCATCGCTTCTTCCTGAATAGTTCATCACTCCTTCCTCTGTCATTCATCGATCCTTGCTCAATTGTACATCGCTCTGTTCTCTGTAGTTTGTCCCTCCTTCCTATCTCATTCATCCCTCCTTCCTGAATTGTTCATCAATCCTTCCTCTGTAGTTCATCGCTCATTCCTCAATTGTTCATCAATCCTTACTCTGGCATTCATTGCTCTTTCCTCTGTTGTTTATCAATCATTCCTCTGTCATTCATCACTCCTTCCTCAATGGTTTATCACTATTTCCTCTGACATTCATAGCTCCTTCCTCAGTTGTCCATTACTCCTTCCTCTGTCATTCATCGCTCCCTACTCTGTTGATCATCACTCCTTCCATTGTCATTCATCGCATCTTCCTCAATTGTTCATAACTCCTTCCGCTGTCATTCATCACTCCTTCCACAATTGTTCATCACTCCTTCCTCTGTTGTTCATCAATCCTTCCGCAATTGTTCATCAATCCTTCCTCTGTTAATCATTGCTCCTTCCTCTGTTGTTCATTAACCCTTCCTCTGTCATTCAGTGTTCCTTCCTCTGCAATTCATCACTCTTTCCTGAATTGTACATCACTCCTTCCTCTGTTATTGATCTCTCCTTCCTCAATTGTTCATCAATGCTTCCTCAGTCATTCATCAATCATTCCTCAGTTCTTCCTCACTCATTCCTCTGTCATTCATCGCTCCTTCCTTTGTCATTCATCGCTCATTCCTCAATTGTTCCTCAACCCTTCCTCTGTCATTCAGTGCTCCTTCCTCTTTCATTCATTGCTCCTTCCTGAATTGTCCATCGCTCCTTCCTCTTTCATTCATCGCTCCTTCCTCAATTGTTCCTCACTCCTTCCTCTGTCATTCATCGCCCCTTCCTCTGTCATTCATCACTCTTCCCTCAATTGTTCATCACTCCTTCCTCTGTCATTCATCGCACCTTCCTCTGTTGTTCATTCATCCTTCATCTGTCATTCATCTCTCCTTCCTCAATTGTTCATCAATACATCCTCTGTCACTCATCGCTCCTTCCTCAGTTCTTCCTCACTCCTTCCTTGTCATTCATCGCTCATTCCTCAATTGTTCCTCAATCATTCCTCTGTCATTCATTTCTCCTTCCTCTGTTGTTCATCAGTCCTTCCTCTGTCTTTCATCGCTCCTTCCTCAATTGTTCATCACTCCTTCCTCTGTTGTTCATCAATCCTTCCGCAATTGTTCATCAATCCTTCCTCTGTTATTCATTGCTCCTTCCTCTGTTGTTCATTAACCCTTCCTCTGTCATTCATCGCTCCTTCCGCAATTGTTCATCAATCCTGCCTCTGTCATTCAGTGTTCCTTCCTCTGCAATTCATCACTCTTTCCTGAATTGTTCATCACTGTTATTCATCTCTCCTTCCTCAATTGTTCATCAATACTTCCTCAGTCATTCATCAGTCATTCCTCAGTTCTTCCTCACTCATTCCTCAGTCATTCATCACTCCTTCCTTTGTCATTCATCGCTCATTCCTCAATTGTTCCTCAACCCTTCCTCTGTCATTCAGTGCTCCTTCCTCTGTCATTCATTGCTCATTCCTCAATTGTCCATCACTCCTTCCTCTTTCATTCATCGCTCCTTCCTCAATTGTTCCTCACTCCTTCCTCTGTAATTCATCGCTCCTTCCTCTGTTGTCCATTACTCCTTCCTCTGTCATTCATCGCTACTTCCTCAATTATTCATCACGCCTTCCTCTGTAATTCATCGCACCTTCCTCAGTTGTCCATTACTCCTTTCTCTGTCATTCATCGCTACGTCCTCAATTGTTCCTCACTCCTTCCTCTGTCATTCATCGCTCCTTCCTCAGTTGATCATCACTCTTCCTCTGTCATTCATCGCTTCTTCCTGCGTTGTTCTTCAATCCTTCCTCTGTCATTCATTGCTCATTCCTCAATTGTTCATCAATCCTTCATTTCTCCTTTCGCTGTTGTTCATGAATCCTTCCTCTGTCTTTCATCGCAACATCCTCAGTTGATCATCACTCTTCCTCTGTCATTCATCGCGTCTTCCTGAATATTTCATCACTCCTTCCTCTGTCATTCATCGATCCTTCCTCAATTGTTCATCAATGCTTCCTCAGTCATTCATCAGTCATTCCTCAGTTCTTCCTCACTCATTCCTCTGTCATTCATCGCTCCTTCCTTTGTCATTCATCGCTCATTCCTCAATTGTTCCTCAACCCTTCTTCTGTCATTCAGTGCTCCTTCCTCTGTCATTCATCGCTCCTTCCACAATTGTTCATCACTCCTTCCTCTGTTGTTCATCAATTCTTCCGCAATTGTTCATCAATCCTTCCTCTGTTAATCATTGCTCCTTCCTCTGTTGTTCATTAACCCTTCCTCTGTCATTCAGTGTTCCTTCCTCTGCAATTCATCACTCTTTCCTGAATTGTTCATCACTCCTTCCTCTGTTATTCATCTCTCCTTCCTCAATTGTTCATCAATGCTTCCTCAGTCATTCATCAGTCATTCCTCAGTTCTTCCTCACTCATTCCTCTTTCATTCATCGCTCCTTCCTTTGTCATTCATCGCTCATTCCTCAATTGTTCCTCAACCCTTCCTCTGTCATTCAGTGCTCCTTCCTCTGTCATTCATCGCTCCTTCCACAATTGTTCATCACTCCTTCCTCTGTTGTTCATCAATTCTTCCGCAATTGTTCATCAATCCTTCCTCTGTTAATCATTGCTCCTTCCTCTGTTGTTCATTAACCCTTCCTCTGTCATTCAGTGTTCCTTCCTCTGCAATTCATCACTCTTTCCTAAATTGTTCATCACTCCTTCCTCTTTTGTTCATCTCTCCTTCCTCAATTGTTCATCAATGCTTCCTCAGTCATTCATCAGTCATTCCTCAGTTGATCATCACTCTACCTCTGTCATTCATCGCTTCTTCCTGAGTTGTTCATCACTCCTTCCTTTGTCATTCATCGCTCCTTCCTCAATTGTCCATCACTCCTTCCTCTTTCATTCATCACTCCTTCCTCAGTTGATCATCACTCTACCTCTGTCATTCATCGCTTCTTCCTGAGTTGTTCATCACTCCTTCCTCTTTCATTCATCACTCCTTCCTCAATTGTTCCTCACTCCTTCCTCTGTCATTCATCGCTCCTTCCTCAGTTGATCATCACTCTACCTCTGTCATTCATCGCTTCTTCCTGAGTTGTTCATCACTCCTTCCTCTGTCATTCATCTCTCCTTCCTCAATTGTTCATCAATACATCCTCTGTCACTCATCGCTCCTTCCTCAGTTCTTCCTCACTCCTTCCTCTGTCATTCATCACTCCTTCCTCAATTGTTCATAACTCCTTCCGCTGTCATTCATCACAGCTTTCTCTGTTGATCATCAATCCTTCCACTTTCATTCATTGCTCCTTCCTCTGTTGTTCATTAATCCTTCCTCTGTCTTTCATCGTTCCTTCCGCATTTGTTCAACAATCCTTCCTCTGTCAATCAGTGCTCCGTCCTCTGTCATCCATTGCTCCTTCCTCAATTGTCCATCAACCCTTCCTCTGTTATTCATCGCTCCTTCCTCTATTGTTCCTCACACCTTCCTCTGTCATTCATCGCTCCTTCCTCAGTTGATCATCACTCTTCCTCTGTCATTCATCGCTTCTTCCTGAGTTGTTCTTCAATCCTTCCTCTGTCATTCATTGCTCATTCCTCAATTGTTCATCAATCCTTCCTCTGTCATTCATTTCTCCTTTCGCTGTTGTTCATGAATCCTTCCTCTGACTTTCATCGCAACATCCTCAGTTGATCATCACTCTTCCTCTGTCATTCATCGCTTCTTCCTGAATATTTCATCACTCCTTCCTCTGTCATTCATCGATCCTTGCTCAATTGTACATCGCTCTGTTCTCTGTAGTTCGTCCCTCCTTCCTATCTCATTCATCACTCCTTCCTGAATTGTTCATCAATCCTTCCTCTGTCGTTCATCGCTCATTCCTCAATTGTTCATCAATCCTTCCTCTGTCATTCATTGCTCTTTCCTCTGTTGTTTATCTATCATTCCTCTGTCATTCATCACTCCTTCCTCAATTGTTCATCACTCTTTCCTCAGACATTCATCGCTACTTCCTCAGTTGTCCATTACTCCTTCCTCTGTCATTCACCGCTCCCTACTCAGTTGATCATCACACCTTCCTCTGTCATTCATCGCTTTTTCCTGAATTTGTCATCACGACTTCCTCTGTCATTCATCTCTCCTTCCTCAATTGTTCCTCACTCCTTCCTGTGTCATTCATCGCTCCTTACTCTGTTTGATCATCACTCCTTCCATTGTCATTCATCGCTTCTTTCTCAATTGTTCATAACTCCTTCCGCTGTCATTCATCGCAGCTTTCTCTGTTGTTCATCAATCCATCCTCTGTCATTCATCACTCCTTCCTTTGTCATTCATCGCTCCTTCCTCAATTGTCCATCACTCCTTCCTCTTTCATTCATCACTCCTTCCTCAATTGTTCCTCACTCCTTCCTCTGTCATTCATCACTCCTTCCTCAGTTGATCATCACTCCTTCCTCTGTCATTCATCGATACTTCCTGTGTTGTTTTTCAATTCTTCCTCTGTCATTCATCGCTCCTTCCGCAATTGTTCATCAATCCTTCCTCCATCATTCATCGCTCCTTCCTCTGTCATTCATCTCTCCTTCCTCAATTGTTCATCAATACTTCCTCTGTAATTCATCGCTCCTTCCTCAATTGTTCATAACTCCTCCCGCTGTCATTCATCACAGCTTTCTCTGTTGTTCATCAATCCTTCCCCTTTCTTTCATTGCTCCTTCCTCTGTTGTTCATTCATACTTCCTCTGTCATTCATCACTCCTTCCTCAATTGTTCATCACTCTTTCCTCAGACATTCATCGCTACTTCCTCAGTTGTCCATTACTCCTTCCTCTGTCATTCATCGCTCACTACTCAGTTGATCATCACTCCTTCCTCTGTCATTCATCGCTTTTTCCTGAATTTGTCATCACTACTTCCTCTGTCATTCAACTCTCCTTCCTCAATTGTTCCTCACTCCTTCCTGTGTCATTCATCGCTCCTTACTCTGTTTGATCATCACTACTTCCATTGTCATTCATCGCTTCTTTCTCAATTGTTCATAACTCCTTCCTTTGTCATTCATCGCTCCTTCCTCAATTGTCCATCACTCCTTCCTCTTTCATTCATCACTCCTTCCTCAGTTGATCATCACTCTACCTCTGTCATTCATCGCTTCTTCCTGAGTTGTTCATCACTCCTTCCTCTTTCATTCATCACTCCTTCCTCAATTGTTCCTCACTCCTTCCTCTGTCATTCATCGCTCCTTCCTCAGTTGATCATCACTCTACCTCTGTCATTCATCGCTTCTTCCTGAGTTGTTCATCACTCCTTCCTCTGTCATTCATCTCTCCTTCCTCAATTGTTCATCAATACATCCTCTGTTACTCATCGCTCCTTCCTCAGTTCTTCCTCACTCCTTCCTCTGTCATTCATCACTCCTTCCTCAATTGTTCATAACTCCTTCCGCTGTCATTCATCACAGCTTTCTCTGTTGATCATCAATCCTTCCACTTTCATTCATTGCTCCTTCCTCTGTTGTTCATTAATCCTTCCTCTGTCTTTCATCGCTCCTTCCGCATTTGTTCAACAATCCTTCCTCTGTCAATCAGTGCTCCGTCCTCTGTCATCCATTGCTCCTTCCTCAATTGTCCATCAACCCTTCCTCTGTTATTCATCGCTCCTTCCTCTATTGTTCCTCACACCTTCCTCTGTCATTCATCGCTCCTTCCTCAGTTGATCATCACTCTTCCTCTGTCATTCATCGCTTCTTCCTGAGTTGTTCTTCAATCCTTCCTCTGTCATTCATTGCTCATTCCTCAATTGTTCATCAATCCTTCCTCTGTCATTCATTTCTCCTTTCGCTGTTGTTCATGAATCCTTCCTCTGACTTTCATCGCAACATCCTCAGTTGATCATCACTCTTCCTCTGTCATTCATCGCTTCTTCCTGAATATTTCATCAGTCCTTCCTCTGTCATTCATCGATCCTTGCTCAATTGTACATCGCTCTGTTCTCTGTAGTTCGTCCCACCTTCCTATCTCATTCATCACTCCTTCCTGAATTGTTCATCAATCCTTCCTCTGTCGTTCATCGCTCATTCCTCAATTGTTCATCAATCCTTCCTCTGTCATTCATTGCTCTTTCCTCTGTTGTTTATCTATCATTCCTCTGTCATTCATCACTCCTTCCTCAATTGTTCATCACTCTTTCCTCAGACATTCATCGCTACTTCCTCAGTTGTCCATTACTCCTTCCTCTGTCATTCACCGCTCCCTACTCAGTTGATCATCACACCTTCCTCTGTCATTCATCGCTTTTTCCTGAATTTGTCATCACGACTTCCTCTGTCATTCATCTCTCCTTCCTCAATTGTTCCTCACTCCTTCCTGTGTCATTCATCGCTCCTTACTCTGTTTGATCATCACTCCTTCCATTGTCATTCATCGCTTCTTTCTCAATTGTTCATAACTCCTTCCGCTGTCATTCATCGCAGCTTTCTCTGTTGTTCATCAATCCATCCTCTGTCATTCATCACTCCTTCCTTTGTCATTCATCGCTCCTTCCTCAATTGTCCATCACTCCTTCCTCTTTCATTCATCACTCCTTCCTCAATTGTTCCTCACTCCTTCCTCTGTCATTCATCGCTCCTTCCTCAGTTGATCATCACTCTACCTCTGTCATTCATCGCTTCTTCCTGAGTTGTTCATCACTCCTTCCTCTGTCATTCATCGCTCCTTCCTCAATTGTTCATCAGTACTCCTCTGTCATTTATCGATACTTCCAGTGTTGTTCTTCAATTCTTCCTCTGTCATTCATTGCTCCTTCCTCTGTTGATCAGCAATCCTTCCTCTGTCATTCATCGCTAGTTCCTCAGTTCTTCCTCACTCCTTCCTCAGTCATTCATCGCTCCTTCCTCAATTGTTCATAACTCCTTCCTGTGTCATTCATCACTCCTTCCTCAGATGACTATCACTCTTCCTCTGTCATTCATCGCTTCTTCCTGAATAGTTCATTACTTCTTCCTCTGTCATTCCTCGATCCTTGCTCAAATGTACATCGCTCGTTTCTCTGTTGTTCGAGTCTCCTTCCTATCTCATTCATCGCTCCTTGCTGAACTGTTCTTCAATCCTTCCTCTGTCATTCATCACTCCTTCCACTGTTGTTCTTCAATCATTCTTCTGTCATTCATCGCTTATTCCTCAAATGTTCATCAATCTTTCCTCTGTCATTCATCGCTCTTTCCTCTGTTGTTAATCAACCCTTCCTCTTTCATTCATCACTCTTTCCTCAATTGTTCATCACTCCTTCCTCTGTCATTCATCGATACTTCCTGTGTTGTTTTTCAATTCTTCCTCTGTCATTCATCGCTCCTTCCGCAATTGTTCATCAATCCTTCCTCCATCATTCATCGCTCCTTCCTCTGTCATTCATCTCTCCTTCCTCAATTGTTCATCAATACTTCCTCTGTCATTCATCGCTCCTTCCTCAATTGTTCATAACTCCTTCCGCTGTCATTCATCACAGCTTTCTCTGTTGTTCATCAATCCTTCCCCTTTCTTTCATTGCTCCTTCCTCTGTTGTTCATTCATCCTTCCTCTGTCATTCATCACTCCTTCCTCAGTTGATCATCACTATTCCTCTGTCATTAATCGCTTTTTCCTGAGTTGTTCTTCACTCCTTCCTCTGTCATTCATTGCTCCTTCCTCAATTGTTCATCAATACTACTCTGTCATTCATAGCTACTTCCAGTGTTGTTCTTCAATTCTTCCTCTGTCATTCATTGCTCCTTCCTCTGTTGATCAGCAATCCTTCCTCTGTCATTCATCGCTCGTTCCTCAGTTCTTCCTCACTCCTTCCTCAGTCATTCATTGCTCCTTCCTCAATTGTTCATCAATACATCCTCTGTCACTCTTCGCTCCTTCCTCAGTTCTTCCTCACACCTTCCTCTGTCATTCATCGCTCCTTCCTCAATTGTTCTTAACTCCTTCCGCTGTCATTCATCACAGCTTTCTCTGTTGATCATCAATCCTTCCTCTTTCATTCATTGCTCCTTCCTCTGTTGTTCATTAATCCTTCCTCTGTCTTTCATCGCTCCTTCCGCATTTGTTCAACAATCCTTCCTCTGTAATTCAGTGCTCCCTCCTCTGTCATCCATTGCTCCTTCCTCAATTATCCATCAAGCCTTCCTCTGTTATTCATCGCTCCTTCCTCTATTGTTCCTCACACCTTCCTCTGTCATTCATCGCTCCTTCCTCAGTTGATCATCACTCTTCCTCTGTCATTCATCGCTTCTTCCTGAGTTGTTCTTCAATCCTTCCTCTGTCATTCATTGCTCATTCCTCAATTGATCATCAATCCTTCCTCTGTCATTCATTTCTCCTTTCGCTGTTGTTCATGAATCCTTCCTCTGACTTTCATCGCAACATCCTCAGTTGATCATCACTCTTCCTCTGTCATTCATCGCGTCTTCCTGAATATTTCATCACTCCTTCCTCTGTCATTCATCGATCCTTGCTCAATTGTACATCGCTCTGTTCTCTGTAGTTCGTCCCTCCTTCCTATCTCATTCATCACTCCTTCCTGAGTTGTTCATCAATCCTTCCTCTGTCGTTCATCGCTCATTCCTCAATTGTTCATCAATCCTTCCTCTGTCATTTATTGCTCTTTCCTCTGTTGTTTATCTATCATTCCTCTGTCATTCATCACTCCTTCCTCAATTGATCATCAGTCTTTCCTCAGACATTCATCGCTACTTCCTCTGTTGTCCATTACTCCTTCCTCTGTCATTCATCGCTCCCTACTCTGTTGATCATCACTCCTTCCTGTGTCATTCATCGCTCCTTACTCTGTTTGATCATCACTCCTTCCATTGTCATTCATCACTTCTTTCTCAATTGTTCATAACTCCTTCCGCTGTCATTCATCGCAGCTTTCTCTGTTGCTCATCAATCCATCCTCTGTCATTCATCACTCCTTCCTTTGTCATTCATCGCTCCTTCCTCAATTGTTCATCAATCCTTCCTCTGTCATTCATTTCTCCTTTCGCTGTTGTTCATGAATCCTTCCTCTGACTTTCATCGCAACATCCTCAGTTGATCATCACTCTTCCTCTGTCATTCATCGCGTCTTCCTGAATATTTCATCACTCCTTCCTCTGTCATTCATCGATCCTTGCTCAATTGTACATCGCTCTGTTCTCTGTAGTTCGTCCCTCCTTCCTATCTCATTCATCACTCATTCCTGAATTGTTCATCAATCCTTCCTCTGTCGTTCATCGCTCATTCCTCAATTGTTCCTCAATCCTTCCTCTGTCATTCATTGCTCTTTCCTCTGTTGTTTATCTATCATTCCACTGTCATTCATCACTCCTTCCTCAATTGTTCATCACTCTTTCCTCAGACATTCATCGCTACTTCCTCAGTTGTCCATTTCTCCTTCCTCTGTCATTCATCGCTCCCTACTCAGTTGATCATCACTCCTTCCTCTGTCATTCATCGCTTTTTCCTGAATTTGTCATCACTACTTCCTCTGTCATTCATCTCTCCTTCCTCAATTGTTCCTCACTCCTTCCTGTGTCATTCATCGCTCCTTACTCTGTTTGATCATCACTCCTTCCATTGTCATTCATCGCTTCTTTCTCAATTGTTCATAACTCCTTCCGCTGTCATTCATCGCAGCTTTCTCTGTTGTTCATCAATCCATCCTCTGTCATTCATCACTCCTTCCTTTGTCATTCATCGCTCCTTCCTCAATTGTCCATCACTCCTTCCTCTTTCATTCATCACTCCTTCCTCAATTGTTCCTCACTCCTTCCTCTGTCATTCATCGCTCCTTCCTCAGTTGATCATCACTCCTCCTCTGTCATTCATCACTTCTTCCTGAGTTGTTCTTCACTCCTTCCTCTGTCATTCATCGCTCCTTTCTCAATTGTTCATCAATACTCCTCTGTCATTCATCGCTACTTCCAGTGTTGTTCTTCAATTCTACCTCTGTCATTCATCGCTCCTTCCTCTGTTGATCAGCAATCCTTCCTCTGTCATTCATCGCTCTTTCCTCAGTTTTTCCTCACTCCTTCCTCTGTCATTCATCGCTCCTTCCTCAATTGTTCCTAACTCCTTCTCGTGCCATTCATCACTCCTTCCTCAGATGACCATCACTCTTCCTCTGTCATTCATCGCTTCTTCCTGAATAGTTCATCTCTCCTTCCTCTGTCATTCCTCGATCCTTGCTCAATTGTACATCGCTCGATTCTCTGTTGTTCGTGTCGCCTTCCTATCTCATTCATCACTCCTTGCTGAACTGTTCATCAATCCTTCCTCTGTCATTCATCACTCCTTCCTTTGTCATTCATCGCTCCTTCCTCAATTGTCCATCACTCCTTCCTCTTTCATTCATCACTCCTTCCTCAATTGTTCCTCAGTCATTCCTCTGTCATTCATCGCTCCTTCCTCAATTGTTCATCAATACATCCTCTGTAACTCATCGCTCCTTCCTCAGTTCTTCCTCACTCCTTCCTCTGTCATTCATCACTCCTTCCTCAATTGTTCATAACTCCTTCCGCTGTCATTCATCACAGCTTTCTCTGTTGATCATCAATCCTTCCACTTTCATTCATTGCTCCTTCCTCTGTTGTTCATTAATCCTTCCTCTGTCTTTCATCGCTCCTTCCACATGTGTTCAACAATCCTTCCTCTGTCAATCAGTGCTCCGTCCTCTGTCATCCATTGCTCCTTCCTCAATTGTCCATCAACCCTTCCTCTGTTATTCATCGCTCCTTCCTCTATTGTTCCTCACACCTTCCTCTGTCATTCATCGCTCCTTCCTAAGTTGATCATCACTCTTCCTCTGTCATTCATCGCTTCTTCCTGAGTTGTTCTTCAATCCTTCCTCTGTCATTCATTGCTCATTCCTCAATTGTTCATCAATCCTTCCTCTGTCATTCATTTCTCCTTTCGCTGTTGTTCATGAATCCTTCCTCTGACTTTCATCGCAACATCCTCAGTTGATCATCACTCTTCCTCTGTCATTCATCGCGTCTTCCTGAATATTTCATCACTCCTTCCTCTGTCATTCATCGATCCTTGCTCAATTGTACATCGCTCTGTTCTCTGTAGTTCGTCCCTCCTTCCTATCTCATTCATCACTCATTCCTGAATTGTTCATCAATCCTTCCTCTGTCGTTCATCGCTCATTCCTCAATTGTTCATCAATCCTTCCTCTGTCATTCATTGCTCTTTCCTCTGTTGTTTATCTATCATTCCACTGTCATTCATCACTCCTTCCTCAATTGTTCATCACTCTTTCCTCAGACATTCATCGCTACTTCCTCAGTTGTCCATTTCTCCTTCCTCTGTCATTCATCGCTCCCTACTCAGTTGATCATCACTCCTTCCTCTGTCATTCATCGCTTTTTCCTGAATTTGTCATCACTACTTCCTCTGTCATTCATCTCTCCTTCCTCAATTGTTCCTCACTCCTTCCTGTGTCATTCATCGCTCCTTACTCTGTTTGATCATCACTCCTTCCATTGTCATTCATCGCTTCTTTCTCAATTGTTCATAACTCCTTCCGCTGTCATTCATCGCAGCTTTCTCTGTTGTTCATCAATCCATCCTCTGTCATTCATCACTCCTTCCTTTGTCATTCATCGCTCCTTCCTCAATTGTCCATCACTCCTTCCTCTTTCATTCATCACTCCTTCCTCAATTGTTCCTCACTCCTTCTTCTGTCATTCATCGCTCCTTCCTCAGTTGATCATCACTCTACCTCTGTCATTCATCGCTTCTTCCTGAGTTGTTCATCACTCCTTCCTCTGTCATTCATCGCTCCTTCCTCAATTGTTCATCAGTACTCCTCTGTCATTTATCGATACTTCCAGTGTTGTTCTTCAATTCTTCCTCTGTCATTCATTGCTCCTTCCTCTGTTGATCAGCAATCCTTCTTCTGTCATTCATCGCAACATCCTCAGTTGATCATCACTCTTCCTCTGTCATTCATCGCGTCTTCCTGAATATTTCATCACTCCTTCCTCTGTCATTCATCGATTCTTGCTCAATTGTACATCGCTCTGTTCTCTGTAGTTCGTCCCTCCTTCCTATCTCATTCATCACTCCTTCCTGAATTGTTCATCAATCCTTCCTCTGTCGTTCATCGCTCATTCCTCAATTGTTCATCAATCCTTCCTCTGTCATTTATTGCTCTTTCCTCTGTTGTTTATCTATCATTCCTCTGTCATTCATCACTCCTTCCTCAATTGATCATCACTCTTTCCTCAGACATTCATCGCTACTTCCTCAGATGTCCATTACTCCTTCCTCTGTCATTCATCGCTCCCTACTCTGTTGATCATCACTCCTTCCTGTGTCATTCATCGCTCCTTACTCTGTTTGATCATCACTCCTTCCATTGTCATTCATCACTTCTTTCTCAATTGTTCATAACTCCTTCCGTTGTCATTCATCGCAGCTTTCTCTGTTGTTCATCAATCCATTCTCTGTCATTCATCACTCCTTCCTTTGTCATTCATCGCTCCTTCCTCAATTGTCCATCAGTCCTTCCTCTTTCATTCATCACTCCTTCCTCAATTGTTCCTCACTCCTTCCTCTGTCATTCATCACTCCTTCCTCAGTTGATCATCACTCCTTCCTCTGTCATTCATCGATACTTCCTGTGTTGTTTTTCAATTCTTCCTCTGTCATTCATCGCTCCTTCCGCAATTGTTCATCAATCCTTCCTCCATCATTCATCGCTCCTTCCTCTGTCATTCATCTCTCCTTCCTCAATTGTTCATCAATACTTCCTCTGTCATTCATCGCTCCTTCCTCAATTGTTCATAACTCCTTCCGCTGTCATTCATCACAGCTTTCTCTGTTGTTCATCAATCCTTCCCCTTTCTTTCATTGCTCCTTCCTCTGTTGTTAATTCATACTTCCACTGTCATTCATCACTCCTTCCTCAATTGTTCATCACTCTTTCCTCAGACATTCATCGCTACTTCCTCTGTTGTCCATTACTCCTTCCTCTGTCATTCATCGCTCCCTACTCAGTTGATCATCACTCCTTCCTCTGTCATTCATCGCTTTTTCCTGAATTTGTCATCACTACTTCCTCTGTCATTCATCTCTCCTTCCTCAATTGTTCCTCACTCCTTCCTGTGTCATTCATCGCTCCTTACTCTGTTTGATCATCACTCCTTCCATTGTCATTCATCGCTTCTTTCTCAATTGTTCATAACTCCTTCCGCTGTCATTCATCGCAGCTTTCTCTGTTGTTCATCAATCCATGCTCTGTCATTCATCACTCCTTCCTTTGTCATTCATCGCTCCTTCCTCAATTGTCCATCACTCCTTCCTCTTTCATTCATCACTCCTTCCTCAATTGTTCCTCACTCCTTCCTCTGTCATTCATCGCTCCTTCCTCAGTTGATCATCACTCTACCTCTGTCATTCATCGCTTCTTCCTGAGTTGTTCATCACTCCTTCCTCTGTCATTCATCGCTCCTTCCTCAATTGTTCATCAGTACTCCTCTGTCATTTATCGATACTTCCAGTGTTGTTCTTCAATTCTTCCTCTGTCATTCATCGCTCCTTCCGCAATTGTTCATAACTCCTTCCTGTGTCATTCATCACTCCTTCCTCAGATGACTATCACTCTTCCTCTGTCATTCATCGCTCTTCCTGAATAGTTCATTACTTCTTCCTCTGTCATTCCTCGATCCTTGCTCAAATGTACATCGCTCGTTTCTCTGTTGTTCGTGTCTCCTTCCTATCTCATTCATCGCTCCTTGCTGAACTGTTCTTCAATCCTTCCTCTGTCATTCATCACTCCTTCCACTGTTGTTCATCAATCATTCTTCTGTCAATCATCGCTTATTCCTCAAATGTTCATCAATCTTTCCTCTGTCATTCATCGCTCTTTCCTCTGTTGTTAATCAACCCTTCCTCTTTCATTCATCACTCTTTCCTCAATTGTTCATCACTCCTTCCTCAGTCATTCATCGATACTTCCTGTGTTGTTTTTCAATTCTTCCTCTGTCATTCATCGCTCCTTCCGCAATTGTTCATCAATCCTTCCTCCATCATTCATCGCTCCTTCCTCTGTCATTCATCTCTCCTTCCAAAATTGTTCATCAATACTTCCTCTGTCATTCATCGCTCCTTCCTCAATTGTTCATAACTCCTTCCGCTGTCATTCATCACAGCTTTCTCTGTTGTTCATCAATCCTTCCCCTTTCTTTCATTGCTCCTTCCTCTGTTGTTCATTCATCCTTCCTCTGTCATTCATCACTCCTTCCTCAGTTGATCATCACTCCTCCTCTGTCATTAATCGCTTCTTCCTGAGTTGTTCTTCACTCCTTCCTCTGTCATTCATCGCTCCTTCCTCAATTTTTCATCAATACTCCTCTGTCATTCATAGCTACATCCAGTGTTGTTCTTCAATTCTTCCTCTGTCATTCATTGCTCCTTCCTCTGTTGATCAGCAATCCTTCCTCTGTCATTCATCGCTCGTTCCTCAGTTCTTCCTCACTCCTTCCTCAGTCATTCATCGCTCCTTCCTCAATTGTTCATCAATACATCCTCTGTCACTCATCGCTCCTTCCTCAGTAATTCCTCACTCCTTCCTCTGTCATTCATCGCTCCTTCCTCAATTGTTCATAACTCCTTCCGCTGTCATTCATCACAGCTTTCTCTGTTGATCATCAATCCTTCCTCTTTCATTCATTGCTCCTTCCTCTGTTGTTCATTAATCCTTCCTCTGTCTTTCATCGCTCCTTCCGCATTTGTTCAACAATCCTTCCTCTGTAATTCAGTGCTCCCTCCGCTGTCATCCATTGCTCCTTCCTCAATTGTCCATCAAGCCTTCCTCTGTTATTCATCGCTCCTTCCTCTATTGTTCCTCACACCTTCCTCTGTCATTCATCGCGTCTTCCTGAATATTTCATCACTCCTTCCTCTGTCATTCATCGATCCTTGCTCAATTGTACATCGCTCTGTTCTCTGTAGTTCGTCCCTCCTTCCTATCTCATTCATCACTCCTTCCTGAATTGTTCATCAATCCTTCCTCTGTCGTTCATCGCTCATTCCTCAATTGTTCATCAATCCTTCCTCTGTCATTTATTGCTCTTTCCTCT
This sequence comes from Hypanus sabinus, assembly GCF_030144855.1. Lineage (NCBI taxonomy): Eukaryota > Metazoa > Chordata > Chondrichthyes > Myliobatiformes > Dasyatidae > Hypanus > Hypanus sabinus. Next base: position 67,064,102 of record NC_082724.1, on the reverse strand, counting down.
GTTGTTTATCTATCATTCCTCTGTCATTCATCACTCCTTCCTCAATTGATCATCACTCTTTCCTCAGACATTCATCGCTACTTCCTCAGTTGTCCATTACTCCTTCCTCTGTCATTCATCACTCCTTCCTCAGTTGATCATCACTCCTCCTCTGTCATTAATCGCTTCTTCCTGAGTTGTTCATAACTCCTTCCGCTGTCATTCATCGCAGCTTTCTCTGTTGTTCATCAATCCATCCTCTGTCATTCATCACTCCTTCCTTTGTCATTCATCGCTCCTTCCTCAATTGTCCATCACTCCTTCCTCTTTCATTCATCACTCCTTCCTCAATTGTTCCTCACTCCTTCCTCTGTCATTCATCGCTCCTTCCTCAGTTGATCATCACTCTACCTCTGTCATTCATCGCTTCTTCCTGAGTTGTTCATCACTCCTTCCTCTGTCATTCATCGCTCCTTCCTCAATTGTTCATCAGTACTCCTCTGTCATTTATCGATACTTCCAGTGTTGTTCTTCAATTCTTCCTCTGTCATTCATTGCTCCTTCCTCTGTTGATCAGCAATCCTTCCTCTGTCATTCATCGCTAGTTCCTCAGTTCTTCCTCACTCCTTCCTCAGTCATTCATCGCTCCTTCCTCAATTGTTCATAACTCCTTCCTGTGTCATTCATCACTCCTTCCTCAGATGACTATCACTCTTCCTCTGTCATTCATCGCTTCTTCCTGAATAGTTCATTACTTCTTCCTCTGTCATTCCTCGATCCTTGCTCAAATGTACATCGCTCGTTTCACTGTTGTTAGTGTCTCCTTCCTATCTCATTCATCGCTCCTTGCTGAACTGTTCTTCAATCCTTCCTCTGTCATTCATCACTCCTTCCACTGTTGTTCATCAATCATTCTTCTGTCATTCATTGCTTATTCCTCAAATGTTCATCAATCTTTCCTCTGTCATTCATCGCTCTTTCCTCTGTTGTTAATCAACCATTCCTCTTTCATTCATCACTCTTTCCTCAATTGTTCATCACTCCTTCCTCTGTCATTCATCGATACTTCCTGTGTTGTTTTTCAATTCTTCCTCTGTCATTCATCGCTCCTTCCGCAATTGTTCATCAATCCTTCCTCCATCATTCATCGCTCCTTCCTCTGTCATTCATCTCTCCTTCCTCAATTGTTCATCAATACTTCCTCTGTCATTCATCGCTCCTTCCTCAATTGTTCATAACTCCTTCCGCTGTCATTCATCACAGCTTTCTCTGTTGTTCATCAATCCTTCCCCTTTCTTTCATTGCTCCTTCCTCTGTTGTTCATTCATCCTTCCTCTGTCATTCATCACTCCTTCCTCAGTTGATCATCACTCTTCCTCTGTCATTAATCGCTTCTTCCTGAGTTGTTCTTCACTCCTTCCTCTGTCATTCATCGCTCCTTCCTCAATTTTTCATCAATACTCCTCTGTCATTCATAGCTACTTCCAGTGTTGTTCTTCAATTCTTCCTCTGTCATTCATTGCTCCTTTCTCAGTTCTTCCTCACTCCTTCCTCAGTCATTCATCGCTCCTTCCTCAATTGTTCATCAATACATCCTCTGTCACTCATCGCTCCTTCCACAGTTCTTCCTCACTCCTTCCTCTGTCATTCATCGCTCCTTCCTCAATTGTTCATAACTCCTTCCGCTGTCATTCATCACAGCTTTCTCTGTTGATCATCAATCCTTCCTCTTTCATTCATTGCTCCTTCCTCTGTTGTTCATTAATCCTTCCTCTGTCTTTCATCGCTCCTTCCGCATTTGTTCAACAATCCTTCCTCTGTAATTCAGTGCTCCCTCCTCTGTCATCCATTGCTCCTTCCTCAATTGTCCATCAAGCCTTCCTCTGTTATTCATCGCTCCTTCCTCTATTGTTCCTCACACCTTCCTCTGTCATTCATCGCTCCTTCCTCAGTTGATCATCACTCTTCCTCTGTCATTCATCGCTTCCTCCTGAGTTGTTCTTCAATCCTTCCTCTGTCATTCATTGCTCATTCCTCAATTGATCATCAATCCTTCCTCTGTCATTCATTTCTCCTTTCGCTGTTGTTCATGAATCCTTCCTCTGACTTTCATCGCAACATCCTCAGTTGATCATCACTCTTCCTCTGTCATTCATCGCGTCTTCCTGAATATTTCATCACTCCTTCCTCTGTCATTCATCGATCCTTGCTCAATTGTACATCGCTCTGTTCTCTGTAGTTCGTCCCTCCTTCCTATCTCATTCATCACTCCTTCCTGAATTGTTCATCAATCCTTCCTCTGTCGTTCATCGCTCATTCCTCAATTGTTCATCAATCCTTCCTCTGTCATTTATTGCTCTTTCCTCTGTTGTTTATCTATCATTCCTCTGTCATTCATCACTCCTTCCTCAATTGATCATCACTCTTTCCTCAGACATTCATTGCTACTTCCTCAGTTGTCCATTACTCCTTCCTCTGTCATTCATCGCTCCCTACTCTGTTGATCATCACTCCTTCCTGTGTCATTCATCGCTCCTTACTCTGTTTGATCATCACTCCTTCCATTGTCATTCATCCCTTCTTTCTCAATTGTTCATAACTCCTTCCGCTCTCATTCATCGCAGCTTTCTCTGTTGTTCATCAATCCATTCTCTGTCATTCATCACTCCTTCCTTTGTCATTCATCGCTCCTTCCTCAATTGTCCATCACTCCTTCCTCTTTCATTCATCACTCCTTCCTCAATTGTTCCTCACTCCTTCCTCTGTCATTCATCACTCCTTCCTCAGTTGATCATCACTCCTTCCTCTGTCATTCATCGATACTTCCTGTGTTGTTTTTCAATTCTTCCTCTGTCATTCATCGCTCCTTCCGCAATTGTTCATCAATCCTTCCTCCATCATTCATCGCTCCTTCCTCTGTCATTCATCTCTCCTTCCAAAATTGTTCATCAATACTTCCTCTGTCATTCATCGCTCCTTCCTCAATTGTTCATAACTCCTTCCGCTGTCATTCATCACAGCTTTCTCTGTTGTTCATCAATCCTTCCCCTTTCTTTCATTGCTCCTTCCTCTGTTGTTCATTCATCCTTCCTCTGTCATTCATCACTCCTTCCTCAGTTGATCATCACTCCTCCTCTGTCATTAATCGCTTCTTCCTGAGTTGTTCTTCACTCCTTCCTCTGTCATTCATCGCTCCTTCCTCAATTTTTCATCAATACTCCTCTGTCATTCATCGCTTTTTCCTGAATTTGTCATCACTACTTCCTCTGTCATTCATCTCTCCTTCCTCAATTGTTCCTCACTCCTTCCTGTGTCATTCATCGCTCCTTACTCTGTTTGATCATCACTCCTTCCATTGTCATTCATCGCTTCTTTCTCAATTGTTCATAACTCCTTCCGCTCTCATTCATCGCAGCTTTCTCTGTTGTTCATCAATCCATTCTCTGTCATTCATCACTCCTTCCTTTGTCATTCATCGCTCCTTCCTCAATTGTCCATCAGTCCTTCCTCTTTCATTCATCACTCCTTCCTCAATTGTTCCTCACTCCTTCCTCTGTCATTCATCACTCCTTCCTCAGTTGATCATCACTCCTTCCTCTGTCATTCATCGATACTTCCTGTGTTGTTTTTCAATTCTTCCTCTGTCATTCATCGCTCCTTCCGCAATTGTTCATCAATCCTTCCTCCATCATTCATCGCTCCTTCCTCTGTCATTCATCTCTCCTTCCTCAATTGTTCATCAATACTTCCTCTGTCATTCATCGCTCCTTCCTCAATTGTTCATAACTCCTTCCGCTGTCATTCATCACAGCTTTCTCTGTTGTTCATCAATCCTTCCCCTTTCTTTCATTGCTCCTTCCTCTGTTGTTCATTCATACTTCCTCTGTCATTCATCACTCCTTCCTCAATTGTTCATCACTCTTTCCTCAGACATTCATCGCTACTTCCTCAGTTGTCCATTACTCCTTCCTCTGTCATTCATCGCTCCCTACTCAGTTGATCATCACTCCTTCCTCTGTCATTCAACGCTTTTTCCTGAATTTGTCATCACTACTTCCTCTGTCATTCATCTCTCCTTCCTCAATTGTTCCTCACTCCTTCCTGTGTCATTCATCGCTCCTTACTCTGTTTGATCATCACTCCTTCCATTGTCATTCATCGCTTCTTTCTCAATTGTTCATAACTCCTTCCGCTGTCATTCATCGCAGCTTTCTCTGTTGTTCATCAATCCATCCTCTGTCATTCATCACTCCTTCCTTTGTCATTCATCGATCCTTCCTCAATTGTCCATCACTCCTTCCTCTTTCATTCATCACTCCTTCCTCAATTGTTCGTCACTCCTTCCTCTGTCATTCATCGCTCCTTCCTCAGTTGATCATCACTCTACCTCTGTCATTCATCGCTTCTTCCTGAGTTGTTCATCACTCCTTCCTCTGTCATTCATCGCTCCTTCCTCAATTGTTCATCAGTACTCCTCTGTCATTTATCGATACTTCCAGTGTTGTTCTTCAATTCTTCCTCTGTCATTCATTGCTCCTTCCTCTGTTGATCAGCAATCCTTCCTCTGTCATTCATCGCTAGTTCCTCAGTTCTTCCTCACTCCTTCCTCAGTCATTCATCGCTCCTTCCTCAATTGTTCATAACTCCTTCCTGTGTCATTCATCACTCCTTCCTCAGGTGACTATCACTCTTCCTCTGTCATTCATCGCTTCTTCCTGAATAGTTCATTACTTCTTCCTCTGTCATTCCTCGATCCTTGCTCAAATGTATATCGCTCGTTTCTCTGTTGTTCGTGTCTCCTTCCTATCTCATTCATTGCTCCTTGCTGAACTGTTCTTCAATCCTTCCTCTGTCATTCATCACTCCTTCCACTGTTGTTCATCAATCAGTCTTCTGTCATTCATCGCTTATTCCTCAAATGTTCATCAATCTTTCCTCTGTCATTCATCGCTCTTTCCTCTGTTGTTAATCAACCCTTAACCCTTCCTCTTTCACTCATCACTCTTTCCTCAATTGTTCATCACTCCTTCCTCTGTCATTCATCGATACTTCCTGTGTTGTTTTTCAATTCTTCCTCTGTCATTCATCGATCCTTCCGCAATTGTTCATCAATCCTTCCTCCATCATTCATCGCTCCTTCCTCTGTCATTCATCGATCCTTCCGCAATTGTTCATCAATCCTTCCTCCATCATTCATCGCTCCTTCCTCTGTCATTCATCTCTCCTTCCTCAATTGTTCATCACTCTTCCTCTGTCATTCATCTCTTCATCCTCACTTGTTCATCAATACTTCCTCTGTCATTCATTGCTCCTTCCTCAGTTGATCATCACTCTTCCTCTGTCATTCATCGCTTCTTCCTGAGTTGTTCTTCACTCCTTCCTCTGTCATTCATCGCTCCTTCCTCAATTGTTCATCAATACTCCTCTGTCATTCATAGCTACTTCCAGTGTTGTTCTTCAATTCTTCCTCTGTCATTCATTGTTCCTTCCTCTGTTGATCAGCAATCCTTCCTCTGTCATTCATCGCTCGTTCCTCAGTTCTTCCTCACTCCTTCCTCAGTCATTCATCGCTCCTTCCTCAATTGTTCATCAATACATCCTCTGTCACTCATCGCTCCTTCCTCAGTTCTTCCTCACTCCTTCCTCTGTTATTCATCGCTCCTTCCTCAATTGTTCATAACTCCTTCCGCTGTCATTCATCACAGCTTTCTCTGTTGATCATCAATCCTTCCTCTTTCATTCATTGCTCCTTCCTCTGTTGTTCAACAATCCTTCCTCTGTAATTCAGTGCTCCCTCCTCTGTCATCCATTGCTCCTTCCTCAATTGTCCATCAAGCCTTCCTCTGTTATTCATCGCTCCTTCCTCTATTGTTCCTCACACCTTCCTCTGTCATTCATCGCTCCTTCCTCAGTTGATCACTCTTCCTCTGTCATTCATCGCTTCTTCCTGAGTTGTTCTTCAATCCTTCCTCTGTCATTCATTGCTCATTCCTCAATTGATCATCAATCCTTCCTCTGTCATTCATTTCTCCTTTCGCTGTTGTTCATGAATCCTTCCTCTGACTTTCATCGCAACATCCTCAGTTGATCATCACTCTTCCTCTGTCATTCATCGCGTCTTCCTGAATATTTCATCACTCCTTCCTCTGTCATTCATCGATCCTTGCTCAATCGTACATCGCTATGTTCTCTGTAGTTCGTCCCTCCTTCCTATCTCATTCATCACTCCTTCCTGAGTTGTTCATCAATCCTTCCTCTGTCGTTCATCGCTCATTCCTCAATTGTTCATCAATCCTTCCTCTGTCATTTATTGCTCTTTCCTCTGTTGTTTATCTATCATTCCTCTGTCATTCATCACTCCTTCCTCAATTGATCATCACTCTTTCCTCAGACATTCATCGCTACTTCCTCAGTTGTCCATTACTCCTTCCTCTGTCATTCATCGCTCCCTACTCTGTTGATCATCACTCCTTCCTGTGTCATTCATCGCTCCTTACTCTGTTTGATCATCACTCCTTCCATTGTCATTCATCGCTTCTTTCTCAATTGTTCATAACTCCTTCCGCTCTCATACATCGCAGCTTTCTCTGTTGTTCATCAATCCATTCTCTGTCATTCATCACTCCTTCCATTGTCATTCATCGCTTCTTTCTCAATTGTTCATAACTCCTTCCGCTGTCATTCATCACAGCTTTCTCTGTTGTTCATCAATCCTTCCCCTTCCTTTCATTGCTCCTTCCTCTGTTGTTCATTCATCCTTCCTCTGTCATTCATCACTCCTTCCTCAGTTGATCATCACTCCTCCTCTGTCATTCATCGCTTCTTCCTGAGTTGTTCTTCACTCCTTCCTCTGTCATTCATCGCTCCTTCCTCAATTGTTCATCAATACTCCTCTGTCATTCATCGCTACTTCCAGTGTTGTTCTTCAATTCTTCCTCTGTCATTCATCGCTCCTACCTCTGTTGATCAGCAATCCTTCCTCTGTCAGTCATCGCTCGTTCCTCAGTTTTTCCTCACTCCTTCCTCTGTCATTCATCGCTCCTTCCGCAATTGTTCCTAACTCCTTCCCGTGCCATTCATCACTCCTTCCTCAGATGACCATCACTCTTCCTCTGTCATTCATCGCTTCTTCCTGAATAGTTCATCTCTCCTTCCTCTGTCATTCCTCGATCTTTGCACAATTGTACATCGCACGATTCTCTGTTGTTCGTGTCGCCTTCCTATCTCATTCATCACTCCTTGCTGAACTGTTCATCAATCCTTCCTCTGTCATTCATCACTCCTTCCACTGTTGTTCATCAAGCCTTCCTCTGTCATTCATCGCTTATTCCTCAAATGTTCATCAATCTTTCCTCTGTCATTCATCGCTCTTTCCTCTGTTGTTAATCAAACCTTCCTCTTTCATTCATCACTCTTTCTTCAATTGTTCATCACTCCTTCCTCTATCAGTCATCGCTACTTCCTGTGTTGTTTTTCAATTCTCCCTCTGTCATTCATCGCTCCTTCTGCAATTGTTTATCAATCCTTCCTCCGTCATTCATCGCTCCTTCCTCAGTTGATCATCACTCTTCCTCTGTCATTCATCTCTTCATCCTCACTTGTTCATCAATACCTCCTCTGTCATTCAATGCTCCTTCCTCAGTTGACCATCACTCTTCCTCTGTCATTCATCGCTTCTTCCTGAGTTGTTCATCACTCCTTCCTCTGTCATTCATCGCTCCTTCCTCAATTGTTCATCAGTACTCCTCTGTCATTTATCGATACTTCCAGTGTTGTTCTTCAATTCTTCCTCTGTCATTCATTGCTCCTTCCTCTGTTGATCAGCAATCCTTCCTCTGTCATTCATCGCTAGTTCCTCAGTTCTTCCTCACTCCTTCCTCAGTCATTCATCGCTCCTTCCTCAATTGTTCATAACTCCTTCCTGTGTCATTCATCACTCCTTCCTCAGATGACTATCACTCTTCCTCTGTCATTCATCGCTTCTTCCTGAATAGTTCATTACTTCTTCCTCTGTCATTCCTCGATCCTTGCTCAAATGTACATCGCTCGTTTCTCTGTTGTTCGTGTCTCCTTCCTATCTCATTCATCGCTCCTTGCTGAACTGTTCTTCAATCCTTCCTCTGTCATTCATCACTCCTTCCACTGTTGTTCATCAATCATTCTTCTGTCATTCATCGCTTAATCCTCAAATGTTCATCAATCTTTCCTCTGTCATTCATCGCTCTTTCCTCTGTTGTTAATCAACCCTTAACCCTTCCACTTTCATTCATCACTCTTTCCTCAATTGTTCATCACTCCTTCCTCTGTCATTCATCGATACTTCCTGTGTTGTTTTTCAATTCTTCCTCTGTCATTCATCGATCCTTCCGCAATTGTTCATCAATCCTTCCTCCATCATTCATCGCTCCTTCCTCTGTCATTCATCGATCCTTCCGCAATTGTTCATCAATCCTTCCTCCATCATTCATCGCTCCTTCCTCTGTCATTCATCTCTCCTTCCTCAATTGTTCATCACTCCTCCTCTGTCATTCATCTCTTCATCCTCACTTGTTCATCAATACTTCCTCTGTCATTCATTGCTCCTTCCTCAGTTGATCATCACTCTTCCTCTGTCATTCATCGCTTCTTCCTGAGTTGTTCTTCACTCCTTCCTCTGTCATTCATCGCTCCTTCCTCAATTGTTCATCAATACTCCTCTGTCATTCATAGCTACTTCCAGTGTTGTTCTTCAATTCTTCCTCTGTCATTCATTGCTCCTTCCTCTGTTGATCAGCAATCCTTCCTCTGTCATTCATCGCTCGTTCCTCAGTTCTTCCTCACTCCTTCCTCAGTCATTCATCGCTCCTTCCTCAATTGTTCATCAATACATCCTCTGTCACTCATCGCTCCTTCCTCAGTTCTTCCTCACTCCTTCCTCTGTTATTCATCGCTCCTTCCTCAATTGTTCATAACTCCTTCCGCTGTCATTCATCACAGCTTTCTCTGTTGATCATCAATCCTTCCTCTTTCATTCATTTCTCCTTCCTCTGTTGTTCAACAATCCTTCCTCTGTAATTCAGTGCTCCCTCCTCTGTCATCCATTGCTCCTTCCTCAATTGTCCATCAAGCCTTCCTCTGTTATTCATCGCTCCTTCCTCTATTGTTCCTCACACCTTCCTCTGTCATTCATCGCTCCTTCCTCAGTTGATCACTCTTCCTCTGTCATTCATCGCTTCTTCCTGAGTTGTTCTTCAATCCTTCCTCTGTCATTCATTGCTCATTCCTCAATTGATCATCAATCCTTCCTCTGTCATTCATTTCTCCTTTCGCTGTTGTTCATGAATCCTTCCTCTGACTTTCATCGCAACATCCTCAGTTGATCATCACTCTTCCTCTGTCATTCATCGCTTCTTCCTGAATAGTTCATTACTTCTTCCTCTGTCATTCCTCGATCCTTGCTCAAATGTACATCGCTCGTTTCTCTGTTGTTCGTGTCTCCTTCCTATCTCATTCATCACTCCTTGCTGAACTGTTCTTCAATCCTTCCTCTGTCATTCATCACTCCTTCCACTGTTGTTCATCAATCATTCTTCTATCATTCATCGCTTATTCCTCAAATGTTCATCAATCTTTCCTCTGTCATTCATCGCTCTTTCCTCTGTTGTTAATCAACACTTCCTCTTTCATTCATCACTCTTTCCTCAATTGTTCATCACTCCTTCCTCTGTCATTCATCGATACTTCCTGTGTTGTTTTTCAATTCTTCCTCTGTCATTCATCGCTCCTTCCTCTGTCATTCATCTCTCCTTCCTCAATTGTTCATCAATACTTCCTCTGTCATTCATCGCTCCTTCCTCAATTGTTCTTAACTCCTTCCGCTGTCATTCATCACAGCTTTCTCTGTTGTTCATCAATCCTTCCCCTTTCTTTCATTGCTCCTTCCTCTGTTGTTCATTCATCCTTCCTCTGTCATTCATCACTCCTTCCTCAGTTGATCATCACTCTTCCTCTGTCATTAATAGCTTCTTCCTGAGTTGTTCTTCACTCCTTCCTCTGTCATTCATCGCTCCTTCCTCAATTTTTCATCAATACTCCTCTGTCATTCATAGCTACTTCCAGTGTTGTTCTTCAATTCTTCCTCTGTCATTCATTGCTCCTTCCTCTGTTGATCAGCAATCCTTCCTCTGTCATTCATCGCTCGTTCCTCAGTTCTTCCTCACTCCTTCCTCAGTCATTCATCGCTCCTTCCTCAATTGTTCATCAATACATCCTCAATTGTTCATCAATACATCCTCTGTCACTCATCGCTCCTTCCTCAGTTCTTCCTCACTCCTTCCTCTGTCATTCATCGCTCCTTCCTCAATTGTTCATAACTCATTCCGCTGTCATTCATCACAGCTTTCTCTGTTGATCATCAATCCTTCCTCTTTCATTCATTGCTCCTTCCTCTGTTATTCATTAATCCTTCCTCTGTCTTTCATCGCTCCTTCCGTATTTGTTCAACAATCCTTCCTCTGTAATTCAGTGCTCCCTCCTCTGTCATCCATTGCTCCTTCCTCAATTGTCCATCAACCCTTCCTCTGTTATTCATCGCTCCTTCCTCTATTGTTCCTCACACCTTCCTCTGTCATTCATCGCTCCTTCCTCAGTTGATCATCACTCTTCCTCTGTCATTCATCGCTTCTTCCTGAGTTGTTCTTCAATCCTTCCTCTGTCATTCAATGCTCATTCCTCAATTGATCATCAATCCTTCCTCTGTCATTCATTTCTCCTTTCACTGTTGTTCATGAATCCTTCCTCTGACTTTCATCGCAACATCCTCAGTTGATCATCACTCTTCCTCTGTCATTCATCGCGTCTTCCTGAATATTTCATCACTCCTTCCTCTGTCATTCATCGATCCTTGCTCAGTTGTACATCACTCTGTTCTCTGTAGTTCGTCCCTCCTTCCTATCTCATTCATCACTCCTTCCTGAATTGTTCATCAATCCTTCCTCTGTCGTTCATCGCTCATTCCTCAATTGTTCATCAATCCTTCCTCTGTCATTTATTGCTCTTTCCTCTGTCATTCATCTCTCCTTCCGCAATTGTTCATCAATACTTCCTCTGTCATTCATCGCTCCTTCCTCAATTGTTCTTAACTCCTTCCGCTGTCATTCATCACAGCTTTCTCTGTTGTTCATCAATCCTTCCCCTTTCTTTCATTGCTCCTTCCTCTGTTGTTCATTCATCCTTCCTCTGTCATTCATCACTCCTTCCTCAGTTGATCATCACTCTTCCTCTGTCATTAATAGCTTCTTCCTGAGTTGTTCTTCACTCCTTCCTCTGTCATTCATCGCTCCTTCCTCAATTTTTCATCAATACTCCTCTGTCATTCATAGCTACTTCCAGTGTTGTTCTTCAATTCTTCCTCTGTCATTCATTGCTCCTTCCTCTGTTGATCAGCAATCCTTCCTCTGTCATTCATCGCTCGTTCCTCAGTTCTTCCTCACTCCTTCCTCAGTCATTCATCGCTCCTTCCTCAATTGTTCATCAATACATCCTCTGTCACTCATCGCTCCTTCCTCAGTTCTTCCTCACTCCTTCCTCTGTCATTCATCGCTCCTTCCTCAATTGTTCATAACTCCTTCCGCTGTCATTCATCACAGCTTTCTCTGTTGATCATCAATCCTTCCTCTTTCATTCATTGCTCCTTCCTCTGTTATTCATTAATCCTTCCTCTGTCTTTCATCGCTCCTTCCGTATTTGTTCAACAATCCTTCCTCTGTAATTCAGTGCTCCCTCCTCTGTCATCCATTGCTCCTTCCTCAATTGTCCATCAACCCTTCCTCTGTTATTCATCGCTCCTTCCTCTATTGTTCCTCACACCTTCCTCTGTCATTCATCGCTCCTTCCTCAGTTGATCATCACTCTTCCTCTGTCATTCATCGCTTCTTCCTGAGTTGTTCTTCAATCCTTCCTCTGTCATTCAATGCTCATTCCTCAATTGATCATCAATCCTTCCTCTGTCATTCATTTCTCCTTTCACTGTTGTTCATGAATCCTTCCTCTGACTTTCATCGCAACATCCTCAGTTGATCATCACTCTTCCTCTGTCATTCATCGCGTCTTCCTGAATATTTCATCACTCCTTCCTCTGTCATTCATCGATCCTTGCTCAGTTGTACATCACTCTGTTCTCTGTAGTTCGTCCTCCTTCCTATCTCATTCATCACTCCTTCCTGAATTGTTCATCAATCCTTCCTCTGTCGTTCATCGCTCATTCCTCAATTGTTCATCAATCCTTCCTCTGTCATTTATTGCTCTTTCCTCTGTCATTCATCTCTCCTTCCGCAATTGTTCATCAATACTTCCTCTGTCATTCATCGCTCCTTCCTCAATTGTTCTTAACTCCTTCCGCTGTCATTCATCACAGCTTTCTCTGTTGTTCATCAATCCTTCCCCTTTCTTTCATTGCTCCTTCCTCTGTTGTTCATTCATCCTTCCTCTGTCATCATCACTCCTTCCTCAGTTGATCATCACTCTTCCTCTGTCATTCATCGCGTCTTCCTGAATATTTCATCACTCCTTCCTCTGTCATTCATCGATCCTTGCTCAGTTGTACATCGCTCTGTTCTCTGTAGTTCGTCCCTCCTTCCTATCTCATTCATCACTCCTTCCTGAATTGTTCATCAATCCTTCCTCTGTCGTTCATCGCTCATTCCTCAATTGTTCATCAATCCTTCCTCTGTCATTATTGCTCTTTCCTCTGTTGCTTATCTATCATTCCTCTGTCATTCATCACTCCTTCCTCAATTGATCATCACTCTTTCCTCAGACATTCATCGCTACTTCCTCAGTTGTCCATTACTCCTTCCTCTGTCATTCATCGCTCCCTACTCTGTTGATCATCACTCCTTCCTGTGTCATTCATCGCTCCTTACTCTGTTTGATCATCACTCCTTCCATTGTCATTCATCGCTTCTTTCTCAATTGTTCATAACTCCTTCCGCTCTCATTCATCGCAGCTTTCTCTGTTGTTCATCAATCCTTCCCCTTTCTTTCATTGCTCCTTCCTCTGTTGTTCATTCATCCTTCCTCTGTCATTCATCACTCCTTCCTCAGTTGATCATCACTCTTCCTCTGTCATTAATCGCTTCTTCCTGAGTTGTTCTTCTCTCCTTCCTCTGTCATTCATCGCTCCTTCCTCAATTTTTCATCAATACTCCTCTGTCATTCATAGCTACTTCCAGAGTTGTTCTTCAATTCTTCCTCTGTCATTCATTGCTCCTTCCTCTGTTGATCAGCAATCCTTCCTGTCATTCATCGCACGTTCCTCAGTTCTTCCTCACACCTTCCTCAGTCATTCATCGCTCCTTCCTCAATTGTTCATCAATACATCCTCTGTCACTCATCGCTCCTTCCTCAGTTCTTCTCACTCATTCCTCTGTCATTCATCGCTCCTTCCTCAATTGTCATAACTCCTTCCGCTGTCATTCATCACAGCTTTCTCTGTTGATCATCATCCTCCTCTTTCATTCATTGCTCCTTCCTCTGTTGTTCATTAATCCTTCCTCTGTCTTTCATCGCTCCTTCCGCATTTGTTCAACAATCCTTCCTCTGTAATTCAGTGCTCCCTCCTCTGTCATCCATTGCTCCTTCCTCAATTGTCCATCAACCCTTCCTCTGTTATTCATCGCTCCTTCCTCTATTGTTCCTCACACCTTCCTCTGTCATTCATCGCTCCTTCCTCAGTTGATCATCACTCTTCCTCTGTCATTCATCGCTTCTTCCTGAGTTGTTCTTCAATCCTTCCTCTGTCATTCAATGCTCATTCCTCAATTGATCATCAATCCTTCCTCTGTCATTCATTTCTCCTTTCGCTGTTGTTCATGATCCTTCCTCTGACTTTCATCGCAACATCCTCAGTTGATCATCACTCTTCCTCTGTCATTCATCGCGTCTTCCTGAATATTTCATCACTCCTTCCTCTGTCATTCATCGATCCTTGCTCAATTGTACATCGCTCTGTTCTCTGTAGTTCGTCCCTCCTTCCTATCTCATTCATCACTCCTTCCTGAATTGTTCATCAATCCTTCCTCTGTCGTTCATCGCTCATTCCTCAATTGTTCATCAATCCTTCCTCTGTCATTTATTGCTCTTTCCTCTGTTGCTTATCTATCATTCCTCTATCATTCATCACTCCTTCCTCAATTGATCATCACTCTTTCCTCAGACATTCATCGCTACTTCCTCAGATGTCCATTACTCCTTCCTCTGTCATTCATCGCTCCTTACTCTGTTTGATCATCACTCCTTCCATTGTCATTCATCGCTTCTTTCTCAATTGTTCATAACCCCTTCCGCTCTCATTCATCGCAGCTTTCTCTGTTGTTCATCAATCCATTCTCTGTCATTCATCACTCCTTCCTTTGTCATTCATCGCTCCTTCCTCAATTGTCCATCAGTCCTTCCTCTTTCATTCATCACTCCTTCCTCAATTGTTCCTCACTCCTTCCTCTGTCATTCATCACTCCTTCCTCAGTTGATCATCACTCCTTCCTCTGTCATTCATCGATACTTCCTGTGTTGTTTTTCAATTCTTCCTCTGTCATTCATCGCTCCTTCCGCAATTGTTCATCAATCCTTCCTCCATCATTCATCGCTCCTTCCTCTGTCATTCATCTCTCCTTCCTCAATTCTTCATCAATACTTCCTCTGTCATTCATCGCTCCTTCCTCAATTGTTCATAACTCCTTCCGCTGTCATTCATCACAGCTTTCTCTGTTGTTCATCAATCCTTCCCCTTCCTTTCATTGCTCCTTCCTCTGTTGTTCATTCATCCTTCCTCTGTCATTCATCACTCCTTCCTCAGTTGATCATCACTCCTCCTCTGTCATTCATCGCTTCTTCCTGAGTTGTTCTTCACTCCTTCCTCTGTCATTCATCGCTCCTTCCTCAATTGTTCATCAATACTCCTCTGTCATTCATCGCTACTTCCAGTGTTGTTCTTCAATTCTTCCTCTGTCATTCATCGCTCCTTCCTCTGTTGATCAGCAATCCTTCCTCTGTCATTCATCGCTCGTTCCTCAGTTTTTCCTCACTCCTTCCTCTGTCATTCATCGCTCCTTCCGCAATTGTTCCTAACTCCTTCCCGTGCCATTCATCACTCCTTCCTCAGATGACCATCACTCTTCCTCTGTCATTCATCGCTTCTTCCTGAATAGTTCATCTCTCCTTCCTCTGTCATTCCTCGATCCTTGCTCAATTGTACATCGCACGATTCTCTGTTGTTCGTGTCGCCTTCCTATCTCATTCATCACTCCTTGCTGAACTGTTCATCAATCCTTCCTCTGTCATTCATCACTCCTTCCACTGTTGTTCATCAAGCCTTCCTCTGTCATTCATCGCTTATTCCTCAAATGTTCATCAATCTTTCCTCTGTCATTCATCGCTCTTTCCTCTGTTGTTAATCAAACCTTCCTCTTTCATTCATCACTCTTTCTTCAATTGTTCATCACTCCTTCCTCTATCATTTATCGCTACTTCCTGTGTTGTTTTTCAATTCTCCCTCTGTCATTCATCGCTCCTTCTGCAATTGTTTATCAATCCTTCCTCCGTCATTCATCGCTCCTTCCTCTGTCATTCATCTCTTCATCCTCACTTGTTCATCAATACTTCCTCTGTCATTCATTGCTCCTTCCTCAGTTGATCATCACTCTTCCTCTGTCATTCATCTCTTCATCCTCACTTGTTCATCAATACTTCCTCTGTCATTCATTGCTCCTTCCTCAGTTGATCATCACTCTTCCTCTGTCATTCATCGCTTCTTTCTGAGTTGTTCATCACTCCTTCCTCTGTCATTCATCGCTCCTTCCTCAATTGTTCATCAGTACTCCTCTGTCATTTATCGATACTTCCAGTGTTGTTCTTCAATTCTTCCTCTGTCATTCATTGCTCCTTCCTCTGTTGATCAGCAATCCTTCCTCTGTCATTCATTGCTAGTTCCTCAGTTCTTCCTCACTCCTTCCTCAGTCATTCATCGCTCCTTCCTCAATTGTTCATAACTCCTTCCTGTGTCATTCATCACTCCATCCTCAGATGACTATCACTCTTCCTCTGTCATTCATCGCTTCTTCCTGAATAGTTCATTACTTCTTCCTCTGTCATTCATCACTCCTTCCACTGTTGTTCATCAAGCCTTCCTCTGTCATTCATCGCTTATTCCTCAAATGTTCATCAATCTTTCCTCTGTCATTCATCGCTCTTTCCTCTGTTGTTAATCAATCCTTCCTCTTTCATTCATCACTCTTTCTTCAATTGTTCATCACTCCTTCCTCTATCATTCATCGCTACTTCCTGTGTTGTTTTTCAATTCTTCCTCTGTCATTCATCGCTCCTTCCGCAATTGTTTATCAATCCTTCCTCCGTCATTCATCGCTCCTTCCTCTGTCATTCATCTCTTCTTCCTCACTTGTTCATCAATACTTCCTCTGTCATTCATCGCTCCTTCCTCAATTGATCATCACTCTTCCTCTGTCATTCATCGCTTCTTCCTGAGTTGTTCTTCACTACTTCCTCTGTCATTCATCGCTCCTTCCTCAATTGTTCATCAATACTCCTCTGTCATTCATCGCTACTTCCAGTGTTGTTCTTCAATTCTTCCTCTGTCATTCATCACTCCTTCCTCTGTTGATCAGCAATCCTTCCTCTGTCATTCATCGCTCCTTCCTCAATTGTTCATAACTCCTTCACATGCCATTCATCGCTCCTTCCTCAGATGACCATCACTCTTCCTCTGTCATTCATTGCTTCTTCCTGAATAGTTCATCACTCCTTCCTCTGTCATTCTCGATCCTTGCTCAATTGTATATCGCTCGTTTCTCTGTTTTTCGTGTCTCCTTCCTATCTCATTCATCGTTCCTTGCTGAACTGTTCATCAATCCTTCCTCTGTCATTCATCACTCCTTCCACTGTTGTTCATCAAGCCTTCCTCTGTCATTCATCGCTCTTTCCTCTGTTGTTAATCAATCCTTCCTCTTTCATTCATCACACTTTCCTCAATTGTTCATCACTCCTTGCTCTGTCATTCATCGCTACTTCCTGTGTTGTTTTTCAATTCTTCCTCTGACATTCATCGCTCCTTCCGCAATTGTTTATCAATCCTTCCTCCGTCATTCATCGCTCCTTCCACTGTCATTCATCTCTCCTTCCTCAATTGTTCATAAATACTTCCTATCTCATTCATCGCTCCTTCCTGAATTGTTCATCAATCCTTCCTTTGACATTCATTGCTCTTTCCTCTGTTGTTTATCTATCATTCCTCTGTCATTCATCACTCCTTCCTCTATTGTTCATCACTCTTTCCTCAGACATTCATCGCTACTTCCTCAGTTGTCCATTACTCCTTCCTGTGTCATTCATCGCTCCCTACTCTGTTGATCATCACTCCTTCCTCTGTCATTCATCGCTTTTTCCTGAATTTGTCATCACTACTTCCTCTGTCATTCATCTCTCCTCCCTCAATTGTTCCTAACTCCTTCCCGTGCCATTCATCACTCCTTCCTCAGATGACCTTCACTCTTCCTCTGTCATTCATCGCTTCTTCCTGAATAGTTCATCTCTCCTTCCTCTGTCATTCCTCGATCCTTGCTCAATTGTACATCGCTCGTTTCTCTGTTGTTCATGTCTCCTTCCTATCTCATTCATCACTCCTTGCTGAACTGTTTATCAATCCTTCCTCTGTCATTCATCGCTTATTCCTCAAATGTTCATCAATCTTTCCTCTGTCATTCATCGCTCTTTCCTCTGTTGTTAATCAATCCTTCCTCTTTCATTCATCACTCTTTCTTCAATTGTTCATCACTCCTTCCTCTATCATTCATCGCTACATCCTGTGTTGTTTTTCAATTCTTCCTCTGTCATTCATCGCTCCTTCCGCAATTGTTTATCAATCTTCCTCCGTCATTCATCGCTCCTTCCTCTGTCATTCATCTCTTCTTCCTCACTTGTTCATCAATACTTCCTCTGTCATTCATCGCTCCTTCCTCAGTTGATCATCACTCTTCCTCTGTCATTCATCGCTTCTTCCTGAGTTGTTCTTCACTACTTCCTCTGTCATTCATCGCTCCTTCCTCAATTGTTCATCAATACTCCTCTGTCATTCATCGCTACTTCCAGTGTTGTTCTTCAATTCTTCCTCTGTCATTCATCACTCCTTCCTCTGTTGATCAGCAATCCTTCCTCTGTCATTCATCGCTCCTTCCTCAATTGTTCATAACTCCTTCCCGTGCCATTCATCGCTCCTTCCTCAGATGACCATCACTCTTCCTCTGTCATTCATTGCTTCTTCCTGAATAGTTCATCACTCCTTCCTCTGTCATTCTCCATCCTTGCTCAATTGTATATCGCTCGTTTCTCTGTTTTTCGTGTCTCCTTCCTATCTCATTCATCGTTCCTTGCTGAACTGTTCATCAATCCTTCCTCTGTCATTCATCACTCCTTCCACTGTTGTTCATCAAGCCTTCCTCTGTCATTCATCGCTCTTTCCTCTGTTGTTAATCAATCCTTCTTCTTTCATTCATCACTCTTTCCTCAATTGTTCATCACTCCTTACTCTGTCATTCATCGCTACTTCCTGTGTTGTTTTTCAATTCTTCCTCTGTCATTCATCGCTCCGTCCGCAATTGTTTATAAATCCTTCCTCTGTCATTCATCTCTCCTTCCTCAATTGTTCATCAATACTTCCTATCTCATTCATCGCTCCTTCCTGAATTGTTCATCAATCCTTCCTCTGTCATTCATTGCTCTTTCCTCTGTTGTTTATCTATCATTCCTCTATCATTCATCACTCCTTCCTCTATTGTTCATCACTCTTTCCTCAGTCATTCATCGCTACTTCCTCAGTTGTCCATTACTCCTTCCTCTGTCATTCATCGCTCCCTACTCTGTTGATCATCACTCCTTCCATTGTCATTCATCGCTTCTTTCTCAATTGTTCATAACTCCTTCCGCTGTCATTCATCGCAGCTTTCTCTGTTGTTCATCAATCCATCCTCTGTCATTCATCACTCCTTCCTTTGTCATTCATCGCTCCTTCCTCAATTGTTCATCAATCCTTCCTCTGTCATTCAGTGCTCCTTCCTCTGTCATACAATGCTCCTTCCTCAATTGTCCATCACTCCTTCCTCTTTCATTCATCACTCCTTCCTCAATTGTTCCTCACTCCTTCCTCTGTCATTCATCGCTCCTTCCTCAGTTGATCATCACTCTACCTCTGTCATTCATCGCTTCTTCCTGAGTTGTTCATCAATAATCCTCTGTCATTCATCGCTACTTCCAGTGTTGTTCTTCAATTCTTCCTCTGTCATTCATCGCTCCTTCCTCTGTTGATCAGCAATTCTTCCACTGTCTTTCATCACTCGTTCCTCAGTTTTTCCTCACTCCTTCCTCTGTCATTCATCGCTCCTTCCTCAATTGTTCATAACTCCTTCCCGTGCCATTCATCACTCCTTCCTCAGATGACCATCACTCTTCCTCTGTCATGCATTGCTTCTTCCTGAATAGTTCATCACTCCTTCCTCTGTCATTCCTCGATCCTTGCTCAATTGTACATCGCTCGTTTCTCTGTTGTTCGTGTCACCTTCCTATCTCATTCATCGCTCCTTGCTGAACTGTTCATCAATCCTTCCTCTGTCATTCATTGCTCCTTTCTCTGTTGTTCATGAATCCTTCCTCTGTCTTTCATCGCTCCATCCTCAGTTGACCATCACTCTTCCTCTGTCATTCATCGCTTCTTCCTGAATAATTCATCACTCCTTCCTCTGTCATTCCTCGATCCTTGCTCAATTGTACATCGCTCATTTCTCTGTAGTTCGTCTCTCCTTCCTATCTGATTCATCGCCCCTTCCTGAATTGTTCATCGAACCTTCCTCTGTCATTCATCGCTCATTCGTCAATTGTCATCAATCCTTCCTCTGTCATTCATTGCTCTTTCCTCTGTTGTTTATCAATCATTCCTCTGTCATTCATCACTCCTTCCTCAATGGTTTCTCACTCTTTCCTCTGACATTCATCGCTCCTTCCTCAGTTGTCCATTACTCCTTCCTCTGTCATTCATCGCTCCCTACTCTGTTGATCATCACTCCTTCCATTGTCATTCATCGCTTCTTCCTCAATTGTTCATAACTCCTTCCGCTGTCATTCATCGCAGCTTTCTCTGTTGTTCATCAATCCTTCCTCTGTCATTCATCACTCCTTCCTCTGTTGTTCATCAATCCTCCCTCTGTCATTCATCGCTCCTTCCTCTGTTGTTCATCAATCCTTCCTCTGTCATTCATCGCTCCTTCCTCTGTTGTTCATCAATCCTCCCTCTGTCATTCATCGCTCCTTGCTCTGTTGTTCATCAATCCTTCCTGTCTTTCTTCGCTCCTTCCTCAATTGATCCTCACTCATTCCTCTGTCATTCATCGCTCCTTCCTGAATAGTTCAGCACTCCTTCCTCTGTCATTCCGCGATCCTTGCTCAATTGTACATCACTCGTTTCTCGGTTGTTCGTGTCTCCTTCCTATCTCATTCTTCGCTCCTTCCTGAATTGTTTATCAATCCTTCCTCTGTCATTCATCGCTTATTCCTCAAATGTTCATCAATCTTTCCTCTGTCATTCATCGCTCTTTCCTCTGTTGTTAATCAATCCTTCCTCTGTCATTCATCGCTCATTCGTCAATTGTCATCAATCCTTCCTCTGTCATTCATTGCTCTTTCCTCTGTTGTTTATCAATCATTCCTCTGTCATTCATCACTCCTTCCTCAATGGTTTCTCACTCTTTCCTCTGACATTCATCGCTCCTTCCTCAGTTGTCCATTACTCCTTCCTCTGTCATTCATCGCTCCCTACTCTGTTGATCATCACTCCTTCCATTGTCATTCATCGCTTCTTCCTCAATTGTTCATAACTCCTTCCGCTGTCATTCATCGCAGCTTTCTCTGTTGTTCATCAATCCTTCCACAGTCATTCATCACTCCTTCCTCTGTTGTTCATCAATCCTCCCTCTGTCATTCATCGCTCCTTCCTCTGTTGTTCATCAATCCTTCCTCTGTCATTCATCGCTCCTTCCTCTGTTGTTCATCAATCCTCCCTCTGTCATTCATCGCTCCTTGCTCTGTTGTTCATCAATCCTTCCTGTCTTTCTTCGCTCCTTCCTCAATTGATCCTCACTCATTCCTCTGTCATTCATCGCTCCTTCCTGAATAGTTCAGCACTCCTTCCTCTGTCATTCCGCGATCCTTGCTCAATTGTACATCACTCGTTTCTCGGTTGTTCGTGTCTCCTTCCTATCTCATTCTTCGCTCCTTCCTGAATTGTTTATCAATCCTTCCTCTGTCATTCATCGCTTATTCCTCAAATGTTCATCAATCTTTCCTCTGTCATTCATCGCTCTTTCCTCTGTTGTTAATCAATCCTTCCTCTGTCATTCATCACTCTTTCCTCAATTGTTCATCACTCCTTCCTCAGTCATTCATCGCACCTTCCTCTGTTGTTCATTCATCCTTCCTCTGTCATTCATCGCTCCTGTCGCATTTGTTCAACATCGCTCTTTCCTCTGTTGTTAATCAATCCTTCCTCTGTCATTCATCACTCTTTCCTCAAATGTTCATCACTCCTTCCTCAGTCATTCAGTGCTCCTTCCTCTGTTATTCATTGCTCCTTCTTCAATTGTCCATCGCTCCTTCCTCTGTCATTCATCTCTCCTTCCTCAATTGTTCATCAATACATCATCTGTCACTCATCGCTTCTTCGTCAGTTCTTCCACAGTTCTTCCTCACTCCTTCCTCTGTCATTCATCGCTCCTTCCTCAATTGTTCATAACTCCTTCCCCTGTCATTCATCACAGATTTCTCTGTTGTTCATCAATCCTTCCTCTTTCATTCATTGCTCCTTCCTCTGTTGTTCATTAATCCTTCCTTTGTTGTTCATTAATCCTTCCTCTGTCATTCATCGCTCCTTCCGCATTTGTTCAACAATCCTTCCTCTGTCATTCAGTGCTCCCTCCTCTGTCATTCATTGCTCCTTCCTCTGTTATTCCTCATTCCTTCCTCTGTCATTCATCGCTCCTTCCTCAGTTGATCATCACTCTTCCTCTGTCATTCATCATTTCTTCCTGAGTTGTTCTTCAATCCTTCCTCTGTCATTCATTGCTCGTTCCTCAATTGTTCATCAATCCTTCCTATGTCATTCATTTCTCCTTTCGCTGTTGTTCATGAAGTCTTCCTCTGTCGTTCATCGCAACATCCTCAGTTGATCATCACTCTTCCTCTGTCATTCATCGCTTCTTCCTGGATACTTCATCACTCCTTCCTCTGTCATTCATCGATCCTTGCTCAATTGTACATCGCTCTTTTCTCTGTAGTTCGTCCCTCCTTCCTATGTCATTCATCGCTCCTTCCTGAATTGTTCATCAATCCTTCCTCTGTCATTCATCGCTCATTCCTCAATTGTTCATCAATCCTTCCTCTGTCCTTCATTGCTCTTTCCTCTGTTGTTTATCTATCATTCCTCTGTCATTCATCACTCCTTCCTCAATTGTTCATCACTCTTTCCTCAGTCATTCATCGCTTCTTCCTGAATAGTTCATCTCTCCTTCCTCTGTCATTCCTCGATCCTTGCTCAATTGTACATCGCTCGTTTTTCTGTTGTTCATGTCTCCTTCCTATCTCATACATCACTCCTTGCTGAACTGTTCATCAATCCTTCCTCTGTCATTCATCACTCCTTCCACTGTTGTTCATCAAGCCTTCCTCTGTCATTCATCGCTTATTCCTCAAATGTTCATCAATCTTTCCTCTGTCATTCATCGCTCTTTCCTCTGTTGTTAATCAATCCTTCCTCTTTCATTCATCACTCTTTCTTCAATTGTTCATCACTCCTTCCTCTATCATTCATCGATCCTTGCTCAATTGTACATCGCTCATTTCTCTGTAGTCCGTCGCTCCTTTCTATCTGATTCATCGCTCCTTCCTCTGTTGTTCATCAATCCTCCCTCTGTCATTCATCGCTCCTTGATCTGTTGTTCATCAATCCTTCCTGTCTTTCTTCGCTCCTTCCTCAATTGATCCTCTCTCATTCCTCTGTCATTCATCGCTCCTTCCTGAATAGTTCATCACTCCTTCCTGTGTCATTCATCGCTGCTTACTCTGTTTGATCATCACTCCTTCCATTGTCATTCATCGCTTCTTTCTCAATTGTTCATAACTCCTTCCGCTGTCATTCATCGCAGCTTTCTCTGTTGTTCATCAATCCATCCTCTGTCATTCATCACTCCTTCCTTTGTCATTCATCGCTCCTTCCTCAATTGTTCATCAATCCTTCCTCTGTCATTCAGTGCTCCTTCCTCTGTCATACAATGCTCCTTCCTCAATTGCCCATCACTCCTTACTCTTTCATTCATCACTCCTTCCTCAATTGTTCCTCACTCCTTCCTCTGTCATTCATCGCTCCTTCCTCAGTTGATCATCACTCTACCTCTGTCATTCATCGCTACTTCCAGTGTTGTTCTTCAATTCTTCCTCTGTCATTCATCGCTCCTTCCTCTGTTGATCAGCAATTCTTCCACTGTCTTTCATCACTCGTTCCTCAGTTTTTCCTCACTCCTTCCTCTGTCATTCATCGCTCCTTCCTCAATTGTTCATAACTCCTTCCCGTGCCATTCATCACTCCTTCCTCAGATGACCATCACTCTTCCTCTGTCATGCATCGCTTCTTCCTGAATAGTTCATCACTCCTTCCTCTGTCATTCCTCGATCCTTGCTCAATTGTATATCGCTCCTTTCTCTGTTTTTCGTGTCTCCTTCCTATCTCATTCATCGTTCCTTGCTGAACTGTTCATCAATCCTTCCTCTGTCATTCATTGCTCCTTTCTCTGTTGTTCATGAATCCTTCCTGTCTTTCATCGCTCCATCCTCAGTTGACCATCACTCTTCCTCTGTCATTCATCGCTTCTTCCTGAATAATTCATCACTCCTTCCTCTGTCATTCCTCGATCCTTGCTCAATTGTACATCGCTCATTTCTCTGTAGTTCGTCTCTCCTTCCTATCTGATTCATCGCCCCTTCCTGAATTGTTCATCGAACCTTCCTCTGTCATTCATCGCTCATTCGTCAATTGTCATCAATCCTTCCTCTGTCATTTATTGCTCTTTCCTCTGTTGTTTATCAATCATTCCTCTGTCATTCATCACTCCTTCCTCAATGGTTTCTCACTCTTTCCTCTGAGATTCATCGCTCCTTCCTCAGTTGTCCATTTCTCCTTCCTCTGTCATTCATCGCTCCCTACTCTGTTGATCATCACTCCTTCCATTGTCATTCATCGCTTCTTCCTCAATTGTTCATAACTCCTTCCGCTGTCATTCATCGCAGCTTTCTCTGTTGTTCATCAATCCTTCCTCTGTCATTCATCACTCCTTCCTCTGTTGTTCATCAATCCTCCCTCTGTCATTCATCGCTACTTCCTCTGTTGTTCATCAATCCTCCCTCTGTCATTCATCGCTCCTTCCTCTGTTGTTCATCAATCCTCCCTCTGTCATTCATCGCTCCTTGATCTGTTGTTCATCAATCCTTCCTGTCTTTCTTCGCTCCTTCCTCAATTGATCCTCACTCATTCCTCTGTCATTCATCGCTCCTTCCTGAATAGTTCATCACTCCTTCCTCTGTCATTCATCGCTCCTTCCTGAATAGTTCAGCACTCCTTCCTCTGTCATTCCGCAATCCTTGCTCAATTGTACATCACTCGTTTCTCGGTTGTTCGTGTCTCCTTCCTATCTCATTCTTCGCTCCTTCCTGAATTGTTTATTAATCCTTCCTCTGTCATTCATCGCTTATTCCTCAAATGTTCATCAATCTTTCCTCTGTCATTCATCGCTCTTTCCTCTGTTGTTAATCAATCCTTCCTCTGTCATTCATCACTCTTTCCTCAATTGTTCATCACTCCTTCCTCAGTCATTCATCGCACCTTCCTCTGTTGTTCATTCATCCTTCCTCTGTCATTCATCGCTCCTGTCGCATATGTTCAACATCGCTCCTTCCTCTGTTGTTCATCAATCCTTCCTCTGTCATTCATCGCTCCTTCCTCTGTTGTTCATCAATCCTCCCTCTGTCATTCATCGCTCCTTGATCTGTTGTTCATCAATCCTTCCTGTCTTTCTTCGCTCCTTCCTCAATTGATCCTCACTCATTCCTCTGTCATTCATCGCTCCTTCCTGAATAGTTCATCACTCCTTCCTCTGTCATTCCGCGATCCTTGCTCAATTGTACATCACTCGTTTCTCGGTTGTTCGTGTCTCCTTCCTATCTCATTCTTCGCTCCTTCCTGAATTGTTTATCAATCCTTCCTCTGTCATTCATCGCTTATTCCTCAAATGTTCATCAATCTTTCCTCTGTCATTCATCGCTCTTTCCTCTGTTGTTAATCAATCCTTCCTCAGTCATTCATCGCACCTTCCTCTGTTGTTCATTCATCCTTCCTCTGTCATTCATCGCTCCTGTCGCATTTGTTCAACATCGCTCTTTCCTCTGTTGTTAATCAATCCTTCCTCTGTCATTCATCACTCTTTCCTCAATTGTTCATCACTCCTTCCTCAGTCATTCAGTGCTCCTTCCTCTGTTATTCATTGCTCCTTCTTCAATTGTCCATCACTCCTTCCTCTGTCATTCATCGCTCCTTCCTCAATTGTTCATAACTCCTTCCCCTGTCATTCATCACAGCTTTCTCTGTTGTTCATCAATCCTTTCTCTTTCATTCATTGCTCCTTCCTCTGTTGTTCATTAATCCTTCCTCTGTCATTCATCGCTCCTTCCGCATTTGTTCAACAATCCTTCCTCTGTCATTCAGTGCTCCCTCCTCTGTCATTCATTGCTCCTTCCTCAATTGTCCATCAAGACTTCCTCTGTTATTCATCGCTCCTTCCTCTGTTATTCCTCATTCCTTCCTCTGCCTTTCATCGCAACAACCTCAGTTGATCATCACTCTTCCTCTGTCATTCATCGCTTCTTCCTGAATATTTCATCACTCCTTCCTCTGTCATTCATCGATCCTTGCTCAATTGTACATTGCTCTTTTCTCTGTAGTTCGTCCCTCCTTCCTATGTCATTCATCGCTCCTTCCTGAATTGTTCATCAATCCTTCCTCTGTCATTCATCGCTCATTCCTCAATTGTTCATCAATCCTTCCTCTGTCCTTCATTGCTCTTTCCTCTGTTGTTTATCTATCATTCCTCTGTCATTCATCACTACTTCCTCAATTGTTCATCACTCTTTCCTCAGTCATTCATCGCTACTTCCTCAATTGTCCATTACTCCTTCCTCTGTCATTCATCGCTCCCTACTCTGTTGATCATCACTCATTCCATTGACATTCATCGCTTCTTTCTCAATTGTTCATAACTCCTTCCGCTGTCATTCATCGCAGCTTCCTCTGTTGTTCAGCAATCCATCCTCTGTCATTCATCGCTACTTCCAGTGTTGTTCTTCAATTCTTCCTCTGTCATTGATCACTCCTTCCTCTGTTGATCAGCAATCCTTCCTCTGTCATTCATCGCTCCTTCCTCAATTGTTCATAACTCCTTCCCATGCCATTCATCACTCCTTCCTCAGATGACCATCACTCTTCCTCTGTCATTCATTGCTTCTTCCTGAATAGTTCATCACTCCTTCCTCTGTCATTCTCGATCCTTGCTCAATTGTATATCGCTCGTTTCTCTGTTTTTCGTGTCTCCTTCCTATCTCATTCATCGTTCCTTGCTGAACTGTTCATCAATCCTTCCTCTGTCATTCATCACTCCTTCCACTGTTGTTCATCAAGCCTTCCTCTGTCATTCATCGCTCTTTCCTCTGTTGTTAATCAATCCTTCCTCTTTTACTCATCACTCTTTCCTCAATTGTTCATCACTCCTTGCTCTGTCATTCATCGCTACTTCCTGTGTTGTTTTTCAATTCTTCCTCTGTCATTCATCGCTCCTTCCGCAATTGTTTATCAATCCTTCCTCCGTCATTCATCGCTCCTTCCTCTGTCATTCATCTCTCCTTCCTCAATTGTTCATCAATACTTCCTATCTCATTCATCGCTCCTTCCTGAATTGTTCATCAATCCTTCCTCTGTCATTCATTGCTCTTTCCTCTGTTGTTTATCTATCATTCCTCTGTCATTCATCACTCCTTCCTCTATTGTTCATCACTCTTTCCTCAGACATTCATCGCTACTTCCTCAGTTGTCCATTACTCCTTCCTCTGTCATTCATCGCTCCCTACTCTGTTGATCATCACTCCTTCCTCTGTCATTCATCGCTTTTTCCTGAATTTGTCATCACTACTTCCTCTGTCATTCATCTCTCCTTCCTCAATTGTTCCTCACTCCTTCCTGTGTCATTCATCGCTGCTTACTCTGTTTGATCATCACTCCTTCCATTGTCATTCATCGCTTCTTTCTCAATTGTTCATAACTCCTTCCGCTGACATTCATCGCAGCTTTCTCTGTTGTTCATCAATCCATCCTCTGTCATTCATCACTCCTTCCTTTGTCATTCATCGCTCCTTCCTCAATTGTTCATCAATCCTTCCTCTGTCATTCAGTGCTCCTTCCTCTGTCATACAATGCTCCTTCCTCAATTGTCCATCACTCCTTCCTCTTTCATTCATCACTCCTTCCTCAATTGTTCCTCACTCCTTCCTCTGTCATTCATCGCTCCTTCCTCAGTTGATCATCACTCTACCTCTGTCATTCATCGCTACTTCCAGTGTTGTTCTTCAATTCTTCCTCTGTCATTCATCGCTCCTTCCTCTGTTGATCAGCAATTCTTCCACTGTCTTTCATCACTCGTTCCTCAGTTTTTCCTCACTCCTTCCTCTGTCATTCATCGCTCCTTCCTCAATTGTTCATAACTCCTTCCCGTGCCATTCATCACTCCTTCCTCAGATGACCATCACTCTTCCTCTGTCATGCATCGCTTCTTCCTGAATAGTTCATCACTCCTTCCTCTGTCATTCCTCGATCCTTGCTCAATTGTACATCGCTCGTTTCTCTGTTGTTCGTGTCTCCTCCCTATCTCATTCATCGTTCCTTGCTGAACTGTTCATCAATCCTTCCTCTGTCATTCATCACTCCTTCCACTGTTGTTCATCAAGCCTTCCTCTGTCATTCATCGCTCTTTCCTCTGTTGTTAATCAATCCTTCCTCTTTCACTCATCACTCTTTCCTCAATTGTTCATCACTCCTTGCTCTGTCATTCATCGCTACTTCCTGTGTTGTTTTTCAATTCTTCCTCTGTCATTCATCGCTCCTTCCGCAATTGTTTATCAATCCTTCCTCCGTCATTCATCGCTCCTTCCTCTGTCATTCATCTCTCCTTCCTCAATTGTTCATCAATACTTCCTATCTCATTCATCGCTCCTTCCTGAATTGTTCATCAATCCTTCCTCTGTCATTCATTGCTCTTTCCTCTGTTGTTTATCTATCATTCCTCTGTCATTCATCACTCCTTCCTCTATTGTTCATCACTCTTTCCTCAGACATTCATCGCTACTTCCTCAGTTGTCCATTACTCCTTCCTCTGTCATTCATCGCTCCCTACTCTGTTGATCATCACTCCTTCCTCTGTCATTCATCGCTTTTTCCTGAATTTGTCATCACTACTTCCTCTGTCATTCATCTCTCCTTCCTCAATTGTTCCTCACTCCTTCCTGTGTCATTCATCGCTGCTTACTCTGTTTGATCATCACTCCTTCCATTGTCATTCATCGCTTCTTTCTCAATTGTTCATAACTCCTTCCGCTGACATTCATCGCAGCTTTCTCTGTTGTTCATCAATCCATCCTCTGTCATTCATCACTCCTTCCTTTGTCATTCATCGCTCCTTCCTCAATTGTTCATCAATCCTTCCTCTGTCATTCAGTGCTCCTTCCTCTGTCATACAATGCTCCTTCCTCAATTGTCCATCACTCCTTCCTCTTTCATTCATCACTCCTTCCTCAATTGTTCCTCACTCCTTCCTCTGTCATTCATCGCTCCTTCCTCAGTTGATCATCACTCTACCTCTGTCATTCATCGCTACTTCCAGTGTTGTTCTTCAATTCTTCCTCTGTCATTCATCGCTCCTTCCTCTGTTGATCAGCAATTCTTCCACTGTCTTTCATCACTCGTTCCTCAGTTTTTCCTCACTCCTTCCTCTGTCATTCATCGCTTCTTCCTCAATTGTTCATAACTCCTTCCCGTGCCATTCATCACTCCTTCCTCAGATGACCATCACTCTTCCTCTGTCATGCATCGCTTCTTCCTGAATAGTTCATCACTCCTTCCTCTGTCATTCCTCGATCCTTGCTCAATTGTACATCGCTCGTTTCTCTGTTGTTCGTGTCTCCTCCCTATCTCATTCATCGCTCCTTGCTGAACTGTTAATCAATCCTTCCTCTGTCATTCATTGCTCCTTTCTCTGTTGTTCATGAATCCTTCCTCTGTCTTTCATCGCAACATCCTCAGTTGACCATCACTCTTCCTCTGTCATTCATCGCTTCTTCCTGATTAATTCATCACTCCTTCCTCTGTCATTCCTCGATCCTTGCTCAATTGTACATCGCTCATTTCTCTGTAGTTCGTCTCTCCTTCCTATCTGATTCATCGCCCCTTCCTGAATTGTTCATCGAACCTTCCTCTGTCATTCATCGCTCATTCGTCAATTGTCATCAATCCTTCCTCTGTCATTCATTGCTCATTCCTCTGTTGTTTATCAATCATTCCTCTGTCATTCATCACTCCTTCCTCAATGGTTTCTCACTCATTCCTCTGACATTCATCGCTCCTTCCTCAGTTGTCCATTACTCCTTCCTCTGTCATTCATCGCTCCCTACTCTGTTGATCATCACTCCTTCCATTGTCATTCATCGCTTCTTCCTCAATTGTTCATAACTCCTTCCGCTGTCATTCATCGCAGCTTTCTCTGTTGTTCATCAATCCTTCCTCTGTCATTCATCGCTCCTTCCTCTGTTGTTCATCAATCCTCCCTCTGTCATTCATCGCTCCTTGCTCTGTTGTTCATCAATCCTTCCTGTCTTTCTTCACTCCTTCCTCAATTGATCCTCACTCATTCTTCTGTCATTCATCGCTCCTTCCTGAATAGTTCATCACTCCTTCCTCTGTCATTCCGCGATCATTGCTCAATTGTACATCACTCGTTTCTCGGTTGTTCGTGTCTCCTTCCTATCTCATTCTTCGCTCCTTCCTGAATTGTTTATCAATCCTTCCTCTGTCATTCATCTCTCCTTCCTCAATTGTTCATCAATACATCCTCTGTCACTCATCGCTTCTTCGTCAGTTCTTCCTCAGTTCTTCCTCACTCCTTCCTCTGTCATTCATCGCTCCTTCCTCAATTGTTCATAACTCCTTCCCCTGTCATTCATCACAGCTTTCTCTGTTGTTCATCAATCCTTCCTCTTTCATTCAATGCTCCTTCCTCTGTTGTTCATTAATCCTTCCTCTGTTGTTCATTAATCCTTCCTCTGTCATTCATCGCTCCTTCCGCATTTGTTCAACAATCCTTCCTCTGTCATTCAGTGCTCCCTCCTCTGTCATTCATTGCTACTTCCTCAATTGTCCATCAAGACTTCCTCTGTTATTCATGGCTCCTTCCTCTGTTATTCCTCATTCCTTCCTCTGTCATTCATCGCTCCTTCCTCAGTTGATCATCACTCTTCCTCTGTCATTCATCACTTCTTCCTGAGTTGTTCTTCAATCCTTCCTCTGTCATTCATTGCTCGTTCCTCAATTGTTCATCAATCCTTCCTCTGTCATTCATTTCTCCTTTCGCTGTTGTTCATGAATTCTTCCTCTGTCTTTCATCGCAACATCCTCAGTTGATCATCACTCTTCCTCTGTCATTCATCGCTTCTTCCTGAATATTTCATCACTCCATCCTCTGTCATTCATCGATCCTTGCTCAATTGTACATCGCTCTTTTCTCTGTAGTTCGTCCCTCCTTCCTATGTCATTCATCGCTCCTTCCTGAATTGTTCATCAATCCTTCCTCTGTCATTCATCGCTCATTCCTCAATTGTTCATCAATCCTTCCTCTGTCCTTCATTGCTCTTTCCTCTGTTGTTTATCTATCATTCCTCTGTCATACATCACTCCTTCCTCAATTGTTCATCACTCTTTCCTCAGTCATTCATCGCTACTTCCTCAATTGTCCATTACTCCTTCCTCTGTCATTCATCGCTCCATACTCTGTTGATCATCACTCATTCCATTGACATTCATCGCTTCTTTCTCAATTGTTCATAACTCCTTCCGCTGTCATTCATCGCAGCTTTCTCTGTTGTTCAGCAATCCATCCTCTGTCATTCATCACTCCTTAATCAATTGTTCATAACTCCTTCCCGTGCCATTCATCACTCCTTCCTCAGATGACCATCACTCTCCTCTGTCATTCATTGCTTCTTCCTGAATAGTTCATCACTCCTTCCTCTGTCATTCTCGATCCTTGCTCAATTGTATATCGCTCGTTTCTCTGTTTTTCGTGTCTCCTTCCTATCTCATCCATCGTTCCTTGCTGAACTGTTCATCAATCCTTCCTCTGTCATTCATCACTCCTTCCAATGTTGTTCATCAAGCCTTCCTCTGTCATTCATCGCTCTTTCCTCTGTTGTTAATCAATCCTTCCTCTTTCATTCATCACTCTTTCCTCAATTGTTCATCACTCCTTGCTCTGTCATTCATCGCTACTTCCTGTGTTGTTTTTCAATTCTTCCTCTGTCATTCATCGCTCCTTCCGCAATTGTTTATCAATCCTTCCTCCGTCATTCATCGCTCCTTCCTCTGTCATTCATCTCTCCTTCCTCAATTGTTCATCAATACTTCCTATCTCATTCATCGCTCCTTCCTGAATTGTTCATCAATCCTTCCTCTGTCATTCATTGCTCTTTCCTCTGTTGTTTATCTATCATTCCTCTGTCATTCATCACTCCTTCCTCTATTGTTCATCACTCTTTCCTCAGACATTCATCGCTACTTCCTCAGTTGTCCATTACTCCTTCCTCTATCATTCATCGCTCCCTACTCTGTCGATCATCACTCCTTCCATTGTCATTCATCGCTTCTTTCTCAATTGTTCATAACTCCTTCCGCTGTCATTCATCGCAGCTTTCTCTGTTGTTCATCAATCCATCCTCTGTCATTCATCAATCCTTCCTCTGTCATTCAGTGCTCCTTCCTCTGTCATGCAATGCTCCTTCCTCAATTGTTCCTCACTCCTTCCTCTGTCATTCATCGCTCCTTCCTCAGTTGATCATCACTCTACCTCTGTCATTCATCGCTTCTACCTGAGTTGTTCATCAATAATCCTCTGTCATTCATCGCTACTTCCAGTGTTGTTCTTCAATTCTTCCTCTGTCATTCATCGCTCCTTCCTCTGTTGATCAGCAATTCTTCCACTGTCTTTCATCACTCGTTCCTCAGTTTTTCCTCACTCCTTCCTCTGTCATTCATCGCTCCTTCCTCAATTGTTCATAACTCCTTCCCGTGCCATTCATCACTCCTTCCTCAGATGACCATCACTCTTCCTCTGTCATGCATCGCTTCTTCCTGAATAGTTCATCACTCCTTCCTCTGTCATTCCTCGATCCTTGCTCAATTGTACATCGCTCGTTTCTCTGTTGTTCGTGTCTCCTTCCTATCTCATTCATCGCTCCTTGCTGAACTGTTCATCAATCCTTCCTCTGTCATTCATTGCTCCTTTCTCTGTTGTTCATGAATCCTTCCTCTGTCTTTCATCGCTCCATCCTCAGTTGACCATCACTCTTCCTCTGTCATTCATCGCTTCTTCCTGATTAATTCATCACTCCTTCCTCTGTCATTCCTCGATCCTTGCTCAATTGTACATCGCTCATTTCTCTGTAGTTCGTCTCTCCTTCCTATCTGATTCATCGCCCCTTCCTGAATTGTTCATCGAACCTTCCTCTGTCATTCATCGCTCATTCGTCAATTGTCATCAATCCTTCCTCTGTCATTCATTGCTCATTCCTCTGTTGTTTATCAATCATTCCTCTGTCATTCATCACTCCTTCCTCAATGGTTTCTCACTCTTTCCTCTGACATTCATCGCTCCTTCCTCAGTTGTCCATTACTCCTTCCTCTGTCATTCATCGCTCCCTACTCTGTTGATCATCACTCCTTCCATTGTCATTCATCGCTTCTTCCTCAATTGTTCATAACTCCTTCCGCTGTCATTCATCGCAGCTTTCTCTGTTGTTCATCAATCCTTCCACCGTCATTCATCACTCCTTCCTCTGTTGTTCATCAATCCTCCCTCTGTCATTCATCGCTCCTTCCTCTGTTGTTCATCAATCCTTCCTCTGTCATTCATCGCTCCTTCCTCTGTTGTTCATCAATCCTCCCTCTGTCATTCATCGCTCCTTGCTCTGTTGTTCATCAATCCTTCCTGTCTTTCTTCGCTCCTTCCTCAATTGATCCTCACTCATTCCTCTGTCATTCATCGCTCCTTCCTGAATAGTTCATCACTCCTTCCTCTGTCATTCCGCGATCCTTGCTCAATTGTACATCACTCGTTTCTCGGTTGTTCGTGTCTCCTTCCTATCTCATTCTTCGCTCCTTCCTGAATTGTTTATCAATCCTTCCTCTGTCATTCATCGCTTATTCCTCAAATGTTCATCAATCTATCCTCTGTCATTCATCGCTCTTTCCTCTGTTGTTAATCAATCCTTCCTCTGTCATTCATCACTCTTTCCTCAATTGTTCATCACTCCTTCCTCAGTCATTCAGTGCTCCTTCCTCTGTTATTCATTGCTCTTTCTTCAATTGTCCATCACTCCTTCCTCTGTCATTCATCTCTCCTTCCTCAATTGTTCATCAATACATCCTCTGTCACTCATCGCTTCTTCGTCAGTTCTTCCTCAGTTCTTCCTCACTCCTTCCTCTGTCATTCATCGCTCCTTCCTCAATTGTTCATAACTCCTTCCCCTGTCATTCATCACAGCTTTCTCTGTTGTTCATCAATCCTTCCACTTTCATTCATTGCTCCTTCCTCTGTTGTTCATTAATCCTTCCTCTGTTGTTCATTAATCCTTCCTCTGTCATTCATCGCTCCTTCCGCATTTGTTCAACAATCCTTCCTCTGTCATTCAGTGCTCCCTCCTCTGTCATTCATTGCTCCTTCCTCAATTGTCCATCAAGACTTCCTCTGTTATTCATCGCTCCTTCCTCAGTTGATCGTCACTCTTCCTCTGTCATTCATCACTTCTTCCTGAGTTGTTCTTCAATCCTTCCTCTGTCATTCATTGCTCGTTCCTCAATTGTTCATCAATACATCCTCTGTCACTCATCGCTTCGTCAGTTCTTCCTCAGTTCTTCCTCACTCCTTCCTCTGTCATTCATCTCTCCTTCCTCAATTGTTCATCAATACATCCTCTGTCACTCATCGCTTCCTCGTCAGTTCTTCCTCACTCCTTCCTCTGTCATTCATCGCTCCTTCCTCAATTGTTCATAACTCCTTCCCCTGTCATTCATCACAGCTTTCTCTGTTGTTCATCAATCCTTCCTCTTTCATTCATTGCTCCTTCCGCTGTTGTTCATTAATCCTTCCTCTGTCATTCATCGCTCCTTCCGCATTTGTTCAACAATCCTTCCTCTGTCATTCAGTGCTCCCTCCTCTGTCATTCATTGCTCCTTCCTCAATTGTCCATCAAGACTTCCTCTGTTATTCATCGCTCCTTCCTCTGTTATTCCTCATTCCTTCCTCTGTCATTCATCGCTCCTTCCTCAGTTGATCATCACTCTTCCTCTGTCATTCATCACTTCTTCCTGAGTTGTTCTTCAATCCTTCCTCTGTCATTCATTGCTCGTTCCTCAATTGTTCATCAATCCTTCCTCTGTCATTCATTTCTCCTTTCGCTGTTGTTCTTGAATTCTTCCTCTGTCTTTCATCGCAACATCCTCAGTTGATCATCACTCTTCCTCTGTCATTCATCGCATCTTCCTGAATATTTCATCACTCCTTCCTCTGTCATTCATCGATCCTTGCTCAATTGTACATCGCTCTTTTCTCTGTAGTTCGTCCCTCCTTCCTATGTCATTCATCGCTCCTTCCTGAATTGTTTATCAATCCTTCCTCTGTCATTCATCGCTCATTCCTCAATTGTTCATCAATCCTTCCTCTGTCCTTCATTGCTCTTTCCTCTGTTGTTTATCTATCATTCCTCTGTCATTCATCACTCCTTCCTCAATTGTTCATCACTCTTTCCTCAGTCATTCATCGCTACTTCCTCAATTGTCCATTACTCCTTCCTCTGTCATTCATCGCTCCCTACTCTGTTGATCATCACTCCTTCCATTGACATTCATCGCTTCTTTCTCAATTGTTCATAACTCCTTCCGTTGTCATTCATCGCAGCTTTCTCTGTTGTTCAGCAATCCATCCTCTGTCATTCATCACTCCTTCCCTTGTCATTCATTGCTCCTTCCTCAATTGTTTATCAATCCTTCCTCTGTCATTCAGTGCTCCTTCCTCTGTCATACAATGCCACTTCCTCAATTGTCCATCACTCCTTCCTCTTTCATTCATCACTCCTTCCTCAATTGTTCCTCACTCCTTCCTCAGTTGATCATCACTCTACCTCTGTCATTCATCGCTTCTTCCTGAGTTGTTCATCACTCCTTCCTCTGTCATTCATCGCTCCTTCCTCAATTGTTCATCAATCCTCCTCTGTCATTCATCGATACTTCCAGTGTTGTTCTTCAATTTTTCCTGTCATTCATTGCTCCTTCCTCTGTTGAACAGCAATCCTTCCTCTGTCATTCATTGCTCGTTCCTCAGTTTTTCCTCACTACTTCCTCAGTCATTCATCGCTCCTTCCTCAATTGTTCATAACTCCTTCCTCTGTCATTCATCGCTTCTTCCTGAATAGTTCATCACTGCTTCCTCTGTCATTCCTCGATCCTTGCTCAATTGTACATCGCTCGTTTCTCTGTTGTTCATGTCTCCTTCCTATCTCATTCATCGCTCCTTGCTGAACTGTTCATCAATCCTTCCTCTGTCATTCATCACTCCTTCCACTGTTGTTCATCCATCATTCCTCTGTCATTCATCGCTTATTCCTCAAATGTTCATCAATCTTTCCTCTGTCATTCATCGCTCTTTCCTCTGTTGTTAATCAATCCTTCCTCTTTCATTCATCACTCTTTCCTCAATTGTTCATCACTCCTTCCTCTGTCATTCATCGATACCTCCTGTGTTGTTTTTCAATTCTTCCTCTGTCATTCATCGCTCCTTCCGCAATTGTTCATCAGTCCTTACTCCATCATTCATCGCTCCTTCCTCTGTCATTCATCTCTCCTTCCTCAATTGTTCATCAATACTTCCTCTGTCATTCATCGCTCCTTCCTCAATTGATCATAACTCCTTCCGATGTCATACATCACAGCTTTCTCTGTTGTTCTTCAGTCCTTCCTCTTTCTTTCATTGCTCCTTCCTCTGTGTTCATTTATCCTTCCTCTGTCATTCATCAATCCTTCCTCAGTTGATCATCACTCTTCCTCTGTCATTCATCGCTTCTTCCTGAGTTGTTCTTCAATCCTTCCTCTATCAGTCATCGCTCATTCCTCAATTGTTCAACAATCCCTCCTCTGTCATTCATTGCTCCTTCCTCTGTTGTTCATGAATCCTTCCTCTGTCTTTCATCGCTCCATCCTCAGTTGATCATCACTCTTCCTCGGTCATTCATCGCTTCTTCTTGAATATTTCATCACTCCTTCCTCTGTCATTCATCGATCCTTGCTCAATTGTACATCGCTCATTTCTCTGTAGTTCGTCTCTCCTTTCTATCTGATTCATCGCTCCTTCCTCTGTTGTTCATCAATCCTCCCTCTGTCATTCATCGCTCCTTCCTCTGTTGTTCATCAATCCTTCCTCTGTCATTCATCGCTCCTTCCTCTGTTGTTCATCAATCCTCCCTTTGTCATTCATCGCTCCTTGCTCTGTTGTTCATCAATCCTTCCTGTCTTTCTTCGCTCCTTCCTCAATTGATCCTCACTCATTCCTCTGTCATTCATCGCTCCTTCCTGAATAGTTCATCACTCCTTCCTCTGTCATTCCGCGATCCTTGCTCAATTGTACATCACTCGTTTCTCGGTTGTTCGTGTCTCCTTCCTATCTCATTCTTCGCTCCTTCCTGAATTGTTTATCAATCCTTCCTCTGTCATTCAGTGCTCCTTCCTCTGTTATTCATTGCTCCTTCTTCAATTGTCCATCACTCCTTCCTCTGTCATTCATCGCTCCTTCCTCTGTCATTCATCTCTCCTTCCTCAATTGTTCATCAATACATCCTCTGTCACTCATCTCTTCTTCGTCAGTTCTTCCTCAGTTCTTCCTCACTCCTTCCTCTGTCATTCATCGCTCCTTCCTCAATTGTTCATAACTCCTTCCCCTGTCATTCATCACAGCTTTCTCTGTTGTTCATCAATCCTTCCTCTTTCATTCATTGCTCCTTCCTCTGTTGTTCATTAATCCTTCCTCTGTTGTTCATTAATCCTTCCTCTGTCATTCATCGCTCCTTCCGCATTTGTTCAACAATCCTGCCTCTGTCATTCAGTGCTCCTTCCTCAATTGTCCATCAAGACTTCCTCTGTTATTCATCGCTCCTTCCTCTGTTATTCCTCATTCCTTCCTCTGTCATTCATCACTCCTTCCTCAGTTGATCATCACTCTTCCTCTGTCATTCATCACTTCTTCCTGAGTTGTTCTTCAATCCTTCCTCTGTCATTCATTGCTCGTTCCTCAATTGTTCATCAATACATCCTCTGTCACTCATCGCTTCTTCGTCAGTTCTTCCTCAGTTCTTCCTCACTCCTTCCTCTGTCATTCATCTCTCCTTCCTCAATTGTTCATCAATACATCCTCTGTCACTCATCGCTTCTTCGTCAGTTCTTCCTCACTCCTTCCTCTGTCATTCATCGCTCCTTCCTCAATTGTTCATAACTCCTTCCCCTGTCATTCATCACAGCTTTCTCTGTTGTTCATCAATCCTTCCTCTTTCATTCATTGCTCCTTCCTCTGTTGTTCATTAATCCTTCCTCTGTCATTCATCGCTCCTTCCGCATTTGTTCAACAATCCTTCCTCTGTCATTCAGTGCTCGCTCCTCTGTCATTCATTGCTCCTTCCTCAATTGTCCATCATGACTTCCTCTGTTATTCATCGCTCCTTCCTCTGTTATTCCTCATTCCTTCCTCTGTCATTCATCGCTCCTTCCTCAGTTGATCATCACTCTTCCTCTGTCATTCATCACTTCTTCCTGAGTTGTTCTTCAATCCTTCCTCTGTCATTCATTGCTCGTTCCTCAATTGTTCATCAATCCTTCCTCTGTCATTCATTTCTCCTTTCGCTGTTGTTCATGAATTCTTCCTCTGTCTTTCATCGCAACATCCTCAGTTGATCATCACTCTTCCTCTGTCATTCATCGCTTCTTCCTGAATATTTCATCACTCCTTCCTCTGTCATTCATCGATCCCTGCTCAATTGTACATCGCTCTTTTCTCTGTAGTTCGTCCCTCCTTCCTATGTCATTCATCGCTCCTTCCTGAATTGTTTATCAATCCTTCCTCTGTCATTCATCGCTCATTCCTCAATTGTTCATCAATCCTTCCTCTGTCCTTCATTGCTCTTTCCTCTGTTGTTTATCTATCATTCCTCTGTCATTCATCACTCCTTCCTCAATTGTTCATCACTCTTTCCTCAGTCATTCATCGCTACTTCCTCAATTGTCCATTACTCCTTCCTCTGTCATTCATCGCTCCCTACTCTGTTGATCATCACTCCTTCCATTGACATTCATCGCTTCTTTCTCAATTGTTCATAACTCCTTCCGCTGTCATTCATTGCAGCTTTCTCTGTTGTTCAGCAATACATCCTCTGTCATTCATCACTCCTTCCCTTGTCATACAATACCCCTTCCACAATTGTCCATCACTCCTTCCTCTTTCATTCATCACTCCTTCCTCAA
This sequence comes from Hypanus sabinus, assembly GCF_030144855.1. Taxonomy (NCBI): domain Eukaryota; kingdom Metazoa; phylum Chordata; class Chondrichthyes; order Myliobatiformes; family Dasyatidae; genus Hypanus; species Hypanus sabinus. The sequence continues at coordinate 67,025,116 of NC_082724.1, read as the reverse complement.
TTGTTCCTCACTCCTTCCTCAGTTGATCATCACTCTACCTCTGTCATTCATCGCTTCTTCCTGAGTTGTTCATCACTCCTTCCTCTGTCATTCATCGCTCCTTCCTCAATTGTTCATCAATCCTCCTCTTTCATTCATCGATACTTCCAGTGTTGTTCTTCAATTCTTCCTGTCATTCATTGCTCCTTCCTCTGTTGATCAGCAATCCTTCCTCTGTCATTCATTGCTCGTTCCTCAGTTTTTCCTCACTACTTCCTCAGTCATTCATCGCTCCTTCCTCAATTGTTCATAACTCCTTCCTCTGTCATTCATCGCTTCTTCCTGAATAGTTCATCACTGCTTCCTCTGTCATTCCTCAATCCTTGCTCAATTGTACATCGCTCGTTTCTCTGTTGTTCATGTCTCCTTCCTATCTCATTCATCGCTCCTTGCTGAACTGTTCATCAATCCTTCCTCTGTCATTCATCACTCCTTCCACTGTTGTTCATCAATCATTCCTCTGTCATTCATCGCTTATTCTTCAAATGTTCATCAATCTTTCCTCTGTCATTCATCGCTCTTACCTCTGTTGTTAATCAATCCTTCCTCTTTCATTCATCACTCTTTCCTCAATTGTTCATCACTCCTTCCTCTGTCATTCATCGATACTTCCTGTGTTGTTTTTCAATTCTTCCTCTGTCATTCATCGCTCCTTCCGCAATTGTTCATCAATCCTTCCTACATCATTCATCGCTCCTTCCTCTGTCATTCATCTCTCCTTCCTCAAATGTTCATCAATACTTCCGCTGTCATTCATCGCTCCTTCCTCAATTGATCATAACTCCTTCCGATGTCATACATCACAGCTTTCTCTGTTGTTCTTCAGTCCTCCCTCTTTCTTTCATTGCTCCTTCCTCTGTGGTTCATTTATCCTTCCTCTGTCATTCATCAATCCTTCCTCAGTTGATCATCACTCTTGCTCTGTCATTCATCGCTTCTTCCTGAGTTGTTCTTCAATCCTTCCTCTATCATTCATCGCTCATTCCTCAATTGTTCATCAATCCCTCCTCTGTCATTCACTGCTCCTTCCTCTGTTGTTCATGAATCCTTCCTGTGTCTTTCATCGCTCCATCCTCAGTTGATCATCACTCTTCCTCGGTCATTCATCGCTTCTTCTTGAATATTTCATCACTCCTTCCTCTGTCATTCATCGATCCTTGCTCAATTGTACATCGCTCATTTCTCTGTAGTTGGTCTCTCCTTTCTATCTGATTCATCGCTCCTTCCTCTGTTGTTCATCAATCCTTCCTCTGTCATTCATCGCTCCTTCCTCTGTTGTTCATCAATCCTCCCTCTGTCATTCATCGCTCCTTCCTCTGTTGTTTATCAATCATTCCTCTGTCATTCATCACTCCTTCCTCAATGGTTTCTCACTCTTTCCTCTGACATTCATCGCTCCTTCCTCAGTTGTCCATTACTCCTTCCTCTGTCATTCATCGCTCCCTACTCTGTTGATCATCACTCCTTCCATTGTCATTCATCGCTTCTTCCTCAATTGTTCATAACTCCTTCCGCTGTCATTCATCGCAGCTTTCTCTGTTGTTCATCAATCCTTCCACAGTCATTCATCACTCCTTCCTCTGTTGTTCATCAATCCTCCCTCTGTCATTCATCGCTCCTTCCGCATTTGTTCAACAATCCTTCCTCTGTCATTCAGTGCTCCCTCCTCTGTCATTCATTGCTCCTTCCTCAATTGTCCATCAAGACTTCCTCTGTTATTCATCGCTCCTTCCTCTGTTATTCCTCATTCCTTCCTCTGTCATTCATCGCGCCTTCCTCAGTTGATCGTCACTCTTCCTCTGTCATTCATCACTTCTTCCTGAGTTGTTCTTCAATCCTTCCTCTGTCATTCATTGCTCGTTCCTCAATTGTTCATCAATACATCCTCTGTCACTCATCGCTTCTTCGTCAGTTCTTCCTCAGTTCTTCCTCACTCCTTCCTCTGTCATTCATCGCTCCTTCCTCAATTGTTCATAACTCCTTCCCCTGTCATTCATCACAGCTTTCTCTGTTGTTCATCAATCCTTCCTCTTTCATTCATTGCTCCTTCCTCTGTTGTTCATTAATCCTTCCTCTGTTGTTCATTAATCCTTCCTCTGTCATTCATCGCTCCTTCCGCATTTGTTCAACAATCCTTCCTCTGTCATTCAGTGCTCCCTCCTCTGTCATTCATTGCTCCTTCCTCAATTGTCCATCAAGACTTCCTCTGTTATTCATCGCTCCTTCCTCTGTTATTCCTCATTCCTTCCTCTGTCATTCATCGCTCCTTCCTCAGTTGATCGTCACTCTTCCTCTGTCATTCATCACTTCTTCCTGAGTTGTTCTTCAATCCTTCCTCTGTCATTCATTGCTCGTTCCTCAATTGTTCATCAATACATCCTCTGTCACTCATCGCTTCTTCGTCAGTTCTTCCTCAGTTCTTCCTCACTCCTTCCTCTGTCATTCATCGCTCCTTCCTCAATTGTTCATAACTCCTTCCCCTGTCATTCATCACAGCTTTCTCTGTTGTTCATCAATCCTTCCTCTTTCATTCATTGCTCCTTCCTCTGTTGTTCATTAATCCTTCCTCTGTTGTTCATTAATCCTTCCTCTGTCATTCATCGCTCCTTCCGCATTTGTTCAACAATCCTTCCTCTGTCATTCAGTGCTCCCTCCTCTGTCATTCATTGCTCCTTCCTCAATTGTCCATCAAGACTTCCTCTGTTATTCATCGCTCCTTCCTCTGTTATTCCTCATTCCTTCCTCTGTCATTCATCGCTCCTTCCTCAGTTGATCGTCACTCTTCCTCTGTCATTCATCACTTCTTCCTGAGTTGTTCTTCAATCCTTCCTCTGTCATTCATTGCTCGTTCCTCAATTGTTCATCAATACATCCTCTGTCACTCATCGCTTCTTCGTCAGTTCTTCCTCAGTTCTTCCTCACTACTTCCTCTGTCATTCATCTCTCCTTCCTCAATTGTTCATCAATACATCCTCTGTCACTCATCGCTTCTTCGTCAGTTCTTCCTCACTCCTTCCTCTGTCATTCATCGCTCCTTCCTCAATTGTTCATAACTCCTTCCCCTGTCATTCATCACAGCTTTCTCTGTTGTTCATCAATCCTTCCTCTTTCATTCATTGCTCCTTCCTCTGTTGTTCATTAATCCTTCCTCTGTCATTCATCGCTCCTTCCGCATTTGTTCAACAATCCTTCCTCTGTCATTCAGTGCTCCCTCCTCTGTCATTCATTGCTCCTTCCTCAATTGTCCATCAAGACTTCCTCTGTTATTCATCGCTCCTTCCTCTGTTATTCCTCATTCCTTCCTCTGTCATTCATCGCTCCTTCCTCAGTTGATCATCACTCTTCCTCTGTCATTCATCACTTCTTCCTGAGTTGTTCTTCAATCCTTCCTCTGTCATTCATTGCTCGTTCCTCAATTGTTCATCAATCCTTCCTCTGTCATTCATTTCTCCTTTCGCTGTTGTTCATGAATTCTTCCTCTGTCTTTCATCGCAACATCCTCAGTTGATCATCACTCTTCCTCTGTCATTCATCGCTTCTTCCTGAATATTTCATCACTCCTTCCTCTGTCATTCATCGATCCTTGCTCAATTGTACATCGCTCTTTTCTCTGTAGGTCGTCCCTCCTTCCTATGTCATTCATCGCTCCTTCCTGAATTGTTTATCAATCCTTCCTCTGTCATTCATCGCTCATTCCTCAATTGTTCATCAATCCTTCCTCTGTCCTTCATTGCTCTTTCCTCTGTTGTTTATCTATCATTCCTCTGTCATTCATCACTCCTTCCTCAATTGTTCATCACTCTTTCCTCAGTCATTCATCGCTACTTCCTCAATTGTCCATTACTCCTTCCTCTGTCATTCATCGCTCCCTACTCTGTTGATCATCACTCCTTCCATTGACATTCATCGCTTCTTTCTCAATTGTTCATAACTCCTTCCGCTGTCATTCATCGCAGCTTTCTCTGTTGTTCAGCAATCCATCCTCTGTCATTCATCACTCCTTCCCTTGTCATTCATTGCTCCTTCCTCAATTGTTCATCAATCCTTCCTCTGTCATTCAGTGCTCCTTCCTCTGTCATACAATGCCCCTTCCTCAATTGTCCATCACTCCTTCCTCTTTCATTCATCACTCCTTCCTCAATTGTTCCTCACTCCTTCCTCAGTTGATCATCACTCTACCTCTGTCATTCATCGCTTCTTCCTGAGTTGTTCATCACTCCTTCCTCTGTCATTCATCGCTCCTTCCTCAATTGTTCATCAATCCTCCTCTGTCATTCATCGATACTTCCAGTGTTGTTCTTCAATTCTTCCTGTCATTCATTGCTCCATCCTCTGTTGATCAGCAATCCTTCCTCTGTCATTCATTGCTCGTTCCTCAGTTTTTCCTCACTACTTCCTCAGTCATTCATCGCTCCTTCCTCAATTGTTCATAACTCCTTCCTCTGTCATTCATCGCTTCTTCCTGAATAGTTCATCACTGCTTCCTCTGTCATTCCTCAATCCTTGCTCAATTGTACATCGCTCGTTTCTCTGTTGTTCATGTCTCCTTCCTATCTCATTCATCGCTCCTTGCTGAACTGTTCATCAATCCTTCCTCTGTCATTCATCACTCCTTCCACTGTTGTTCATCAATCATTCCTCTGTCATTCATCGCTTATTCCTCAAATGTTCATCAATCTTTCCTCTGTCATTCATCGCTCTTTCCTCTGTTGTTAATCAATCCTTCCTCTTTCATTCATCACTCTTTCCTCAATTGTTCATCACTCCTTCCTCTGTCATTCATCGATACTTCCTGTGTTGTTTTTCAATTCTTCCTCTGTCATTCATCGCTCCTTCCGCAATTGTTCATCAATCCTTCCTACATCATTCATCGCTCCTTCCTCTGTCATTCATCTCTCCTTCCTCAATTGTTCATCAATACTTCCTCTGTCATTCATCGCTCCTTCCTCAATTGATCATAACTCCTTCCGATGTCATACATCACAGCTTTCTCTGTTGTTCTTCAGTCCTCCCTCTTTCTTTCATTGCTCCTTCCTCTGTGGTTCATTTATCCTTCCTCTGTCATTCATCAATCCTTCCTCAGTTGATCATCACTCTTCCTCTGTCATTCATCGCTTCTTCCTGAGTTGTTCTTCAAACCTTCCTCTATCAGTCATCGCTCATTCCTCAATTGTTCATCAATCCCTCCTCTGTCATTCATTGCTCCTTCCTCTGTTGTTCATGAATCCTTCCTCTGTGTTTCATCGCTCCATCCTCAGTTGATCATCACTCTTCCTCGGTCATTCATCGCTTCTTCTTGAATATTTCATCACTCCTTCCTCTGTCATTCATCGATCCTTGCTCAATTGTACATCGCTCATTTCTCTGTAGTTCGTCTCTCCTTTCTATCTGATTCATCGCTCCTTCCTCTGTTGTTCATCAATCCTTCCTCTGTCATTCATCGCTCCTTCCTCTGTTGTTCATCAATCCTCCCTCTGTCATTCATCGCTCCTTCCTCTGTTGTTCATCAATCCTTCCTGTCTTTCTTCGCTCCTTCCTCAATTGATCCTCACTCATTCCTCTGTCATTCATCGCTCCTTCCTGAATAGTTCATCACTCCTTCCTCTGTCATTCCGCGATCCTTGCTCAATTGTACATCACTCGTTTCTCGGTTGTTCGTGTCTCCTTCCTATCTCATTCTTCGCTCCTTCCTGAATTGTTTATCAATCCTTCCTCTGTCATTCATCGCTTATTCCTCAAATGTTCATCAATCTTTCCTCTGTCATTCATCGCTCTTTCCTCTGTTGTTAATCAATCCTTTCTCTGTCATTCATCACTCCTTCTTCAATTGTCCATCACTCCTTCCTCTGTCATTCATCGCTCCTTCCTCTGTCATTCATCTCTCCTTCCTCAATTGTTCATCAATACATCCTCTGTCACTCATCGCTTCTTCGTCAGTTCTTCCTCAGTTCTTCCTCACTCCTTCCTCTGTCATTCATCGCTCCTTCCTCAATTGTTCATAACTCCTTCCCCTGTCAATCATCACAGCTTTCTCTGTTGTTCATCAATCCTTCCTCTTTCATTCATTGCTCCTTCCTCTGTTGTTCATTAATCCTTCCTCTGTTGTTCATTAATCCTTCCTCTGTCATTCATCGCTCCTTCCGCATTTGTTCAACAATCCTTCCTCTGTCATTCAGTGCTCCCTCCTCTGTCATTCATTGCTCCTTCCTCAATTGTCCATCAAGACTTCCTCTGTTATTCATCGCTCCTTCCTCTGTTATTCCTCATTCCTTCCTCTGTCATTCATCGCTCCTTCCTCAGTTGATCATCACTCTTCCTCTGTCATTCATCACTTCTTCCTGAGTTGTTCTTCAATCCTTCCTCTGTCATTCATTGCTCGTTCCTCAATTGTTCATCAATACATCCTCTGTCACTCATCGCTTCTTCGTCAGTTCTTCCTCAGTTCTTCCTCACTCCTTCCTCTGTCATTCATCACTCCTTCCTCTGTCATTCATCTCTCCTTCCTCAATTGTTCATCAATACATCCTCTGTCACTCATCGCTTCTTCGTTAGTTCTTCCTCACTCCTTCCTCTGTCATTCATCGCTCCTTCCTCAATTGTTCATAACTCCTTCCCCTGTCATTCATCACAGTTTTCTCTGTTGTTCATCAATCCTTCCTCTTTCATTCATTGCTCCTTCCTCTGTTGTTCATTAATCCTTCCTCTGTTGTTCATTAATCCTTCCTCTGTCATTCATCGCTCCTTCCGCATTTGTTCAACAATCCTTCCTCTGTCATTCAGTGCTCCCTCCTCTGTCATTCATTGCTCCTTCCTCAATTGTTCATCAAGTCTTCCTCTGTCATTCATCGCTCCTTCCTCAGTTGATCATCACTCTTCCTCTGTCATTCATCACTTATTCCTGAGTTGTTCTTCAATCCTTCCTCTGTCATTCATTGCTCGTTCCTCAGTTGTTCATCAATCCTTCCTCTGTCATTCATTTCTCCTTTCGCTGTTGTTCATGAATTCTTCCTCTGTCTTTCATCGCAACATCCTCAGTTGATCATCACTCTTCCTCTGTCATTCATCGCTTCTTCCTGAATATTTCATCACTCCTTCCTCTGTCATTCATCGATCCTTGGTAAATTGTACATCGCTCTTTTCTCTGTAGTTCGTCCCTCCTTCCTATGTCATTCATCGCTCCTTCCTGAATTGTTTATCAATCCTTCCTCTGTCATTCATCGCTCATTCCTCAATTGTTCATCAATCCTTCCTCTGTCCTTCATTGCTCTTTCCTCTGTTGTTTATCTATCATTCCTCTGTCATTCATCACTCCTTCCTCAATTGTTCATCACTCTTTCCTCAGTCATTCATCGCTACTTCCTCAATTGTCCATTACTCCTTCCTCTGTCATTCATCGCTCCCTACTCTGTTGATCATCACTCCTTCCATTGACATTCATCGCTTCTTTCTCAATTGTTCATAATTCCTTCCGCTGTCATTCATCGCAGCTTTCTCTGTTGTTCAGCAATCCTTCCTCTGTCATTCAGTGCTCCTTCCTCTGTCACGCAATGCCCCTTCCTCAATTGTCCATCACTCCTTCCTCTTTCATTCATCACTCCTTCCTCAATTGTTCCTCACTCCTTCCTCAGTTGATCATCACTCTACCTCTGTCATTCATCGCTTCTTCCTGAGTTGTTCATCACTCCATCCTCTGTCATTCATCGCTCCTTCCTCAATTGTTCATCAATCCTCCTCTGTCATTCATCGATACTTCCAGTGTTGTTCTTCAATTCTTCCTGTCATTCATTGCTCCTTCCTCTGTTGATCAGCAATCCTTCCTCTGTCATTCATCGCTCGTTCCTCAGTTTTTACTCACTACTTCCTCAGTCATTCATCGCTCCTTCCTCAATTGTTCATAACTCCTTCCTGTGTCATTCATCACTCCTTCCTCAGATGACCATCACTCTTCCTCTGTCATTCATCGCTTCTTCCTGAATAGTTCATCACTGCTTCCTCTATCATTCCTCGATCCTTGCTCAATTGTACATCGCTCGTTTCTCTGTTGTTCATGTCTCCCTCCTATCTCATTCATCGCTCCTTGCTGAACTGTTCATCAATCCTTCCTCTGTCATTCATCGCTCCTTCCACTGTTGTTCATCAATCATTCCTCTGTCATTCATCGCTTATTCCTCAAATGTTCATCAATCTTTCCTCTGTCATTCATCGCTCTTTCCTCTGTTGTTAATCAATCCTTCCTCTTTCATTCATCACTCTTTCCTCAATTGTTCATCACTCCTTCCTCTGTCATTCATCGATACTTCCTGTGTTGTTTTTCAATTCTTCCTCTGTCATTCATCGCTCCTTCCGCAATTGTTCATCAATCCTTACTCCATCATTCATCGCTCCTTCCTCTGTCATTCATCGCTCCTTCCGCATTTGTTAAACAATCCTTCCTCTGTCATTCAGTGCTCCCTCCTCTCTCATTCATTGCTCCTTCCTCAATTGTCCATCAAGACTTCCTCTGTTATTCATCGCTCCTTCCTCTGTTATTCCTCATTCCTTCCTCTGTCATTCATCGCTCCTTCCTCAGTTGATCATCACTCTTCCTCTGTCATTCATCACTTCTTCCTGAGTTGTTCTTCAATCCTTCCTCTGTCATTCATTGCTCGTTCCTCAATTGTTCATCAATACATCCTCTGTCACTCATCGCTTCTTCGTCAGTTCTTCCTCAGTTCTTCCTCACTCCTTCCTCTGTCATTCATCGCTCCTTCCTCTGTCATTCATCTCTCCTTCCTCAATTGTTCATCAATACATCCTCTGTCACTCATCGCTTCTTCGTTAGTTCTTCCTCACTCCTTCCTCTGTCATTCATCGCTCCTTCCTCAATTGTTCATAACTCCTTCCCCTGTCATTCATCACAGTTTTCTCTGTTGTTCATCAATCCTTCCTCTTTCATTCATTGCTCCTTCCTCTGTTGTTCATTAATCCTTCCTCTGTTGTTCATTAATCCTTCCTCTGTCATTCATCGCTCCTTCCGCATTTGTTCAACAATCCTTCCTCTGTCATTCAGTGCTCCCTCCTCTGTCATTCATTGCTCCTTCCTCAATTGTTCATCAAGTCTTCCTCTGTCATTCATCGCTCCTTCCTCAGTTGATCATCACTCTTCCTCTGTCATTCATCACTTCTTCCTGAGTTGTTCTTCAATCCTTCCTCTGTCATTCATTGCTCGTTCCTCAATTGTTCATCAATCCTTCCTCTGTCATTCATTTCTCCTTTCGCTGTTGTTCATGAATTCTTCCTCTGTCTTTCATCGCAACATCCTCAGTTGATCATCACTCTTCCTCTGTCATTCATCGCTTCTTCCTGAATATTTCATCACTCCTCCCTCTGTCATTCATCGATCCTTGCTAAATTGTACATCGCTCTTTTCTCTGTAGTTCGTCCCTCCTTCCTATGTCATTCATCGCTCCTTCCTGAATTGTTTATCAATCCTTCCTCTGTCATTCATCGCTCATTCCGCAATTGATCATCAATCCTTCCTCTGTCCTTCATTGCTCTTTCCTCTGTTGTTTATCTATCATTCCTCTGTCATTCATCACTCCTTCCTCAATTGTTCATCACTCTTTCCTCAGTCATTCATCGCTACTTCCTCAATTGTCCATTACTCCTTCCTCTGTCATTCATCGCTCCCTACTCTGTTGATCATCACTCCTTCCATTGACATTCATCGCTTCTTTCTCAATTGTTCACCAATCCTTCCTCTGTCATTCATCGCAGCTTTCTCTGTTGTTCATCAATCATTCCTCTGTCATTCATCGCTTATTCCTCAAATGTTCATCAATCTTTCCTCTGTCATTCAACGCTCTTTCCTCTGTTGTTAATCAATCCTTCCTCTTTCATTCATCACTCTTTCCTCAATTGTTCATCACTCCTTCCTCTGTCATTCATCGATACTTCCTGTGTTGTTTTTCAATTCTTCCTCTGTCATTCATCGCTCCTTCCGCAATTGTTCATCAATCCTTCCTACATCATTCATCGCTCCTTCCTCTGTCATTCATCTCTCCTTCCTCAATTGTTCATCAATACTTCCTCTGTCATTCATCGCTCCTTCCTCAATTGATCATAACTCCTTCCGATGTCATACATCACAGCTTTCTCTGTTGTTCTTCTGTCCTCCCTCTTTCTTTCATTGCTCCTTCCTCTGTGGTTCATTTATCCTTCCTCTGTCATTCATCAATCCTTCCTCAGTTGATCATCACTCTTCCTCTGTCATTCATCGCTTCTTCCTGAGTTGTTCTTCAATCCTTCCTCTATCAGTCATCGCTCATTCCTCAATTGTTCATCAATCCCTCCTCTGTCATTCATTGCTCCTTCCTCTGTTGTTCATGAATCCTTCCTCTGTGTTTCATCGCTCCATCCTCAGTTGATCATCACTCTTCCTCGGTCATTCATCGCTTCTTCTTGAATATTTCATCACTCCTTCCTCTGTCATTCATCGATCCTTGCTCAATTGTACATCGCTCATTTCTCTGTAGTTCGTCGCTCCTTTCTATCTGATTCATCGCTCCTTCCTCTGTTGTTCATCAATCCTTCCTCTGTCATTCATCGCTCCTTCCTCTGTTGTTCATCAATCCTCCCTCTGTCATTCATCGCACCTTGCTCTGTTGTTCATCAATCCTTCCTGTCTTTCTTCGCTCCTTCCTCAATTGATCCCACTCATTCCTCTGTCATTCATCGCTCCTTCCTGAATAGTTCATCACTCCTTCCTCTGTCATTCCGCGATCCTTGCTCAATTGTACATCACTCGTTTCTCGGTTGTTCGTGTCTCCTTCCTATCTCATTCTTCGCTCCTTCCTGAATTGTTTATCAATCCTTCCTCTGTCATTCATCGCTTATTCCTCAAATGTTCATCAATCTTTCCTCTGTCATTCATCGCTCTTTCCTCTGTTGTTAATCAATCCTTTCTCTGTCATTCATCACTCCTTCTTCAATTGTCCATCACTCCTTCCTCTGTCATTCATCGCTCCTTCCTCTGTCATTCATCTCTCCTTCCTCAATTGTTCATCAATACATCCTCTGTCACTCATCGCTTCTTCGTCAGTTCTTCCTCAGTTCTTCCTCACTCCTTCCTCTGTCATTCATCGCTCCTTCCTCAATTGTTCATAACTCCTTCCCCTGTCAATCATCACAGCTTTCTCTGTTGTTCATCAATCCTTCCTCTTTCATTCATTGCTCCTTCCTCTGTTGTTCATTAATCCTTCCTCTGTTGTTCATTAATCCTTCCTCTGTCATTCATCGCTCCTTCCGCATTTGTTCAACAATCCTTCCTCTGTCATTCAGTGCTCCCTCCTCTCTCATTCATTGCTCCTTCCTCAATTGTCCATCAAGACTTCCTCTGTTATTCATGGCTCCTTCCTCTGTTATTCCTCATTCCTTCCTCTGTCATTCATCGCTCCTTCCTCAGTTGATCATCTCTCTTCCTCTGTCATTCATCATTTTTCCTGAGTTGTTCTTCAATCCTTCCTCTGTCATTCATTGCTCGTTCCTCAATTGTTCATCAATACATCCTCTGTCACTCATCGCTTCTTCGTCAGTTCTTCCTCAGTTCTTCCTCACTCCTTCCTCTGTCATTCATCGCTCCTTCCTCTGTCATTCATCTCTCCTTCCTCAATTGTTCATCAATACATCCTCTGTCACTCATCGCTTCTTCGTTAGTTCTTCCTCACTCCTTCCTCTGTCATTCATCGCTCCTTCCTCAATTGTTCATAACTCCTTCCCCTGTCATTCATCACAGTTTTCTCTGTTGTTCATCAATCCTTCCTCTTTCATTCATTGCTCCTTCCTCTGTTGTTCATTAATCCTTCCTCTGTTGTTCATTAATCCTTCCTCTGTCATTCATCGCTCCTTCCGCATTTGTTCAACAATCCTTCCTCTGTCATTCAGTGCTCCCTCCTCTGTCATTCATTGCTCCTTCCTCAATTGTTCATCAAGTCTTCCTCTGTCATTCATCGCTCCTTCCTCAGTTGATCATCACTCTTCCTCTGTCATTCATCACTTCTTCCTGAGTTGTTTTTCAATCCTTCCTCTGTCATTCATTGCTCGTTCCTCAATTGTTCATCAATCCTTCCTCTGTCATTCATTTCTCCTTTCGCTGTTGTTCATGAATTCTTCCTCTGTCTTTCATCGCAACATCCTCAGTTGATCATCACTCTTCCTCTGTCATTCATCGCTTCTTCCTGAATATTTCATCACTCCTTCCTCTGTCATTCATCGATCCTTGCTAAATTGTACATCGCTCTTTCCTCTGTTGTTTATCTATCATTCCCCTGTCATTCATCACTCCTTCCTCAATTGTTCATCACTCTTTCCTCAGTCATTCATCGCTACTTCCTCAATTGTTCCTCACTCCTTCCTCAGTTGATCATCACTCTACCTCTGTCATTCATCGCTTCTTCCTCAGTTGATCATCACTCCTTCCTCTGTCATTCATCGCTCCTTCCTCAATTGTTCATCAATCCTCCTCTGTCATTCATCGATACTTCCAGTGTTGTTCTTCAATTCTTCCTGTCATTCATTGCTCCTTCCTCTGTTGATCAGCAATCCTTCCTCTGTCATTCATCGCTCGTTCCTCAGTTTTTACTCACTACTTCCTCAGTCATTCATCGCTCCTTCCTCAATTGTTCATAACTCCTTCCTGTGTCATTCATCACTCCTTCCTCAGATGACCATCACTCTTCCTCTGTCATTCATCGCTTCTTCCTGAATAGTTCATCACTGCTTCCTCTATCATTCCTCGATCCTTGCTCAATTGTACATCGCTCGTTTCTCTGTTGTTCATGTCTCCTTCCTATCTCATTCATCGCTCCTTGCTGAACTGTTCATCAATCCTTCCTCTGTCATTCATCGCTCCTTCCACTGTTGTTCATCAATCATTCCTCTGTCATTCATCGCTTATTCCTCAAATGTTCATCAATCTTTCCTCTGTCATTCATCGCTCTTTCCTCTGTTGTTAATCAATCCTTCCTCTTTCATTCATCACTCTTTCCTCAATTGTTCATCACTCCTTCCTCTGTCATTCATCGATACCTCCTGTGTTGTTTTTCAATTCTTCCTCTGTCATTCATCGCTCCTTCCGCAATTGTTCATCAGTCCTTACTCCATCATTCATCGCTCCTTCCTCTGTCATTCATCTCTCCTTCCTCAATTGTTCATCAATACTTCCTCTGTCATTCATCTCTCCTTCCTCAATTGTTCATCAATACTTCCTCTGTCATTCATCGCTCCTTCCTCAATTGATCATAACTCCTTCCGATGTCATACATCACAGCTTTCTCTGTTGTTCTTCAGTCCTTCCTCTTTCTTTCATTGCTCCTTCCTCTGTGGTTCATTTATCCTTCCTCTGTCATTCATCACTCCTTCCTCAGTTGATCATCACTCTTCCTCTGTCATTCATCGCTTCTTCCTGAGTTGTTCTTCAATCCTTCCTCTATCAGTCATCGCTCATTCCTCAATTGTTCATCAATCCCTCCTCTGTCATTCATTGCTCCTTCCTCTGTTGTTCATGAATCCTTCCTCTGTGTTTCATCGCTCCATCCTCAGTTGATCATCACTCTTCCTCGGTCATTCATCGCTTCTTCTTGAATATTTCATCACTCCTTCCTCTGTCATTCATCGATCCTTGCTCAATTGTACATCGCTCATTTCTCTGTAGTTCGTCTCTCCTTTCTATCTGATTCATCGCCCCTTCCTGAATTGTTCATCGATCCTTCCTCTGTCATTCATCGCTCATTCCTCAATTGTTCATAACTCCTTCCGCTGTCATTCATCGCAGCTTTCTCTGTTGTTCATCAATCTTTCCACTGTCATTCATCACTCCTTCCTCTGTTGTTCATCAATACTCCCTCTGTCATTCATCGCTCCTTCCACAATTGTTCATCAATCCTTCCTCTGTCACTCATCAATCCTTCCTCTGTTGTTCATCAATCCATCCTCTGTCATTCATCGCTCCTTCCACAATTGATCATCACTCATTCCTCTGTCGTTCATTGCTCCTTCCTCAATTGTTCCTCACTCCTTCCTCTGTTGTTCATTAACCCTTCCTCTGTCATTCATCGCTCCTTCCGCAATTGTTCATCAATCCTGCCTCTGTCATTCAGTGTTCATTCCTCTGCAATTAATCACTCTTTCCTGAATTGTTCATCACTCCTTCCTCTGTTATTCATCTCTCCTTCCTCAATTGTTCATCAATACTTCCTCAGTCATTCATCAGTCATTCCTCAGTTCTTCCTTACTCATTCCTCTGTCATTCATCGCTCCTTCCTTTGTCATTCATCGCTCATTGATCAATTGTTCCTCAACCCTTCCTCCGTCATTCAGTGCTCCTTCCTCTGTCATTCATTGCTCCTTCCTCAATTGTCCATCACTCCTTCCTCTTTCATTCATCGCTCCTTCCACAATTGTTCCTCACTCCTTCCTCTGTCATTCATCACTCTTTCCTCTGTTGATCATCACTCTACCTCTGTCATTCATCCCTACTTCCTGAGTTGTTCATCACTCCTTCCTCTGTCATTCATCGCTCCTCCCTCAATTGTTCATCAATACTCTTCTGTCATTCATCACTACTTCCTGTGTTCTTCTTCAATTCTTCCTCTGTCATTCATCGCTCCTTCCTCTATTGATCATCAACCCTTCCTCTGTCATACATCGCTCGTTCCTCAATTGTTCATTAATCCTTCCTCTGTCATTCATCTCTCCTTCCTCTGTTGTTCATCAATCCTTCCCCTGTCTTTCATTGCTCCTACCTCAGTTGCTCATGACTCTTCCTCTGTCATTCATCACTTCTTCCTGAATTGTTCATCAATCCTTCCGCTATCATTCATCACTCCTTCCACTGTGGGTCATCAATCCTTCCTCAGTCATTCATCGCTTATTCCTCAAATGTTCATCAATCTTTCCTCTGTCATTCATCGCTCTTTCCTCTGTTGTTAATCAATCCTTCCTCTGTCATTCATCACTCTTTCCTCAATTGTTCATGACGCCTTCCTCTGTCATTCATCGCTCCTTCCTCAGTTGATCATCACTAATCCTCTGTCATTCATCGCGTCGTCCTGAATTCTTCATCACTCCTTCCTCTGTCATTCATCGCTACTTCCTGAGTTGTTCTTCAATCCTTCCTCTGTCATTCATCGCTCCTTCCTCAATTGGCAATCACTCCTTCCTCTGTAATTCATCGCTCCTTCCTCGGTTGATCATCAAACCGTTCTCTGTCATTCATCGCTTCTTCCTGAATTGCTCATCACTCCTTCCTCTGACATTCATCACTAATTCCTTTTGTCATTCATCGCTCCTTCCTCAGTTGATCATCAACATTCCTCTGTCATACATCGCTCCTTCCTCTGTTGTTCATCAATCCTCCCTCTGTCATTCATATCTCGTTACTCAATTGTTCATCAATCCCTCCTGTCATTCATCGCTCCTTCCACAATTGTTCATTACTCCTTCCTCTGTTGTTCATTTCTCCTTCCTCAATTGTTCATCGCTCCTTCCTTTGTCATTCATCGCTCCTTCTGCATTTGTTCATCAATCTGCCCTCTGTCATTCATCTCTCCTTCCTTTGTCATTCATCGCTCCTTACTCAATTGTTCCTCAATCCTTCCTCTGTCATTCAGTGCTCTTTCCTCTGTCATTCATTACTCCTTACTCAATTGTCTATCACTCCTTCCTCTTTCATTCATCACTCCTTCCTAAATTGTTCCTCACTCCTTCCTCTGTCATTCATCACTCCTTCCTCAGTTCATCATCACTCTACCTCTGTCATTCCTCGCTTCTTCCCGAGTTGATCATCACTCCTTCCTCTGTCATTCATCACTCCTTCCTCAATTGTTCAGCAATACTCCTCTGTCATTCATCACTCCTTCCACTGTTGTTCATCAATCATTCCTCTGTCATTCATCGCTCTTTCCTCTGTTGTTAATCAATCCTTCCTCTTTCATTCATCACTCTTTCCTCAATTGTTCATCACTCCTTCCTCTGTCATTCATCGATACTTCCTGTGTTGTTTTTCAATTCTTCCTCTGTCATTCATCGCTCCTTCCGCAATTGTTCATCAATCCTTCCTACATCATTCATCGCTCCTTCCTCTGTCATTCATCTCTCCTTCCTCAATTGTTCATCAATACTTCCTCTGTCATTCATCGCTCCTTCCTCAATTGATCATAACTCCTTCCGATGTCATACATCACAGCTTTCTCTGTTGTTCTTCAGTCCTCCCTCTTTCTTTCATTGCTCCTTCCTCTGTGGTTCATTTATCCTTCCTCTGTCATTCATCAATCCTTCCTCAGTTGATCATCACTCTTCCTCTGTCATTCATCGCTTCTTCCCGAGTTGATCATCACTCCTTCCTCTGTCATTCATCACTCCTTCCTCAATTGTTCAGCAATACTCCTCTGTCATTCATCACTCCTTCCACTGTTGTTCATCAATCATTCCTCTGTCATTCATCGCTCTTTCCTCTGTTGTTAATCAATCCTTCCTCTTTCATTCATCACTCTTTCCTCAATTGTTCATCACTCCTTCCTCTGTCATTCATCGATACTTCCTGTGTTGTTTTTCAATTCTTCCTCTGTCATTCATCGCTCCTTCCGCAATTGTTCATCAATCCTTCCTACATCATTCATCGCTCCTTCCTCTGTCATTCATCTCTCCTTCCTCAATTGTTCATCAATACTTCCTCTGTCATTCATCGCTCCTTCCTCAATTGATCATAACTCCTTCCGATGTCATACATCACAGCTTTCTCTGTTGTTCTTCAGTCCTCCCTCTTTCTTTCATTGCTCCTTCCTCTGTGGTTCATTTATCCTTCCTCTGTCATTCATCAATCCTTCCTCAGTTGATCATCACTCTTCCTCTGTCATTCATCGCTTCTTCCTGAGTTGTTCTTCAATCCTTCCTCTATCAGTCATCGCTCATTCCTCAATTGTTCATCAATCCCTCCTCTGTCATTCATTGCTCCTTCCTCTGTTGTTCATGAATCCTTCCTCTGTGTTTCATCGCTCCATCCTCAGTTGATCATCACTCTTCCTCGGTCATTCATCGCTTCTTCTTGAATATTTCATCACTCCTTCCTCTGTCATTCATCGATCCTTGCTCAATTGTACATCGCTCATTTCTCTGTAGTCCGTCGCTCCTTTCTATCTGATTCATCGCTCCTTCCTCTGTTGTTCATCAATCCTTCCTCTGTCATTCATCGCTCCTTCCTCTGTTGTTCATCAATCCTCCCTCTGTCATTCATCGCTCCTTGCTCTGTTGTTCATCAATCCTTCCTGTCTTTCTTCGCTCCTTCCTCAATTGATCCCACTCATTCCTCTGTCATTCATCGCTCCTTCCTGAATAGTTCATCACTCCTTCCTCTGTCATTCCGCGATCCTTGCTCAATTGTACATCACTCGTTTCTCGGTTGTTCGTGTCTCCTTCCTATCTCATTCTTCGCTCCTTCCTGAATTGTTTATCAATCCTTCCTCTGTCATTCATCGCTTATTCCTCAAATGTTCATCAATCTTTCCTCTGTCATTCATCGCTCTTTCCTCTGTTGTTAATCAATCCTTTCTCTGTCATTCATCACTCCTTCTTCAATTGTCCATCACTCCTTCCTCTGTCATTCATCGCTCCTTCCTCTGTCATTCATCTCTCCTTCCTCAATTGTTCATCAATACATCCTCTGTCACTCATCGCTTCTTCGTCAGTTCTTCCTCAGTTCTTCCTCACTCCTTCCTCTGTCATTCATCGCTCCTTCCTCAATTGTTCATAACTCCTTCCCCTGTCAATCATCACAGCTTTCTCTGTTGTTCATCAATCCTTCCTCTTTCATTCATTGCTCCTTCCTCTGTTGTTCATTAATCCTTCCTCTGTTGTTCATTAATCCTTCCTCTGTCATTCATCGCTCCTTCCGCATTTGTTCAACAATCCTTCCTCTGTCATTCAGTGCTCCCTCCTCTGTCATTCATTGCTCCTTCCTCAATTGTCCATCAAGACTTCCTCTGTTATTCATGGCTCCTTCCTCTGTTATTCCTCATTCCTTCCTCTGTCATTCATCGCTCCTTCCTCAGTTGATCATCACTCTTCCTCTGTCATTCATCACTTCTTCCTGAGTTGTTCTTCAATCCTTCCTCTGTCATTCATTGCTCGTTCCTCAATTGTTCATCAATACATCCTCTGTCACTCATCGCTTCTTCGTTAGTTCTTCCTCACTCCTTCCTCTGTCATTCATCGCTCCTTCCTCAATTGTTCATAACTCCTTCCCCTGTCATTCATCACAGTTTTCTCTGTTGTTCATCAATCCTTCCTCTTTCATTCATTGCTCCTTCCTCTGTTGTTCATTAATCCTTCCTCTGTCTTTCATCGCAACAACCTCAGTTGATCATCACTCTTCCTCTGTCATTCATCGCTTCTTCCTGAATATTTCATCACTCCTCCCTCTGTCATTCATCGATCCTTGCTAAATTGTACATCGCTCTTTTCTCTGTAGTTCGTCCCTCCTTCCTATGTCATTCATCGCTCCTTCCTGAATTGTTTATCAATCCTTCCTCTGTCATTCATCGCTCATTCCGCAATTGTTCATCAATCCTTCCTCTGTCCTTCATTGCTCTTTCCTCTGTTGTTTATCTATCATTCCTCTGTCATTCATCACTCCTTCCTCAATTGTTCATCACTCTTTCCTCAGTCATTCATCGCTACTTCCTCAATTGTCCATTACTCCTTCCTCTGTCATTCATCGCTCCCTACTCTGTTGATCATCACTCCTTCCATTGACATTCATCGCTTCTTTCTCAATTGTTCACCAATCCTTCCTCTGTCATTCATCGCAGCTTTCTCTGTTGTTCATCAATCATTCCTCTGTCATTCATCGCTTATTCCTCAAATGTTCATCAATCTTTCCTCTGTCATTCAACGCTCTTTCCTCTGTTGTTAATCAATCCTTCCTCTTTCATTCATCACTCTTTCCTCAATTGTTCATCACTCCTTCCTCTGTCATTCATCGATACTTCCTGTGTTGTTTTTCAATTCTTCCTCTGTCATTCATCGCTCCTTCCGCAATTGTTCATCAATCCTTCCTACATCATTCATCGCTCCTTCCTCTGTCATTCATCTCTCCTTCCTCAATTGTTCATCAATACTTCCTCTGTCATTCATCGCTCCTTCCTCAATTGATCATAACTCCTTCCGATGTCATACATCACAGCTTTCTCTGTTGTTCTTCAGTCCTCCCTCTTTCTTTCATTGCTCCTTCCTCTGTGGTTCATTTATCCTTCCTCTGTCATTCATCAATCCTTCCTCAGTTGATCATCACTCTTCCTCTGTCATTCATCGCTTCTTCCTGAGTTGTTCTTCAATCCTTCCTCTATCAGTCATCGCTCATTCCTCAATTGTTCATCAATCCCTCCTCTGTCATTCATTGCTCCTTCCTCTGTTGTTCATGAATCCTTCCTCTGTGTTTCATCGCTCCATCCTCAGTTGATCATCACTCTTCCTCGGTCATTCATCGCTTCTTCTTGAATATTTCATCACTCCTTCCTCTGTCATTCATCGATCCTTGCTCAATTGTACATCGCTCATTTCTCTGTAGTCCGTCGCTCCTTTCTATCTGATTCATCGCTCCTTCCTCTGTTGTTCATCAATCCTTCCTCTGTCATTCATCGCTCCTTCCTCTGTTGTTCATCAATCCTCCCTCTGTCATTCATCGCTCCTTGCTCTGTTGTTCATCAATCCTTCCTGTCTTTCTTCGCTCCTTCCTCAATTGATCCCACTCATTCCTCTGTCATTCATCGCTCCTTCCTGAATAGTTCATCACTCCTTCCTCTGTCATTCCGCGATCCTTGCTCAATTGTACATCACTCGTTTCTCGGTTGTTCGTGTCTCCTTCCTATCTCATTCTTCGCTCCTTCCTGAATTGTTTATCAATCCTTCCTCTGTCATTCATCGCTTATTCCTCAAATGTTCATCAATCTTTCCTCTGTCATTCATCGCTCTTTCCTCTGTTGTTAATCAATCCTTTCTCTGTCATTCATCACTCCTTCTTCAATTGTCCATCACTCCTTCCTCTGTCATTCATCGCTCCTTCCTCTGTCATTCATCTCTCCTTCCTCAATTGTTCATCAATACATCCTCTGTCACTCATCGCTTCTTCGTCAGTTCTTCCTCAGTTCTTCCTCACTCCTTCCTCTGTCATTCATCGCTCCTTCCTCAATTGTTCATAACTCCTTCCCCTGTCAATCATCACAGCTTTCTCTGTTGTTCATCAATCCTTCCTCTTTCATTCATTGCTCCTTCCTCTGTTGTTCATTAATCCTTCCTCTGTTGTTCATTAATCCTTCCTCTGTCATTCATCGCTCCTTCCGCATTTGTTCAACAATCCTTCCTCTGTCATTCAGTGCTCCCTCCTCTGTCATTCATTGCTCCTTCCTCAATTGTCCATCAAGACTTCCTCTGTTATTCATGGCTCCTTCCTCTGTTATTCCTCATTCCTTCCTCTGTCATTCATCGCTCCTTCCTCAGTTGATCATCACTCTTCCTCTGTCATTCATCACTTCTTCCTGAGTTGTTCTTCAATCCTTCCTCTGTCATTCATTGCTCGTTCCTCAATTGTTCATCAATACATCCTCTGTCACTCATCGCTTCTTCGTCAGTTCTTCCTCAGTTCTTCCTCACTCCTTCCTCTGTCATTCATCGCTCCTTCCTCTGTCATTCATCTCTCCTTCCTCAATTGTTCATCAATACATCCTCTGTCACTCATCGCTTCTTCGTTAGTTCTTCCTCACTCCTTCCTCTGTCATTCATCGCTCCTTCCTCAATTGTTCATAACTCCTTCCCCTGTCATTCATCACAGTTTTCTCTGTTGTTCATCAATCCTTCCTCTTTCATTCATTGCTCCTTCCTCTGTTGTTCATTAATCCTTCCTCTGTTGTTCATTAATCCTTCCTCTGTCATTCATCGCTCCTTCCGCATTTGTTCAACAATCCTTCCTCTGTCATTCAGTGCTCCCTCCTCTGTCATTCATTGCTCCTTCCTCAATTGTTCATCAAGTCTTCCTCTGTCATTCATCGCTCCTTCCTCAGTTGATCATCACTCTTCCTCTGTCATTCATCACTTCTTCCTGAGTTGTTTTTCAATCCTTCCTCTGTCATTCATTGCTCGTTCCTCAATTGTTCATCAATCCTTCCTCTGTCATTCATTTCTCCTTTCGCTGTTGTTCATGAATTCTTCCTCTGTCTTTCATCGCAACATCCTCAGTTGATCATCACTCTTCCTCTGTCATTCATCGCTTCTTCCTGAATATTTCATCACTCCTTCCTCTGTCATTCATCGATCCTTGCTAAATTGTACATCGCTCTTTCCTCTGTTGTTTATCTATCATTCCCCTGTCATTCATCACTCCTTCCTCAATTGTTCATCACTCTTTCCTCAGTCATTCATCGCTACTTCCTCAATTGTTCCTCACTCCTTCCTCAGTTGATCATCACTCTACCTCTGTCATTCATCGCTTCTTCCTCAGTTGATCATCACTCCTTCCTCTGTCATTCATCGCTCCTTCCTCAATTGTTCATCAATCCTCCTCTGTCATTCATCGATACTTCCAGTGTTGTTCTTCAATTCTTCCTGTCATTCATTGCTCCTTCCTCTGTTGATCAGCAATCCTTCCTCTGTCATTCATCGCTCGTTCCTCAGTTTTTACTCACTACTTCCTCAGTCATTCATCGCTCCTTCCTCAATTGTTCATAACTCCTTCCTGTGTCATTCATCACTCCTTCCTCAGATGACCATCACTCTTCCTCTGTCATTCATCGCTTCTTCCTGAATAGTTCATCACTGCTTCCTCTATCATTCCTCGATCCTTGCTCAATTGTACATCGCTCGTTTCTCTGTTGTTCATGTCTCCTTCCTATCTCATTCATCGCTCCTTGCTGAACTGTTCATCAATCCTTCCTCTGTCATTCATCGCTCCTTCCACTGTTGTTCATCAATCATTCCTCTGTCATTCATCGCTTATTCCTCAAATGTTCATCAATCTTTCCTCTGTCATTCATCGCTCTTTCCTCTGTTGTTAATCAATCCTTCCTCTTTCATTCATCACTCTTTCCTCAATTGTTCATCACTCCTTCCTCTGTCATTCATCGATACCTCCTGTGTTGTTTTTCAATTCTTCCTCTGTCATTCATCGCTCCTTCCGCAATTGTTCATCAGTCCTTACTCCATCATTCATCGCTCCTTCCTCTGTCATTCATCTCTCCTTCCTCAATTGTTCATCAATACTTCCTCTGTCATTCATCGCTCCTTCCTCAATTGATCATAACTCCTTCCGATGTCATACATCACAGCTTTCTCTGTTGTTCTTCAGTCCTTCCTCTTTCTTTCATTGCTCCTTCCTCTGTGGTTCATTTATCCTTCCTCTGTCATTCATCACTCCTTCCTCAGTTGATCATCACTCTTCCTCTGTCATTCATCGCTTCTTCCTGAGTTGTTCTTCAATCCTTCCTCTATCAGTCATCGCTCATTCCTCAATTGTTCATCAATCCCTCCTCTGTCATTCATTGCTCCTTCCTCTGTTGTTCATGAATCCTTCCTCTGTGTTTCATCGCTCCATCCTCAGTTGATCATCACTCTTCCTCGGTCATTCATCGCTTCTTCTTGAATATTTCATCACTCCTTCCTCTGTCATTCATCGATCCTTGCTCAATTGTACATCGCACATTTCTCTGTAGTTCGTCTCTCCTTTCTATCTGATTCATCGCCCCTTCCTGAATTGTTCATCGATCCTTCCTCTGTCATTCATCGCTCATTCCTCAATTGTTCATAACTCCTTCCGCTGTCATTCATCGCAGCTTTCTCTGTTGTTCATCAATCTTTCCACTGTCATTCATCACTCCTTCCTCTGTTGTTCATCAATACTCCCTCTGTCATTCATCGCTCCTTCCACAATTGATCATCACTCATTCCTCTGTCGTTCATTGCTCCTTCCTCAATTGTTCCTCACTCCTTCCTCTGTTGTTCATTAACCCTTCCTCTGTCATTCATCGCTCCTTCCGCAATTGTTCATCAATCCTGCCTCTGTCATTCAGTGTTCATTCCTCTGCAATTAATCACTCTTTCCTGAATTGTTCATCACTCCTTCCTCTGTTATTCATCTCTCCTTCCTCAATTGTTCATCAATACTTCCTCAGTCATTCATCAGTCATTGCTCAGTTCTTCCTTACTCATTCCTCTGTCATTCATCGCTCCTTCCTTTGTCATTCATCGCTCATTGATCAATTGTTCCTCAACCCTTCCTCCGTCATTCAGTGCTCCTTCCTCAGTCATTCATTGCTCCTTCCTCAATTGTCCATCACTCCTTCCTCTTTCATTCATCGCTCCTTCCTCAATTGTTCCTCACTCCTTCCTCTGTCATTCATCACTCTTTCCTCTGTTGATCATCACTCTACCTCTGTCATTCATCCCTACTTCCTGAGTTGTTCATCACTACTTCCTCTGTCATTCATCGCTCCTCCCTCAATTGTTCATCAATACTCTTCTGTCATTCATCACTACTTCCTGTGTTCTTCTTCAATTCTTCCTATGTCATTCATCGCTCCTTCCTCTATTGATCATCAACCCTTCCTCTGTCATACATCGCTCGTTCCTCAATTGTTCATTAATCCTTCCTCTGTCATTCATCTCTCCTTCCTCTGTTGTTCATCAATCCTTCCCCTGTCTTTCATTGCTCTTACCTCAGTTGCTCATGACTCTTCCTCTGTCATTCATCACTTCTTCCTGAATTGTTCATCAATCCTTCCGCTATCATTCATCACTCCTTCCACTGTGGGTCATCAATCCTTCCTCAGTCATTCATCGCTTATTCCTCAAATGTTCATCAATCTTTCCTCTGTCATTCATCGCTCTTTCCTCTGTTGTTAATCAATCCTTCCTCTGTCATTCATCACTCTTTCCTCAATTGTTCATGACGCCTTCCTCTGTCATTCATCGCTCCTTCCTCAGTTGATCATCACCAATCCTCTGTCATTCATCGCGTCGTCCTGAATTCTTCATCACTCCTTCCTCTGTCATTCATCGCTACTTCCTGAGTTGTTCTTCAATCCTTCCTCTGTCATTCATCGCTCCTTCCTCAATTGGCAATCACTCCTTCCTCTGTAATTCATCGCTCCTTCCTCGGTTGATCATCAAACCGTTCTCTGTCATTCATCGCTTCTTCCTGAATTGCTCATCACTCCTTCCTCTGACATTCATCACTAATTCCTTTTGTCATTCATCGCTCCTTCCTCAGTTGATCATCAACATTCCTCTGTCATACATCGCTCCTTCCTCTGTTGTTCATCAATCCTCCCTCTGTCATTCATATCTCGTTACTCAATTGTTCATCAGTCCCTCCTGTCATTCATCGCTCCTTCCACAATTGTTCATTACTCCTTCCTCTGTTGTTCATTTCTCCTTCCTCAATTGTTCATCGCTCCTTCCTTTGTCATTCATCGCTCCTTCTGCATTTGTTCATCAATCTGCCCTCTGTCATTCATCTCTCCTTCCTTTGTCATTCATCGCTCCTTACTCAATTGTTCCTCAATCCTTCCTCTGTCATTCAGTGCTCTTTCCTCTGTCATTCATTACTCCTTACTCAATTGTCTATCACTCCTTCCTCTTTCATTCATCACTCCTTCCTAAATTGTTCCTCACTCCTTCCTCTGTCATTCATCACTCCTTCCTCAGTTCATCATCACTCTACCTCTGTCATTCCTCGCTTCTTCCCGAGTTGATCATCACTCCTTCCTCTGTCATTCATCACTCCTTCCTCAATTGTTCAGCAATACTCCTCTGTCATTCATCGCTACTTCCTCTGTTGTTCTTCAATTATTCCTCTGTCATTCATCGCTCCTACCTCAGTTGCTCATCACTCTTCCTCTGTCATTCATCGCTTCTTCCGGAATAGTTCATCACTCCTTCCTCTGTCATTCCTCGATCCTTGCTCAATTATACATCACTCGTTTCTCTGTTGTTCGTGTCTCCTTCCTATCTCATTCTTTGCTCCTTACTGAATTGTTCATCAATCCTTCCTCTGACATTCATCGCTTATTCCTCAAATGTTCATCAATCTTTCCTCTGTCATTCATCGCTCTTTCCTCTGTTGTTAATCAATCCTTCCTCTGTCATTCATCACTCTTTCCTCAATTGTTCATCACTCCTTCCTCTGTCATTCATCGCACCTTCCTCTGTTGTTCATTCATCCTTCCTCTGTCATTCATCACTCGTTTCGCATTTGTTCAACAATCCTTCCTCTGTCATTCAGTGCTCCTTCCGCTGTTATTCATTGCTCCTTCTTCAATTGTCCATCACTCCTTCCTCTGTCATTCATCGCTCCTTCCACAATTGTTCTTAACTCCTTCCGCTGTCATTCATCACAGCTTTCTCTGTTGTTCATCAATCCTTCCTCTTTCATTCATTGCTCCTTCCTCTGTTGTTCATTAATCCTTCCTCTGTCATTCATCGCTCCTTCCGCATTTGTTCAACAATCCTTCCTCTGTCATTCAGTGCTCCCTCCTCTGTCATTCATTGCTCCTTCCTCAATTGTCCATCAAGCCTTCCTCTGTTATTCATCGCTCCATCCTCTATTGTTCCTCACTCCTCCTCTGTCATTCATCGCTCCTTCCTCAGTTGATCATCACTCTTCCTCTGTCATTCATCGCTTCTTCCTGAGTTGTTCTTCAATCCTTCCTCTATCATTCATTGCTCGTTCCTCAATTGTTCATCAATCCTTCCTCTGTCTTTCATCGCAACATCCTCAGTTGATCATCACTCTTCCTCTGTCATTCATCGCTTCTTCCTGAATATTTCATCACTCCTTCCTCTGTCATTCATCGATCCTTGCTCAATTGTACATCGCTCTTTTCTCTGCAGTTCATCCCTCCTTCCTATCTCATTCATCGCTCCTTCCTGAATTGTTCATCAATCCTTCCTCTGTCATTCATCGCTCATTCCTCAATTGTTCATCAATCCTTCCTCTGTCATTCATTGCTCTTTCCTCTGTTGTTTATCTATCATTCCTCTGTCATTCATCACTCCTTCCTCAATTGTTCATCACTCTTTCCTCAGTCATTCATCGCTACTTCCTCAGTTGTCCATTACTCCTTCCTCTGTCATTCATCGCTTTTACCTGAATTTGTCATCACTACTTCCTCTGTCATTCATCTCTCCTTCCTCAATTGTTCCTCACTCCTTCCTGTGTC
This sequence comes from Hypanus sabinus, assembly GCF_030144855.1. NCBI lineage: Eukaryota > Metazoa > Chordata > Chondrichthyes > Myliobatiformes > Dasyatidae > Hypanus > Hypanus sabinus. The sequence goes on along the minus strand of NC_082724.1, from coordinate 66,998,837 downwards.
ATTCATCGCTCCTTACTCTGTTTGATCATCACTCCTTCCATTGTCATTCATCGCTCCTTCCTCAATTGTTCATCAATACTCCTCTGTCATTCATCGCTACTTCCTGTGTTGTTCTTCAATTCTTCCTCTGTCATTCATCGCTCCTACCTCAGTTGCTCATCACTCTTCCTTTGTCATTCATCGCTTCATCCTGAATTGTTCATCACTCCTTACTCTGTCATTCATACCTCCTTACTCTGCTGATCATCACTCCTTCCTCTGTCATTCATCGCTACTTCCTCAATTGTTCCTCACTCCTTCCTCTGTCATTCATCACTCCTTCCTCAGTTGATCACCACTCTTCCTCTGTCATTCATCGCTTCTTCCTGAATAGTTCATCACTCCTTCCTCTGTCATTCCTCGATCCTTGCTCAATTGTACATCACTCGTTTCACTGTTGTTTGTGTCTCCTTCCTATCTCATTCTTTGCTCCTTCCTGAATTGTTCATCAATCCTTCCTCTATCATTCATCGCTTATTCCTCAAATGTTCATCAATCTTTCCTCTGTCATTCATCGCTCTTTCCTCTGTTGTTAATCAATCCTTCCTCTGTCATTCATCACTCTTTCCTCTGTTGTTCATTCATCCTTCCTCTGTCATTCATCGCTCTTTTCGCATTTGTTCAACAATCCTTCCTCTGTCATTCAGTGCTCCTTCCGCTGTTATTCATTGCTCCTTCTTCAATTGTCCATCACTCCTTCCTCTGTCATTCATCGCTCCTTCCTCAATTGTTCATAACTCCTTCCGCTGTCATTCATCACAGCTTTCTCTGTTGTTCATCAATCCTTCCTCTTTCATTCATTGCTCCTTTCTCTGTTGTTCATTAATCCTTCCTCTGTCATTCATCGCTCCCTCCTCTGTCATTCATTGCTCCTTCCTCAATTGTCCATCAAGCCTTCCTCTGTTATTCATCGCTCCTTCCTCTATTGTTCCTCACTCCTTCCTCTGTCATTCATCGCTCCTTGCTCAGTTGATCATCACTCTTCCTCTGTCATTCATCGCTTCTTCCTGAGTTGTTCTTCAATCCTTCCTCTGTCATTCATTGCTCGTTCCTCAATTGTTCATCAATCCTTCCTCTGTCATTCATTTCTCCTTTCGCTGTTGTTCATGAATCCTTCCTCTGTCTTGCATCGCAACATCCTCAGTTGATCATCACTCTTCCTCTGTCATTCATCGATCCTTGCTCAATTGTACATCGCTCTTTTCTCTGCAGTTCATCCCTCCTTCCTATCTCATTCATCGCTCCTTCCTGAATTGTTCATCAATCCTTCCTCTGTCATTCATCGCTCATTCCTCAATTGTTCATCAATCCTTCCTCTGTCATTCATTGCTCTTTCCTCTATTGTTTATCTATCATTCCTCTGTCATTCATCACTCCTTCCTCAATTGTTCATCACTCTTTCCTCAGACATTCATCGCTACTTCCTCAGTTGTCCATTACTCCTTCCTCTGTCATTCATCGCTGCTTCCTCAGTTGATCATCACTAATCCTCTGTCATTCATCGCTCCTTCCACATTTGTTCAACAATCCTTCCTCTGTAATTCATCGCACCTTCCTCAGTTGTCCATTACTCCTTCCTCTGTCATTCATCGCTCCCTACTCTGTTGATCATCACTCCTTCCTCTGTCATTCATCGCTTTTACCTGAATTTGTCATCGCTACTTCCTCTGTAATTCATCTCTCCTTCCTCAATTGTTCCTCACTCCTTCCTGTGTCATTCATCGCTCCTTACTCTGTTTGATCATCACTCCTTCCATTGTCATTCATCGCTTCTTTCTCAATTGTTCATAACTCCTTCTGCTGTCATTCATCGCAGCTTTCTCTGTTGTTCATCAATCCATCCTCTGTCATTCATCACTCCTTCCTTTGTCATTCATCGCTCCTTCCTCAATTGTTCATCAATCCTTCCTCTGTCATTCAGTGCTCCTTCCTCTGTCATACAATGCTCCTTCCTCAATTGTCCATCACTCCTTCCTCTTTCATTCATCACTCCTTCCTCAATTGTTCCTCACTCCTTCCTCTGTCATTCATCACTCCTTCCTCAGTTGATCATCACTCTACCTCTGTCATTCATCGCTTCTTCCTGAGTTGTTCATCACTCCTTCCTCTGTCATTCATCGCTCCTTCCTCAATTGTTCATCAATACTCCTCTGTCATTCATCGATACTTCCAGTGTTGTTCTTCAATTCTTCCTCTGTCATTCATCGCTCCTTCCTCTGTTGATCAGCAATCCTTCCTCTGTCATTCATCGCTCCTTCCTCAATTGTTCATAACTCCTTCCTGTGTCATTCATCACTACTTCCTCAGATGACCATCACTCTTCCTCTGTCATTCATCGCTTCTTCCTGAATAGTTCATCACTGCTTCCTCTGTCATTCCTCGATCCTTGCTCAATTGTACATCGCTTGTTTCTCTGTTGTTCGTGTCTCCTTCCTATCTCATTCATCGCTCCTTGCTGAACTGTTCATCAATCCTTCCTCTGTCATTCATCACTCCTTCCACTGTTGTTCATCAATCCTTCCTCTGTCATTCATCGCTTATTCCTCAAATGTTCATCAATCTTTCCTCTGTCATTCATCGCTCTTTCCTCTGTTGTTAATCAATCCTTCCTCTTTCATTCATCACTCTTTCCTCAATTGTTCATCACTCCTTCCTCTGTCATTCATCGATACTTCCTGTGTTGTTTTTCAGTTCTTCCTCTGTCATTCATCGCACCTTCCGCAATTGTTCATCAATCATTCCTCCATCATTCATCGCTCCTTCCTCTGTCTTTCATCTCTCCTTCCTCAATTGTTCATCAATACTTCCTCTGTCATTCATCGCTCGTTCCTCAGTTCTTCCTCATTCCATCCTCTCATTCATCGCTCCTTCCTCAATTGTTCATAACTCCTTCTGCTGTCATTCATCACAGCTTTCTCTGTTGTTCATCAATCCTTCCTCTTTCTTTCATTGCTCCTTCCTCTGTTGTTCATTCATCCTTCCTCTGTCATTCATCACTCCTTCCTCAGTTGATCATCACTCTACCTCTGTCATTCATCGCTTCTTCCTGAGTTGTTCATCAATCCTTCCACTGTCATTCATCGCTCCTTCCTCAATTGTTCATAACTCCTTCTGCTGTCATTCATCACAGCTTTCTCTGTTGTTCATCAATCCTTCCTCTTTCTTTCATTGCTCCTTCCTCTGTTGTTCATTCATCCTTCCTCTGTCATTCATCACTCCTTCCTCAGTTGATCATCAATCCTTCCACTGTCATTCATCACTCCTTCCTCTGTTGTTCATCAATCCTCAAACTGTCATTCATCGCTCCTTCCGCAATAGTTCATCAATCCTTCCTCTGTCATTCATCACTCCTTCCTCTGTTGTTCATCAATCCTTCCTCTGTCATTCATCGCTCCTTCCGCAATTGTTCATCAATCATTCCTCTGTCATTCATCGCTCCTTCCTCTGCTGATCATCACTCTACCTCTGTCATTCATCGCTCCTTCCTCTGTCATTCATCTCTCCTTCCTAACTTGTCCATTACTCCTTCCTCTGTCATTCATCGCTTCCTACTCTGTTGATCATCACTCCTTCCTCTGTCATTCAGCGCTTTTACCTGAATTTGTCATCGCTACTTCCTCTGTCATTCATCTCTCCTTCCTCAATTGTTCCTCACTCCTTCCTGTGTCATTCATCGCTCCTTACTCTGTTTGATCATCACTCCTTCCATTGTCATTCATCGCTTCTTTCTCAATTGTTCATAACTCCTTCTGCTGTCATTCATCGCAGCTTTCCCTGTTGTTCATCAATCCATCCTCTGTCATTCATCACTCCTTCCTTTGTCATTCATCGCTCCTTCCTCAATTGTTCATCAATCCTTCCTCTGTCATTCAGTGCTCCTTCCTCTGTCATACAATGCTCCTTCCTCAATTGTCCATCACTCCTTCCTCTTTCATTCATCACTCCTTCCTCAATTGTTCCTCACTCCTTCCTCTGTCATTCATCACTCCTTCCTCAGTTGATCATCACTCTACCTCTGTCATTCATCGCTTCTTCCTGAGTTGTTCATCACTCCTTGCTCTGTCATTCATCGCTCCTTCCTCAATTGTTCATCAATACTCCTCTGTCATTCATCGATACTTCCAGTGTTGTTCTTCAATTCTTCCTCTGTCATTCATCGCTCCTTCCTCTGTTGATCAGCAATCCTTCCTCTGTCATTCATCGCTCATTCCTCATTTCTTCCTCACTCCTTCCTCAGTCATTCATCGCTCCTTCCTCAATTGTTCATAACTCCTTCCTGTGTCATTCATCACTCCTTCCTCAGATGACCATCACTCTTCCTCTGTCATTCATCGCTTCTTCCTGAATAGTTCATCACTGCTTCCTCTGTCATTCCTCGATCCTTGCTCAATTGTACATCGCTCGTTTCTCTGTTGTTCGTGTCTCCTTCCTATCTCATTCATCGCTCCTTGCTGAACTGTTCATCAATCCTTCCTCTGTCATTCATCACTCCTTCCACTGTTGTTCATCAATCCTTCCTCTGTCATTCATCGCTTATTCCTCAAATGTTCATCAATCTTTCCTCTGTCATTCATCGCTCTTTCCTCTGTTGTTAATCAATCCTTCCTCTTTCATTCATCACTCTTTCCTCAATTGTTCATCACTCCTTCCTCTGTCATTCATCGCACCTTCCTCAGTTGTCCATTACTCCTTCCTCTGTCATTCATACCTCCTTACTCTGTTGATCATCACTCCTTCCTCTGTCATTCTTCGCTACTTCCTCAATTGTTCCTCACTCCTTCCTCTGTCATTCATTCCTCCTTCCTCAGTTGATCATCACTCTTCCTATGACATTCATCGTTTCTTCTTGAATTGTTCATCATTCCTTCCTCTGTCATTCATCGCTCTTTCCTCAATTATTCATCAATCCTCCTCTGTCATTCATCGCTACTTCCTGTGTTGTTCTTCAATTCTTCCTCTGTCATTCATCACTCCTTCCTCAGTTGATCATCACTCTTCCTCTGTCATTCATCGCTTCTTCCTGAGTTGTTCTTCAATCCTTCCTCTATCATTCATCGCTCATTCCTCAATTGTTCATCAATCCTTCCTCTGTCATTCATTGCTCCTTTCTCTGTAGTTCATGAATCCTTCTTCTCTCTTTCATCGCTCCATCCTCAGTTGATCATCACACTTCCTCGGTCATTCATCGCTTCTTCCTGAATATTTCATCACTCCTTCCTCTGTCATTCATCGATCCTTGCTCAATTGTACATCGCACATTTCTCTGTAGTTTGTCTCTCCTTTCTATCTGATTCATCGCCCCTTCCTGAATTGTTCATCGATCCTTCCTCTGTCATTCATCGCTCATTCCTCAATTGTTCATCAATCCTTACTTTGGCATTCATTGCTCTTTCCTCTGTTGTTTATCAATCATTCCTCTGTCATTCATCACTCCTTCCTCAATGGTTTATCACTATTTCCTCTGACATTCATCGCTCCTTCCTCAGTTGTCCATTACTCCTTCCTCTGTCATTCATCGCTCCCTACTCTGTTGATCATCACTCCTTCCATTGTCATTCATCGCTTCTTCCTCAATTGTTCATGACTCCTTCCGCTGTCATTCATCGCAGCTTTCTCTGTTGTTCATCAATCCTCAAACTGTCATTCATCGCTCCTTCCGCAATAGTTCATCAATCCTTCCTCTGTCATTCATCGCTCCTTCCGCAATTGTTCATCAATCCCTCCTGTCATTCATCGCTCCTTCCTCAATTGTTCATCACTCATTCCTCTGTCATTCATCGCTCCTTCCTCAATTGTTCATAACTCCTTCCTGTGTCATTCATCACTACTTCCTCAGATGACCATCACTCTTCCTCTGTCATTCATCGCTTCTTCCTGAATAGTTCATCACTGCTTCCTCTGTCATTCCTCGATCCTTGCTCAATTGTACATCGCTTGTTTCTCTGTTGTTCGTGTCTCCTTCCTATCTCATTCATCGCTCCTTGCTGAACTGTTCATCAATCCTTCCTCTGTCATTCATCACTCCTTCCACTGTTGTTCATCAATCCTTCCTCTGTCATTCATCGCTTATTCCTCAAATGTTCATCAATCTTTCCTCTGTCATTCATCGCTCTTTCCTCTGTTGTTAATCAATCCTTCCTCTTTCATTCATCACTCTTTCCTCAATTGTTCATCACTCCTTCCTCTGTCATTCATCGATACTTCCTGTGTTGTTTTTCAGTTCTTCCTCTGTCATTCATCGCACCTTCCGCAATTGTTCATCAATCATTCCTCCATCATTCATCGCTCCTTCCTCTGTCATTCATCTCTCCTTCCTCAATTGTTCATCAATACTTCCTCTGTCATTCATCGCTCGTTCCTCAGTTCTTCCTCATTCCATCCTCTCATTCATCGCTCCTTCCTCAATTGTTCATAACTCCTTCTGCTGTCATTCATCACAGCTTTCTCTGTTGTTCATCAATCCTTCCTCTTTCTTTCATTGCTCCTTCCTCTGTTGTTCATTCATCCTTCCTCTGTCATTCATCACTCCTTCCTCAGTTGATCATCACTCTACCTCTGTCATTCATCGCTTCTTCCTGAGTTGTTCATCAATCCTTCCACTGTCATTCATCGCTCCTTCCTCAATTGTTCATAACTCCTTCTGCTGTCATTCATCACAGCTTTCTCTGTTGTTCATCAATCCTTCCTCTTTCTTTCATTGCTCCTTCCTCTGTTGTTCATTCATCCTTCCTCTGTCATTCATCACTCCTTCCTCAGTTGATCATCACTCTACCTCTGTCATTCATCGCTTCTTCCTGAGTTGTTCATCAATCCTTCCTCTGTCATTCATCACTCCTTCCTCAGTTGATCATCAATCCTTCCACTGTCATTCATCACTCCTTCCTCAGTTGATCACCACTCTTCCTCTGTCATTCATCGCTTCTTCCTGAATAGTTCATCACTCCTTCCTCTGTCATTCCTCGATCCTTGCTCAATTGTACATCACTCGTTTCACTGTTGTTTGTGTCTCCTTCCTATCTCATTCTTTGCTCCTTCCTGAATTGTTCATCAATCCTTCCTCTATCATTCATCGCTTATTCCTCAAATGTTCATCAATCTTTCCTCTGTCATTCATCGCTCTTTCCTCTGTTGTTAATCAATCCTTCCTCTGTCATTCATCACACTTTCCTCTGTTGTTCATTCATCCTTCCTCTGTCATTCATCGCTCTTTTCGCATTTGTTCAACAATCCTTCCTCTGTCATTCAGTGCTCCTTCCGCTGTTATTCATCGCTCCTTCCTCAATTGTTCATAACTCCTTCCGCTGTCATTCATCACAGCTTTCTCTGTTGTTCATCAATCCTTCCTCTTTCATTCATTGCTCCTTTCTCTGTTGTTCATTAATCCTTCCTCTGTCATTCATCGCTCCCTCCTCTGTCATTCATTGCTCCTTCCTCAATTGTCCATCAAGCCTTCCTCTGTTATTCATCGCTCCTTCCTCTATTGTTCCTCACTCCTTCCTCTGTCATTCATCGCTCCTTGCTCAGTTGATCATCACTCTTCCTCTGTCATTCATCGCTTCTTCCTGAGTTGTTCTTCAATCCTTCCTCTGTCATTCATTGCTCGTTCCTCAATTGTTCATCAATCCTTCCTCTGTCATTCATTTCTCCTTTCGCTGTTGTTCATGAATCCTTCCTCTGTCTTGCATCGCAACATCCTCAGTTGATCATCACTCTTCCTCTGTCATTCATCGATCCTTGCTCAATTGTACATCGCTCTTTTCTCTGCAGTTCATCCCTCCTTCCTATCTCATTCATCGCTCCTTCCTGAATTGTTCATCAATCCTTCCTCTGTCATTCATCGCTCATTCCTCAATTGTTCATCAATCCTTCCTCTGTCATTCATTGCTCTTTCCTCTATTGTTTATCTATCATTCCTCTGTCATTCATCACTCCTTCCTCAATTGTTCATCACTCTTTCCTCAGACATTCATCGCTACTTCCTCAGTTGTCCATTACTCCTTCCTCTGTCATTCATCGCTGCTTCCTCAGTTGATCATCACTAATCCTCTGTCATTCATCGCTCCTTCCACATTTGTTCAACAATCCTTCCTCTGTAATTCATCGCACCTTCCTCAGTTGTCCATTACTCCTTCCTCTGTCATTCATCGCTCCCTACTCTGTTGATCATCACTCCTTCCTCTGTCATTCATCGCTTTTACCTGAATTTGTCATCGCTACTTCCTCTGTAATTCATCTCTCCTTCCTCAATTGTTCCTCACTCCTTCCTGTGTCATTCATCGCTCCTTACTCTGTTTGATCATCACTCCTTCCATTGTCATTCATCGCTTCTTTCTCAATTGTTCATAACTCCTTCTGCTGTCATTCATCGCAGCTTTCTCTGTTGTTCATCAATCCATCCTCTGTCATTCATCACTCCTTCCTTTGTCATTCATCGCTCCTTCCTCAATTGTTCATCAATCCTTCCTCTGTCATTCAGTGCTCCTTCCTCTGTCATACAATGCTCCTTCCTCAATTGTCCATCACTCCTTCCTCTTTCATTCATCACTCCTTCCTCAATTGTTCCTCACTCCTTCCTCTGTCATTCATCACTCCTTCCTCAGTTGATCATCACTCTACCTCTGTCATTCATCGCTTCTTCCTGAGTTGTTCATCACTCCTTCCTCTGTCATTCATCGCTCCTTCCTCAATTGTTCATCAATACTCCTCTGTCATTCATCGATACTTCCAGTGTTGTTCTTCAATTCTTCCTCTGTCATTCATCGCTCCTTCCTCTGTTGATCAGCAATCCTTCCTCTGTCATTCATCGCTCCTTCCTCAATTGTTCATAACTCCTTCCTGTGTCATTCATCACTACTTCCTCAGATGACCATCACTCTTCCTCTGTCATTCATCGCTTCTTCCTGAATAGTTCATCACTGCTTCCTCTGTCATTCCTCGATCCTTGCTCAATTGTACATCGCTTGTTTCTCTGTTGTTCGTGTCTCCTTCCTATCTCATTCATCGCTCCTTGCTGAACTGTTCATCAATCCTTCCTCTGTCATTCATCACTCCTTCCACTGTTGTTCATCAATCCTTCCTCTGTCATTCATCGCTTATTCCTCAAATGTTCATCAATCTTTCCTCTGTCATTCATCGCTCTTTCCTCTGTTGTTAATCAATCCTTCCTCTTTCATTCATCACTCTTTCCTCAATTGTTCATCACTCCTTCCTCTGTCATTCATCGATACTTCCTGTGTTGTTTTTCAGTTCTTCCTCTGTCATTCATCGCACCTTCCGCAATTGTTCATCAATCATTCCTCCATCATTCATCGCTCCTTCCTCTGTCTTTCATCTCTCCTTCCTCAATTGTTCATCAATACTTCCTCTGTCATTCATCGCTCGTTCCTCAGTTCTTCCTCATTCCATCCTCTCATTCATCGCTCCTTCCTCAATTGTTCATAACTCCTTCTGCTGTCATTCATCACAGCTTTCTCTGTTGTTCATCAATCCTTCCTCTTTCTTTCATTGCTCCTTCCTCTGTTGTTCATTCATCCTTCCTCTGTCATTCATCACTCCTTCCTCAGTTGATCATCACTCTACCTCTGTCATTCATCGCTTCTTCCTGAGTTGTTCATCAATCCTTCCACTGTCATTCATCGCTCCTTCCTCAATTGTTCATAACTCCTTCTGCTGTCATTCATCACAGCTTTCTCTGTTGTTCATCAATCCTTCCTCTTTCTTTCATTGCTCCTTCCTCTGTTGTTCATTCATCCTTCCTCTGTCATTCATCACTCCTTCCTCAGTTGATCATCAATCCTTCCACTGTCATTCATCACTCCTTCCTCTGTTGTTCATCAATCCTCAAACTGTCATTCATCGCTCCTTCCGCAATAGTTCATCAATCCTTCCTCTGTCATTCATCACTCCTTCCTCTGTTGTTCATCAATCCTTCCTCTGTCATTCATCGCTCCTTCCGCAATTGTTCATCAATCATTCCTCTGTCATTCATCGCTCCTTCCTCTGCTGATCATCACTCTACCTCTGTCATTCATCGCTCCTTCCTCTGTCATTCATCTCTCCTTCCTAACTTGTCCATTACTCCTTCCTCTGTCATTCATCGCTCCTTCCTCAGTTGATCATCACTAATCCTCTGTCATTCATCGAGTCGTCCTGAATTCTTCATCAATCCTTCCTCTGTAATTCATCGCACCTTCCTCAGTTGTCCATTACTCCTTCCTCTGACATTCATCGCTTCCTACTCTGTTGATCATCACTCCTTCCTCTGTCATTCAGCGCTTTTACCTGAATTTGTCATCGCTACTTCCTCTGTCATTCATCTCTCCTTCCTCAATTGTTCCTCACTCCTTCCTGTGTCATTCATCGCTCCTTACTCTGTTTGATCATCACTCCTTCCATTGTCATTCATCGCTTCTTTCTCAATTGTTCATAACTCCTTCTGCTGTCATTCATCGCAGCTTTCCCTGTTGTTCATCAATCCATCCTCTGTCATTCATCACTCCTTCCTTTGTCATTCATCGCTCCTTCCTCAATTGTTCATCAATCCTTCCTCTGTCATTCAGTGCTCCTTCCTCTGTCATACAATGCTCCTTCCTCAATTGTCCATCACTCCTTCCTCTTTCATTCATCACTCCTTCCTCAATTGTTCCTCACTCCTTCCTCTGTCATTCATCACTCCTTCCTCAGTTGATCATCACTCTACCTCTGTCATTCATCGCTTCTTCCTGAGTTGTTCATCACTCCTTGCTCTGTCATTCATCGCTCCTTCCTCAATTGTTCATCAATACTCCTCTGTCATTCATCGATACTTCCAGTGTTGTTCTTCAATTCTTCCTCTGTCATTCATCGCTCCTTCCTCTGTTGATCAGCAATCCTTCCTCTGTCATTCATCGCTCATTCCTCATTTCTTCCTCACTCCTTCCTCAGTCATTCATCGCTCCTTCCTCAATTGTTCATAACTCCTTCCTGTGTCATTCATCACTCCTTCCTCAGATGACCATCACTCTTCCTCTGTCATTCATCGCTTCTTCCTGAATAGTTCATCACTGCTTCCTCTGTCATTCCTCGATCCTTGCTCAATTGTACATCGCTCGTTTCTCTGTTGTTCGTGTCTCCTTCCTATCTCATTCATCGCTCCTTGCTGAACTGTTCATCAATCCTTCCTCTGTCATTCATCACTCCTTCCACTGTTGTTCATCAATCCTTCCTCTGTCATTCATCGCTTATTCCTCAAATGTTCATCAATCTTTCCTCTGTCATTCATCGCTCTTTCCTCTGTTGTTAATCAATCCTTCCTCTTTCATTCATCACTCTTTCCTCAATTGTTCATCACTCCTTCCTCTGTCATTCATCGCACCTTCCTCAGTTGTCCATTACTCCTTCCTCTGTCATTCATACCTCCTTACTCTGTTGATCATCACTCCTTCCTCTGTCATTCTTCGCTACTTCCTCAATTGTTCCTCACTCCTTCCTCTGTCATTCATTCCTCCTTCCTCAGTTGATCATCACTCTTCCTATGACATTCATCGTTTCTTCTTGAATTGTTCATCATTCCTTCCTCTGTCATTCATCGCTCTTTCCTCAATTATTCATCAATCCTCCTCTGTCATTCATTGCTCCTTTCTCTGTAGTTCATGAATCCTTCTTCTCTCTTTCATCGCTCCATCCTCAGTTGATCATCACACTTCCTCGGTCATTCATCGCTTCTTCCTGAATATTTCATCACTCCTTCCTCTGTCATTCATCGATCCTTGCTCAATTGTACATCGCACATTTCTCTGTAGTTTGTCTCTCCTTTCTATCTGATTCATCGCCCCTTCCTGAATTGTTCATCGATCCTTCCTCTGTCATTCATCGCTCATTCCTCAATTGTTCATCAATCCTTACTTTGGCATTCATTGCTCTTTCCTCTGTTGTTTATCAATCATTCCTCTGTCATTCATCACTCCTTCCTCAATGGTTTATCACTATTTCCTCTGACATTCATCGCTCCTTCCTCAGTTGTCCATTACTCCTTCCTCTGTCATTCATCGCTCCCTACTCTGTTGATCATCACTCCTTCCATTGTCATTCATCGCTTCTTCCTCAATTGTTCATGACTCCTTCCGCTGTCATTCATCGCAGCTTTCTCTGTTGTTCATCATTCCTTCCACTGTCATTCATCACTCCTTCCTCTGTTGTTCATCAATCCTCAAACTGTCATTCATCGCTCCTTCCGCAATAGTTCATCAATCCTTCCTCTGTCATTCATCGCTCCTTCCGCAATTGTTCATCAATCCTTCCTGTCTTTCTTCGCTCATTCCTCAATTGATCATCTCTCATTCCTCTGTCATTCATCGCTCCTTCCACAATTGTTCATCACTCCTTCCTCTGTTATTAATTGCTCCTTCCTCTGTTGTTCATTAACCCTTCCTCTGTCATTCATCGCTCCTTCAGCAATTGTTCATCAATCCTGCCTCTGTCATTCAGTGTTCCTTCCTCTGCAATTAATCGCTCATTCCTCAATTGTTCCTCAACCCTTCCTCTGTCATTCAGTGCTCCTTCCTCTGTCATTCATTGCTCCTTCCTCAATTGTCCATCTCTCCTTCCTCTTTCATTCATTGCTCCTTCCTCAATTGTTCCTCACTCCTTCCTCTGTCATTCATCGCTCCTTCCTCTGCTGATCATCACTCTACCTCTGACATTCATCACTCTTTCCTCAATTGTTCATCACGCCTTCCTCTGTAATTCATCGCACCTTCCTCAGTTGTCCATTACTCCTTCCTCTGTCATTCATCGCTCCCTACTCTGTTGATCATCACTCCTTGCTCTGTCATTCATCGCTCCTTCCTCAGTTGCTCATCACTCATCCTCTGTCATTCATCGCGTCGTCCTGAATTCTTCATCACTCCTTCCTCTGTCATTCATTGCTACTTCCTGTGTTGTTCTTCAATCCTTCCTCTGTCATTCATCGCTCCTTCCTCTGTCATTCATCACCCTTTCATCAGTTGTTCATCAATCCTTTCTCTGTCTTTCATCGATCCTTCCTCAATTGGCAATCACTCCTTCCTCTGAAATTCATCGCATCTTCCTGAATTGCTCATCACTCCTTCCTCTGACATTCATCACTCCTTCCTTTGTCATTCATCGCTCCTTCCTCAGTTGATCATCAACCTTCCTCTGTCATTCATCGCTCCTTCCTCTGTTGTTCATCAACCCTCCCTCTGTCATACATATCTCGTTACTCAATTGTTCATCAATCCCTCCTGTCATTCATCGCTCCTTCCTCAATTGTTCATTACTCCTTCCTCTGTTGTTCATCTCTCCTTCCTCAATTGTTCATCGCTCCTTCCTGTGTCATTCATCGCTCCTTCTGCATTTGTTCATCAATCTGCCCTCTGTCATTCATCTCTCCTTCCTTTGTCATTCATCGCTCTTACTCAATAGTTCCTCAATCCTTCCTCTGTCATTCAGTGCTCTTTCCTCTGTCATTCATTGCTCCTTCCTCAATTGTCCATCACTCCTTCCTCTTTCATTCATCGCTCCTTCCTAAATTGTTCCTCACTCCTTCCTCTGTCATTCATCACTCCTTCCTCAGTTGATCATCACTCTACCTCTGTCATTCCTCGCTTCTTCCCGAGTTGATCATCACTCCTTCCTCTGTCATTCATTGCTCCTTCCTCAATTGTTCATCAATACTCCTCTGTCATTCATCGCTACTTTCTGTGTTGTTCTTCAATTCTTCCTCTGTCATTCATCGCTCCTACCTCAGTTGCTCATCACTCTTCCTCTGTCATTCATCGCTTCATCCTGAATTGTTCATCACTCCTTACTCTGTCATTCATACCTCCTTACTCTGCTGATCATCACTCCTTCCTCTGTCATTCATCGCTACTTCCTCAATTGTTCCTCACTCCTTCCTCTGTCATTCATCACTCCTTCCTCAGTTGATCACCACTCTTCCTCTGTCATTCATCGCTTCTTCCTGAATAGTTCATCACTCCTTCCTCTGTCACTCCTCGATCCTTGCTCAATTGTACATCACTCGTTTCTATGTTGTTCGTGTATCCTTCCTATCTCATTCTTCGCTCCTTCCTGAATTGTTCATCAATCCTTCCTCTGTCATTCATCGCTCTTTCCTCTGTTGTTAATCAATCCTTCCTCTGTCATTCATCACTCTTTCTTCAATTGTTCATCACTCCTTCCTCTGTCATTCATCGCACCTTCCTCTGTTGTTCATTCATCCTTCCTTTGTCATTCATCGCTCCTTTCGCATTTGTTCAACAATCATTCCTCTGTCATTCAGTGCTCCTTCCGCTGCTATTCATTGCTCCTTCTTCAATTGTCCATCACTCCTTCCTCTGTCATTCATCTCTCCTACCTCAATTGTTCATCAATACATCCTCTGTCACTCATCGCTCGTTCCTCAGTTCTTCCTCACTCCTTCCTCTGTCATTCATCGCTCATTCCTTTGTCATTCATCGCTCATTCCTCAATTGTTCCTCAACCCTTCCTCTGTCATTCAGTGCTCCTTCCTCTGTCATTCATTGCTCCTTCCTCACTTGTCCATCACTCCTTCCTCTTTCATTCATCGCTCCTTCCTCAATTGTTCCTAACTCCTTCCTCTGTCATTCATCACTCCTTCCTCTGTTGATCATCACTCTACCTCTGTCATTCATCTCTCCTTCCTCAATTGTTCATCACTCCTTCCTCTGTCATTCATTGCTACTTCCTGTGTTGTTCTTCAATTCTTCCTCTGTCATTCATCACCCTTTCATCAGTTGTTCATCAATACTTTCTCTATCTTTCATCGCTCCTTCCTCAATTGGCAATCACTCCTTCCTCTGTAATTCATCGCTCCTTTCTCGGTTGATCATCAAACCGTTCTCTGTCATTCATCGAATCTTCCTGAATTGCTCATCACTCCTTCCTCTGACATTCATCACTCCTTCCTTTGTCATTCATCGCTCCTTCCTCAGTTGATCATCAACCTTCCTCTGTCATTCATCGCTCCTTCCTCTGTTGTTCATCAATCCTCCCTCTGTCATTCATATCTCGTTACTCAATTGTTCATCAATCCCTCCTGTCATTCATCGCTCCTTCCTCAATTGTTCATTACTCCTTCCTCTGTTGTTCATCTCTCCTTCCTCAATTGTTCATCGCTCCTTCCTGTGTCATTCATCGCTCCTTCTGCATTTGTTCATCAATCTGCCCTCTGTCATTCATCTCTCCTTCCTTTGTCATTCATCGCTCTTACTCAATAGTTCCTCAATCCTTCCTCTGTCATTCAGTGCTCTTTCCTCTGTCATTCATCGCTCTTTCCTAAATTGTTCCTCACTCCTTCCTCTGTCATTCATCACTCCTTCCTCAGTTGATCATCACTCTACCTCTGTCATTCCTTGCTTCTTCCCGAGTTGATCATCACTCCTTCCTCTGTCATTCATTGCTCCTTCCTCAATTGTTCATCACTCCTTCCTCTGTCATTCATTGCTCCTTTCTCTGTTGTTCATGAATCCTTCCTCTGTCTTTCATCGCTCCATCCTCAGTTGACCATCACTCTTCCTCTGTCATTCATCGATTCTTCCTGAATAGTTCATCACTCCTTCCTCTGTCATTCATCGTTCCTTCCTCAGTTGTACATTACTCCTTCCTCTGTCATTCATCGCTCCCTACTCTGTTGATCATCACTCCTTCCGCTGTCATTCATCGCAGCTTTCTCTGTTGTTCATCAATCCTTCCACTGTCATTCATCACTCCTTACTCTGTTGTTCATCAATCCTCCCTCTGTCATTCATCGCTCCTTCCTCTGTTGTTCATCAATCCTTCCTCTGTCATTCATCGCTCCTTCCTCTGTTGTTCATCAATCCTCCCTCTGTCATTCATCGCTCCTTCCTCTGTTGTTCATCAATCCTTCCTCTGTCATTCATTTCTCCTTCCTCTGTTGTTCATCAATCCTTCCTCTGTCTTTCATCGCTCCTACCACAGTTGCTCATCACTTTTCCTCTGTCATTCATCGCTTCTTCCTGAATAATTCATCACTCCTTCGTCTGTCATCCCTCGATCCTTGCTCAACTGTACAACACTCATTTCTCTGTTGGTCGTGTCTCCTTCCTATTTCATTCATCGCTCCTTCCTGAATTGTTCATCAATCCTTCCTCTATCATTCATCGCTTATTCCTCAAACGTTCATCAATCTTTCCTCTGTCATTCATCGCTCTTTCCTCTGTTGTTAATCAATCCTTCCTCTGTCATTCATCACTCTTTCCTCAATTGTTCATTACTCCATTCTCTGTCGTTCATCGCACCTTCCTCAGTTGTCCATTACTCCTTCCTCTGTCATTCATACCTCATTACTCTGTTGATCATCACCCCTTCAACTGTCATTCATCGTTACTTCCGCAATTGTTCATCAATCCTTCCTCCGTCATTCATCACTCCTTCCTCTGTCATTCATCAATTCTTGCTCAATTGTACATCGCTCGTTTCTCTGTTGTTCGATTCTCCTTCCTATCTCATTCATCGCTCCTTCCTGAATTGTTCATCAATCCTTCCTCTGTCATTCATCGCTTATTCCGCAAATGTTCATCAATATTTCCTCTG
The DNA here is from genome assembly GCF_030144855.1 of Hypanus sabinus. NCBI lineage: Eukaryota > Metazoa > Chordata > Chondrichthyes > Myliobatiformes > Dasyatidae > Hypanus > Hypanus sabinus. The sequence continues at coordinate 66,982,223 of NC_082724.1, read as the reverse complement.
TCATTCATTGCTCTTTCCTGAATTGTTCATCACGCCTTCCTCTGTCATTCATCGCACCTTCCTCAGATGTCCATTAATCCTTCCTGTGTCATTCATACCTCCTTACTCTGTTGATCATCACGCCTTCCTCTGTCATTCATCGCACCTTCCTCAGATGTCCATTAATCCTTCCTGTGTCATTCATACCTCCTTACTCTGTTGATCATCACTCCTTCCTCTGTCATTCATCGCTCTTTCCTCTGTTGTTAATCAATCCTTCCTCTTTCATTCATCACACTTTCCTCAATTGTTCATCACTCCTTCCTCTGTCATTCATCGCTACTTCCTGTGTTGTTTTTCAATTCTTCCTCTGTCATTCATCTCTCCTTCCGCAATTGTTTATCAATCCTTCCTCCGTCATTCATCGCTCCTTCCTCTGTCATTCATCTCTCCTTCCTCAATTGTTCATCAATACTTCCTCTGTCATTCATCGCTCCTTCCTCAGTTCTTCCTCATTCCTTCCCCTGTCATTCATCGCTCCTTCCTCAATTGTTCATATCTCCTTCCGCTGACATTCATCACAGCTTTCTCTGTTGTTCATCAATCCTTCCTCTTTCTTTCATTGCTCCTTCCTCTGTTGTTCATTCATCCTTCCTCCGTCATTCATCGCTCCTTCCTCTGTCATTCATCTCTCCTTCCTCAATTGTTCATCAATACTTCCTCTGTCATTCATCGCTCCTTCCTCAGTTCTTCCTCATTCCTTCCCCTGTCATTCATCGCTCCTTCCTCAATTGTTCATATCTCCTTCCGCTGACATTCATCACAGCTTTCTCTGTTGTTCAACAATCCTTCCTCTGTCTTTCAGTGCTCCTCCCTCTGTCATTCATTGCTCCATCCTCAATTGTCCATCACTTCTTCCTTTGTCATACATCGCTCCTTCCTCAATTGTTCCTCACTCCTTCCTCTGTCATTCATCGCTCCTTCCTCAGTTGATCATCACTCTTCCTCGGTCATTCATCGCTTCTTCCTGAATAGTTCATCACTCCTTCCTCTGTCATTCATCTATCCTTGCTCAATTGTACATCGCTCATTTCTCTGTAGTTCGTCTCTCCTTCCTATCTGATTCATCGCCCCTTCCTGAATTGTTCATCGATCCTTCCTCTGTCATTCATCGCTCATTCCTCAATTGTCATCAATCCTTCCTCTGTCATTCATTGCTCTTTCCTCTGTTGTTTATCAATCATTCCTCTGTCATTCATCACTCTTTCCTCAATGGTTTCTCACTCTTTCCTCTGACATTCATCGCTCCTTCCTCAGTTGTCCATTACTCCTTCCTCTGTCATTCATCGCTCCCTACTCTGATGATCATCACTCCTTCCATTGTCATTCATCGCTTCTTGCTCAATTGTTCATAACTCCTTCCGCTGTCATTCATCACAGCTTTCTCTGTTGTTCATCAATCCTTCCACTGTCATTCATCACTCCTTCCTCTGTTGTTCATCAATCCTCCCTCTGTCATTCATCGCTCCTTCCTCTGTTGTTCATCAATCCTTCCTCTGTCATTCATTGCTCCTTCCGCAATTGTTCATCAATCCTTCCTGTCTTTCTTCGCTCCTTCCTCAATTGATCCTCACTCATTCCTCTGTCATTCATCGCTCCTTCCTCAATTGTTCATCAGTCCTTCCTCTGTTGTTCATCAATCCTTCCACAATTGTTCATCAATCCTTCCTTTGTCATTCATCACTCCTTCCTCTGTTGTTCATCAATTCTTCCTCTGTCATTCATCGCTACTTCCTCTGTTGATCATCAATTCTTCCTCTGTCACTCATTGCTCATTCCTCAATTGTTCATTGATCCTTCCTCTGTCATTCATTTCTCCTTCCTCTGTCTTTCATCGCTCCTACCACAGTTGCTCATCACTTTTCCTCTGACATTCATCGCTTCTTCCTGATTAGTTCATCACTCCTTCCTCTGTCATCCCTCGATCCTTGCTCAATTGTACATCGCTCATTTCTCTGTAGTTCGTCTCTCCTTCCTATCTGATTCATCGCCCCTTCCTGAATTGTTCATCCATCCTTCCTCTGTCATTCATCGCTCATTCCTCAATTGTCATCAATCCTTCCTCTGTCATTCATTGCTCTTTCCTCTGTTGTTTATCAATCATTCCACTGTCATTCATCACTCCTTCCTCAATGGTTTCTCACTCTTTCCTCTGACATTCATCGCTCCTTCCTCAGTTGTCCATTACTCCTTCCTGTGTCATTCATCGCTCCCTACTCTGTCGATCATCACTCCTTCCATTGTCATTCATCGCTTCTTCCTCAATTGTTCATAACTCCTTCCGCTGTCATTCATCGCAGCTTTCTCTGTTGTTCATCAATCCTTCCACTGTCATTCATCACTCCTTCCTCTGTTGTTCATCAATCCTCCCTCTGTCATTCATCGCTCCTTCCTCTGTTGTTCATCAATCCTTCCTCAGTCATTCATCACTCTTTCCTCAATTGTTCATTACTCCTTTCTCTGTCATTCATCGCACCTTCCTCAGTTGTCCATTACTCCTTCCTCTGTCATTCATACCTCCTTACTCTGTTGATCATCACTCCTTCCTCTGTCATTCATCGCTTCTTCCTGAATTGTTCATCACACCTTCCTCTGTCATTCCTCGATCCTTGCTCAATTGTATATCGCTCGTTTCTCTGTTTTTCATGTCTCCTTCCTATCTCATTCATCGTTCCTTGCTGAACTGTTCATCAATCCTTCCTCTGCCATTCATCACTCCTTCCACTGTTGTTCATCAATCCTTCCTCTGTCATTCATCGCTTATTCCTCAAATGTTCATCACTCTTTCCTCTGTCATTCATCGCTCTTTCCTCTGTTGTTAATCAATCCTTCCTCTTTCATTCATCACTCTTTCCTCAATTGTTCATCACTCCATCCTCTGTCATTCATCGCTACTTCCTCAATTGTCCATCACTTCTTCCTCTGTCATACATCGCTCGTTCCTCAATTGTTCCTCACTCCTTCCTCTGTCTTTCATCGCTCCATCCTCAGTTGATCATCACTCTTCCTCGGTCATTCAACGCTTCTTCCTGAATAGTTCATCACTCCTTCCTCTGTCATTCATCGATCCTGCTCAATTGTACATCGCTCATTTCTCTGTAGTTCGTCTCTCCTTCCTATCTGATTCATAGCCACTTCCTGAATTGTTCATCGATCCTCCCTCTGTCATTCATCGCTCATTCCTCAATTGTCATCAATCCTTCCTCTGTCATTCATTGCTCTTTCCTCTGTTGTTTATCAATCATTCCTCTGTCATTCATCGCTCCTTCCTCAGTTGTCTGTTACTCCTTCCTCTGTCATTCATCGCTCCCTACTCTGCTGATCAATACTCCTTCCATTGTCATTCATCGCTTCTTTCTCAATTGTTCATAACTCCTTCCGCTGTCATTCATCGCAGCTTTCTCTGTTGTTCATCAATCCTCCCTCTGTCATTCATCGCTCCTTCCTCTGTTGGTCATCAATCCTTCCTCAGTCATTCATCTCTCCTTCCGCAATTGTTCATCAATCCTCCGTCATTCATCGCTCCTTCCTCTGTTGTTCATCAATCCTTCCTCTGTCATTCATTGCTCCTTCCGCAATTGTTCATCAATCCTTCCTGTCTTTCTTCGCTCCTTCCTCAATTGATCCTCACTCATTCCTCTGTCATTCATCGCTCCTTCCTCAATTGTTCATCAGTCCTTCCTCTGTTGTTCATCAATCCTTCCGCAATTGTTCATCAATCCTTCCTTTGTCATTCATCACTCCTTCCTCTGTTGTTCATCAATTCTTCCTCTGTCATTCATCGCTACTTCCTCTGTTGATCGTCAATCCTTCCTCTGTCACTCATTGCTCGTTCCTCAATTGTTCATTAATCCTTCCTCTGTCATTCATTTCTCCTTCCTCTGTCTTTCATCGCTCCTACCACAGTTGCTCATCACTTTTCCTCTGACATTCATCGCTTCTTCCTGATTAGTTCATCACTCCTTCCTCTGTCATCCCTCGATCCTTGCTCAATTGTACAATGCTCATTTCTCTGTTGGTCGTGTCTCCTTCCTATTTCATTCATCGCTCCTTCCTGAATTGTTCATCAATCCTTCCTCTATCATTCATCACTCCTTCCACTGTCATTCATCACTCGTTCCTCTGTTGTTCATCAATCCTCCCTCTGTCATTCATCGCTACTTCCTCTGTTGGTCATCAATCCTTCCTCAGTCATTCATCGCTCCTTCCTCTGTTGTTCATCAATCCTCCGTCATTCATCGCTCCTTCCTCTGTTGTTCATCAATCCTTCCTCTGTCATTCATTGCTCCTTCCGCAATTGTTCATCAATCCTTCCTGTCTTTCTTCGCTCCTTCCTCAATTGATCCTCACTCATTCCTCTGTCATTCATCGCTCCTTCCTCAATTGTTCATCAGTCCTTCCTCTGTTGTTCATCAATCCTTCCGCAATTGTTCATCAATCCTTCCTTTGTCATTCATCACTCCTTCCTCTGTTGTTCATCAATTCTTCCTCTGTCATTCATCGCTACTTCCTCTGTTGATCGTCAATCCTTCCTCTGTCACTCATTGCTCGTTCCTCAATTGTTCATTAATCCTTCCTCTGTCATTCATTTCTCCTTCCTCTGTCTTTCATCGCTCCTACCACAGTTGCTCATCACTTTTCCTCTGACATTCATCACTTCTTCCTGATTAGTTCATCACTCCTTCCTCTGTCATCCCTCGATCCTTGAATTGTACAATGCTCATTTCTCTGTTAGTCGTGTCTCCTTCCTATTTCATTCATCGCTCCTTCCTGAATTGTTCATCAATCCTTCCTCTATCATTCATCACTCCTTCCACTGTTGTTCATCAACCCTTCCTCTGTAATTCATTGCTTATTCCTCAAATGTTCATCAGTCTTTCCTCTGTCATTCATCGCTCTTTCCTCTGTTGTTAATCAATCCTTCCTCTGTCATTCATCACTCTTTCCTCAATTGTTCATTACTCCTTCCTCTGTCATTCATCGCACCTTCCTCAGTTGTCCATTACTCCTTCCTCTGTCATTCATACCTCCTTACTCTGTTGATCATAACCCCTTCAACTGTCATTCATCGTTACTTCCACAATTGTTCATCAATCCTTCCTCCGTCATTCATCACTCCTTCCTCTGTCATTCATCAATCCTTGCTCAATTGTACATCGCTCGTTTCTCTGTTGTACGTCTCTACTTCCTATCTCATTCATCACTCCTTCCTGAATTGTTCATCAATCCTTCCGCTATCATTCATCACTCCTTCCACTGTTGTTCATCAATCCTTCCTCTGTCATTCATCGCTTATTCCTCAAATGTTCATCAATATTTCCTCAGTCATTCATTGCTCTTTCCTCAATTGTTCATCACGCCTTCCTCTGTCATTCATCGCACATTCCTCAGTTGTCCATTACTCCTTCCTCTGTCATTCATACCTCCTTACACTGTTGATCATCACTCCTTCCTGTCATTCATCGCTCCTTCCTCAGTTGATCATCACTCTTCCTCTGTCATTCATCGCGTTGTCCTGAATTGTTCTTCACTCCTTCCTCTGTCATTCATCGCTCCTTCCTCAATTGTTCATCAATCCTCCTCTGTCATTCATCGCTACTTCCTGTGTTGTTCTTCAATCCTTCCTCTGTCATTCATCGCTCCTTCCTCTGTCATTCATCACTCTTTCATCAGTTGTCCATCAATCCTTCCTCTGTCTTTCATTTCTCCTTCCTCAATTGGCAATCACTCCTTCCTCTGTAATTCATCGCTCCTTCCTCGGTTGATCATCAAACCGTTCTCTGTCATTCATCGCTCCTTCCTCAATTGTTCATCACTCCTTCCTCTGTTGTTCATCAATCCTTCTGCAATTGTTCATCAATCCTTCCTCTGTCATTCATCACTCCTTCCTCTGTGGTTCATCAATTCTTCCCCTGTCATTCATCGCTACTTCCTCTGTTGATCATCAATCCTTCCTCTGTCATTCATCGCTCGTTCCGCAATTGTTCATTAATCCTTCCTCTGTCATTCATTTCTCCTTCCTCTGTTGTTCATCAATCCTTCCTCTGTCTTTCATCGCTCCTACCACAGATGCTCATCACTTTTCCTCTGTCATTCATCGCTTCTTCCTGAATAATTCATCACTCCTTCCTCTGTCATCCCTCTATCCTTGCTCAATTGTACAACGCTCATTTCTCTGTTGGTCGTGTCTCCTTCCTATTTCATTCATCGCTCCTTCCTGAATTGTTCATCAATCCTTCCGCTATCATTCATCACTCCTTCCACTGTGGTTCATCAATCCTTCCTCTGTCATTCATTTCTTATTCCTCAAATGTTCATCAATCTTTCCTCTGTCATTCATCGCTCTTTCCTCTGTTGTTAATCAATCGTTCCTCTGTCATTCATCACTCTTTCCTCAATTGTTCATTCCTCCTTTCTCTGTCATTCATCGTACCTTCCTCAGTTGTCCATTACTCCTTCCTCTGTCATTCATACCTCCTTACTCTGTTGATCATCACTCCTTCCTCTGTCATTCATCGCTTCTTCCTGAATTGTTCATCACACCTTCCTCTGTCATTCCTCGATCCTTGCTCAATTGTATATCGCTCATTTCTCTGTTTTTCGTGTCTCCTTCCTATCTCATTCATCGTTCCTTGCTGAACTGTTCATCAATCCTTCCTCTGCCATTCATCACTCCTTCCACTGTTGTTCATCAATCCTTCCTCTGTCATTCATCGCTTATTCCTCAAATGTTCATCACTCTTTCCTCTGTCATTCATCGCTCTTTCCTCTGTTGTTAATCAATCCTTCCTCTTTCATTCATCACTCTTTCCTCAATTGTTCATCACTCCTTCCTCTGTCATTCATCGCTACTTCCTCAATTGTCCATCACTTCTTCCTCTGTCATACATCGCTCCTTCCTCAATTGTTCCTCACTCCTTCCTCTGTCTTTCATCGCTCCATCCTAAGTTGATCATCACTCTTCCTCGGTCATTCAACGCTTCTTCCTGAATAGTTCATCACTCCTTCCTCTGTCATTCATCGATCCTGCTCAATTGTACATCGCTCATTTCTCTGTAGTTCGTCTCTCCTTCCTATCTGATTCATCGCCACTTCCTGAATTGTTCATAGATCCTTCCTCTGTCATTCATCGCTCATTCCTCAATTGTCATCAATCCTTCCTCTGTCATTCATTGCTCTTTCCTCTGTTGTTTATCAATCATTCCTCTGTCATTCATCGCTCCTTCCTCAGTTGTCCATTACTCCTTCCTCTGTCATTCATCGCTCCCTACTCTGCTGATCATTACTCCTTCCATTGTCATTCATCGCTTCTTCCTCAATTGTTCATAACTCCTTCCGCTGTCATTCATCGCAGCTTTCTCTGTTGTTCATCAATCCTTCCACTGTCATTCATCACTCCTTCCTCTGTTGTTCATCAATCCTCCCTCTGTCATTCATTGCTCCTTCCTCTGTTGGTCATCAATCCTTCCTCAGTCATTCATCGCTCCTTCCTCTGTTGTTCATCAATCCTCCATCATTCATCGCTCCTTCCTCTGTTGTTCATCAATCCTTCCTCTGTCATTCATTGCTCCTTCCGCAATTGTTCATCAATCCTTCCTGTCTTTCTTCGCTCCTTCCTCAATTGATCCTCACTCATTCCTCTGTCATTCATCGCTCCTTCCTCAATTGTTCATCAGTCCTTCCTTTGTCATTCATCACTCCTTCCTCTGTTGTTCATCAATTCTTCCTCTGTCATTCATCGCTACTTCCTCTGTTGATCTTCAATCCTTCCTCTGTCACTCATTGCTCGTTCCTCAATTGTTCATTAATCCTTCCTCTGTCATTCATTTCTCCTTCCTCTGTCTTTCATCGCTCCTACCACAGTTGCTCATCACTTTTCCTCTGACATTCATCGCTTCTTCCTGATTAGTTCATCACTCCTTCCTCTGTCATCCCTCGATCCTTGCTCAATTGTACAATGCTCATTTCTCTGTTGGTCGTGTCTCCTTCCTATTTCATTCATCACTCCTTCCTGAATTGTTCATCAATCCTTCCTCTATCATTCATCACTCCTTCCACTGTTGTTCATCAACCCTTCCTCTGTAATTCATTGCTTATTCCTCAAATGTTCAGCAGTCTTTCCTCTGTCATTCATCGCTCTTTCCTCTGTTGTTAATCAATCCTTCCTCTGTCATTCATCACTCTTTCCTCAATTGTTCATTACTCCTTCCTCTGTCATTCATACCTCCTTACTCTGTTGATCATCACCCCTTCAACTGTCATTCATCGTTACTTCCACAATTGTTCATCAATCCTTCCTCCGTCATTCATCACTCCTTCCTCTGTCATTCATCAATCCTTGCTCAATTGTACATCGCTCGTTTCTCTGTTGTACGTCTCTACTTCCTATCTCATTCATCACTCCTTCCTGAATTGTTCATCAATCCTTCCACTATCATTCATCACTCCTTCCACTGTTGTTCATCAATCCTTCCTCTGTCATTCATCGCTTATTCCTCAAATGTTCATCAATATTTCCTCAGTCATTCATTGCTCTTTCCTCAATTGTTCATCACGCCTTCCTCTGTCATTCATCGCACCTTCCTCAGTTGTCCATTACTCCTTCCTCTGTCATTCACACCTCCTTACACTGTTGATCATCACTCCTTCCTGTCATTCATCGCTCCTTCCTCAGTTGATCATCACTCTTCCTCTGTCATTCATCGCGTTGTCCTGAATTGTTCTTCACTCCTTCCTCTGTCATTCATCACTCCTTCCTCTGTTGTTCATCAATTCTTCCTCTGTCATTCATCGCTACTTCCTCTGTTGATCGTCAATCCTTCCTCTGTCACTCATTGCTCGTTCCTCAATTGTTCATTAATCCTTCCTCTGTCATTCATTTCTCCTTCCTCTGTTGTTCATCAATCCTTCCTCTGTCTTTCATCGCTCCTACCACAGTTGCTCATCACTTTTCCTCTGACATTCATCGCTTCTTCCTGATTAGTTCTTCACTCCTTCCTCTGTCATCCCTCGATCCTTGCTCAATTGTACAATGCTCATTTCTCTGTTGGTCGTGTCTCCTTCCTATTTCATTCATCGCTCCTTCCTGAATTGTTCATCAATCCTTCCTCTATCATTCATCACTCCTTCCACTGTTGTTCATCAACCCTTCCTCTGTAATTCATTGCTTATTCCTCAAATGTTCATCAGTCTTTCCTCTGTCATTCATCGCTCTTTCCTCTGTTGTTAATCAATCCTTCCTCTGTCATTCATCACTCTTTCCTCAATTGTTCATTACTCCTTCCTCTGTCATTCATCGCACCTTCCTCAGTTGTCCATTACTCCTTCCTCTGTCATTCATACCTCCTTACTCTGTTGATCATAACCCCTTCAACTGTCATTCATCGTTACTTCCACAATTGTTCATCAATCCTTCCTCCGTCATTCATCACTCCTTCCTCTGTCATTCATCAATCCTTGCTCAATTGTACATCGCTCATTTCTCTGTTGTACGTCTCTACTTCCTATCTCATTCATCACTCCTTCCTGAATTGTTCATCAATCCTTCCGCTATCATTCATCACTCCTTCCACTGTTGTTCATCAATCCTTCCTCTGTCATTCATCGCTTATTCCTCAAATGTTCATCAATATTTCCTCAGTCATTCATTGCTCTTTCCTCAATTGTTCATCACGCCTTCCTCTGTCATTCATCGCACCTTCCTCAGTTGTCCATTACTCCTTCCTCTGTCATTCATACCTCCTTACACTGTTGATCATCACTCCTTCCTGTCATTCATCGCTCCTTCCTCAGTTGATCATCACTCTTCCTCTGTCATTCATCGCGTTGTCCTGAATTGTTCTTCACTCCTTCCTCTGTCATTCATCGCTCCTTCCTCAATTGTTCATCAATCCTCCTCTGTCATTCATCGCTACTTCCTGTGTTGTTCTTCAATCCTTCCTCTGTCATTCATCGCTCCTTCCTCTGTCATTCATCACTCTTTCATCAGTTGTCCATCAATCCTTCCTCTGTCTTTCATTGCTCCTTCCTCAATTGGCAATCACTCCTTCCTCTGTAATTCATCGCTCCTTCCTCGGTTGATCATCAAACCGTTCTCTGTCATTCATCGCTCCTTCCTCAATTGTTCATCACTCCTTCCTCTGTTGTTCATCAATCCTTCCGCAATTGTTCATCAATTCTTCCCCTGTCATTCATCGCTACTTCCTCTGTTGATCATCAATCCTTCCTCTGTCATTCATCGCTCGTTCCGCAATTGTTCATTAATCCTTCCTCTGTCATTCATTTCTCCTTCCTCTGTTGTTCATCAATCCTTCCTCTGTCTTTCATCGCTCCTACCACAGATGCTCATCACTTTTCCTCTGTCATTCATCGCTACTTCCTGAATAATTCATCACTCCTTCCTCTGTCATCCCTCTATCCTTGCTCAATTGTACAACGCTCATTTCTCTGTTGGTCGTGTCTCCTTCCTATTTCATTCATCGCTCCTTCCTGAATTGTTCATCAATCCTTCCGCTATCATTCATCACTCCTTCCACTGTGGTTCATCAATCCTTCCTCTGTCATTCATTTCTTATTCCTCAAATGTTCATCAATCTTTCCTCTGTCATTCATCGCTCTTTCCTCTGTTGTTAATCAATCGTTCCTCTGTCATTCATCACTCTTTCCTCAATTGTTCATTCCTCCTTTCTCTGTCATTCATCGTACCTTCCTCAGTTGTCCATTACTCCTTCCTCTGTCATTCATACCTCCTTACTCTGTTGATCATCACTCCTTCCTCTGTCATTCATCGCTTCTTCCTGAATTGTTCATCACACCTTCCTCTGTCATTCCTCGATCCTTGCTCAATTGTATATCGCTCATTTCTCTGTTTTTCGTGTCTCCTTCCTATCTCATTCATCGTTCCTTGCTGAACTGTTCATCAATCCTTCCTCTGCCATTCATCACTCCTTCCACTGTTGTTCATCAATCCTTCCTCTGTCATTCATCGCTTATTCCTCAAATGTTCATCACTCTTTCCTCTGTCATTCATCGCTCTTTCCTCTGTTGTTAATCAATCCTTCCTCTTTCATTCATCACTCTTTCCTCAATTGTTCATCACTCCTTCCTCTGTCATTCATCGCTACTTCCTCAATTGTCCATCACTTCTTCCTCTGTCATACATCGCTCCTTCCTCAATTGTTCCTCACTCCTTCCTCTGTCTTTCATCGCTCCATCCTAAGTTGATCATCACTCTTCCTCGGTCATTCAACGCTTCTTCCTGAATAGTTCATCACTCCTTCCTCTGTCATTCATCGATCCTGCTCAATTGTACATCGCTCATTTCTCTGTAGTTCGTCTCTCCTTCCTATCTGATTCATCGCCACTTCCTGAATTGTTCATAGATCCTTCCTCTGTCATTCATCGCTCATTCCTCAATTGTCATCAATCCTTCCTCTGTCATTCATTGCTCTTTCCTCTGTTGTTTATCAATCATTCCTCTGTCATTCATCGCTCCTTCCTCAGTTGTCCATTACTCCTTCCTCTGTCATTCATCGCTCCCTACTCTGCTGATCATTACTCCTTCCATTGTCATTCATCGCTTCTTCCTCAATTGTTCATAACTCCTTCCGCTGTCATTCATCGCAGCTTTCTCTGTTGTTCATCAATCCTTCCACTGTCATTCATCACTCCTTCCTCTGTTGTTCATCAATCCTCCCTCTGTCATTCATTGCTCCTTCCTCTGTTGGTCATCAATCCTTCCTCAGTCATTCATCGCTCCTTCCTCTGTTGTTCATCAATCCTCCATCATTCATCGCTCCTTCCTCTGTTGTTCATCAATCCTTCCTCTGTCATTCATTGCTCCTTCCGCAATTGTTCATCAATCCTTCCTGTCTTTCTTCGCTCCTTCCTCAATTGATCCTCACTCATTCCTCTGTCATTCATCGCTCCTTCCTCAATTGTTCATCAGTCCTTCCTTTGTCATTCATCACTCCTTCCTCTGTTGTTCATCAATTCTTCCTCTGTCATTCATCGCTACTTCCTCTGTTGATCTTCAATCCTTCCTCTGTCACTCATTGCTCGTTCCTCAATTGTTCATTAATCCTTCCTCTGTCATTCATTTCTCCTTCCTCTGTTGTTCATCAATCCTTCCTCTGTCTTTCATCGCTCCTACCACAGATGCTCATCACTTTTCCTCTGTCATTCATCGCTTCTTCCTGAATAATTCATCACTCCTTCCTCTGTCATCCCTCTATCCTTGCTCAATTGTACAACGCTCATTTCTCTGTTGGTCGTGTCTCCTTCCTATTTCATTCATCGCTCCTTCCTGAATTGTTCATCAATCCTTCCGCTATCATTCATCACTCCTTCCACTGTGGTTCATCAATCCTTCCTCTGTCATTCATTTCTTATTCCTCAAATGTTCATCAATCTTTCCTCTGTCATTCATCGCTCTTTCCTCTGTTGTTAATCAATCGTTCCTCTGTCATTCATCACTCTTTCCTCAATTGTTCATTCCTCCTTTCTCTGTCATTCATCGTACCTTCCTCAGTTGTCCATTACTCCTTCCTCTGTCATTCATACCTCCTTACTCTGTTGATCATCACTCCTTCCTCTGTCATTCATCGCTTCTTCCTGAATTGTTCATCACACCTTCCTCTGTCATTCCTCGATCCTTGCTCAATTGTATATCGCTCATTTCTCTGTTTTTCGTGTCTCCTTCCTATCTCATTCATCGTTCCTTGCTGAACTGTTCATCAATCCTTCCTCTGCCATTCATCACTCCTTCCACTGTTGTTCATCAATCCTTCCTCTGTCATTCATCGCTTATTCCTCAAATGTTCATCACTCTTTCCTCTGTCATTCATCGCTCTTTCCTCTGTTGTTAATCAATCCTTCCTCTTTCATTCATCACTCTTTCCTCAATTGTTCATCACTCCTTCCTCTGTCATTCATCGCTACTTCCTCAATTGTCCATCACTTCTTCCTCTGTCATACATCGCTCCTTCCTCAATTGTTCCTCACTCCTTCCTCTGTCTTTCATCGCTCCATCCTAAGTTGATCATCACTCTTCCTCGGTCATTCAACGCTTCTTCCTGAATAGTTCATCACTCCTTCCTCTGTCATTCATCGATCCTGCTCAATTGTACATCGCTCATTTCTCTGTAGTTCGTCTCTCCTTCCTATCTGATTCATCGCCACTTCCTGAATTGTTCATAGATCCTTCCTCTGTCATTCATCGCTCATTCCTCAATTGTCATCAATCCTTCCTCTGTCATTCATTGCTCTTTCCTCTGTTGTTTATCAATCATTCCTCTGTCATTCATCGCTCCTTCCTCAGTTGTCCATTACTCCTTCCTCTGTCATTCATCGCTCCCTACTCTGCTGATCATTACTCCTTCCATTGTCATTCATCGCTTCTTCCTCAATTGTTCATAACTCCTTCCGCTGTCATTCATCGCAGCTTTCTCTGTTGTTCATCAATCCTTCCACTGTCATTCATCACTCCTTCCTCTGTTGTTCATCAATCCTCCCTCTGTCATTCATTGCTCCTTCCTCTGTTGGTCATCAATCCTTCCTCAGTCATTCATCGCTCCTTCCTCTGTTGTTCATCAATCCTCCATCATTCATCGCTCCTTCCTCTGTTGTTCATCAATCCTTCCTCTGTCATTCATTGCTCCTTCCGCAATTGTTCATCAATCCTTCCTGTCTTTCTTCGCTCCTTCCTCAATTGATCCTCACTCATTCCTCTGTCATTCATCGCTCCTTCCTCAATTGTTCATCAGTCCTTCCTTTGTCATTCATCACTCCTTCCTCTGTTGTTCATCAATTCTTCCTCTGTCATTCATCGCTACTTCCTCTGTTGATCTTCAATCCTTCCTCTGTCACTCATTGCTCGTTCCTCAATTGTTCATTAATCCTTCCTCTGTCATTCATTTCTCCTTCCTCTGTCTTTCATCGCTCCTACCACAGTTGCTCATCACTTTTCCTCTGACATTCATCGCTTCTTCCTGATTAGTTCATCACTCCTTCCTCTGTCATCCCTCGATCCTTGCTCAATTGTACAATGCTCATTTCTCTGTTGGTCGTGTCTCCTTCCTATTTCATTCATCACTCCTTCCTGAATTGTTCATCAATCCTTCCTCTATCATTCATCACTCCTTCCACTGTTGTTCATCAACCCTTCCTCTGTAATTCATTGCTTATTCCTCAAATGTTCAGCAGTCTTTCCTCTGTCATTCATCGCTCTTTCCTCTGTTGTTAATCAATCCTTCCTCTGTCATTCATCACTCTTTCCTCAATTGTTCATTACTCCTTCCTCTGTCATTCATACCTCCTTACTCTGTTGATCATCACCCCTTCAACTGTCATTCATCGTTACTTCCACAATTGTTCATCAATCCTTCCTCCGTCATTCATCACTCCTTCCTCTGTCATTCATCAATCCTTGCTCAATTGTACATCGCTCGTTTCTCTGTTGTACGTCTCTACTTCCTATCTCATTCATCACTCCTTCCTGAATTGTTCATCAATCCTTCCACTATCATTCATCACTCCTTCCACTGTTGTTCATCAATCCTTCCTCTGTCATTCATCGCTTATTCCTCAAATGTTCATCAATATTTCCTCAGTCATTCATTGCTCTTTCCTCAATTGTTCATCACGCCTTCCTCTGTCATTCATCGCACCTTCCTCAGTTGTCCATTACTCCTTCCTCTGTCATTCACACCTCCTTACACTGTTGATCATCACTCCTTCCTGTCATTCATCGCTCCTTCCTCAGTTGATCATCACTCTTCCTCTGTCATTCATCGCGTTGTCCTGAATTGTTCTTCACTCCTTCCTCTGTCATTCATCACTCCTTCCTCTGTTGTTCATCAATTCTTCCTCTGTCATTCATCGCTACTTCCTCTGTTGATCGTCAATCCTTCCTCTGTCACTCATTGCTCGTTCCTCAATTGTTCATTAATCCTTCCTCTGTCATTCATTTCTCCTTCCTCTGTTGTTCATCAATCCTTCCTCTGTCTTTCATCGCTCCTACCACAGTTGCTCATCACTTTTCCTCTGACATTCATCGCTTCTTCCTGATTAGTTCTTCACTCCTTCCTCTGTCATCCCTCGATCCTTGCTCAATTGTACAATGCTCATTTCTCTGTTGGTCGTGTCTCCTTCCTATTTCATTCATCGCTCCTTCCTGAATTGTTCATCAATCCTTCCTCTATCATTCATCACTCCTTCCACTGTTGTTCATCAACCCTTCCTCTGTAATTCATTGCTTATTCCTCAAATGTTCATCAGTCTTTCCTCTGTCATTCATCGCTCTTTCCTCTGTTGTTAATCAATCCTTCCTCTGTCATTCATCACTCTTTCCTCAATTGTTCATTACTCCTTCCTCTGTCATTCATCGCACCTTCCTCAGTTGTCCATTACTCCTTCCTCTGTCATTCATACCTCCTTACTCTGTTGATCATAACCCCTTCAACTGTCATTCATCGTTACTTCCACAATTGTTCATCAATCCTTCCTCCGTCATTCATCACTCCTTCCTCTGTCATTCATCAATCCTTGCTCAATTGTACATCGCTCATTTCTCTGTTGTACGTCTCTACTTCCTATCTCATTCATCACTCCTTCCTGAATTGTTCATCAATCCTTCCGCTATCATTCATCACTCCTTCCACTGTTGTTCATCAATCCTTCCTCTGTCATTCATCGCTTATTCCTCAAATGTTCATCAATATTTCCTCAGTCATTCATTGCTCTTTCCTCAATTGTTCATCACGCCTTCCTCTGTCATTCATCGCACCTTCCTCAGTTGTCCATTACTCCTTCCTCTGTCATTCATACCTCCTTACACTGTTGATCATCACTCCTTCCTGTCATTCATCGCTCCTTCCTCAGTTGATCATCACTCTTCCTCTGTCATTCATCGCGTTGTCCTGAATTGTTCTTCACTCCTTCCTCTGTCATTCATCGCTCCTTCCTCAATTGTTCATCAATCCTCCTCTGTCATTCATCGCTACTTCCTGTGTTGTTCTTCAATCCTTCCTCTGTCATTCATCGCTCCTTCCTCTGTCATTCATCACTCTTTCATCAGTTGTCCATCAATCCTTCCTCTGTCTTTCATTGCTCCTTCCTCAATTGGCAATCACTCCTTCCTCTGTAATTCATCGCTCCTTCCTCGGTTGATCATCAAACCGTTCTCTGTCATTCATCGCTCCTTCCTCAATTGTTCATCACTCCTTCCTCTGTTGTTCATCAATCCTTCCGCAATTGTTCATCAATTCTTCCCCTGTCATTCATCGCTACTTCCTCTGTTGATCATCAATCCTTCCTCTGTCATTCATCGCTCGTTCCGCAATTGTTCATTAATCCTTCCTCTGTCATTCATTTCTCCTTCCTCTGTTGTTCATCAATCCTTCCTCTGTCTTTCATCGCTCCTACCACAGATGCTCATCACTTTTCCTCTGTCATTCATCGCTACTTCCTGAATAATTCATCACTCCTTCCTCTGTCATCCCTCTATCCTTGCTCAATTGTAAAACGCTCATTTCTCTGTTGGTCGTGTCTCCTTCCTATTTCATTCATCGCTCCTTCCTGAATTGTTCATCAATCCTTGCTCTGTCATTCATTGCTCTTTCCTCTGTTGTTTATCAATCATTCCTCTGTCATTCATCGCTCCTTCCTCAGTTGTCCATTACTCCTTCCTCTGTCATTCATCGCTCCCTACTCTGCTGATCATTACTCCTTCCATTGTCATTCATCGCTTCTTCCTCAATTGTTCATAACTCCTTCCGCTGTCATTCATCGCAGCTTTCTCTGTTGTTCATCAATCCTTCCACTGTCATTCATCACTCCTTCCTCTGTTGTTCATCAATCCTCCCTCTGTCATTCATCGCTCCTTCCTCTGTTGGTCATCAATCCTTCCTCAGTCATTCATCGCTCCTTCCTCTGTTGTTCATCAATCCTCCATCATTCATCGCTCCTTCCTCTGTTGTTCATCAATCCTCCATCATTCATCGCTCCTTCCTCTGTTGTTCATCAATCCTTCCTCTGTCATTCATTGCTCCTTCCGCAATTGTTCATCAATCCTTCCTGTCTTTCTTCGCTCCTTCCTCAATTGATCCTCACTCATTCCTCTGTCATTCATCGCTCCTTCCTCAATTGTTCATCAGTCCTTCCTCTGTTGTTCATCAATCCTTCCGCAATTGTTCATCAATCCTTCCTTTGTCATTCATCACTCCTTCCTCTGTTGTTTATCAATTCTTCCTCTGTCATTCATCGCTACTTCCTCTGTTGATCTTCAATCCTTCCTCTGTCACTCATTGCTCGTTCCTCAATTGTTCATTAATCCTTCCTCTGTCATTCATTTCTCCTTCCTCTGTCTTTCATCGCTCCTACCACAGTTGCTCATCACTTTTCCTCTGACATTCATCGCTTCTTCCTGATTAGTTCATCACTCCTTCCTCTGTCATCCCTCGATCCTTGCTCAATTGTACAATGCTCATTTCTCTGTTGGTCGTGTCTCCTTCCTATTTCATTCATCACTCCTTCCTGAATTGTTCATCAATCCTTCCTCTATCATTCATCACTCCTTCCACTGTTGTTCATCAACCCTTCCTCTGTAATTCATTGCTTATTCCTCAAATGTTCAGCAGTCTTTCCTCTGTCATTCATCGCTCTTTCCTCTGTTGTTAATCAAACCTTCCTCTGTCATTCATCACTCTTTCCTCAATTGTTCATTACTCCTTCCTCTGTCATTCATACCTCCTTACTCTGTTGATCATCACCCCTTCAACTGTCATTCATCGTTACTTCCACAATTGTTCATCAATCCTTCCTCCGTCATTCATCACTCCTTCCTCTGTCATTCATCAATCCTTGCTCAATTGTACATCGCTCGTTTCTCTGTTGTACGTCTCTACTTCCTATCTCATTCATCACTCCTTCCTGAATTGTTCATCAATCCTTCCACTATCATTCATCACTCCTTCCACTGTTGTTCATCAATCCTTCCTCTGTCATTCATCGCTTATTCCTCAAATGTTCATCAATATTTCCTCAGTCATTCATTGCTCTTTCCTCAATTGTTCATCACGCCTTCCTCTGTCATTCATCGCACCTTCCTCAGTTGTCCATTACTCCTTCCTCTGTCATTCACACCTCCTTACACTGTTGATCATCACTCCTTCCTGTCATTCATCGCTCCTTCCTCAGTTGATCATCACTCTTCCTCTGTCATTCATCGCGTTGTCCTGAATTGTTCTTCACTCCTTCCTCTGTCATTCATCACTCCTTCCTCTGTTGTTCATCAATTCCTCCTCTGTCATTCATCGCTACTTCCTCTGTTGATCGTCAATCCTTCCTCTGTCACTCATTGCTCGTTCCTCAATTGTTCATTAATCCTTCCTCTGTCATTCATTTCTCCTTCCTCTGTTGTTCATCAATCCTTCCTCTGTCTTTCATCGCTCCTACCACAGTTGCTCATCACTTTTCCTCTGACATTCATCACTTCTTCCTGATTAGTTCTTCACTCCTTCCTCTGTCATCCCTCGATCCTTGCTCAATTGTACAATGCTCATTTCTCTGTTGGTCGTGTCTCCTTCCTATTTCATTCATCGCTCCTTCCTGAATTGTTCATCAATCCTTCCTCTATCATTCATCACTCCTTCCACTGTTGTTCATCAACCCTTCCTCTGTAATTCATTGCTTATTCCTCAAATGTTCATCAGTCTTTCCTCTGTCATTCATCGCTCTTTCCTCTGTTGTTAATCAATCCTTCCTCTGTCATTCATCACTCTTTCCTCAATTGTTCATTACTCCTTCCTCTGTCATTCATCGCACCTTCCTCAGTTGTCCATTACTCCTTCCTCTGTCATTCATACCTCCTTACTCTGTTGATCATCACCCCTTCAACTGTCATTCATCGTTACTTCCACAATTGTTCATCAATCCTTCCTCCGTCATTCATCACTCCTTCCTCTGTCATTCATCAATCCTTGCTCAATTGTACATCGCTCATTTCTCTGTTGTACGTCTCTACTTCCTATCTCATTCATCACTCCTTCCTGAATTGTTCATCAATCCTTCCGCTATCATTCATCACTCCTTCCACTGTTGTTCATCAATCCTTCCTCTGTCATTCATCGCTTATTCCTCAAATGTTCATCAATATTTCCTCAGTCATTCATTGCTCTTTCCTCAATTGTTCATCACGCCTTCCTCTGTCATTCATCGCACCTTCCTCAGTTGTCCATTACTCCTTCCTCTGTCATTCATACCTCCTTACACTGTTGATCATCACTCCTTCCTGTCATTCATCGCTCCTTCCTCAGTTGATCATCACTCTTCCTCTGTCATTCATCGCGTTGTACTGAATTGTTCTTCACTCCTTACTCTGTCATTCATCGCTCCTTCCTCAATTGTTCATCAATCCTCCTCTGTCATTCATCGCTACTTCCTGTGTTGTTCTTCAATCCTTCCTCTGTCATTCATCGCTCCTTCCTCTGTCATGCATCACTCTTTCATCAGTTGTCCATCAATCCTTCCTCTGTCTTTCATTGCTCCTTCCTCAATTGGCAATCACTCCTTCCTCTGTAATTCATCGCTCCTTCCTCGGTTGATCATCAAACCGTTCTCTGTCATTCATCGCTCCTTCCACAATTGTTCATCACTCCTTCCTCTGTTGTTCATCAATCCTTCCGCAATTGTTCATCAATCCTTCCTCTGTCATTCATCACTCCTTCCTCTGTGGTTCATCAATTCTTCCCCTGTCATTCATCGCTACTTCCTCTGTTGATCATCAATCCTTCCTCTGTCATTCATCGCTCGTTCCGCAATTGTTCATTAATCCTTCCTCTGTCATTCATTTCTCCTTCCTCTGTTGTTCATCAATCCTTCCTCTGTCATTCATCGCTCCTACCACAGATGCTCATCACTTTTCCTCTGTCATTCATCGCTACTTCCTGAATAATTCATCACTCCTTCCTCTGTCATCCCTCTATCCTTGCTCAATTGTACAACGCTCATTTCTCTGTTGGTCGTGTCTCCTTCCTATTTCATTCATCGCTCCTTCCTGAATTGTTCATCAATCCTTCCGCTATCATTCATCACTCCTTCCACTGTGGTTCATCAATCCTTCCTCTGTCATTCATTTCTTATTCCTCAAATGTTCATCAATCTTTCCTCTGTCATTCATCGCTCTTTCCTCTGTTGTTAATCAATCCTTCCTCTGTCATTCATCACTCTTTCCTCAATTGTTCATTACTCCTTTCTCTGTCATTCATCGTACCTTCCTCAGTTGTCCATTACTCCTTCCTCTGTCATTCATACCTCCTTACTGTGATGTTAATCAATCCTTCCTCTGTCATTCATCACTCTTTCCTCAATTGTTCATTACTCCTTTCTCTGTCATTCATACCTCCTTACTGTGATGTTAATCAATCCTTTCTCTGTCATTCATCGCACCTTCCTCAATTGTTCATAACTCCTTCCGCTGTCATTCATCGCAGCTTTCTCTGTTGTTCATCAATCCTTCCATTGTCATTCATCAATCCGTCCTCTGTCATTCATCAATCTTTCCTCTGTCATTCATCGCTCTTTCCTCTGTTGTTAATCAATCCTTCCTCTGTCATTCATCACTCTTTCCTCAATTGTTCATTACTCCTTTCTCTGTCATTCATCGCACCTTCCTCAGTTGTCCATTACTCCTTCCTCTATCATTCATACCTCCTTACTCTGTTGATCATCACCCCTTCAACTGTCATTCATCGTTACTTCCGCAATTGTTCATCAATACTTCCTCCGTCATTCATCACTCCTTCCTCTGTCATTCATCGATCCTTGCTCAATTGTACATCGCTCATTTCTCTGTAGTTCGTCTCTCCTTCCTATCTGATTCATCGCCCCTTCCTGAATTGTTCATCGATCCTTCCTCTGTCATTCATCGCTCATTCCTCAATTGCCATCAATCCTTCCTCTGTCATTCATTGCTCTTTCCTCTGTTGTTTATCAATCATTCCTCTGTCATTCATCACTCCTTCCTCAATGGTTTCTCACTC
This sequence comes from Hypanus sabinus, assembly GCF_030144855.1. NCBI lineage: Eukaryota > Metazoa > Chordata > Chondrichthyes > Myliobatiformes > Dasyatidae > Hypanus > Hypanus sabinus. The sequence continues at coordinate 66,961,146 of NC_082724.1, read as the reverse complement.
TTTCCTCTGACATTCATCGCTCCTTCCTCAGTTGTCCATTACTCCTTCCTCTGTCATTCATCGCTCCCTACTCTGTTGATCATCACTCCCTCCATTGTCATTCATCGCTTCTTCCTCAATTGTTCATAACTTTCTGCTGTCATTCATCGCAGCTTCCTCTGTTGTTCATCAATCCTCCCTCTGTCATTCATCGCTCCTTCCTCTGTTGTTCATCAATCCTTCCTCAGTCATTCATCGCTCCTTCCTCTGTTGTTCATCAATCCTCCCTCTGTCATTCATCGCTCCTTCATCTGTTGTTCATCAATCCTTCCTCTGTCATTCATTGCTCCTTCTGCAATTGTTCATCAATCCTTCCTGTCTTTCTTCGCTCCTTCCTCAATTGATCCTCACTCATTCCTCTGTCATTCATCGCTCCTTCCTCAATTGTTCATCACTCCTTCCTCTGTTGTTCATCAATCATTCTGCAATTGTTCATCAATCCTTCCTTTGTCATTCATCGCTCCTTCCTCTGTTGTTCATCAATTCTTCCTCTGTCATTCATCGCTACTTCCTCTGTTGATCATCAATCCTTCCTCTGTCACTCATTGCTCGTTCCTCAATTGTACATTAATCCTTCCTCTGTCATTCATTTCTCCTTCCTCTGTTGTTCATCTATCCTTCCTCTGTCTTTCATCGTTCCTACCACAGTTGCTCATTACTTTTCCTCTGACATTCATCGCTTCTTCCTGAATAGTTCATCACTCCTTCCTCTGTCATCCCTCGATCCTTGCTCAATTGTACAATGCTCATTTCTCTGTTGGTCGTGTCTCCTTCCTATTTCATTCATCGCTCCTTCCTGAATTGTTCATCAATCCTTCCTCTATCATTCATCACTCCTTCCACTGTTGTTCATCAATCCTTCCTCTGTAATTCATCACTCTTTCCTCTGTTGTTAATCAATCCTTCCTCTGTCATTCATCACTCTTTCCTCAATTGTTCATTACTCCTTCCTCTGTCATTCATCGCACCTTCCTCAGATGTCCATTACTCCTTCCTCTGACATTCATACCTCCTTACTCTGTTGATCATCACCCCTTCAACTGTCATTCATCGTTACTTCCGCAATTGTTCATCAATCCTTCCTCCGTCATTCATCACTCCATCCTCTGTCATTCATCAATCCTTGCTCAATTGTACATCGCTCGTTTCTCTGTTGTACGTCTCTCCTTCCTATCTCATTCATCGCTCCTTCCTGAATTGTTCATCAATCCTTCCTCTGTCATTCATCATTCCTTCCACTGTTGTTCATCAATCCTTCCTCTGTCATTCATCGCTTATTCCTCAAATGTTCATCAATATTTCCTCAGTCATTCATTGCTCTTTCCTCAATTGTTCATCACGCCTTCCTCTGTCATTCATCGCACCTTCCTCAGTTGTCCATTACTCCTTCCTCTGTCATTCATACCTCCTTACACTGTTGATCATCACTCCTTCCTGTCATTCATCGCTCCTTCCTCAGTTGATCATCACTCTTCCTCTGTCATTCATCGCTCCTTCCTCAATTCTTCATCAATCCTCCTATGTCATTCATCGCTACTTCCTGTGTTGTTCTTCAATCCTTCCTCTGTCATTCATCGCTCCTTCCTCTGTCATTCATCACTCTTTCATCAGTTGTCCATCAATCCTTCCTCTGTCTTTCATTGCTCCTTCCTGAATTGGCAAACACTCCTTCCTCTGTAATTCATCAATCCTTGCTCAATTATATATCGCTCGTTTCTTTGTTGTACGTCTCTCCTTCCTATCTCATTCATCGCTCCTTCCTGAATTGTTCATCAATCCTTCCTCTGTCATTCATCACTCCTTCCACTGTTGTTCATCAATCCTTCCTCTGTCATTCATCACTCTTTCCTCAATTGTTCATCTCTCCTTCCTCTTTCATTCATCGCACCTTCCTCAGTTGTCCATTACTCCTTCCTCTGTCATTCATACCTCCTTACACTGTTGATCATCACTCCTTCCTGTCATTCATCGCTCCTTCCTCAGTTGATCATCACTCTTCCTCTGTCATTCATCGCTCCTTCCTCAATTGTTCATCAATCCTCCTCTGTCATTCATCGCTACTTCCTGTGTTGTTCTTCAATCCTTCCTCAGTCATTCATCGCTCCTTCCTCTGTCATTCATCACTCTTTCATCAGTTGTCCATCAATCCTTCCTCTGTCTTTCATTGCTCCTTCCTGAATTGGCAATCACTCCTTCCTCTGTAATTCATCGCTCCTTCCTTGGTTGATCATCACTACTTCCTCTGTTGTTCATCAATCCTTCCACAATTGTTCATCAATCCTTCCTCTGTCATTCATCACTCCTTCCTCTGTCATTCATCACTCTTTCATCAGTTGTCCATCAATCCTTCCTCTGTCTTTCATTGCTCCTTCCTCAATTGGCAATCACTCCTTCCTCTGTAATTCATCGCTCCTACCACAGTCGCTCATCACTTTTCCTCTGTCATTCATCGCTTCTTCCTGAATAATTCATCACTCCTTCCTCTGTCATTCATCAATCCTTGCTCAATTGTACATCGCTCGTTTCTCTGTTGTACGTCTCTCCTTCCTATTTCATTCATCGCTCCTTACTGAACTGTTCATCAATCCTTCCGCTATCATTCATCACTCCTTCCACTGTGGTTCATCAATCCTTCCTCTGTCATTCATCGCTTATTCCTCAAAAGTTCATCAATCTTTCCTCTGTCATTCATCACTCTTTCCTCAATTGTTCATTACTCCTTTCTCTGTCATTCATCGTACCTTCCTCAGTTGTCCATTACTCCTTCCTCTGTCATTCATACCTCCTTACACTGTTGATCATCACTCCTTCCTGTCATTCATCGCTCCTTCCTCAGTTGATCATCACTCTTCCTCTGTCATTCATCGCTCCTTCCTCAATTGTTCATCAATCCTCCTATGTCATTCATCGCTACTTCCTGTGTTGTTCTTCAATCCTTCCTCTGTCATTCATCGCTCCTTCCTCTGTCATTCATCACTCTTTCATCAGTTGTCCATCAATCCTTCCTCTGTCTTTCATTGCTCCTTCCTGAATTGGCCATCACTCCTTCCTCTGTAATTCATCAATCCTTGCTCAATTGTACATCGCTCGTTTCTCTGTTGTACGTCTCTCCTTCCTATCTCATTCATCGCTCCTTCCTGAATTGTTCATCAATCCTTCCTCTGTCATTCATCACTCCTTCCACTGTTGTTCATCAATCCTTCCTCTGTCATTCATCACTCTTTCCTCAATTGTTCATCTCTCCTTCCTCTTTCATTCATCGCACCTTCCTCAGTTGTCCATTACTCCTTCCTCTGTCATTCATACCTCCTTACACTGTTGATCATCACTCCTTTCTGTCATTCATCGCTCCTTCCTCAGTTGATCATCACTCTTCCTCTGTCATTCATCGCTCCTTCCTCAATTGTTCATCAATACTCCTCTGTCATTCATCGCTACTTCCTGTGTTGTTCTTCAATCCTTCCTCTGTCATTCATCGCTCCTTCCTCTGTCATTCATCACTCTTTCATCAGTTGTCCATCAATCCTTCCTCTGTCTTTCATTGCTCCTTCCTGAATTGGCAATCACTCCTTCCTCTGTAATTCATCGCTCCTTCCTTGGTTGATCATCAAACCGTTCTCTGTCATTCATCGCTCCTTACTGAACTGTTCATCAATCCTTCCGCTATCATTCATCACTCCTTCCACTGTGGTTCATCAATCCTTCCTCTGTCATTCATCACTCTTTCCTCAATTGTTCATTACTCCTTTCTCTGTCATTCATCGCACCTTCCTCAGTTGTCCATTACTCCTTCCTCTATCATTCATACCTCCTTACTCTGTTGATCATCACCCCTTCAACTGTCATTCATCGTTACTTCCGCAATTGTTCATCAATACTTCCTCCGTCATTCATCACTCCTTCCTCTGTCATTCATCGATCCTTGCTCAATTGTACATCGCTAATTTCTCTGTAGTTCGTCTCTCCTTCCTATCTGATTCATCGCCCCTTCCTGAATTGTTCATCGATCCTTCCTCTGTCATTCATCGCTCATTCCTCAATTGCCATCAATCCTTCCTCTGTCATTCATTGCTCTTTCCTCTGTTGTTTATCAATCATTCCTCTGTCATTCATCACTCCTTCCTCAATGGTTTCTCACTCTTTCCTCTGACATTCATCGCTCCTTCCTCAGTTGTCCATTACTCCTTCCTCTGTCATTCATCGCTCCCTACTCTGTTGATCATCACTCCCTCCATTGTCATTCATCGCTTCTTCCTCAATTGTTCATAACTTTCTGCTGTCATTCATCGCAGCTTCCTCTGTTGTTCATCAATCCTCCCTCTGTCATTCATCGCTCCTTCCTCTGTTGTTCATCAATCCTCCCTCTGTCATTCATCGCTCCTTCATCTGTTGTTCATCAATCCTTCCTCTGTCATTCATTGCTCCTTCTGCAATTGTTCATCAATCCTTCCTGTCTTTCTTCGCTCCTTCCTCAATTGATCCTCACTCATTCCTCTGTCATTCATCGCTCCTTCCTCAATTGTTCATCACTCCTTCCTCTGTTGTTCATCAATCATTCTGCAATTGTTCATCAATCCTTCCTTTGTCATTCATCGCTCCTTCCTCTGTTGATCATCAATCCTTCCTCTGTCACTCATTGCTCGTTCCTCAATTGTACATTAATCCTTCCTCTGTCATTCATTTCTCCTTCCTCTGTTGTTCATCTATCCTTCCTCTGTCTTTCATCGTTCCTACCACAGTTGCTCATTACTTTTCCTCTGACATTCATCGCTTCTTCCTGAATAGTTCATCACTCCTTCCTCTGTCATCCCTCGATCCTTGCTCAATTGTACAATGCTCATTTCTCTGTTGGTCGTGTCTCCTTCCTATTTCATTCATCGCTCCTTCCTGAATTGTTCATCAATCCTTCCTCTATCATTCATCACTCCTTCCACTGTTGTTCATCAATCCTTCCTCTGTAATTCATCACTCTTTCCTCTGTTGTTAATCAATCCTTCCTCTGTCATTCATCACTCTTTCCTCAATTGTTCATTACTCCTTCCTCTGTCATTCATCGCACCTTCCTCAGATGTCCATTACTCCTTCCTCTGACATTCATACCTCCTTACTCTGTTGATCATCACCCCTTCAACTGTCATTCATCGTTACTTCCGCAATTGTTCATCAATCCTTCCTCCGTCATTCATCACTCCATCCTCTGTCATTCATCAATCCTTGCTCAATTGTACATCGCTCGTTTCTCTGTTGTACGTCTCTCCTTCCTATCTCATTCATCGCTCCTTCCTGAATTGTTCATCAATCCTTCCTCTGTCATTCATCATTCCTTCCACTGTTGTTCATCAATCCTTCCTCTGTCATTCATCGCTTATTCCTCAAATGTTCATCAATATTTCCTCAGTCATTCATTGCTCTTTCCTCAATTGTTCATCACGCCTTCCTCTGTCATTCATCGCACCTTCCTCAGTTGTCCATTACTCCTTCCTCTGTCATTCATACCTCCTTACACTGTTGATCATCACTCCTTCCTGTCATTCATCGCTCCTTCCTCAGTTGATCATCACTCTTCCTCTGTCATTCATCGCTCCTTCCTCAATTCTTCATCAATCCTCCTATGTCATTCATCGCTACTTCCTGTGTTGTTCTTCAATCCTTCCTCTGTCATTCATCGCTCCTTCCTCTGTCATTCATCACTCTTTCATCAGTTGTCCATCAATCCTTCCTCTGTCTTTCATTGCTCCTTCCTGAATTGGCAAACACTCCTTCCTCTGTAATTCATCAATCCTTGCTCAATTATATATCGCTCGTTTCTTTGTTGTACGTCTCTCCTTCCTATCTCATTCATCGCTCCTTCCTGAATTGTTCATCAATCCTTCCTCTGTCATTCATCACTCCTTCCACTGTTGTTCATCAATCCTTCCTCTGTCATTCATCACTCTTTCCTCAATTGTTCATCTCTCCTTCCTCTTTCATTCATCGCACCTTCCTCAGTTGTCCATTACTCCTTCCTCTGTCATTCATACCTCCTTACACTGTTGATCATCACTCCTTCCTGTCATTCATCGCTCCTTCCTCAGTTGATCATCACTCTTCCTCTGTCATTCATCGCTCCTTCCTCAATTGTTCATCAATCCTCCTCTGTCATTCATCGCTACTTCCTGTGTTGTTCTTCAATCCTTCCTCAGTCATTCATCGCTCCTTCCTCTGTCATTCATCACTCTTTCATCAGTTGTCCATCAATCCTTCCTCTGTCTTTCATTGCTCCTTCCTGAATTGGCAATCACTCCTTCCTCTGTAATTCATCGCTCCTTCCTTGGTTGATCATCACTACTTCCTCTGTTGTTCATCAATCCTTCCACAATTGTTTATCAATCCTTCCTCTGTCATTCATCGCTCCTTCCTCTGTCATTCATCACTCTTTCATCAGTTGTCCATCAATCCTTCCTCTGTCTTTCATTGCTCCTTCCTGAATTGGCAAACACTCCTTCCTCTGTAATTCATCAATCCTTGCTCAATTGTACATCGCTCGTTTCTCTGTTGTACGTCTCTCCTTCCTATCTCATTCATCGCTCCTTCCTGAATTGTTCATCAATCCTTCCTCTGTCATTCATCACTCCTTCCACTGTTGTTCATCAATCCTTCCTCTGTCATTCATCACTCTTTCCTCAATTGTTCATCTCTCCTTCCTCTTTCATTCATCGCACCATCCTCAGTTGTCCATTACTCCTTCCTCTGTCAATCATACCTCCTTACACTGTTGATCATCACTCCTTCCTGTCATTCATCGCTCCTTCCTCAGTTGATCATCACTCTTCCTCTGTCATTCATCGCTCCTTCCTCAATTGTTCATCAATCCTCCTCTGTCATTCATCGCTACTTCCTGTGTTGTTCTTCAATCCTTCCTCAGTCATTCATCGCTCCTTCCTCTGTCATTCATCACTCTTTCATCAGTTGTCCATCAATCCTTCCTCTGTCTTTCATTGCTCCTTCCTGAATTGGCAATCACTCCTTCCTCTGTAATTCATCGCTCCTTCCTTGGTTGATCATCACTACTTCCTCTGTTGTTCATCAATCCTTCCACAATTGTTCATCAATCCTTCCTCTGTCATTCATCACTCCTTCCTCTGTCATTCATCACTCTTTCATCAGTTGTCCATCAATCCTTCCTCTGTCTTTCATTGCTCCTTCCTCAATTGGCAATCACTCCTTCCTCTGTAATTCATCGCTCCTACCACAGTCGCTCATCACTTTTCCTCTGTCATTCATCGCTTCTTCCTGAATAATTCATCACTCCTTCCTCTGTCATTCATCAATCCTTGCTCAATTGTACATCGCTCGTTTCTCTGTTGTACGTCTCTCCTTCCTATTTCATTCATCGCTCCTTACTGAACTGTTCATCAATCCTTCCGCTATCATTCATCACTCCTTCCACTGTGGTTCATCAATCCTTCCTCTGTCATTCATCGCTTATTCCTCAAAAGTTCATCAATCTTTCCTCTGTCATTCATCACTCTTTCCTCAATTGTTCATTACTCCTTTCTCTGTCATTCATCGTACCTTCCTCAGTTGTCCATTACTCCTTCCTCTGTCATTCATACCTCCTTACACTGTTGATCATCACTCCTTCCTGTCATTCATCGCTCCTTCCTCAGTTGATCATCACTCTTCCTCTGTCATTCATCGCTCCTTCCTCAATTGTTCATCAATCCTCCTATGTCATTCATCGCTACTTCCTGTGTTGTTCTTCAATCCTTCCTCTGTCATTCATCGCTCCTTCCTCTGTCATTCATCACTCTTTCATCAGTTGTCCATCAATCCTTCCTCTGTCTTTCATTGCTCCTTCCTGAATTGGCAATCACTCCTTCCTCTGTAATTCATCAATCCTTGCTCAATTGTACATCGCTCGTTTCTCTGTTGTACGTCTCTCCTTCCTATCTCATTCATCGCTCCTTCCTGAATTGTTCATCAATCCTTCCTCTGTCATTCATCACTCCTTCCACTGTTGTTCATCAATCCTTCCTCTGTCATTCATCACTCTTTCCTCAATTGTTCATCTCTCCTTCCTCTTTCATTCATCGCACCTTCCTCAGTTGTCCATTACTCCTTCCTCTGTCATTCATACCTCCTTACACTGTTGATCATCACTCCTTTCTGTCATTCATCGCTCCTTCCTCAGTTGATCATCACTCTTCCTCTGTCATTCATCGCTCCTTCCTCAATTGTTCATCAATCCTCCTCTGTCATTCATCGCTACTTCCTGTGTTGTTCTTCAATCCTTCCTCTGTCATTCATCGCTCCTTCCTCTGTCATTCATCACTCTTTCATCAGTTGTCCATCAATCCTTCCTCTGTCTTTCATTGCTCCTTCCTGAATTGGCAATCACTCCTTCCTCTGTAATTCATCGCTCCTTCCTTGGTTGATCATCACTACTTCCTCTGTTGTTCATCAATCCTTCCACAATTGTTCATCAATCCTTCCTCTGTCTTTCATCAATCCTTCCGCTATCATTCATCACTCCTTCCACTGTGGTTCATCAATCCTTCCTCTGTCATTCATCGCTTATTCCTCAAAAGTTCATCAATCTTTCCTCTGTCATTCATCACTCTTTCCTCAATTGTTCATCACTCCTTCCTCTGTTGTTCATCAATCCTTCCACAATTGTTCATCAATCCTTCCTCTGTCATTCAGTTCTCCTTCCTCTGTTGTTCATCAATCCTTCCTCTGTCTTTCATCGCTCCTACCACAGTCGCTCATCACTTTTCCTCTGTCATTCATCGCTTCTTCCTGAATAATTCATCGCTCGTTTCTCTGTTGTACGTCTCTCCTTCCTATTTCATTCATCGCTCCTTACTGAACTGTTCATCAATCCTTCCGCTATCATTCATCACTCCTTCCACTGTGGTTCATCAATCCTTCCTCTGTCATTCATCGCTTATTCCTCAAAAGTTCATCAATCCTTCCTCTGTCATTCATCACTCCTTCCACTGTTGTACATCAATATTTCCTCTGTCATTCATTGCTCTTTCCTGAATTGTTCCTCACGCCTTCCTCTGTCATTCATCGCACATTCCTCAGTTGTCCATTACTCCTTCCTCTGTCATTCATACCTCCTTACTCTGTTGATCATCACTCCTTCCTCTGTCATTCATCGCTCTTTCCTCTGTTGTTAATCAATCCCTCCTCTTTCATTCATCACTCTTTCCTCAATTGTTCATCACTCCTTCCTCTGTCATGCATCGCTACTTCCTGTGTTGTCTTTCAATTCTTCCTCTGTCATTCATCGCTCCTTCCGCAATTGTTTATCAATCCTTCCTCCGTCATTCATCGCTCCTTCCTCTGTCATTCATCTCTCCTTCCTCAATTGTTCATCAATCCTTCCTCCGTCATTCAACACTCCTTCCTTTGTCATTCATAAATCCTTGCTCAATTGTACATCGCTCATTTCTCTGTTGTTCGTCTCTCCTTCCTATCTCATTCATCGCTCCTTCCTGAATTGTTCATCAATCCTTCCTATGTCATTCATCACCCCTTCCACTGTTGTTCATCAATCCTTCCTCTGTCATTCATTGCTCTTTCCTCAATTGTTCATCACGCCTTCCTCTGTCATTCATTGCACCTTCCTCAGTTGTCCATTACTCCTTCCTCTGTCATTCATTGCTCTTTCCTCAATTGTTCATCACGCCTTCCTCTGTCATTCATCGCACCTTCCTCAGTTGTCCATTACTCCTTCCTCTGTCATTCATACCTCCTTACACTGTTGATCATCACTCCTTCCTCTGTCATTCATCGCTACTTCCTCAATTGTTCCTCACTCCTTCCTCTGTCATTCATCGCTCCTTCCTCAGTTGATCATCACTTCTCCTCTGTCATTCATCGCGTTATCCTGAATTGTTCATCACTCCTTCCTCTGTCATTCAGCGCTCCTTCCTCAATTGTTCATCAATCCTCCTCTGTCATTCATCGCTACTTCCTGTGTTGTTCTTCACTCCTTCCTCTGTAATTCATCGCTCCTTCCTCGGTTGATCACCAAACCGTTCTCTGTCATTCATCGCTTCTTCCTGAATTGCTCATCACTCCTTACTCTGTCATTCATCACTCCTTCCTTTGTCATTCATCGCTCCTTCCTCAGTTGATCATCAACCTTCCTCTGTCATTCATCGCTCCTTCCTCTGTTGTTCATCAATCCTCCCTCTGTCATTCATATCTCGTTACTCAATTGTTCATCAATCCCTACTGTCATTCATCGCTCCTTACTCAATTGTTCATCCCTCATTCCTCTGTCATTCATCGCTCCTTCCTCAATTGCTCATTACCCCTTCCTCTGTTGTTCATCTCTCCTTCCTCAATTGTTCATCAATACTTCCTCTGTCATTCATCGCTCCTTCCTCAGTTCTTCCTCACTCATTCCTCTGTCATTCATCGCTCCTTCCTATGTCATTCATCGCTACTTCTGCATTTGTTCATCAATCCGTCCTCTGTCATTCATCAATCTTTCCTCTGTCATTCATCGCTCTTTCCTCTGTTGTTAATCAATCCTTCCTCTGTCATTCATCACTCTTTCCTCAATTGTTCATTACTCCTTTCTCTGTCATTCATCGCACCATCCTCAGTTGTCCATTACTCCTTCCTCTGTCATTCATACCTCCTTACTCTGTTGATCATCACCCCTTCAACTGTCATTCATCGTTACTTCCGCAATTTTTCTTCAATCCTTCGTCCGTCATTCATCACTCCTTCCTTTGTCATTCATCAATCCTTGCTCAATTGTACATCGCTCGTTTCTCTGTTGTTCGTCTCTCCTTCATATCTCATTCATCGCTGCTTCCTGAATTGTTCATCAATCCTTCCTCTGTCATTCATACCTCCTTACTCTGTTGATCATCACTCCTTCCTCTGTCATTCATCGCTCTTTCCTCTGTTGTTAATCAATCCTTCCTCTTTCATTCATCACTCTTTCCTCAATTGTTCATCAATACTTCCTCTGTCATTCATCGCTCCTTCCTCAGTTCTTCCTCATTCCTTCCCCTGTCATTCATCGCTCCTTCCTCAGTTCTTCCTCATTCCTTCCCCTGTCATTCATCGCTCCTTCCTCAATTGTTCATATCTCCTTCCGCTGACATTCATCACAGCTTTCTCTGTTGTTCATCAATCCTTCCTCTTTCTTTCATTGCTCCTTCCTCTGTTGTTCATTCATCCTTCCTCTGTCATTCATCACTCCTTCCGCATTTGTTCAACAATCCTTCCTCTGTCTTTCAGTGCTCCTTCCTCTGTCATTCATTGCTCCTTCGTCAATTGTCCATCACTTCTTCCTCTGTCATACATCGCTCCTTCCTCAATTGTTCCTCACTCCTTCCTCTGTCATTCATCGCTCCTTCCTCAGTTGATCATCACTATTCCTCTGTCATTCATCGCTTCTTCCTGAGTTGTTCTTCACTCCTTCCTCTGTCTTTCATCGCTCGATCCTCAGTTGATCATCACTCTTCCTCGGTCATTCATCGCTTCTTCCTGAATAGTTCATCACTCCTTCCTCTGTCATTCATCGATCCTTGCTCAATAGTACATCGCTCATTTCTCTGAAGTTCGTCACTCCTTCCTATCTGATTCATCGCCCCTACCTGAATTGTTCATCGATCCTTCCTCTGTCATTCATCGCTCATTCCTCAATTGTCATCAATCCTTCCTCTGTCATTCATTGCTCTTTCCTCTGTTGTTTATCAATCATTCCTCTGTCATTCATCACTCCTTCCTCAATGGATTCTCACTCTTTCCTCTGACATTCATCGCTCCTTCCTCAGTTGTCCATTACTCCTTCCTCTGTCATTCATCGCTCCCTACTCTGTTGATCATCACTCCTTCCATTGTCATTCATCGTTTCTTCCTCAATTGTTCATAACACCTTCCGCTGTCATTCATCACTCCTTCCTCTGTTGTTCATCAATCCTTCCTCAGTCATTCATCGCTCCTTCCCCTGTTCATCAATCCTCCCTCTGTCATTCATCGCTCCTTCCTCTGTTGTTCATCAATCCTTCCTCTGTCATTCATTGCTCCTTCCGCAATTGTTCATCAATCCTTCCTGACTTTCTTCGCTCCTTCCTCAATTGATCCTCACTCATTCCTCTGTCATTCATCGCTCTTTCCTCAATTGTTCATCACTCCTTCCTCTGTTGTTCATCAATCCGTCCGCAATTGTTCATCAATCCTTCCTCTGTCATTCATCACTCCTTCCTCTGTTGTTCATCAATTCTTCCCCTGTCATTCATCGCTACTTCCTCTGTTGATCATCAATCCTTCCTCTGTCATTCATCGCTCATTCCTCAATTGTTCATTAATCCTTCCTCTGTCATTCATTTCTCCATCCTCTGTTGTTCATCAATCCTTCCTCTGTCTTTCATCGCTCCTACCACAGTTGCTCATCACTTTTCCTCTGTCATTCATCGCTTCTTCCTGAATAATTCATCACTCCTTCCTCTGTCATCCCTCGATCCTTGCTCAATTGTACAACGCTCATTTCTCTGTTGGTCGTGTCTCCTTCCTATTTCATTCATCGCACCTTCCTGAATTGTTCATCAATCCTTCCGCTATCATTCATCACTCCTTCCACTGTGGTTCATCAATCCTTCCTCTGTCATTCATCGCTTCTTCCTGAATTGTTCATCACTCCTTCCTCTGTCATTCATGCCTCCTTACTCTGCTGATCATCACTCCTTCCTCTGTCATTCATCGCTACTTCCTGAATTGTTCCTCACTCCTTCCTCCGTCATTCATCACTCCTTCCTCAGTTGATCATCACTCTTCCTCTGACATTCATCGCTTCTTCCTGAATAGTTCATCACTCCTTCCTCTGTCATTCATCGATCCCTCCACTATTGTTCATCAATCCTTCCTCTGTCATTCATCGCTTATTCCTCAAATATTCATCAATCATTCCTCATTCATTCATCGCTCTTTCCTCTGTTGTTAATCAATCCTTCCTCTGTCATTCATCACTCTTTCCTCAATTGTTCATCACTCCTTCCTCTGTCCTTCATCGCACCTTCCTCAGTTGTCCATTACTCTTTCCTCTGTCATTCATCGCTCCTTCCGCAATTGTTCATCAATCCTTCCTGTCATTCATCGCTCCTTCCTCAATTGTTCATCACTCATTCCTCTGTCATTCATCGCTCCTTCCTCTGTTGTTCATCAATCCTTCCTCGGTCATTCATTGCTCCTTCCTCTATTGTTCATCAATACTTCCTCTCTCATTCATCGCTCCTTCCTCAGTTCTTGCTCTCTCCTTCCTCAGTCATTCATCGCTCCTTCCTCAATTGTTCATCACCCCTTCCTCTGTTGCTCATCAATCCTTCCGCAATTATTCATCAATCCTTCCTCTGTCATTCATCACTCCTTCCTCTGTTGTTCATTAACCCTTCCTCTGTCATTCATCGCTCCTTCCGCAATTGTTCATCAATCCTGCCTCTGTCATTCAGTGCTCCTTCCTCTGCAATTCATCACTCTTTCAGCATTTGTTCATTAATCCATCCTCTGTCATTCATCAGTCCTTCCTCAGTTCTTCCTCACTCCTTCCTCTGTCATTCATCGCTCCTTCCTCTGTTGATCATCAATCCTTCCTCTGTCAATCAAGGCTCGTTCCTCAAATGTTCATTAATCCTTCCTCTGTCATTCATTTCTCCTTACTCTGTTGTTCATCAATACTTCCTCTGTCTTTCCTCGCTCCTACCTCTGTTGCTCATCACTCTTCCTCTGTCATTCATCGCTTCTTCCTGAATTGTTCATCACTCCTTCCTCTGTCATTCATACCTCCTTACTCTGCTGATCATCACTCCTTACTCTGTCATTCATCGCTACTTCCTCAATTGTTCATCACTCCTTCCTCTGTCATTCAACGCTCCTTCCTCAGTTGATCATCACTCTTCCTCTGTCATTCATCGCTTCGTCCTGAATAGTTCATCACTCCTTTCTCTGTCATTCCTCGAACCTTGCTCAATTGTACATCGCTCCTTTCTCTGTCATTCATCGCTCCTTCCTCTGTCATTCATCACTCTTTCCTCAGTTGTTCATTAATCCTTCCTCTGTCATTCATTTCTCCTTCCTCTGTTGTTCATCAATCCTTCCTCTGTCTTTCATACCTTCTACCTCAGTTGCACATCACTCTTCCTCAGTCATTCATCGCTTCTTCCTCAATTGTTCATCACTCCTTCCTCTGTCATTCATGCCTCCTTACTCTGCTGATCATCATTCCTTCCTCTGTCATTCATCGCTACTTCCTGAATTGTTCCTCACTTCTTCCTCCGTCATTCATCACACCTTCCTCAGTTGATCATCACTCTTCCTCTGTCATTCATCGCTTCTTCCTGAATAGTTCATCACTCCTTCCGCTGTCATTCATCGCTTATTCCTCAAATGTTCATCAATATTTCCTCTGTCATTCATTGCTCATTCCTCAATTGTTCATCACGCCTTCCTCTGTCATTCATTGCACCTTCCTCAGTTGTCCATTACTCCTTCCTCTGTCATTCATACCTCCTTACACTGTTGATCATCACTCCTTCCTCTGTCATTCATCGCTACTTCCTCAATTGTTCCTCACTCCTTCCTCTGTCATTCATCGCTCCATCCTCAGTTGATCATCACTCTTCCTCTGTCATTCATCGCGTTGTCCTGAATTGTTCATCACTCCTTCCTCTGTCATTCATCGCTCCTTCCTCAATTGTTCATCAATCCTCCTCTGTCATTCATCGTTACTTCCTGTGTTGTTCTTCAATCCTTCCTCTGTCATTCATTGCTCCTTCCTCTGTCATTCATCACTCTTTCATCAGTTGTCCATCAATCCTTCCTCTGTCTTTCATTGCTCCTTCCTCAATTGGCAATCACTCCTTCCTCTGTAATTCATCGCTCCTTCCTCGGTTGATCACCAAACCGTTCTCTGTCATTCATCGCTTCTTCCTGAATTGCTCATCACTCCTTCCTCTGTCATTCATCACTCCTTCCTTTGTCATTCATCGCTCCTTCCTCTGTTGATCATCAATCCTTCCTCTGTCATTCATCGCTCCTTCCTCTGTCATTCATCACTCTTTCCTCAGTTGTTCATTAATCCTTCCTCTGTCATTCATTTCTCCTTCCTCTGTTGTTCATCAATCCTTCCTCTGTCTTTCATCGCTCCTACCTCAGTTGCTCATCACTCTTCCTCTGTCATTCATCGCTTCTTCCTCAATTGTTCATCACTCCTTCCTCTGTCATATATGCCTCCTTACTCTGCTGATCATCACTCCTTCCTCTGTCATTCATCGCTACTTCCTGAATTGTTCCTCACTTCTTCCTCCGTCATTCATCACACCTTCCTCAGTTGATCATCACTCTTCCTCTGTCATTCATCGCTTCTTCCTGAATAGTTCATCACTCCTTCCTCTGTCATTCAACGAACCTTGCTCAATTGTACATCGCTCGTTGCTCTGTTTTTCGTCTCTCCTTCCTATCTCATTCATCGCTCCATCCTGAATTGTTCATCAATCCTTCCTCTGTCATTCATCACTCCTTCCACTGTTGTTCATCAAACCTACCTTTGTCATTCATCGCCTATTCCTCAAATGTTCATCAATCTCTCCTCTGTCATTCATCGCTATTTCCTGAATTGTTCCTCACTTCTTCCTCCGTCATTCATCACACCTTCCTCAGTTGATCATCACTCTTCCTCTGTCATTCATCGCTTCTTCCTGAATAGTTCATCACTCCTTCCGCTGTCATTCATCGCTTATTCCTCAAATGTTCATCAATATTTCCTCTGTCATTCATTGCTCTTTCCTCAATTGTTCATCACGCCTTCCTCTGTCATTCATCGCACCTTCCTCAGTTGTCCATTACTCCTTCCTCTGTCATTCATACCTCCTTACACTGTTGATCATCACTCCTTCCTCTGTCATTCATCGCTACTTCCTCAATTGTTCCTCACTCCTTCCTCTGTCATTCATCGCTCCTTCCTCAGTTGATCATCACTCTTCCTCTGTCATTCATCGCGTTGTCCTGAATTGTTCATCACTCCTTCCTCTGTCATTCATCGCTCCTTCCTCAATTGTTCATCAATCCTCCTCTGTCATTCATCGCTCCTTCCTCTGTCATTCATCACTCTTTCATCAGTTGTCCATCAATCCTTCCTCTGTCTTTCATTGCTCCTTCCTCAATTGGCAATCACTCCTTCCTCTGTAATTCATCGCTCCTTCCTCGGTTGATCACCAAACCGTTCTCTGTCATTCATCGCTTCTTCCTGAATTGCTCATCACTCCTTCCTCTGTCATTCATCACTCCTTCCTTTGTCATTCATCGCTCCTTCCTCAGTTGATCATCAACCTTCCTCTGTCATTCATCGCTCCTTCCTCTGTTGTTCATCAATCCTCCCTCTGTCATTCATATCTCGTTACTCAATTGTTCATCAATCCCTACTGTCATTCATCGCTCCTTCCTCAATTCTTCATCCCTCATTCCTCTGTCATTCATCGCTCCTTCCTCAATTGCTCATAAATCCTTCCTCTGTTGTTCATCTCTCCTTCCTCAATTGTTCATCAATACTTCCTCTGTCATTCATCGCTCCTTCCTCAGTTCTTCCTCACTCATTCCTCTGTCATTCATCGCTCCTTCCTATGTCATTCATCGCTATTTCTGCATTTGTTCATCAATCCGTCCTCTGTCATTCATCACACCTTCCTTTGTAATTCATCGCTCCTTCTTCAACTGTTCCTCAATCCTTCCTCTGTCATTTAGTGCTCCTTCCTCTGTCATTCATTGCTCCTTCCTCAATTGTCCATCACTCCTTCCTCTTTCATTCATTGCTCCTTCCTCAATTGTTCCTCACTCCTTCCTCTGTCATTCATCGCTCCTTCCTCAATTCTTCATCAATACTCCTCTGTCATTCATCGCTACTTCCTGTGTTGTTCTTCAATCCTTCCTCTGTCATTCATCGCTCCTTCCTCTGTCATTCATCACTCTTTCATCAGTTGTCCATCAATCCTTCCTCTGTCTTTCATTGCTCCTTCCTCAATTGGCAATCACTCCTTCCTCTGTAATTCATCGCTCCTTCCTCGGTTGATCACCAAACCGTTCTCTGCCATTCATCGCTTCTTCCTGAATTGCTCATCACTCCTTCCTCTGTCATTCATCACTCCTTCCTTTGTCATTCATCGCTCCTTCCTCTGTTGATCATCAATCCTTCCTCTGTCATTCAACGCTCCTTCCTCTGTCATTCATCACTCTTTCCTCAGTTGTTCATTAATCCTTCCTCTGTCTTTCATACCTCCTACCTCAGTTGCACATCACTCTTCCTCAGTCATTCATCGCTTCTTCCTCAATTGTTCATCACTCCTTCCTCTGTCATTCATGCCTCCTTACTCTGCTGATCATCACTCCTTCCTCCGTCATTCATCACACCTTCCTCAGTTGATCATCACTCTTCCTCTGTCATTCAACGCTTCTTCCTGAATAGTTCATCACTCCTTCCGCTGTCATTCATCGCTTATTCCTCAAATGTTCATCAATATTTCCTCTGTCATTCATTGCTCTTTCCTCAATTGTTCCTCACGCCTTCCTCTGTCATTCATCGCACCTTCCTCAGTTGTCCATTACTCCTTCCTCTGTCATGCATACCTCCTTACACTGTTGATCATCACTCCTTCCTCTGTCATTCATCGCTACTTCCTCAATTGTTCCTCACTCCTTCCTCTGTCATTCATCGCTCCTTCCTCAGTTGATCATCACTCTTCCTCTGTCATTCATCGCGTTGTCCTGAATTGTTCATCACTCCTTCCTCTGTCATTCATCGCTCCTTCCTCAATTGTTCATCAATCCTCCTCTGTCATTCATCGCTACTTCCTGTGTTGTTCTTCAATCCTTCCTCTGTCATTCATCGCTCCTTCCTCTGTCATTCATCACTCTTTCATCAGTTGTCCATCAATCCTTCCTCTGTCTTTCATTGCTCCTTCCTCAATTGGCAATCACTCCTTCCTCTGTAATTCATCGCTCCTTCCTCGGTTGATCACCAAACCGTTCTCTGTCATTCATCGCTTCTTCCTGAATTGCTCATCACTCCTTCCTCTGTCATTCATCACTCCTTCCTTTGTCATTCATCGCTCCTTCCTCAGTTGAACATCAACCTTCCTCTGTCATTCATCGCTCCTTCCTCTGTTGTTCATCAATCCTCCTTCTGTCATTCATATCTCGTTACTCAATTGTTCATCAATCCCTACTGTCATTCATCGCTCCTTCCTCAATTGTTCATCCCTCATTCCTCTGTCATTCATCGCTCCTTCCTCAATTGCTCATAAATCCTTCCTCTGTTGTTCATCTCTCCTTCCTCAATTGTTCATCAATACTTCCTCTGTCATTCATCGATCCTTCCACTATTGTTCACCAATTCTTCCTCTGTCATTCATCGCTTATTCCTCAAATGTTCATCAATCTTTCCTCATTCATTCATCGCTCTTTCCTCTGTTGTTAATCAATCCTTCCTCTGTCATTCATCACTCTTTCCTTAATTGTTCATCACTCCTTCCTCTGTCATTCATCGCACCTTCCTCAGTTGTCCATTACTCCTTCCTCTGTCATTCATATCTCCTTACTCTGTTGATCATCACTCCTTCTTCTGTCATTCATCGCTACTTCCTCAATTGTTCCTCACTCTTTCCTCTGTCATTCATTGCTCCTTCCTCAGTTGATCATCACTCTTCCTATGACATTCATCGTTTCTTCCTGAATTGTTCATCACTCCTTCCTCTGTCATTCATCGCTCTTTCCTCAATTGTTCATCAATCCTCTGTCATTTATCGCTACTTCCTGTGTTGTTCTTCAATTCTTCCTCTGTCATTCATCACTCCTTCCTCTGTTGATCATTAGTACTTCCTCTGTCATTCATCGCTCCTTCCTCAGTTGTTCATCAATCCTTCCTCTGTCTTTCATCGCTCCTTCCTCAATTGGCAATCACTCCTTCCTCTGTAATTCATCTCTCCTTCCTCTGTTGATCATCAAACCGTTCTGTCATTCAGTGCACCTTCCTCTGCAATTCATCACTCTTTCCTGAATTGTTCATCAATCCTTCCTCTGTCATTCATCTCTCCTTCCTCGATTGTTCATCAATCCTCCCTCTGTCATTCATATCTCGTTACTCAATTGTTCATCAATCCCTACTGTCATTCATCGCTCCTTCCTCAATTCTTCATCCCTCATTCCTCTGTCATTCATCGCTCCTTCCTCAATTGCTCATAAATCCTTCCTCTGTTGTTCATCTCTCCTTCCTCAATTGTTCATCAATACTTCCTCTGTCATTCATCGCTCCTTCCTCAGTTCTTCCTCACTCATTCCTCTGTCATTCATCGCTCCTTCCTATGTCATTCATCGCTATTTCTGCATTTGTTCATCAATCCGTCCTCTGTCATTCATCACACCTTCCTTTGTAATTCATCGCTCCTTCTTCAACTGTTCCTCAATCCTTCCTCTGTCATTTAGTGCTCCTTCCTCTGTCATTCATTGCTCCTTCCTCAATTGTCCATCACTCCTTCCTCTTTCATTCATTGCTCCTTCCTCAATTGTTCCTCACTCCTTCCTCTGTCATTCATCGCTCCTTCCTCAATTCTTCATCAATACTCCTCTGTCATTCATCGCTACTTCCTGTGTTGTTCTTCAATCCTTCCTCTGTCATTCATCGCTCCTTCCTCTGTCATTCATCACTCTTTCATCAGTTGTCCATCAATCCTTCCTCTGTCTTTCATTGCTCCTTCCTCAATTGGCAATCACTCCTTCCTCTGTAATTCATCGCTCCTTCCTCGGTTGATCACCAAACCGTTCTCTGCCATTCATCGCTTCTTCCTGAATTGCTCATCACTCCTTCCTCTGTCATTCATCACTCCTTCCTTTGTCATTCATCGCTCCTTCCTCTGTTGATCATCAATCCTTCCTCTGTCATTCAACGCTCCTTCCTCTGTCATTCATCACTCTTTCCTCAGTTGTTCATTAATCCTTCCTCTGTCTTTCATACCTCCTACCTCAGTTGCACATCACTCTTCCTCAGTCATTCATCGCTTCTTCCTCAATTGTTCATCACTCCTTCCTCTGTCATTCATGCCTCCTTACTCTGCTGATCATCACTCCTTCCTCCGTCATTCATCACACCTTCCTCAGTTGATCATCACTCTTCCTCTGTCATTCAACGCTTCTTCCTGAATAGTTCATCACTCCTTCCGCTGTCATTCATCGCTTATTCCTCAAATGTTCATCAATATTTCCTCTGTCATTCATTGCTCTTTCCTCAATTGTTCCTCACGCCTTCCTCTGTCATTCATCGCACCTTCCTCAGTTGTCCATTACTCCTTCCTCTGTCATGCATACCTCCTTACACTGTTGATCATCACTCTTCCTCTGTCATTCATCGCGTTGTCCTGAATTGTTCATCACTCCTTCCTCTGTCATTCATCGCTCCTTCCTCAATTGTTCATCAATCCTCCTCTGTCATTCATCGCTACTTCCTGTGTTGTTCTTCAATCCTTCCTCTGTCATTCATCGCTCCTTCCTCTGTCATTCATCACTCTTTCATCAGTTGTCCATCAATCCTTCCTCTGTCTTTCATTGCTCCTTCCTGAATTGGCAATCACTCCTTCCTCTGTAATTCATAAATCCTTGCTCAATTGTACATCGCTCATTTCTCTGTTGTTCGTCTCTCCTTCCTATCTCATTCATCGCTCCTTCCTGAATTGTTCATCAATCCTTCCTATGTCATTCATCACCCCTTCCACTGTTGTTCATCAATCCTTCCTCTGTCATTCATTGCTCTTTCCTCAATTGTTCATCACGCCTTCCTCTGTCATTCATTGCACCTTCCTCAGTTGTCCATTACTCCTTCCTCTGTCATTCATTGCTCTTTCCTCAATTGTTCATCACGCCTTCCTCTGTCATTCATCGCACCTTCCTCAGTTGTCCATTACTCCTTCCTCTGTCATTCATATCTCCTTACTCTGTTGAACATCACTCCTTCTTCTGTCATTCATCGCTACTTCCTCAATTGTTCCTCACTCTTTCCTCTGTCTTTCATTGCTCCTTCCTCAATTGGCAATCACTCCTTCCTCTGTAATTCATCGCTCCTTCCTCGGTTGATCACCAAACCGTTCTCTGTCATTCATCGCTTCTTCCTGAATTGCTCATCACTCCTTCCTCTGTCATTCATCACTCCTTCCTTTGTCATTCATCGCTCCTTCCTCAGTTGAACATCAACCTTCCTCTGTCATTCATCGCTCCTTCCTCTGTTGTTCATCAATCCTCCTTCTGTCATTCATATCTCGTTACTCAATTGTTCATCAATCCCTACTGTCATTCATCGCTCCTTCCTCAATTGTTCATCCCTCATTCCTCTGTCATTCATCGCTCCTTCCTCAATTGCTCATAAATCCTTCCTCTGTTGTTCATCTCTCCTTCCTCAATTGTTCATCAATACTTCCTCTGTCATTCATCGATCCTTCCACTATTGTTCACCAATTCTTCCTCTGTCATTCATCGCTTATTCCTCAAATGTTCATCAATCTTTCCTCATTCATTCATCGCTCTTTCCTCTGTTGTTAATCAATCCTTCCTCTGTCATTCATCACTCTTTCCTTAATTGTTCATCACTCCTTCCTCTGTCATTCATCGCACCTTCCTCAGTTGTCCATTACTCCTTCCTCTGTCATTCATATCTCCTTACTCTGTTGATCATCACTCCTTCTTCTGTCATTCATCGCTACTTCCTCAATTGTTCCTCACTCTTTCCTCTGTCATTCATTGCTCCTTCCTCAGTTGATCATCACTCTTCCTATGACATTCATCGTTTCTTCCTGAATTGTTCATCACTCCTTCCTCTGTCATTCATCGCTCTTTCCTCAATTGTTCATCAATCCTCTGTCATTTATCGCTACTTCCTGTGTTGTTCTTCAATTCTTCCTCTGTCATTCATCACTCCTTCCTCTGTTGATCATTAGTACTTCCTCTGTCATTCATCGCTCCTTCCTCAGTTGTTCATCAATCCTTCCTCTGTCTTTCATCGCTCCTTCCTCAATTGGCAATCACTCCTTCCTCTGTAATTCATCTCTCCTTCCTCTGTTGATCATCAAACCGTTCTGTCATTCAGTGCACCTTCCTCTGCAATTCATCACTCTTTCCTGAATTGTTCATCAATCCTTCCTCTGTCATTCATCTCTCCTTCCTCGATTGTTCATCAATACTTCCTCGCTCATTCATCGCTCCTTCCTCAGTTCTTGCTCTCTCCTTCCTATGTCATTCATCGCTACTTCTGCATTTGTTCATCAATCCGTCCTCTGTCATTCATCACTCCTTCCTTTGTAATTCATCGCTCCTTCTTCAACTGTTCCTCAATCCTTCCTCTGTCATTCAGTGCTCCTTCCTCTGTCATTCAATGCTCCTTCCTCAATTGTCCATCACTCCTTCCTCTTTCATTCATTGCTCCTTCCTCAATTGTTCCTCACTCCTTCCTCTGTCATTCATCACTCCTTCCTCAGTTGATCGTCACTGTACATCTGTAATTCATCGCTTCTTACTGAGTTGTTCATCACTCCTTCCTCTGTCATTCATCGCTCCTTCCTCAATTGTTCATCAATACTCCTCTGTCATTCATCGCTACTTCCTGAGTTGTTCTTCAATTCTTCCTCTGTCATTCATACCTCCGTAGTCTGTTGATCATCTCTCCTTCCTCTGTCATTCATCGCTACTTCCTCAATTGTTCCTCACTCCTTCCTCTGTCATTCATTCCTCCTTACTGTGCTGATCATCACACCTTCCTCTGTCATTCATCGCTACTTCCTGAATTGTTCCTCACTCCTTCCTCCATCATTCATCACTCCTTCCTCAGTTGATCATCACTCTTCCTCTGTCATTCATCGCTTCTTCCTGAATAGTTCAGCACTCCTTCCACTGTCATTCATCGATCCTAGCTCAATTGTATATCACTTGTTTCTCTGTTGTTCGTCTCGCCTTCCTATCTCATTCATCGCTCCATCCTGAATTGTTCATCAATCCTTCCTCTGTCATTCATCACTCCTTCCACTGTTGTTCATCAATCCTTCCTCTGTCATTCATCGCTTATAGCTCAAATGTTCATCAATCTTTCCTCTGTCATTCATCGCACTTTCCTCTTGTTAATCAATCCTTCCTCTGTCATTCATCACTCTTTCCTGAATTGTTCATCACTCCTTTCTCTGTCATTCATCACACCTTCCTCAGTTGTCCATTACTCCTTCCTCTGTCATTCATACCTCCTTGGTCTGTTGATCATCACTCCTTCCTCTGTCATTCATCGCTACTTCCTCAATTCTTCTTCACTCCTTCCTCTGTCATTCATCGCTCCTTCCTCAGTTGATCATCACTCTTCCTCTGTCATTCATCGCTTCTTCCTGAATAGTTCATCACTCCTTTCTCTGTCATTCCTCGATCCTTGCTCAATTGTACATCGCTCGTTCCTCTGTCATTCATCGCTCCTTCCTCTGTTGATCATCAATCCTTCCTCTGTCATTCATCGCTCCTTCCTCTGTCATTCATCACTCTTTCCTCAGTTGTTCATTAATCCTTCATCTGTCATTCATTTCTCCTTCCTCTGTTGTTCATCAATCCTTCCTCTGTCTTTCATCGCTCCTACCTCAGTTGCTCATCACTCGTCCTCAGTCATTCATCGCTTCTTCCTCAATTGTTCATCACTCCTTCCTCTGTCATTCATGCCTCCTTACTCTGCTGATCATCACTCCTTCCTCTGTCATTCATCGCTACTTCCTGAATTGTTCCTCACTTCTTCCTCCGTCATTCATCACACCTTCCTCAGTTGATCATCACTCTTCCTCTGTCATTCATCGCTTCTTCCTGAATAGTTCATCACTTCTTCCGCTGTCATTCATCGCTTATTCCTCAAATGTTCATCAATATTTCCTCTGACATTCATTGCTCTTTCCTCAATTGTTCATCACGCCTTCCTCTGTCATTCATCGCACCTTCCTCAGTTGTCCATTACTCCTTCCTCTGTCATTCATACCTCATAACACAGTTGATCATCACTCCTTCCTCTGTCATTCATCGCAACTTCCTCAATTGTTCCTCACTCCTTCCTCTGTCATTCATCGCTCCTTCCTCAGTTGATCATCACTCTTCCTCTGTCATTCATCGCGTTGTCCTGAATTGTTCATCACTCCTTCCTCTGTCATTCATCGGTCCTTCCTCAATTGTTCATCAATCCTCCTCTGTCATTTATCGCTACTTCCTGTGTTGTTCTTCAATCCTTCCTCTGTCATTCATCGCTCCTTCCTCTGTCATTCATCACTCTTTCATCAGTTGTCCATCAATCCTTCCTCTGTCTTTCATTGCTCCTTCCTCAATTGGCAATCACTCCTTCCTCTGTAATTCATCGCTCCTTCCTCGGTTGATCATCAAACCGTTCTCTGTCATTCATCGCTTCTTCCTGAATTGCTCACCACTCCTTCCTCTGTCATTCATCACTCCTTCCTTTGTCATTCATCGCTCCTTCCTCAGTTGATCATCAACCTTCCTCTGTCATTCATCGCTCCTTCCTCTGTTGTTCATCAATCCTCCTTCTGTCATTCGTATCTCGTTACTCAATTGTTCATCAATCCCTACTGTCATTCATTGCTCCTTCCTCAATTGTTCATCCCTCATTCCTCTGTCATTCATCGCTCCTTCCTCAATTGCTCATTACTCCTTCCTCTGTTGTTCATCTCTCCTTCCTCAATTGTTCATCAATACTTCCTCTGTCATTCATCGCTCCTTCCTCAGTTCTTCCTCACTCATTCCTCTGTCATTCATCGCTCCTTCCTATGTCATTCATCGCTACTTCTGCATTTGTTCATCAATCCGTCCTCTGTCATTCATCACTCCTTCCTTTGTCATTCATCGCTCCTTCTTCAACTATTCCTCAATCCTTCCTCTGTCATTCAGTTCTCCTTCCTCTGCCATTCATTGCTCCTTCCTCAATTGTCCATCACTCCTTCCTCTTTCATTCATTGCTCCTTCCTCATTTGTTCCTCACTCCTTCCTCTGTCATTCATCGCTCCTTCCTCAGTTGATCGTCACTCTACCTGTGTCATTCATCGCTTCTTCCTGAGTTGTTCATCACTCCTTCCTCTGTCATTCATCGCTCCTTCCTCAATTGTTCATCAATACTCCTCTGTCATTCATCGCTTCTTCCTGAATTGTTCATCACTCCTTCCTCTGTCATTCATTCCTCCTTACAGTGCTGATCATCACTCCTTCCTATCTCATTCATCGCTCCATCCTGAATTGTTCATCAATCCTTCCTCTGTCATTCATCACTCCTTCCACTGTTGTTCATCAATCCTTCCTCTGTCATTCATCGCTTATTCCTCAAATGTTCATCAATGTTTCCTCTGTCATTCATCGCACTTTCCTCTTGTTAATCAATCCTTCCTCTGTCATTCATCACTCTTTCCTGAATTGTTCATCACTCCTTTCTCTGTCATTCATCACACCTTCCTCAGTTGTCCATTACTCCTTCCTCTGTCATTCATCGCTACTTCCTCAATTGTTCCTCACTCCTTCCTCTGTCATTCATCGCTCCTTCCTCAGTTGATCATCACTCTTCCTCTGTCATTCATCGCTTCTCCCTGAATTGTTCATCACTCCTTCCTCTGTCATTCATGCCTCCTTACTCTGCTGATCATCACTCCTTCCTCTGTCATTCATCGCTACTTCCTGAATTGTTCCTCACTCCTTCCTCCGTCATTCATGACTCCTTCCTCAGTTGCTCATCACTCTTCCTCTGACATTCATCGCTTCTTCCTGAATAGTTCACCACTCCTTCCTCTGTCATTCATCGATCCTTCCACTATTGTTCAACAATCCTTCCTCTGTCATTCATCACTTATTCCTCAAATGTTCATCAATCTTTCCTCATTCATTCATCGCTCTGTTGTTAATCAATCCTTCCTCTGTCATTCATCACTCTTTCCTCAATTGTTCATCACTCCTTCCTCTGACATTCATCGCACCTTCCTCAGTTGTCCATTACTCCCTCCTCTGTCATTCATATCTCCTTACTCTGTTGATCATCACTCCTTCCTCTGTCATTCATCGCTACTTCCTCAATTGTTCCTCACTCCTTCCTCTGTCATTCATTGCTCCTTCCTCAGTTGATCATCACTCTTCCTATGACATTCATCGTTTCTTCCTGAATTGTTCATCACTCCTTCCTCTGTCATTCATCGCTCTTTCCTCAATTGTTCATCAATACTCCTCTGTCATTCATCGCTACTTCCTGAGTTGTTCTTCAATTCTTCCTCTGTCATTCATCGCTCTTTCCTCTTGTTAATCATTCCTTCCTCTGTCATTCATCACTCTTTCCTGAATTGTTCATCACTCCTTCCTCTGTCATTCATCACACCTTCCTCAGTTGTCCATTACTCCTTCCTCTGTCATTCTGTCCTCCTTACTCTGTTGATCATCACTCCTTCCTCTGTCATTCATCGCTACTTCCTCAATTGTTCCTCACTCCTTCCTCCATCATTCATCACTCCTTCCTCAGTTGATCATCACTCTTCCTCTGTCATTCATCGCTTCTTCCTGAATAGTTCACCACTCCTTCCTCTGTCATTCATCGATCCTTGCTCAATTGTATATCACTTGTTTCTCTGTTGTTCGTCTCTCCTTCCTATCTCATTCATCGCTCCATCCTGAATTGTTCATCAATCCTTCCTCTGTCATTCATCACTCCTTCCACTGTTGTTCATCAATCCTTCCTCTGTCATTCATCGCTTATTCCTCAAATTTTCATCAATGTTTCCTCTGTCATTCATCGCACATTCCTCTTGTTAATCAATCCTTCCTCTGTCATTCATCACTCTTTCCTGAATTGTTCATCACTCCTTTCTCTGTCATTCATCACACCTTCCTCAGTTGTCCATTACTCCTTCCTCTGTCATTCATACCTCCTTGGTCTATTGATCATCACTCCTTCCTCTGTCATTCATCGCTACTTCCTCAGTTGATCATCACTCAACCTCTGTCATTCATCGCTTCTTCCTGAATAGTTCATCACTGCTTTCTCTGTCATTCCTCAATCCTTGCTCAATTGTACATCGCTCCTTCCTCTGTCATTCATCGCTCCTTCCTCTGTTGATCATCAATCCTTCCTCTGTCATTCATCGCTCTTTCCTCTGTCATTCATCACTCTTTCCTCAATTGTTCATTAATCCTTCATCTGTCATTCATTTCTCCTTCCTCTATTGTTCATCAATCCTTCCTCTGTCTTTCATCGCTCCTACCTCAGTTGCTCATCACTCTTCCTCTGTCATTCATCGCTTCTTCCTGAATTGTTCAACACTCCTTCCTCTGTCATTCATGCCTCCTTACTCTGCTGATCATCACTCCTTCCTCTGTCATTCATCGCTACTTCCTCAGTTGATCATCACTCTTCCTCTGACATTCATCGCTTCTTCCTGAATAGTTCATCACTCCTTCCTCTGTCATTCATCGATCCTTCCACTATTGTTCATCAATCCTTCCTCTGTCATTCATCGCTTATTCCTCAAATGTTCATCAATCTTTCCTCATTCATTCATCGCTCTTTCCTCTGCTGTTAATCAATACTTCCTCTGTCATTCATCACTCTTTCCTCAATTGTTCATCACTCCTTCCTCTGACATTCATCGCACCTTCCTCAGTTGTCCATTACTCCTTCCTCTGTCATTCATATCTCCTTACTCTGTTGATCATCACTCTTCCTATGACATTCATCGTTTCTTCCTGAATTGTTCATCACTCCTTCCTCTGTCATTCATCGCTCTTTCCTCAATTGTTCATCAATCCTCCTCTGTCATTTATCGCTACTTCCTGTGTTGATCATTAATACATCCTCTGTCATTCATCGCTACTTTCTGAGTTGTTCTTCAATTCTTCCTCTGTCATTCAATGCTCCTTCCACTGTAGTTCATCAATCTCTCCTCTGTCATTCATCACTCCTTCCACTGTTGTTCATCAATCCCTCTGTCATTCATCGCTTATTCCTGAATAGTTCAGCAGTCCTTCCTCTGTCATTCATCGATCCTTGCTCAATTGTATATAATTTGTTTCTCTGTTGTTCGTCTCTCCTTCCT
The DNA here is from genome assembly GCF_030144855.1 of Hypanus sabinus. Classification (NCBI taxonomy): domain Eukaryota; kingdom Metazoa; phylum Chordata; class Chondrichthyes; order Myliobatiformes; family Dasyatidae; genus Hypanus; species Hypanus sabinus. The sequence goes on along the minus strand of NC_082724.1, from coordinate 66,932,980 downwards.
ATCTCATTCATCGCTCCATCCTGAATTGTTCATCAATCCTTTCTCTGTCATTCATCACTCCTTCCACTGTTGTTCATCAATCCTTCCTCTGTCATTCATCGCTTATTCCTCAAATGTTCATCAATGTTTCCTCTGTCATTCATCGCACTTTCCTCTTGTTAATCAATCCTTCCTCTGTCATTCATCACTCTTTCCTGAATTGTTCATCACTCCTTTCTCTGTCATTCATCACACCTTCCTCAGTTGTCCATTACTCCTTCCTCTGTCATTCATATCTCCTTACTCTGTTGATCATCACTCCTTCCTCTGTCATTCATCGCTTATTCCTCAAATGTTCATCAATCTTTCCTCATTCATTCATCGCTCTTTCCTCTGTTGTTAATCAATCCTTCCTCTGTCATTCATCACTCTTTCCTCAATTGTTCATCACTCCTTCCTCTGACATTCATCGCACCTTCCTCAGTTGTCCATTACTCCCTCCTCTGTCATTCATATCTCCTTACTCTGTTGATCATCACTCCTTCCTCTGTCATTCATCGCTACTTCCTCAATTGTTCCTCACTCCTTCCTCTGTCATTCATTGCTCCTTCCTCAGTTGATCATCATTCTTCCTATGACATTCATCGCTTCTTCCTGAATAGTTCATCACTCCTTCCTCTGTCATTCATCGATCCTTCCACTATTGTTCATCAATCCTTCCTCTGTCATTCATCGCTTATTCCTCAAATGTTCATCAATCTTTCCTCATTCATTCATCGCTCTTTCCTCTGTTGTTAATCAATCCTTCCTCTGTCATTCATCACTCTTTCCTCAATTGTTCATCACTCCTTCCTCTGACATTCATCGCACCTTCCTCAGTTGTCCATTACTCCCTCCTCTGTCATTCATATCTCCTTACTCTGTTGATCATCACTCCTTCCTCTGTCATTCATCGCTACTTCCTCAATTGTTCCTCACTCCTTCCTCTGTCATTCATTGCTCCTTCCTCAGTTGATTATCACTCTTCCTATGACATTCATCGTTTCTTCCTGAATTATTCATCACTCCTTCCTCTGTCATTCATCGCTCTTTCCTCAATTGTTCATCAATCCTCCTCTGTCATTTATCGCTACTTCCTGAGTTGTTCTTCAATTCTTCCTCTGTCATTCAATGCTCCTTCCACTGTTGTTCATCAATCTCTCCTCTGTCATTCATCGCTCTTTCCTCTTGTTAATCAATCCTTCCTCTGTCATTCATCACTCTTTCCTGAATTGTTCATCACTCCTTCCTCTGTCATTCATCACACCTTCCTCAGTTGTCCATTACTCCTTCCTCTGTCATTCATACCTCCTTAGTCTGTTGATCATCACTCCTTCCTCTGTCATTCATCGCTACTTCCTCAATTGTTCCTCACTCCTTCCTCTGTCATTCATTCCTCCTTACTGTGCTGATCATCACTCCTTCCTCTGTCATTCATTGCTACTTCCTGAATTGTTCCTCACTCCTTCCTCCATCATTCATCACTCCTTCCTCAGTTGATCATCACTCTTCCTCTGTCATTCATCGCTTCTTCCTGAGTAGTTCAGCACTCCTTCCTCTGTCATTCATCGATCCTTGCTCAATTGAATATCACTTGTTTCTCTGTTGTTCGTCTCTCCTTCCTATCTCATTCATCGCTCCATCCTGAATTGTTCATCAATCCTTCCTTTGTCATTCATCACTCCTTCCACTGTTGTTCATCAATCCTTCCTCTGTCATTCATCGCTTATTCCTCAAATGTTCATCAATCTTTCCTCATTCATTCATCGCTCTTTCCTCTGTTGTTAATCAATCCTTCCTCTGTCATTCATCACTCTTTCCTCAATTGTTCATCACTCCTTACTCTGACATTCATCGCACCTTCCTCAGTTGTCCATTACTCCTTCCCCTGTCATTCATATCTCCTTACTCTGTTGATCATCACTCCTTCCTCTGTCATTCATCGCTACTTCCTCAATTGTTCCTCACTCCTTCCTCTGTCATTCATTGCTCCTTCCTCAGTTTATCATCACTCTTCCTATGACATTCATCGTTTCTTCCTGAATTGTTCATCACTCCTTCCTCTGTCATTCATCGATCTTTCCACAATTGTTCATTAATCCTCCTCTGTCATTTATCGCTACTTCCTGTGTTGTTCTTCAATTCTTCCTCTGTCATTCATCACTCCTTCCTCTGTTGATCTTTAATACATCCTCTGTCATTCATCGCTCCTTCCTCAGTTGTTCATCAATCCTTCCTCTGTCTTTCATCGCTCCTACCTCAGTTGCTCATCACTCTTCCTCTGTCATTCATCGCTTCTTCCTCATATGTTCATCAATCTCTCCTCTGTCATTCATCGCTCTTTCCTCTTGTTAATCAATCCTTCCTCTGTCATTCATCGCTCCTTCCTCAATTGTTCATCAATACTCCTCTGTCATTCATCGCTACTTCCTGAGTTGTTCTTCAATTCTTCCTCTGTCTTTCATCGCTCCTACCTCAGTTGCTCATCACTCTTCCTCTGTCATTCATCGCTTCTTCCTCAAATGTTCATCAATCTCTCCTCAGTCATTCATCGCTCTTTCCTCTTGTTAATCAATCCTTCCTCTGTCATTCATCACTCTTTCCTGAATTGTTCATCACTCCTTTCTCTGTCATTCATCACACCTTCCTCAGTTGTCCATTTCTCCTTCCTCTGTCATTCATACCTCCTTGGTCTGTTGATCATCACTCCTTCCTCTGTCATTCATCCCTACTTCCTCAATTGTTCCTCACTCCTTCCTCTGTCATTCATCGCTCCTTCCTCAGTTGCTCATCACTCTTCCTCTGTCATTCATCGCTACTTCCTGAATTGTTCCTCACTCCTTCCTCCGTCATTCATCACTCCTTCCTCAGTTGATCATCACTCTCCCTCTGACATTCATCGCTTATTCCTCAAATGTTCTTCAATCTTTCCTCATTCATTCATCACTCTTTCCTCTGTTGTTAATCAATCCTTCCTCTGTCATTCACCACTCTTTCCACAATTGTTCATCACTCCTTCCTCTGACATTCATCGCACCTTCCTCTGTCATTCATCACTCTTTCCTCAGTTGTTCATTAATCCTTCATCTGTCATTCATTTCTCCTTCCTCTGTTGTTCATCAATCCTTCCTCTGTCTTTCATCGCTCCTACCTCAGTTGCTCATCACTCTTCCTCTGTCATTCATCGCTTCTTCCTGAATTGTTCATCACTCCTTCCTCTGTCATTCATGCCTCCTTACTCTGCTGATAATCACTCCTTCCTCTGTCATTCATCGCTACTTCCTGAATTGTTCCTCACTCCTTCCTCCGTCATTCATCACTCCTTCCTCAGTTGATCTTCACTCTTCCTCTGACATTCATCGATCCTTCCACTATTGTTCATCAATCCTTCCTCTGTCATTCATCGCTTATTCCTCAAATGTTCATCAATCTTTCCTCATTCATTCATCGCTCTTTCCTCTGTTGTTAATCAATCCTTCCTCTGTCATTCATCACTCTTTCCTCAATTGTTCATCACTCCTTCCTCTGACATTCATCGCACCTTCCTCAGTTGTCCATTACTCCTTCCTCTGTCATTCATATCTCCTTACTCTGTTGATCATCACTCCTTCCTCTGTCATTCATCGCTACTTCCTCAATTGTTCCTCACTCCTTCCTCTGTCATTCATTGCTCCTTCCTCAGTTGATCATCACTCTTCCTATGACATTCATCGTTTCTTCCTGAATTGTTCATCACTCCTTCCTCTCTCATTCATCGCTCTTTCCTCAATTGTTCATCAATCCTCCTCTGTCATTTATCGCTACTTCCTGAGTTGTTCTTCAATTCTTCCTCTGTCATTCAATGCTCCTTCCACTGTTGTTCATCAATCTCTCCTCTGTCATTCATCGCTCTTTCCTCTTGTTAATCAATCCTTCCACTGTCATTCATCACTCTTTCCTGAATTGTTCATCACTCCTTCCTCTGTCATTCATCACACCTTCCTCAGTTGTCCATTACTCCTTCCTCTGTCATTCATACCTCCTTAGTCTGTTGATCATCACTCCTTCCTCTGTCATTCATCGCTACTTCCTGAATTGTTCCTCACTCCTTCCTCCATCATTCATCACTCCTTCCTCAGTTGATCATCACTCTTCCTCTGTCATTCATCGCTTCTTCCTGAATAGTTCAGCACTCCTTCCTCTGTCATTCATCGATCCTTGCTCAATTGTATATCACTTGTTTCTCTGTTGTTCGTCTCTCCTTCCTATCTCATTCATTGCTCCATCCTGAATTGTTCATCAATCCTTCCTCTGTCATTCATCATTCCTTCCACTGTTGTTCATCAATCCTTCCTCTGTCATTCATCGCTTATTCCTCAAATGTTCATCAATGTTTCCTCTGTCATTCATCGCACTTTCCTCTTGTTAATCAATCCTTCCTCCGTCATTCATCACTCCTTCCTCAGTTGATCATCACTCTTTCTCTGACATTCATCGCTTCTTCCTGAATATTTCATCACTCCTTCCTCTGTCATTCATCGATCCTTCCACTATTGTTCATCAATCCTTCCTCTGTCATTCATCGCTTATTCCTCAAATGTTCATCAATCTTTCCTCATTCATTCATCGCTCTTTCCTCTGTTGTTAATCAATCCTTCCTCTGTCATTCATCACTCTTTCCTCAATTGTTCATCACTCCTTCCTCTGACATTCATCGCACCTTCCTCAGTTGTCCATTACTCCTTCCTCTGTCATTCATATCTCCTTACTCTGTTGATCATCACTCCTTCCTCTGTCATTCATCGCTACTTCCTCAATTGTTCCTCACTCCTTCCTCTGTCATTCATTGCTCCTTCCTCAGTTGATCATCACTCTTCCTATGACATTCATCGTTTCTTCCTGAATTGTTCATCACTCCTTCCTCTGTCATTCATCGATCTTTCCACAATTGTTCATTAATCCTCCTCTGTCATTTATCGCTACTTCCTGTGTTGTTCTTCAATTCTTCCTCTGTCATTCATCACTCCTTCCTCTGTTGATCTTTAATACATCCTCTGTCATTCATAGCTCCTTCCTCAGATGTTCATCAATCCTTCCTCAGTCTTTCATCGCTCCTACCTCAGTTGCTCATCACTCTTCCTCTGTCATTCATCGCTTCTTCCTCATATGTTCATCAATCTCTCCTCTGTCATTCATCGCTCTTTCCTCTTGTTAATCAATCCTTCCTCTGTCATTCATCGCTCCTTCCTCAATTTTTCATCAATACTCCTCTGTCATTCATCGCTACTTCCTGAGTTGTTCTTCAATTCTTCCTCTGTCTTTCATCGCTCCTACCTCAGTTGCTCATCACTCTTCCTCTGTCATTCATCGCTTCTTCCTCAAATGTTCATCAATCTCTCCTCTGTCATTCATCGCTCTTTCCTCTTGTTAATCAATCCTTCCTCTGTCATTCATCACTCATTCCTGAATTGTTCATCACTCCTTTCTCTGTCATTCATCACACCTTCCTCAGTTGTCCATTTCTCCTTCCTCTGTCATTCATACCTCCTTGGTCTGTTGATCATCACTCCTTCCTCTGTCATTCATCGCTACTTCCTCAATTGTTCCTCACTCCTTCCTCTGTCATTCATCGCTCCTTCCTCAGTTGATCATCACTCTTCCTCTGTCATTCATCGCTTATTCCTCAAATGTTCATCAAACTTTCCTCATTCATTCATCGCTCTTTCCTCTGTTGTTAATCAATCCTTCCTCTGTCATTCATCACTCTTTCCTCAATTGTTCATCACTCCTTCCTCTGACATTCATCGCACCTTCCTCAGTTGTCCATTACTCCTTCCTCTGTCATTCATATCTCCTTCCTCAGTTGATCATCACTCCTCCTCTGTCATTCATCGCTTCTTCCTCAAATGTTCATCAATCTCTCCTCTGTCATTCATCGCTCTTTCCTCTTATTAATCAATCCTTCCTCTGTCATTCATCGCTCCTTCCTCAATTGTTCATCAATACTCCTCTGTCATTCATCGCTACTTCCTGAGTTGTTCTTCAATTCTTCCTCTGTCATTCAACGCTCCTTCCACTGTTGTTCATCAATCTCTCCTCTGTCATTCATCGCTCTTTCCTCTTGTTAATCAATCCTTCCTCTGTCATTCATCACTCTTTCCTGAATTGTTCATCACTCCTTCCTCTGTCATTCATCACACCTTCCTCAGTTGTCCATTACTCCTTCCTCTGTCATTCATACCTCCTTAGTCTGTTGATCATCACTCCTTCCTCTGTCATTCATCGCTACTTCCTCAATTGTTCCTCACTCCTTCCTCTGTCATTCATCGCTCCTTCATCAGTTGATCATCACTCTTCCTCTGTCATTCATCGCTTCTTCCTGAATAGTTCATCACTCCTTTCTCTGTCATTCCTCGATCCTTGCTCAATTGTACATCGCTCCTTCCTCTGTCATTCATTGCTCCTTCCTCAGTTGATCATCACTCTTCCTATGACATTCATCATTTCTTCCTGAATTGTTCATCACTCCTTCCTCTGTCATTCATCGCTCTTTCCTCAATTGTTCAGCAATCCTCCTCTGTAATTTATTGCTACTTCCTGTGTTGTTCTTCAATTCTTCCTCTGTCATTCATCACTCCTTCCTCTGTTGATCATTAATACATCGTCTGTCATTCATCGCTCCTTCCTCAGTTGTTCATCAATCCTTCCTCTGTCTTTCATCGCTCCTACCTCAGTTGCTCATCACTCTTCCTCTGTCATTCATCGCTTCTTCCTCAAATGTTCATCAATCTCTCCTCTGTCATTCATCGCTCTTTCCTCTTGTTAATCAATCCTTCCTCTGTCATTCATCGCACCTTCCTCAATTGTTCATCAATACTCCTCTGTCATTCATCGCTACTTCCTGAATTGTTCCTCAATCCTTCCTCCATCATTCATCACTCCTTCCTCAGTTGATCATCACTCTTCCTCTGTCATTCATCGCTTCTTCCTGAATAGTTCAGCACTCCTTCCTCTGACATTCATCGATCCTTGCTCAATTGTATATCACTTGTTTCTCTGTTGTTCGTCTCTCCTTCCTATCTCATTCATCGCTCCATCCTGAATTGTTCATCAATCCTTCCTCTGTCATTCATCACTCCTTCCACTGTTGTTCATCAATCCTTCCTCTGTCAATCATCGCTTATTCCTCAAATGTTCATCAATGTTTCCTCTGTCATTCATCGCACTTTCCTCTTGTTAATCAATCCTTCCTCTGTCATTCATCACTCTTTCCTGAATTGTTCATCACTCCTTCCTCTGTCATTCATCACACCTTCCTCAGTTGTCCATTACTCCTTCCTCTGTCATTCATACCTCCTTGGTCTGTTGATCATCACTCCTTCCTCTATCATTCATCGCGACTTCCTCAATTGTTCCTCACTCCTTCCTCTGTCATTCATCGCTCCTTCCTCAGTTGATCATCACTCTTCCTCTGTCATTCATCGCTTCTTCCTTAATAGTTCATCACTCCTTTCTCTGTCATTCCTCGATCCTTGCTCAATTGTACATCGCTCCTTCCTCTGTCATTCATCGCTCCTTCCTCTGTTGATCATCAATCCTTCCTCTGTCATTCATCGCTCCTTCCTCTGTCATTCATCACTCTTTCCTCAGTTGTTCATTAATCCTTCATCTGTCATTCATTTCTCCTTCCTCTGTTGTTCATCAATCCTTCCTCTGTCTTTCATCGCTCCTACCTCAGTTGCTCATCACTCTTCCTCTGTCATTCATCGCTTCTTCCTGAATTGTTCATCACTCCTTCTTCTGTCATTCATGCCTCCTTACTCTGCTGATCATCACTCCTTCCTCTGTCATTCATCGCTACTTCCTCAATTGTTCCTCACTCCTTCCTCTGTCATTCATTGCTCCTTCCTCAGTTGATCATCACTCTTCCTCTGTCATTCATCGCTTCTTCCTCAAATGTTCATCAATCTCTCCTCTGTCATTCATCGCTCTTTCCTCTTGTTAATCAATCCTTCCTCTGTCATTCATCGCTCCTTCCTCAATTGTTCATCAATACTCCTCTGTCATTCATCGCTACTTCCTGAGTTGTTCTTCAATTCTTCCTCTGTCATTCAACGCTCCTTCCACTGTTGTACATCAATCTCTCCTCTGTCATTCATCGCTCTTTCCTCCTGTTAATCAATCCTTCCTCTGTCATTCATCACTCTTTCCTGAATTGTTCATCACTCCTTCCTCTGTCATTCATCACACCTTCCTCAGTTGTCCATTACTCCTTCCTCTGTCATTCATACCTCCTTGGTCTGTTGATCATCAATCCTTCCTCTGTCATTCATCGCTACTTCCTCAATTGTTCCTCACTCTTTCCTCTGTCATTCATCGCTCCTTCATCAGTTGATCATCACTCTTCCTATGACATTCATCGTTTCTTCCTGAATTGTTCATCACTCCTTCCTCTGTCATTCATCGCTCTTTCCTCAATTGTTCAGCAATCCTCCTCTGTAATGTATCGCTACTTCCTGTGTTGCTCATCACTCTTCCTCTGTCATTCATCGCTTCTTCCTCAAATGTTCATCAATCTCTCCTCTGTCATTCATCGCTCTTTCCTCTTGTTAATCAATCCTTCCTCTGTCATTCATCGCTCCTTCCTCAATTGTTCATCAATACTCCTCTGTCATTCATCGCTACTTCCTGAATTGTTCCTCAGTCCTTCCTGCATCATTCATCACTCCTTCCTCAGTTGATCATCACTCTTCCTCTGACATTCATTGCTTCTTCCTGAATAGTTCAGCACTCCTTCCTCTGTCATTCATCGATCATTACTCAATTGTATATCACTTGTTTCTCTGTTGTTCCTCTCTCCTTCCTATCTCATTCATCGCTCCATCCTGAATTGTTCATCAATCCTTCCTGTCATTCATCACTCCTTCCACTGTTGTTCATCAATCCTTCCTCTGTCATTCATCGCTTATTCCTCAAATGTTCATCAATGTTTCATCTGTCATTCATCGCACTTTCCTGAATTGTTCAGCACTCCTTCCTCTGTCATTCATCACACCTTCCTCAGTTGTCCATTACTCCTTCCTCTGTCATTCATACCTCCTTGGTCTGTTGATCATCACTCCTTCCTCTGTCATTCATCGCTACTTCCTAAATTGTTCCTCACTCCTTCCTCTGTCATTCATCGCTCCTTCCTCAGTTGATCATCACTCTTCCTCTGTCATTCATCGCTTCTTCCTGAATAGTTCATCACTCCTTTCTCTGTCAATCCTCGATCCTTGCTCAATTGTACATCGCTCCTTCCTCTGTCATTCATCGCTCCTTCCTCTGTTGATCATCAGTCCTTCCTCTGTCATTCATCGCTCCTTCCACTGTCATTCATCACTCCTTCCTCAGTTGTTCATTAATCCTTCATCTGTCATTCATTTCTCCTTCCTCTGTTGTTCATCAATCCTTCCTCTGTCTTTCATCGCTCCTACCTCAGTTGCTCATCACTCTTCCTCTGTCATTCATCGCTTCTTCCTGAATTGTTCATCACTCCTTCCTCTGTCATTCATGACTCCTTACTCTGCTGATCATCACTCCTTCCTCTGACATTCATCACTTCTTCCTGAATAGTTCATCACTCCTTCCTCTGTCATTCATCAATCCTTCCACTATTGTTCATCAATCCTTCCTCTGTCATTCATCGCTTATTCCTCAAATGTTCATCAATCTTTCCTCATTCATTCATCGCTCTTTCCTCTGTTGTTAATCAATCCTTCCTCTGTCATTCATCACTCTTTCCTCAATTGTTCATCACTCCTTACTCTGACATTCAGCGCACCTTCCTCAGTTGTCCATTACTCCTTCCTCTGTCATTCATATCTCCTTACTCTGTTGATCATCACTCCTTCCTCTGTCATTCATCGCTACTTCCTCAATTGTTCCTCAATCCTTCCTCTGTCATTCATTGCTCCTTCCTCAGTTGATCATCACTCTTCCTATGACATTCATCGTTTCTTCCTGAATTGTTCATCACTCCTTCCTCTGTCATTCATCGCTCTTTCCTCAATTGTTCAGCAATCCTCCTCTGTAATTTATCGCTACTTCCTGTGTTGCTCATCACTCTTCCTCTGTCATTCATCGCTTCTTCCTCAAATGTTCATCAATCTCTCCTCTGTCATTCATCGCTCTTTCCTCTTGTTAATCAATCCTTCCTCTGTCATTCATCGCTCCTTCCTCAATTGTTCATCAATACTCCTCTGTCATTCATCGCTACTTCCTGAATTGTTCCTCAGTCCTTCCTGCATCATTCATCACTCCTTCCTCAGTTGATCATCACTCTTCCTCTGACATTCATTGCTTCTTCCTGAATAGTTCAGCACTCCTTCCTCTGTCATTCATCGATCATTACTCAATTGTATATCACTTGCTTCTCTGTTGTTCCTCTCTCCTTCCTATCTCATTCATCGCTCCATCCTGAATTGTTCATCAATCCTTCCTGTCATTCATCACTCCTTCCACTGTTGTTCATCAATCCTTCCTCTGTCATTCATCGCTTATTCCTCAAATGTTCATCAATGTTTCATCTGTCATTCATCGCACTTTCCTGAATTGTTCAGCACTCCTTCCTCTGTCATTCATCACACCTTCCTCAGTTGTCCATTACTCCTTCCTCTGTCATTCATACCTCCTTGGTCTGTTGATCATCACTCCTTCCTCTGTCATTCATCGCTACTTCCTCAATTGTTCCTCACTCCTTCCTCTGTCATTCATCGCTCCTTCCTCAGTTGATCATCACTCTTCCTCTGTCATTCATCGCTTCTTCCTGAATAGTTCATCACTCCTTTCTCTGTCAATCCTCGATCCTTGCTCAATTGTACATCGCTCCTTCCTCTGTCATTCATCGCTCCTTCCTCTGTTGAACATCAGTCCTTCCTCTGTCATTCATCGCTCCTTCCACTGTCATTCATCACTCCTTCCTCAGTTGTTCATTAATCCTTCATCTGTCATTCATTTCTCCTTCCTCTGTTGTTCATCAATCCTTCCTCTGTCTTTCATCGCTCCTACCTCAGTTGCTCATCACTCTTCCTCTGTCATTCATCGCTTCTTCCTGAATTGTTCATCACTCCTTCCTCTGTCATTCATGCCTCCTTACTCTGCTGATCATCACTCCTTCCTCTGACATTCATCACTTCTTCCTGAATAGTTCATCACTCCTTCCTCTGTCATTCATCGATCCTTCCACTATTGTTCATCAATCCTTCCTCTGTCATTCATCGCTTATTCCTCAAATGTTCATCAATCTTTCCTCATTCATTCATCGCTCTTTCCTCTGTTGTTAATCAATCCTTCCTCTGTCATTCATCACTCTTTCCTCAATTGTTCATCACTCCTTACTCTGACATTCAGCGCACCTTCCTCAGTTGTCCATTACTCCTTCCTCTGTCATTCATATCTCCTTACTCTGTTGATCATCACTCCTTCCTCTGACATTCATCGCTACTTCCTCAATTGTTCCTCAATCCTTCCTCTGTCATTCATTGCTCCTTCCTCAGTTGATCATCACTCTTCCTATGACATTCATCGTTTCTTCCTGAATTGTTCATCACTCCTTCCTCTGTCATTCATCGCTCTTTCCTCAATTGTTCATCAATCCTCCTCTGTCATTTATCGCTACTTCCTGTGTTGTTCTTCAATTCTTCCCTAGTCATACATCACTCCTTCCTCTGTTGATCATTAATACATCCTCTGTCATTCATCGCTCCTTCGTCAGTTGTTCATCAATCCTTCCTCTGTCTTTCATCGCTCCTACCTCAGTTGCTCATCACTCTTCCTCTGTCATTCATCGCTTCTTCCTCAAATGTTCATCAATCTCTCCTCTGTCATTCATCGCTCTTTCCTCTTGTTAATCAATCCTTCCTCTGTCATTCATCGCTCCTTCCTCAATTGTTCATCAATACTCCTCTGTCATTCATCGCTACTTCCTGAGTTGTTCTTAAATTCTTCCTCTGTCATTCAACGCTCCTTCCACTGTTGTTCATCAATCTCTCCTCTGTCATTCATCGCTCTTTCCTCTTGTTAATCAATCCTTCCTCTGCCATTCATCACTCTTTCCTGAATTATTCATCACTCCTTCCTCTGTCATTCATCACACCTTCCTCAGTTGTCCATTACTCCTTCCTCTGTCATTCATACCTCCTTAGTCTGTTGATCATCACTCCTTCCTCTGTCATTCATCGCTACTTCCTCAATTGTTCCTCACTCCTTCCTCTGTCATTCATCGCTCCTTCATCAGTTAATCATCACTCTTCCTCTGTCATTCATCGCTTCTTCCTGAATAGTTCATCACTCCTTTCTCTGTCATTCCTCGATCCTTGCTCAATTGTACATCGCTCCTTCCTCTGTCATTCATTGCTCCTTCCTCAGTTGATCATCACTCTTCCTGACATTCATCGTTTCTTCCTGAATTGTTCATCACTCCTTCCTCTGTCATTCATCACACCTTCCTCAGTTGTCCATTACTCCTTCCTCTGTCATTCATACCTCCTTGGTCTGTTGATCATCAATCCTTCCTCTGTCATTCATCGCTACTTCCTCAATTGTTCCTCACTCTTTCCTCTGTCATTCATCGCTCCTTCATCAGTTGATCATCACTCTTCCTATGACATTCATCGTTTCTTCCTGAATTGTTCATCACTCCTTCCTCTGTCATTCATCGCTCTTTCCTCAATTGTTCAGCAATCCTCCTCTGTAATGTATCGCTACTTCCTGTGTTGCTCATCACTCTTCCTCTGTCATTCATCGCTTCTTCCTCAAATGTTCATCAATCTCTCCTCTGTCATTCATCGCTCTTTCCTCTTGTTAATCAATCCTTCCTCTGTCATTCATCGCTCCTTCCTCAATTGTTCATCAATACTCCTCTGTCATTCATCGCTACTTCCTGAATTGTTCCTCAGTCCTTCCTGCATCATTCATCACTCCTTCCTCAGTTGATCATCACTCTTCCTCTGACATTCATTGCTTCTTCCTGAATAGTTCAGCACTCCTTCCTCTGTCATTCATCGATCATTACTCAATTGTATATCACTTGTTTCTCTGTTGTTCCTCTCTCCTTCCTATCTCATTCATCGCTCCATCCTGAATTGTTCATCAATCCTTCCTGTCATTCATCACTCCTTCCACTGTTGTTCATCAATCCTTCCTCTGTCATTCATCGCTTATTCCTCAAATGTTCATCAATGTTTCATCTGTCATTCATCGCACTTTCCTGAATTGTTCAGCACTCCTTCCTCTGTCATTCATCACACCTTCCTCAGTTGTCCATTACTCCTTCCTCTGTCATTCATACCTCCTTGGTCTGTTGATCATCACTCCTTCCTCTGTCATTCATCGCTACTTCCTAAATTGTTCCTCACTCCTTCCTCTGTCATTCATCGCTCCTTCCTCAGTTGATCATCACTCTTCCTCTGTCATTCATCGCTTCTTCCTGAATAGTTCATCACTCCTTTCTCTGTCAATCCTCGATCCTTGCTCAATTGTACATCGCTCCTTCCTCTGTCATTCATCGCTCCTTCCTCTGTTGATCATCAGTCCTTCCTCTGTCATTCATCGCTCCTTCCACTGTCATTCATCACTCCTTCCTCAGTTGTTCATTAATCCTTCATCTGTCATTCATTTCTCCTTCCTCTGTTGTTCATCAATCCTTCCTCTGTCTTTCATCGCTCCTACCTCAGTTGCTCATCACTCTTCCTCTGTCATTCATCGCTTCTTCCTGAATTGTTCATCACTCCTTCCTCTGTCATTCATGCCTCCTTACTCTGCTGATCATCACTCCTTCCTCTGACATTCATCACTTCTTCCTGAATAGTTCATCACTCCTTCCTCTGTCATTCATCGATCCTTCCACTATTGTTCATCAATCCTTCCTCTGTCATTCATCGCTTATTCCTCAAATGTTCATCAATCTTTCCTCATTCATTCATCGCTCTTTCCTCTGTTGTTAATCAATCCTTCCTCTGTCATTCATCACTCTTTCCTCAATTGTTCATCACTCCTTACTCTGACATTCAGCGCACCTTCCTCAGTTGTCCATTACTCCTTCCTCTGTCATTCATATCTCCTTACTCTGTTGATCATCACTCCTTCCTCTGTCATTCATCGCTACTTCCTCAATTGTTCCTCAATCCTTCCTCTGTCATTCATTGCTCCTTCCTCAGTTGATCATCACTCTTCCTATGACATTCATCGTTTCTTCCTGAATTGTTCATCACTCCTTCCTCTGTCATTCATCGCTCTTTCCTCAATTGTTCAGCAATCCTCCTCTGTAATTTATCGCTACTTCCTGTGTTGCTCATCACTCTTCCTCTGTCATTCATCGCTTCTTCCTCAAATGTTCATCAATCTCTCCTCTGTCATTCATCGCTCTTTCCTCTTGTTAATCAATCCTTCCTCTGTCATTCATCGCTCCTTCCTCAATTGTTCATCAATACTCCTCTGTCATTCATCGCTACTTCCTGAATTGTTCCTCAGTCCTTCCTGCATCATTCATCACTCCTTCCTCAGTTGATCATCACTCTTCCTCTGACATTCATTGCTTCTTCCTGAATAGTTCAGCACTCCTTCCTCTGTCATTCATCGATCATTACTCAATTGTATATCACTTGCTTCTCTGTTGTTCCTCTCTCCTTCCTATCTCATTCATCGCTCCATCCTGAATTGTTCATCAATCCTTCCTGTCATTCATCACTCCTTCCACTGTTGTTCATCAATCCTTCCTCTGTCATTCATCGCTTATTCCTCAAATGTTCATCAATGTTTCATCTGTCATTCATCGCACTTTCCTGAATTGTTCAGCACTCCTTCCTCTGTCATTCATCACACCTTCCTCAGTTGTCCATTACTCCTTCCTCTGTCATTCATACCTCCTTGGTCTGTTGATCATCACTCCTTCCTCTGTCATTCATCGCTACTTCCTCAATTGTTCCTCACTCCTTCCTCTGTCATTCATCGCTCCTTCCTCAGTTGATCATCACTCTTCCTCTGTCATTCATCGCTTCTTCCTGAATAGTTCATCACTCCTTTCTCTGTCAATCCTCGATCCTTGCTCAATTGTACATCGCTCCTTCCTCTGTCATTCATCGCTCCTTCCTCTGTTGAACATCAGTCCTTCCTCTGTCATTCATCGCTCCTTCCACTGTCATTCATCACTCCTTCCTCAGTTGTTCATTAATCCTTCATCTGTCATTCATTTCTCCTTCCTCTGTTGTTCATCAATCCTTCCTCTGTCTTTCATCGCTCCTACCTCAGTTGCTCATCACTCTTCCTCTGTCATTCATCGCTTCTTCCTGAATTGTTCATCACTCCTTCCTCTGTCATTCATGCCTCCTTACTCTGCTGATCATCACTCCTTCCTCTGACATTCATCACTTCTTCCTGAATAGTTCATCACTCCTTCCTCTGTCATTCATCGATCCTTCCACTATTGTTCATCAATCCTTCCTCTGTCATTCATCGCTTATTCCTCAAATGTTCATCAATCTTTCCTCATTCATTCATCGCTCTTTCCTCTGTTGTTAATCAATCCTTCCTCTGTCATTCATCACTCTTTCCTCAATTGTTCATCACTCCTTACTCTGACATTCAGCGCACCTTCCTCAGTTGTCCATTACTCCTTCCTCTGTCATTCATATCTCCTTACTCTGTTGATCATCACTCCTTCCTCTGACATTCATCGCTACTTCCTCAATTGTTCCTCAATCCTTCCTCTGTCATTCATTGCTCCTTCCTCAGTTGATCATCACTCTTCCTATGACATTCATCGTTTCTTCCTGAATTGTTCATCACTCCTTCCTCTGTCATTCATCGCTCTTTCCTCAATTGTTCATCAATCCTCCTCTGTCATTTATCGCTACTTCCTGTGTTGTTCTTCAATTCTTCCCTAGTCATACATCACTCCTTCCTCTGTTGATCATTAATACATCCTCTGTCATTCATCGCTCCTTCGTCAGTTGTTCATCAATCCTTCCTCTGTCTTTCATCGCTCCTACCTCAGTTGCTCATCACTCTTCCTCTGTCATTCATCGCTTCTTCCTCAAATGTTCATCAATCTCTCCTCTGTCATTCATCGCTCTTTCCTCTTGTTAATCAATCCTTCCTCTGTCATTCATCGCTCCTTCCTCAATTGTTCATCAATACTCCTCTGTCATTCATCGCTACTTCCTGAGTTGTTCTTAAATTCTTCCTCTGTCATTCAACGCTCCTTCCACTGTTGTTCATCAATCTCTCCTCTGTCATTCATCGCTCTTTCCTCTTGTTAATCAATCCTTCCTCTGCCATTCATCACTCTTTCCTGAATTGTTCATCACTCCTTCCTCTGTCATTCATCACACCTTCCTCAGTTGTCCATTACTCCTTCCTCTGTCATTCATACCTCCTTAGTCTGTTGATCATCACTCCTTCCTCTGTCATTCATCGCTACTTCCTCAATTGTTCCTCACTCCTTCCTCTGTCATTCATCGCTCCTTCATCAGTTAATCATCACTCTTCCTCTGTCATTCATCGCTTCTTCCTGAATAGTTCATCACTCCTTTCTCTGTCATTCCTCGATCCTTGCTCAATTGTACATCGCTCCTTCCTCTGTCATTCATTGCTCCTTCCTCAGTTGATCATCACTCTTCCTGACATTCATCGTTTCTTCCTGAATTGTTCATCACTCCTTCCTCTGTCATTCATCGCTCTTTCCTCAATTGTTCAGCAATCCTCCTCTGTCATTTATCGCTACTTCCTGTGTTGTTCTTCAATTCTTCCTCTATCATTCATCACTCCTTCCTCTGTTGATCATTAATACATCCTCCATCATTCATCGCTCCTTCCTCAGTTGTTCATCAATCCTTCCTGTGTCTTTCATCGCTCCTACCTCAGTTGCTCATCACTCTTCCTCTGTCATTCATCGCTTCTTCCTCAAATGTTCATCAATCTCTCCTCTGTCATTCATCGCTCTTTCCTCTTGTTAATCAATCCTTCCTCTGTCATTCATCGCTCCTTCCTCAATTGTTCATCAATACTCCTCTGTCATTCATCGCTACTTCCTGAATTGTTCCTCACTCCTTCCTCCATCATTCATCACTCCTTCCACAGTTGATCATCACTCTTCCTCTGTCATTCATCGCTTCTTCCTGAATTGTTCATCACTCCTTCCTCTGTCATTCATCGATCTTTCCACAATTGTTCATTAATCCTCCTCTGTCATTTATCGCTACTTCCTGTGTTGTTCTTCAATTCTTCCTCTGTCATTCATCACTCCTTCCTCTGTTGATCTTTAATACATCCTCTGTCATTCATAGCTCCTTCCTCAGATGTTCATCAATCCTTCCTCAGTCTTTCATCGCTCCTACCTCAGTTGCTCATCACTCTTCCTCTGTCATTCATCGCTCCTTCCTATCTCATTCATCGCTCCATCCTGAATTGTTCATCAATCCTTCCTGTCATTCATCACTCCTTCCACTGTTGTTCATCAATCCTTCCTCTGTCATTCATCGCTTATTCCTCAAATGTTCATCAATGTTTCATCTGTCATTCATCGCACTTTCCTGAATTGTTCAGCACTCCTTCCTCTGTCATTCATCACACCTTCCTCAGTTGTCCATTACTCCTTCCTCTGTCATTCATACCTCCTTGGTCTGTTGATCATCACTCCTTCCTCTGTCATTCATCGCTACTTCCTCAATTGTTCCTCACTCCTTCCTCTGTCATTCATCGCTCCTTCCTCAGTTGATCATCACTCTTCCTCTGTCATTCATCGCTTCTTCCTGAATAGTTCATCACTCCTTTCTCTGTCAATCCTCGATCCTTGCTCAATTGTACATCGCTCCTTCCTCTGTCATTCATCGCTCCTTCCTCTGTTGAACATCAGTCCTTCCTCTGTCATTCATCGCTCCTTCCACTGTCATTCATCACTCCTTCCTCAGTTGTTCATTAATCCTTCATCTGTCATTCATTTCTCCTTCCTCTGTTGTTCATCAATCCTTCCTCTGTCTTTCATCGCTCCTACCTCAGTTGCTCATCACTCTTCCTCTGTCATTCATCGCTTCTTCCTGAATTGTTCATCACTCCTTCCTCTGTCATTCATGCCTCCTTACTCTGCTGATCATCACTCCTTCCTCTGACATTCATCACTTCTTCCTGAATAGTTCATCACTCCTTCCTCTGTCATTCATCGATCCTTCCACTATTGTTCATCAATCCTTCCTCTGTCATTCATCGCTTATTCCTCAAATGTTCATCAATCTTTCCTCATTCATTCATCGCTCTTTCCTCTGTTGTTAATCAATCCTTCCTCTGTCATTCATCACTCTTTCCTCAATTGTTCATCACTCCTTACTCTGACATTCAGCGCACCTTCCTCAGTTGTCCATTACTCCTTCCTCTGTCATTCATATCTCCTTACTCTGTTGATCATCACTCCTTCCTCTGACATTCATCGCTACTTCCTCAATTGTTCCTCAATCCTTCCTCTGTCATTCATTGCTCCTTCCTCAGTTGATCATCACTCTTCCTATGACATTCATCGTTTCTTCCTGAATTGTTCATCACTCCTTCCTCTGTCATTCATCGCTCTTTCCTCAATTGTTCATCAATCCTCCTCTGTCATTTATCGCTACTTCCTGTGTTGTTCTTCAATTCTTCCCTAGTCATACATCACTCCTTCCTCTGTTGATCATTAATACATCCTCTGTCATTCATCGCTCCTTCGTCAGTTGTTCATCAATCCTTCCTCTGTCTTTCATCGCTCCTACCTCAGTTGCTCATCACTCTTCCTCTGTCATTCATCGCTTCTTCCTCAAATGTTCATCAATCTCTCCTCTGTCATTCATCGCTCTTTCCTCTTGTTAATCAATCCTTCCTCTGTCATTCATCGCTCCTTCCTCAATTGTTCATCAATACTCCTCTGTCATTCATCGCTACTTCCTGAGTTGTTCTTAAATTCTTCCTCTGTCATTCAACGCTCCTTCCACTGTTGTTCATCAATCTCTCCTCTGTCATTCATCGCTCTTTCCTCTTGTTAATCAATCCTTCCTCTGCCATTCATCACTCTTTCCTGAATTGTTCATCACTCCTTCCTCTGTCATTCATCACACCTTCCTCAGTTGTCCATTACTCCTTCCTCTGTCATTCATACCTCCTTAGTCTGTTGATCATCACTCCTTCCTCTGTCATTCATCGCTACTTCCTCAATTGTTCCTCACTCCTTCCTCTGTCATTCATCGCTCCTTCATCAGTTAATCATCACTCTTCCTCTGTCATTCATCGCTTCTTCCTGAATAGTTCATCACTCCTTTCTCTGTCATTCCTCGATCCTTGCTCAATTGTACATCGCTCCTTCCTCTGTCATTCATTGCTCCTTCCTCAGTTGATCATCACTCTTCCTGACATTCATCGTTTCTTCCTGAATTGTTCATCACTCCTTCCTCTGTCATTCATCGCTCTTTCCTCAATTGTTCAGCAATCCTCCTCTGTCATTTATCGCTACTTCCTGTGTTGTTCTTCAATTCTTCCTCTATCATTCATCACTCCTTCCTCTGTTGATCATTAATACATCCTCCATCATTCATCGCTCCTTCCTCAGTTGTTCATCAATCCTTCCTGTGTCTTTCATCGCTCCTACCTCAGTTGCTCATCACTCTTCCTCTGTCATTCATCGCTTCTTCCTCAAATGTTCATCAATCTCTCCTCTGTCATTCATCGCTCTTTCCTCTTGTTAATCAATCCTTCCTCTGTCATTCATCGCTCCTTCCTCAATTGTTCATCAATACTCCTCTGTCATTCATCGCTACTTCCTGAATTGTTCCTCACTCCTTCCTCCATCATTCATCACTCCTTCCACAGTTGATCATCACTCTTCCTCTGTCATTCATCGCTTCTTCCTGAATTGTTCATCACTCCTTCCTCTGTCATTCATCGATCTTTCCACAATTGTTCATTAATCCTCCTCTGTCATTTATCGCTACTTCCTGTGTTGTTCTTCAATTCTTCCTCTGTCATTCATCACTCCTTCCTCTGTTGATCTTTAATACATCCTCTGTCATTCATAGCTCCTTCCTCAGATGTTCATCAATCCTTCCTCAGTCTTTCATCGCTCCTACCTCAGTTGCTCATCACTCTTCCTCTGTCATTCATCGCTTCTTCCTCATATGTTCATCAATCTCTCCTCTGTCATTCATCGCTCTTTCCTCTTGTTAATCAATCCTTCCTCTGTCATTCATCGCTCCTTCCTCAATTTTTCATCAATACTCCTCTGTCATTCATCGCTACTTCCTGAGTTGTTCTTCAATTCTTCCTCTGTCTTTCATCGCTCCTACCTCAGTTGCTCATCACTCTTCCTCTGTCATTCATCGCTTCTTCCTCAAATGTTCATCAATCTCTCCTCTGTCATTCATCGCTCTTTCCTCTTGTTAATCAATCCTTCCTCTGTCATTCATCACTCTTTCCTGAATTGTTCATCACTCCTTTCTCTGTCATTCATCACACCTTCCTCAGTTGTCCATTTCTCCTTCCTCTGTCATTCATACCTCCTTGGTCTGTTGATCATCACTCCTTCCTCTGTCATTCATCGCTACTTCCTCAATTGTTCCTCACTCCTTCCTCTGTCATTCATCGCTCCTTCCTCAGTTGATCATCACTCTTCCTCTGTCATTCATCGCTTCTTCCTGAATAGTTCATCACTCCTTTCTCTGTCATTCCTCGATCCTTGCTCAATTGTACATCGCTCCTTCCTCTGTCATTCATCACTCCTTCCTCTGTCATTCATCGCTACTTCCTGAATTGTTCCTCACTCCTTCCTCCGTCATTCATCACTCCTTCCTCAGTTGATCATCACTCTTCCTCTGTCATTCATCGCTTATTCCTCAAATGTTCATCAAACTTTCCTCATTCATTCATCGCTCTTTCCTCTGTTGTTAATCAATCCTTCCTCTGTCATTCATCACTCTTTCCTCAATTGTTCATCACTCCTTCCTCTGACATTCATCGCACCTTCCTCAGTTGTCCATTACTCCTTCCTCTGTCATTCATATCTCCTTCCTCAGTTGATCATCACTCCTCCTCTGTCATTCATCGCTTCTTCCTCAAATGTTCATCAATCTCTCCTCTGTCATTCATCGCTCTTTCCTCTTATTAATCAATCCTTCCTCTGTCATTCATCGCTCCTTCCTCAATTGTTCATCAATACTCCTCTGTCATTCATTGCTACTTCCTGAGTTGTTCTTCAATTCTTCCTCTGTCATTCAACGCTCCTTCCACTGTTGTTCATCAATCTCTCCTCTGTCATTCATCGCTCTTTCCTCTTGTTAATCAATCCTTCCACTGTCATTCATCACTCTTTCCTGAATTGTTCATCACTCCTTCCTCTGTCATTCAACACACCTTCCTCAGTTGTCCATTACTCCTTCCTCTGTCATTCATACCTCCTTAGTCTGTTGATCATCACTCCTTCCTCTGTCATTCATCGCTACTTCCTCAATTGTTCCTCACTCCTTCCTCTGTCATTCATCGCTCCTTCATCAGTTGATCATCACTCTTCCTCTGTCATTCATCGCTTCTTCCTGAATAGTTCATCACTCCTTTCTCTGTCATTCCTCGATCCTTGCTCAATTGTACATCGCTCCTTCCTCTGTCATTCATTGCTCCTTCCTCAGTTGATCATCACTCTTCCTATGACATTCATCATTTCTTCCTGAATTGTTCATCACTCCTTCCTCTGTCATTCATCGCTCTTTCCTCAATTGTTCAGCAATCCTCCTCTGTAATTTATTGCTACTTCCTGTGTTGTTCTTCAATTCTTCCTCTGTCATTCATCACTCCTTCCTCTGTTGATCATTAATACATCGTCTGTCATTCATCGCTCCTTCCTCAGTTGTTCATCAATCCTTCCTCTGTCTTTCATCGCTCCTACCTCAGTTGCTCATCACTCTTCCTCTGTCATTCATCGCTTCTTCCTCAAATGTTCATCAATCTCTCCTCTGTCATTCATCGCTCTTTCCTCTTGTTAATCAATCCTTCCTCTGTCATTCATCGCACCTTCCTCAATTGTTCATCAATACTCCTCTGTCATTCATCGCTACTTCCTGAATTGTTCCTCACTCCTTCCTCCATCATTCATCACTCCTTCCTCAGTTGATCATCACTCTTCCTCTGTCATTCATCGCTTCTTCCTGAATAGTTCAGCACTCCTTCCTCTGACATTCATCGATCCTTGCTCAATTGTATATCACTTGTTTCTCTGTTGTTCGTCTCTCCTTCCTATCTCATTCATCGCTCCATCCTGAATTGTTCATCAATCCTTCCTCTGTCATTCATCACTCCTTCCACTGTTGTTCATCAATCCTTCCTCTGTCAATCATCGCTTATTCCTCAAATGTTCATCAATGTTTCCTCTGTCATTCATCGCACTTTCCTCTTGTTAATCAATCCTTCCTCTGTCATTCATCACTCTTTCCTGAATTGTTCATCACTCCTTCCTCTGTCATTCATCACACCTTCCTCAGTTGTCCATTACTCCTTCCTCTGTCATTCATACCTCCTTGGTCTGTTGATCATCACTCCTTCCTCTATCATTCATCGCGACTTCCTCAATTGTTCCTCACTCCTTCCTCTGTCATTCATCGCTCCTTCCTCAGTTGATCATCACTCTTCCTCTGTCATTCATCGCTTCTTCCTTAATAGTTCATCACTCCTTTCTGTGTCATTCCTCGATCCTTGCTCAATTGTACATCGCTCCTTCCTCTGTCATTCATCGCTCCTTCCTCTGTTGATCATCAATCCTTCCTCTGTCATTCATCGCTCCTTCCTCTGTCATTCATCACTCTTTCCTCAGTTGTTCATTAATCCTTCATCTGTCATTCATTTCTCCTTCCTCTGTTGTTCATCAATCCTTCCTCTGTCTTTCATCGCTCCTACCTCAGTTGCTCATCACTCTTCCTCTGTCATTCATCGCTTCTTCCTGAATTGTTCATCACTCCTTCCTCTGTCATTCATGCCTCCTTACTCTGCTGATCATCACTCCTTCCTCTGTCATTCATCGCTACTTCCTGAATAGTTCATCACTCCTTCCTCTGTCATTCATCGATCCTTCCACTATTGTTCATCAATCCTTCCTCTGTCATTCATCGCTTATTCCTCAAATGTTCATCAATCTTTCCTCATTCATTCATCGCTCTTTCCTCTGTTGTTAATCAATCCTTCCTCTGTCATTCATCTCTCTTTCCTCAATTGTTCATCACTCCTTCCTCTGACATTCATCGCACCTTCCTCAGTTGCCCATTACTCCTTCCTCTGTCATTCATATCTCCTTACTCTGTTGATCTTCACTCCTTCCTCTGTCATTCATCGCTACTTCCTCAATTGTTCCTCACTCCTTCCTCTGTCATTCATTGCTCCTTCCTCAGTTGATCATCACTCTTCCTCTGTCATTCATCGCTTCTTCCTCAAATGTTCATCAATCTCTCCTCTGTCATTCATCGCTCTTTCCTCTTGTTAATCAATCCTTCCTCTGTCATTCATCGCTCCTTCCTCAATTGTTCATCAATACTCCTCTGTCATTCATCGCTACTTCCTGAGTTGTTCTTCAATTCTTCCTCTGTCATTCAACGCTCCTTCCACTGTTGTACATCAATCTCTCCTCTGTCATTCATCGCTCTTTCCTCCTGTTAATCAATCCTTCCTCTGTCATTCATCACTCTTTCCTGAATTGTTCATCACTCCTTCCTCTGTCATTCATCACACCTTCCTCAGTTGTCCATTACTCCTTCCTCTGTCATTCATACCTCCTTGGTCTGTTGATCATCAATCCTTCCTCTGTCATTCATCGCTACTTCCTCAATTGTTCCTCACTCCTTCCTCTGTCATTCATCGCTCCTTCATCAGTTGATCATCACTCTTCCTATGACATTCATCGTTTCTTCCTGAATTGTTCATCACTCCTTCCTCTGTCATTCATCGCTCTTTCCTCAATTGTTCAGCAATCCTCCTCTGTAATTTATCGCTACTTCCTGTGTTGCTCATCACTCTTCCTCTGTCATTCATCGCTTCTTCCTCAAATGTTCATCAATCTCTCCTCTGTCATTCATCGCTCTTTCCTCTTGTTAATCAATCCTTCCTCTGTCATTCATCGCTCCTTCCTCAATTGTTCATCAATACTCCTCTGTCATTCATCGCTACTTCCTGAATTGTTCCTCACTCCTTCCTGCATCATTCATCACTCCTTCCTCAGTTGATCATCACTCTTCCTCTGACATTCATTGCTTCTTCCTGAATAGTTCAGCACTCCTTCCTCTGTCATTCATCGATCATTACTCAATTGTATATCACTTGTTTCTCTGTTGTTCCTCTCTCCTTCCTATCTCATTCATCGCTCCATCCTGAATTGTTCATCAAACCTTCCTGTCATTCATCACTCCTTCCACTGTTGTTCATCAATCCTTCCTCTGTCATTCATCGCTTATTCCTCAAATGTTCATCAATGTTTCCTCTGTCATTCATCGCACTTTCCTGAATTGTTCAGCACTCCTTCCTCTGTCATTCATCACACCTTCCTCAGTTGTCCATTACTCCTTCCTCTGTCATTCATACCTCCTTGGTCTGTTGATCATCACTCCTTCCTCTGTCATTCATCGCTACTTCCTCAATTGTTCCTCACTCCTTCCTCTGTCATTCATCGCTCCTTCCTCAGTTGATCATCACTCTTCCTCTGTCATTCATCGCTTCTTCCTGAATAGTTCATCACTCCTTTCTCTGTCATTCCTCGATCCTTGCTCAATTGTACATCGCTCCTTCCTCTGTCATTCATCGCTCCTTCCTCTGTTGATCATCAGTCCTTCCTCTGTCATTCATCGCTCCTTCCACTGTCATTCATCACTCCTTCCTCAGTTGTTCATTAATCCTTCATCTGTCATTCATTTCTCCTTCCTCTGTTGTTCATCAATCCTTCCTCTGTCTTTCATCGCTCCTACCTCAGTTGCTCATCACTCTTCCTCTGTCATTCATCGCTTCTTCCTGAATTGTTCATCACTCCTTCCTCTGTCATTCATGCCTCCTTACTCTGCTGATCATCACTCCTTCCTCTGACATTCATCACTTCTTCCTGAATAGTTCATCACTCCTTCCTCTGTCATTCATCGATCCTTCCACTATTGTTCATCAATCCTTCCTCTGTCATTCATCGCTTATTCCTCAAATGTTCATCAATCTTTCCTCATTCATTCATCGCTCTTTCCTCTGTTGTTAATCAATCCTTCCTCTGTCATTCATCACTCTTTCCTCAATTGTTCATCACTCCTTACTCTGACATTCAGCGCACCTTCCTCAGTTGTCCATTACTCCTTCCTCTGTCATTCATATCTCCTTACTCTGTTGATCATCACTCCTTCCTCTGTCATTCTTCGCTACTTCCTCAATTGTTCCTCAATCCTTCCTCTGTCATTCATTGCTCCTTCCTCAGTTGATCATCACTCTTCCTATGACATTCATCGTTTCTTCCTGAATTGTTCATCACTCCTTCCTCTGTCATTCATCGCTCTTTCCTCAATTGTTCATCAATCCTCCTCTGTCATTTATCGCTACTTCCTCTGTTGTTCTTCAATTCTTCCCTAGTCATTCATCACTCCTTCCTCTGTTGATCATTAATACATCCTCTGTCATTCATCGCTCCTTCGTCAGTTGTTCATCAATCCTTCCTCTGTCTTTCATCGCTCCTACCTCAGTTGCTCATCACTCTTCCTCTGTCATTCATCGCTTCTTCCTCAAATGTTCATCAATCTCTCCTCTGTCATTCATCGCTCTTTCCTCTTGTTAATCAATCCTTCCTCTGTCATTCATCGCTCCTTCCTCAATTGTTCATCAATACTCCTCTGTCATTCATCGCTACTTCCTGAGTTGTTCTTAAATTCTTCCTCTGTCATTCAACGCTCCTTCCACTGTTGTTCATCAATCTCTCCTCTGTCATTCATCGCTCTTTCCTCTTGTTAATCAATCCTTCCTCTGCCATTCATCACTCTTTCCTGAATTGTTCATCACTCCTTCCTCTGTCATTCATCACACCTTCCTCAGTTGTCCATTACTCCTTCCTCTGTCATTCATACCTCCTTAGTCTGTTGATCATCACTCCTTCCTCTGTCATTCATCGCTACTTCCTCAATTGTTCCTCACTCTTCCTCTGTCATTCATCGCTTCTTCCTGAATAGTTCATCACTCCTTTCTCTGTCATTCCTCGATCCTTGCTCAATTGTACATCGCTCCTTCCTCTGTCATTCATCGCTCCTTCCTCTGTTGATCATCAATCTTTCCTCTTTCATTCATCGCTCCTTCCTCTGTCATTCATCACTCTTTCCTCAGTTGTTCATTAATCCTTCATCTGTCATTCATTTCTCCTTCCTCTGTTGTTCATCAATCCTTCCTCTGTCTTTCATCGCTCCTAACTCAGTTGATCATCAATCCTTCCTCTGTCATTCATCGCTTCTTCCTGAATAGTTCATCACTCCTTTCTCTGACATTCCTCGATCCTTGCTCAATTGTACATCGCTCCTTCCTCTGTCATTCATCGCACCTTCCTCTGTTGATCATCAATCCTTCCTCTTTTATTCATCGCTCCTTCCTCTGTCATTCATCACTCTTTCCTCAGTTGTTCATTAATCCTTCCTCTGTCATTCATTTCTCCTTCCTCTGTTGTTCATCAATCCTTCCTCTGTCTTTCATCGCTCCTACCTCAGTTGCTCATCACTCTTCCTCTGACATTCATTGCTTCTTCCTGAATAGTTCATCACTCCTTCCTCTGTCATTCATCCATCCTTCCACTATTTTTCATCAATCCTTCCTCTGTCATTCATCGCTTATTCCTCAAATGTTCATCAATCTTTCCTCATTCATTCATCGCTCTTTCCTCTGTTGTTAATCAATCCTTCCTCTGTCATTCATCACTCTTTCCTTAATTGTTCATCACTCCTTCCTCTGACATTCATCGCACCTTCCTCAGTTGTCCATTACTCCTTCCTCTGTCATTCATATCTCCTTACTCTGTTGATCATCACTCCTTCCTCTGTCATTCTTCGCTACTTCCTCAATTGTTCCTCACTCCTTCCTCTGTCATTCATTGCTCCTTCCTCAGTTGATCATCACTCTTCCTATGACATTCATCGTTTCTTCCTGAATTGTTCAGCACTCCTTCCTCTGTCATTCATCGCTCTTTCCTCAATTGTTCATCAATCCTCCTCTGTCATTTATCGCTACTTCCTGTGTTGTTCTTCAATTCTTCCTCTGTCATTCATCACTCCTTCCTCTGTTGATCATTAATACATCCTCTGTCATTCATCGCTCCTTCCTCAGTTGTTCATCAATCCTTCCTCTGTCTTTCATCGCTCCTATCTCAGTTGCTCATCACTCTTCCTCTGTCATTCATCGCTTCTTCCTCAAATGTTCATCAATCTCTCTTCTGTCATTCATCGCTCTTTCCTCTTGTTAATCAATCCTTCCTCTGTCATTCATCGCTCCTTCCGCAATTGTTCATCAATACTCCTCTGTCATTCATCGCTACTTCCTGAGTTGTTCTTCAATTCTTCCTCTGTCATTCAACGCTCCTTCCACTGTTGTTCATCAATCCTTCCTCTGTCATTCATCGCTCCTTCCGCAATTGTTCATCAATACTCCTCTGTCATTCATCGCTTCTTCCTCAAATGTTCATCAATCTTTCCTCTGTCATTCATCGCTCTTTCCTCTGTTGTTAATCAATCCTTCCTCTGTCATTCATCGCTTCTTCCTGAATACTTCATCACTCCTTCCTCTGTCATTCATCGATCCTTGCTCAATTGTACATCGCTCGTTTCTCTGTTGTTCGTCTCTCCTTCCTATCTCATTCATCGCTCCTACATGAATTGTTCATCAATCCTTCCTCTGTCATTCATCACTCCTTCCACTGTTGTTCAACAATTCTTACTCTGTCATTCATCGCTACTTCCTCAATTGTTCCTCACTCCTTCCTCTGTCATTCATTGCTCCTTCCTCAGTTGATCATCACTCTTCCTATGACATTCATCGTTTCTTCCTGAATTGTTCATCACTCCTTCCTCTGTCATTCATTGCTCCTTCCTCAGTTGATCATCACTCTTCCTATGACATTCATCATTTCTTCCTGAATTGTTCATCACTCCTTCCTCTGTCATTCATCGCTACTTCCTGAATTGTTCCTCACTTCTTCCTCCGTCATTCATCATACCTTCCTCAGTTGATCATCACTCTTCCTCTGTCATTCATCGCTTCTTCCTGAATAGTTCATCACTCATTCCTCTGTCATTCATCGATCCTTGCTCAATTGTACATCGCTCGTTTCTCTGTTGTTCGTCTCTCCTTCCTATCTCATTCATCGCTCCTACATGAATTGTTCATCAATCCTTCCTCTGTCATTCATCACTCCTTCCACTGTTGTTCATCAATCCTTCCTCTGTCATTCATCGCTTATTCCTCAAATGTTCATCAATCTTTCCTCTGTCATTCATCGCTCTTTCCTCTGTTGTTATTCAATCCTTCCTCTGTCATTCATCACTCTTTCCTCAATTGTTCATCACTCCTTCCTCTGTCATTCATCGCACCTTCCTCAGTTGTCCATTACTCCTTCCTCTGTCATTCATACCTCCTTGCTCAGTTGATCATCACTCCTTCCTCTGTCATTCATTCCTCCTTCCTCAGTTGATCATCACTCTTCCTATGACATTCATCATTTCTTCCTGAATTGTTCATCACTCCTTCCTCTGTCATTCATCGCTCTTTCCTCAATTGTTCATCAATCCTCCTCTGTCATTCATCGCTACTTCCTGTGTTGTTCTTCAATTCTTCCTCTGTCATTCATCACTCCTTCCTCTGTTGATCATTAATCCATCCTCTGCCATTCACCGCTCCTTCCTCAGTTGTTCATCAATCCTTCCTCTGCCTTTCATCGCTCCTTCCTCAATTGGCAATCACTCCTTCCTCTGTAATTCATCGCTCCTTCCTCGGTTGATCATCAAACCGTTCTCTGTCATTCATCACACTTTCCTGAATTGTTCATCACTCCTTCCTCTGACATTCATCACTCCTTCCTTTGTCATTCATTGCTTCTTCCTCTGTTGTTCATCAGTACTCCCTCTTTCATCGCTCGTTACTCAATTGTTCATCAATCCCTCCTGTCATTCATCGCTCCTTCCTCAATTGTTCTTCCCTCATTCATCTGTCATTCATTGCTCCTTCCTCAATTGCTCATTACCCCTTCCTCTGTTGCTCATCAATCCTTCCGCAATTATTCATCAATCCTTCCTCTGTCATTCATCACTCCTTCCTCTGTTGTTCATTAACCCTTCCTCTGTCATTCATCGCTCCTTCCGCAATTGTTCATCAAACCTGCCTCTGTCATTCAGTGCTCCTTCCTCGGTTGATCATCAAACCGTTCTCTGTCATTCATCGCTTCTTCCCGAATTGCTCATCACTCCTTCCTCTGACATTCATCACTCCTTCCTTTGTCATTCATTGCTTCTTCCTCAGTTGATCATCAACCTTCCTCTGTCATTCATCGCTCCTTCCTCTGTTGTTCATCAGTCCTCCCTCTTTCATCGCTCGTTACTCAATTGTTCATCAATCCCTCCTGTCATTCATCACTCCTTCCTCAATTGTTCTTCCCTCATTCATCTGTCATTCATTGCTCCTTCCTCAATTGCTCATTACCCCTTCCTCTGTTGTTCATTAATCCTTCCTCAATTGTTCATCACCCCTTCCTCTGTTGCTCATCAATCCTTCCGCAATTATTCATCAATCCTTCCTCTGTCATTCATCACTCCTTCCTCTGTTGTTCATCAATCCTTCATCTGTCATTCATTGCTCCTTCCTCTGTTGTTCATTAACACTTCCTCTGTCATTCATCGCTCCATCCGCAATTGTTCATCAATCCTGCCTCTGTCATTCAGTGCTCCTTCCTATGCAATTCATCACTCTTTCAGCATTTGTTCATCAATCCATCCTCTGTCATTCATCAGTCCTTCCTTTGTCATTCATTGCTCGTTCCTCAGTTCTTCATCACTCCTTCCTCTGTCATTCATCGCTCCTTCCTCTGTTGATCATCAATCCTTCCTCTGTCATTCATGGCTCGTTCTTCAATTGTTCATTAATCCTTCCTCTGTCATTCATTTCTCCTTACTCTGTTGTTCATCAATACTTTCTCTGTCTTTCCTCGCTCCTACCTCAGTTGCTCATCACTCTTCCTCTGTCATTCATCGCTTCTTCCTGAATTGTTCATCACTCCTTCCTCTGTCATTCATACCTCCTTACTCTGCTGATCATCACTCCTTCCTCTGTCATTCATCGCTACTTCCTCAATTGTTCCTCACTCCTTCCTCTGTCATTCATCGCTCCATCCTCAGTTGATCATCACTCTTCCTCTGTCATTCATCGCTTCTTCCTGAATAGTTCAGCACTACTTCCTCTGTCATTCATCGATCCTTGCTCAATTGTACATCATTTGTTTCTCTGTCGTTCGTCTCTGCTTCCTATCCCATTCATCGCTCCATCCTGAATTGTTCATCAATCCTTCCTCTGTCATTCATCACTCCTTCCACTGTTGTTCATCAATCCTACCTTTGTCATTCATCGCTTATTACTCAAATGTTCATCAATCTCTCCTCTGTCATTCATCGCTATTTCCTGAATTGTTCATCACTCCTTCCTCTGTCGTTCATCACACCTTCCTCAGTTGTCCATTACTCCTTCCTCTGTCATTCATACCTCCTTAGTCTGTTGATCATCACTCCTTCCTCTGTCATTCATCGCTACTTCCTCAATTGTTCCTCACTCCTTCCTGTGTCATTCATCGCTCCTTCATCAGTTGATCATCACTCTTCCTCTGTCATTCATCGCTCCTTCCTCTGTTAATCATCAATCCTTCCTCTGTCATTCATCGCTCCTTCCTCTGTCATTCATCACTCTTTCCTCAGTTGTTCATTAATCCTTCCTCTGTCATTCATTTCTCCTTCCTCTGTTGCTCATCAATCCTTCCTCTTTCTTTCATCGCTCCTACCTCAGTTGCTCATCTCTCTTCCTCTGTCATTCATCGCTTCTTCCTGAATAGTTCATCGCTCCTTCCTCTGTCATTCATCGATCCTTGCTCAATTGTACATCGCTCGTTTCTCTGTTGTTCGTCTCTCCTTCCTATCTCATTCATCGCTCCTACATGAGTTGTTCATCAATCCTTCCTCTGTCATTCATCACTCCTTCCACTGTTGTTCATCAATCCTTCCTCTGTCATTCATCGCTCTTTCCTCTGTTGTTAATCAATCCTCCCTCTGTCATTCATCGCTTCTTCCTGAATAGTTCATCACTCCTTCCTCTGTCATTCATCAATCCTTGCACAATTGTACATCGCTCGTTTCTCTGTTGTTCGTCTCTCCTTCCTATCTCATTCATCGCTCCTACATGAATTGTTCATCAATCCTTCCTCTGTCATTCATCACTCCTTCCACTGTTGTTCATCAATTCTTACTCTGTCATTCATCGCTTATTCCTCAAATGTTCATCAATCTTTCCTCTGTCATTCATTCCTCCTTCCTCAGTTGATCATCACTCTTCCTATGACATTCATCGTTTCTTCCTGAATTGTTCATCACTCCTTCCTCTGTCATTCATCGCTCTTTCCTCAATTGTTCATCAATCCTCCTCTGTCATTCATCACTACTTCCTGTGTTGTTCTTCAATTCTTCCTCTGTCATTCATCACTCCTTCCTCTGTTGATCATTAATCCATCCTCTGCCATTCACCGCTCCTTCCTCAGTTGTTCATCAATCCTTCCTCTGCCTTTCATCGCTCCTTCCTCAATTGGCAATCACTCCTTCCTCTGTAATTCATCGCTCCTTCCTCGGTTGATCATCAAACCGTTCTCTGTCATTCATCGCTTCTTCCCGAATTGCTCATCACTCCTTCCTCTGACATTCATCACTCCTTCCTTTGTCATTCATTGCTTCTTCCTCAGTTGTTCATCAGTCCTCCCTCTTTCATCGCTCGTTACTCAATTGTTCATCAATCCCTCCTGTCATTCATCGCTC
Organism: Hypanus sabinus; assembly: GCF_030144855.1. Taxonomy (NCBI): domain Eukaryota; kingdom Metazoa; phylum Chordata; class Chondrichthyes; order Myliobatiformes; family Dasyatidae; genus Hypanus; species Hypanus sabinus. Next base: position 66,900,899 of record NC_082724.1, on the reverse strand, counting down.
CTTCCTCAATTGTTCTTCCCTCATTCATCTGTCATTCATTGCTCCTTCCTAAATTGCTCATTTCCCCTTCCTCTGTTGTTCATTAATCCTTCCTCAATTGTTCATCACTCCTTCCTCTGTTGCTCATCAATCCTTCCGCAATTATTCATCAATCCTTCCTCTGTCATTCATCACTCCTTCCTCTGTTGTTCATCAATCCTTAATCTGTCATTCATTGCTCCTTCCTCTGTTGTTCATTAACCCTTCCTCTGTCATTCATTGCTCCTTCCGCAATTGTTCATCAATCCTGCCTCTGTCATTCAGTGCTCCTTCCTCTGCAATTCATCACTCTTTCAGCATTTGTTCATCAATTCATCCTCTGTCATTCATCGATCCTTGCTCAATTGTACATCGCTCGTTTCTCTGTTGTTTGTCTCTCCTTCCTATCTCATTCATCGCTCCTACATGAATTGTTCATCAATCCTTCCTCTGTCATTCATCACTCCTTCCACTGTTGTTCAACAATTCTTACTCTGTCATTCATCGCTACTTCCTCAATTGTTCCTCACTCCTTCCTCTGTCATTCATCGCTCCTTCCTCTGTTGATCATCAAACCTTCCTATGTCATTCATCACTCGTTCCTCAATGGTTCATTAATCCTTCCTCTGTCATTCATTTCTCCTTCCTCTGTTGTTCATCAATTCTTCCTCTGTCTTTCATCGCTCCTACCTCAGTTGCTCATCACTCTTCCTCTGTCATTCATCGCTTCTTCCTGAATTGTTCATCACTCCTTCCTCTGTCATTCATACCTCCTTACTGTGCTGATCATCACTCCTTCCTTTATCATTCATCGCTACTTCCTCAATTGCTCCTCACACCTTCATCCGTCATTCATCACTCCTTCCTCAGTTGATCATCACTCTTCCTCTGTCATTCATCACTTCTTCCTGAATAGTTCAGCACTACTTCCTCTGTCATTCATCACTCCTTCCACTGTTGTTCATCAATCCTACCTTTGTCATTCATCGCTTATTCCTCAAATGTTCATCAATCTCTCCTCTGTCATTCATCGCTATTTCCTGAATTGTTCATCACTCCTTCCTCTGTCGTTCATCACACCTTCCTCAGTTGTCCATTACTCCTTCCTCTGTCATTCGTACCTCCTTAGTCTGTTGATCATCACTCCTTCCTCTGTCATTCATCGCTACATCCTCAATTGTTCCTCACTCCTTCCTCTGTCATTCATCGCTCCTTCATCAGTTGATCATCACTCTTCCTCTGTCATTCATCACTTCTTCCTGAATAGTTCATCACTCCTTCCTCTGTCATTCCTCGATCCTTGCTCAATTGTACATCCCTCCTTCCTCTGTCATTCATCGCTCCTTCCTCTGTTAATCATCAATCCTTCCTCTGTCATTCATCGCTCCTTCCTCTGTCATTCATCACTCTTTCCTCAGTTGTTCATTAGTCCTTCCTCTGTCATTCATTTCTCCTTCCTCTGTTGTTCATCAATCCTTCCTCTGTCTTTCATCGCTTCTTCCTGAATAGTTCATCGCTCCTTCCTCTGTCATTCATCGATCCTTGCTCAATTGTACATCGCTCGTTTCTCTGTTGTTCGTCTCTCCTTCCTATCTCATTCATCGCTCCTACATGAGTTGTTCATCAATCCTTCCTCTGTCATTCATCACTCCTTCCACTGTTGTTCATCAATCCTTCCTCTGTCATTCATCGCTTATTCCTCAAATGTTCATCAATCTTTCCTCTGTCATTCATCGCTCTTTCCTCTGTTGTTAATCAATCCTTCCTCTGTCATTCATCGCTTCTTCCTGAATAATTTATCACTCCTTCCTCTGTCATTCATCGATCCTTGCTCAATTGTACATCGCTCGTTTCTCTGTTGTTCGTCTCTCCTTCCTATCTCATTCATCGCTCCTACATGAATTGTTCATCAATCCTTCCTCTGTCATTCATCGCTACTTCCTCAATTGTTCATCACTCCTTCCTCTGTCATTCATTGCTCCTTCCTCAGTTGATCATCACTCTTCCTATGACATTCATCGTTTCTTCCTGAATTGTTCATCACTCCTTCCTCTGTCATTCATCGCTCCTTCCTCTGTCATTCATCACTCTTTCCTCAGTTGTTCATTAATCCTTCCTCTGTCATTCATTTCTCCTTCCTCTGTTGCTCATCAATCCTTCCCCTGTCTTTCATCGCTCCTACCTCAGTTGATCATCACTCTTCCTCTGTCATTCATCGCTTCTTCCTGAATAGTTCATCACTCCTTCCTCTGTCATTCATCGATCCTTGCTCAATTGTACATCACTTGTTTCTCTGTCGTTCGTCTCTCCTTCCTATCTCATTCATCGCTCCATCCTGAATTGTTCCTCACTTCTTCCTCCGTCATTCATCACACCTTCCTCAGTTGATCATCACTCTTCCTCTGTCATTCATCGCTTCTTCCTGAATAGTTCATCACTCCTTCCTCTGTCATTCATCGATCCTTGCTCAATTGTACATCACTCGTTTCTCTGTTGTTCGTCTCTCCTTCCTATCTCATTCATCGCTCCTACATGAGTTGTTCATCAATCCTTCCTCTGTCATTCATCACTCCTTCCACTGTTCATCAATCCTTCCTCTGTCATTCATCGCTTATTCCTCAAATGTTCATCAATCTTTCCTCTGTCATTCATCGCTCTTTCCTCTGTTGTTAATCAATCCTTCCTCTGTCATTCATCGCTTCTTCCTGAATAGTTCATCACTCCTTCCTCTGTCATTCATCGATCCTTGCTCAATTGTACATCGCTCGTTTCTCTGTTGTTCGTCTCTCCTTCCTATCTCATTCATCGCTCCTACATGAATTGTTCATCAATCCTTCCTCTGTCATTCATCACTCCTTCCACTGTTGTTCAACAATTCTTACTCTGTCATTCATCGCTACTTCCTCAATTGTTCCTCACTCCTTCCTCTGTCATTCATCGCTTATTCCTCTGTTGATCATCAAACCTTCCTCTGTCATTCATCACTCGTTCCTCAATGGTTCATTAATCCTTCTTCTGTCATTTATTTCTCCTTCCTCTGTTGTTCATCAATTCTTCCTCTGTCTTTCATCGCTCCTACCTCAGTTGCTCATCACTCTTCCTCTGTCATTCATCGCTTCTTCCTGAATTGTTCATCACTCCTTCCTCTGTCATTCATACCTCCTTACTGTGCTGATCATCACTCCTTCCTTTATCATTCATCGCTACTTCCTCAATTGCTCCTCACACCTTCCTCCGTCATTCATCACTCCTTCCTCAGTTGATCATCACTCTTCCTCTGTCATTCATCGCTTCTTCCTGAATAGTTCATTGCTCCTTCCTCTGTCATTCATCGATCCTTGCTCAATTGTACATCGCTCGTTTCTCTGTTGTTCGTCTCTCCTTCCTATCTCATTCATCGCTCCTACATGAGTTGTTCATCAATCCTTCCTCTGTCATTCATCACTCCTTCCACTGTTGTTCATCAATCCTTCCTCTGTCATTCATCGCTTATTCCTCAAATGATCATCAATCTTTCCTCTGTCATTCATCGCTCTTTCCTCTGTTGTTAATCAATCCTTCCTCTGTCATTCATCGCTTCTTCCTGAATAATTTATCACTCCTTCCTCTGTCATTCATCGATCCTTGCTCAATTTTACATCGCTCGTTTCTCTGTTGTTCGTCTCTCCTTCCTATCTCATTCATCACTCCTACATGAATTGTTCATCAATCCTTCCTCTGTCATTCATCACTCCTTCCACTGTTGTTCATCAATTTTTACTCTGTCATTCATCGCTTATTCCTCAAATGTTTATCAATCGTTCCTCTGTCATTCATCGCTCTTTCCTCTGTTGATCATCACTCCTTCCTCTGTCATTCATCGCTACTTCCTCAATTGATCCTCACACCTTCCTCTGTCATTCATTGCTCCTTCCTCAGTTGAACATCACTCTTCCTATGACATTCATCGTTTCTTCCTGAATTGTTCATCACTCCTTCCTCTGTCATTCATCGCTCCTTCCTCTGTCATTCATCACTCTTTCCTCAGTTGTTCATTAATCCTTCCTCTGTCATTCATTTCTCCTTCCTCTGTTGCTCATCAATCCTTCCTCTGTCTTTCATCGTTCCTACCTCAGTTGCTCATCACTCTTCCTCTGTCATTCATCGCTTCTTCCTGAATAGTTCAGCACTACTTCCTCTGTCATTCATCGATCCTTGCTGAATTGTACATCACTTGTTTCTCTGTCGTTCGTCTCTCCTTCCTATCTCATTCATCGCTCCATCCTGAATTGTTCATCAATCCTTCCTCTGTCATTCATCACTCCTTCCACTGTTGTTCATCAATCCTAACTTTGTCATTCATCGCTTATTCCTCAAATGTTCATCAATCTCTCCTCTGTCATTCATCGCTCTTTCCTGAATTGTTCATCACTCCTTCCTCTGTCATTCATCACACCTTTTTCAGTTGTCCATTACTCCTTCCTCTGTCATTCATACCTCCTTAGTCTGTTGATCATCACTCCTTCCTCTGTCATTCATCTCTACTTCCTCAATTGTTCCTCACTCCTTCCTCTGTCATTCATCGCTCCTTCATCAGTTGATCATCACTCTTCCTCTGTCATTCATCGCTTCTTCCTGAATAGTTCATCACTCCTTTCTCTGTCATTCCTCGATCCTTGCTCAATTGTACATCGCTCCTTCCTCTGTCATTCATCGCTCCTTCCTCTGTTAATCATCAATCCTTCCTCTGTCATTCATCGCTCCTTCCTCTGTCATTCATCACTCTTTCCTCAGTTGTTCATTAGTCCTTCCTCTGTCATTCATTTCTCCTTCCTCTGTTGTTCATCAATCCTTCCTCTGTCTTTCATCGTTCCTATCTCAGTTGCTCATCACTCTTCCTCTGTCATTCATCGCTTCTTCCTGAATAGTTCATCACTCCTTCCTCTGTCATTCATCGATCCTTGCTCAATTGTACATCACTCGTTTCTCTGTTGTTCGTCTCTCCTTCCTATCTCATTCATCGCTCCTACATGAGTTGTTCATCAATCCTTCCTCTGTCATTCATCACTCCTTCCACTGTTCATCAATCCTCCCTATGTCATTCATCGCTTCTTCCTCAAATGTTCATCAATCTTTCCTCTGTCATTCATCGCTCTTTCCTCTGTTGTTAATCAATCCTTCCTCTGTCATTCATCGCTTCTTCCTGAATACTTCATCACTCCTTCCTCTGTCATTCATCGATCCTTGCTCAATTGTACATCGCTCGTTTCTCTGTTGTTCGTCTCTCCTTCCTATCTCATTCATCGCTCCTACATGAATTGTTCATCAATCCTTCCTCTGTCATTCATCACTCCTTCCACTGTTGTTCAACAATTCTTACTCTGTCATTCATCGCTACTTCCTCAATTGTTCCTCACTCCTTCCTCTGTCATTCATTGCTCCTTCCTCAGTTGATCATCACTCTTCCTATGACATTCATCGTTTCTTCCTGAATTGTTCATCACTCCTTCCTCTGTCATTCATTGCTCCTTCCTCAGTTGATCATCACTCTTCCTATGACATTCATCATTTCTTCCTGAATTGTTCATCACTCCTTCCTCTGTCATTCATCGCTACTTCCTGAATTGTTCCTCACTTCTTCCTCCGTCATTCATCATACCTTCCTCAGTTGATCATCACTCTTCCTCTGTCATTCATCGCTTCTTCCTGAATAGTTCATCACTCATTCCTCTGTCATTCATCGATCCTTGCTCAATTGTACATCGCTCGTTTCTCTGTTGTTCGTCTCTCCTTCCTATCTCATTCATCGCTCCTACATGAATTGTTCATCAATCCTTCCTCTGTCATTCATCACTCCTTCCACTGTTGTTCATCAATCCTTCCTCTGTCATTCATCGCTTATTCCTCAAATGTTCATCAATCTTTCCTCTGTCATTCATCGCTCTTTCCTCTGTTGTTATTCAATCCTTCCTCTGTCATTCATCACTCTTTCCTCAATTGTTCATCACTCCTTCCTCTGTCATTCATCGCACCTTCCTCAGTTGTCCATTACTCCTTCCTCTGTCATTCATACCTCCTTGCTCAGTTGATCATCACTCCTTCCTCTGTCATTCATTCCTCCTTCCTCAGTTGATCATCACTCTTCCTATGACATTCATCATTTCTTCCTGAATTGTTCATCACTCCTTCCTCTGTCATTCATCGCTCTTTCCTCAATTGTTCATCAATCCTCCTCTGTCATTCATCGCTACTTCCTGTGTTGTTCTTCAATTCTTCCTCTGTCATTCATCACTCCTTCCTCTGTTGATCATTAATCCATCCTCTGCCATTCACCGCTCCTTCCTCAGTTGTTCATCAATCCTTCCTCTGTCTTTCATCGCTTCTTCCTCAATTGGCAATCACTCCTTCCTCTGTAATTCATCGCTCCTTCCTCGGTTGATCATCAAACCGTTCTCTGTCATTCATCGCTTCTTCCCGAATTGCTCATCACTCCTTCCTCTGACATTCATCACTCCTTCCTTTGTCATTCATTGCTTCTTCCTCAGTTGATCATCAACCTTCGTCTGTCATTCATCGCTCCTTTCTCTGTTGTTCATCAGTCCTCCCTCTTTCATCTCTCGTTACTCAATTGTTCATCAATCCCTCCTGTCATTCATTGCTCCTTCCTCAATTGCTCATTACCCCTTCCTCTGTTGTTCATCAATCCTTCCTCAATTGTTCATCAATCACTTCCTCTGTCATTCATCACTCCTTCCTCTGTTGTTCCTTAATCCTTCCTCTGTCATTCATCGCTCCTTACGCAATCGTTCATCAATCCTTCCTCTGTCATTCAGTGCTCCTTCCTCTGCAATTCATCACTTTGTCCTGAATTGTTCAATACACCTTCCTCTGTCATTCATCTCTCCTCCCTCGATTGTTCATCAATCCTTCCTCTGTCATTAATCGCTCGTTCCTCAATTATTCATTAATTCTTCCTCAGTCATTCATTTCTCCTTCCTCTGTTGTTCATCAATACTCCTCTTTCATTCATCACTACTTCCTGTGTTGTTCTGCAATTCTTCCTCTGTCATTCATCGCTCCTTCCTCTGTTGATCATCAAACCTTCCTCTGTCATTCATCACTCGTTTCTCAATGGTTCATTAATCCTTCCTCTGTCATTCATTTCTCATTCCTCTGTTGTTCATCAATTCTTCCTCTGTCTTTCATCGCTCCTACCTCAGTTGCTCATCACTCTTCCTCTGTCATTCATCGCTTCTTCCTGAATTGTTCATCACTCCTTCCTCTGTCATTCATACCTCCTTACTGTGCTGATCATCACTCCTTCCTTTATCATTCATCGCTACTTCCTCAATTGCTCCTCACACCTTCCTCCGTCATTCATCACTCCTTCCTCAGTTGATCATCACTCTTCCTCTGTCATTCATCGCTTCTTCCTGAATAGTTCAGCACTACTTCCTCTGACATTCATCGATCCTTGCTCAATTGTACATCACTTGTTTCTCTGTCGTTCGTCTCTCCTTCCTATCTCATTCATCGCTCCATCCTGAATTGTTCATCAATCCTTCCTCTGTCATTCATCACTCCTTCCACTGTTGTTCATCAATCCTACCTTTGTCATTCATCGCTTATTCCTCAAATGTTCATCAATCTCTCCTCTGTCATTCATCGCTCTTTCCTGAATTGTTCATCACCCCTTCCTCTGTCATTCATCACACCTTCCTCAGCTGTCCATTACTCCTTCCTCTGGCATTCATACCTCCTTAGTCTGTTGATCATCACTCCTTCCTCTGTCATTCATCGCTACTTCCTCAATTGTTCCTCACTCCTTCCTCTGTCATTCATCGCTCCTTCATCAGTTGATCATCACTCTTCCTCTGTCATTCATCGCTTCTTCCTGAATAGTTCATCACTGCTTTCTCTGTCATTCCTCGATCCTTGCTCAATTGTACATCCCTCCTTCCTCTGTCATTCATCATTCCTTCCTCTGTTAATCATCAATCCTTCCTCTGTCATTCATCGCTCCTTCCTCTGTCATTCATCACTCTTTCCTCAGTTGTTCATTAGTCCTTCCTCTGTCATTCATTGCTCCTTACGCAATTGTTCATCAATCCTTCCTCTGTCATTCAGTGCTCCTCCCTCTGCAATTCATCACTTTGTCCTAAATTGTTCAATACTCCTTCCTCTGTCATTCATCTCTCCTTCCACTGTTGTTCATCAATCCTACCTTTGTCATTCATCGCTTATTCCTCAAATGTTCATCAATCTCCCCTCTGTCATTCATTGCTCTTTCCTGAATTGTTCATCACCACTTCCTCTGTCATTCATCACACCTTCCTCAGTTGTCCATTACTCCTTCCTCTGTCATTCATACCTCCTTAGTCTGTTGATCATCACTCCTTCCTCTGTCATTCATCGCTACTTCCTCAATTGTTCCTCACTCCTTCCTCTGTCATTCATCGCTCCTTCATCAGTTGATCATCACTCTTCCTCTGTCATTCATCGCTTCTTCCTGAATAGTTCATCACTCCTTTCTCTGTCATTCCTCGATCCTTGCTCAATTGTACATCCCTCCTTCCTCTGTCATTCATCGCTCCTTCCTCTGTCATTCATCACTCTTTCCTCAGTTGTTCATTAGTCCTTCCTCTGTCATTCATTTCTCCTTCCTCTGTTGTTCATCAATCCTTCCTCTGTCTTTCATCGCTCCTACCTCAGTTGCTCATCACTCCTTCCTCTGTCATTCCTCGATCCTTGCTCAATTGTACATCACTCATGTGTTGTACTGCAATTCTTCCTCTGTCATTCATCGCTCCTTCCTCTGTTGATCATCAAACCTTCCTCTGTCAATCATCGCTCGTTCCTCAATGGTTCATTAATCCTTCCTCTGTCTTTCATCGCTCCTACCTCAGTTGCTCATCACTCCTTCCTCTGTCATTCCTCGATCCTTGCTCAATTGTACATCACTCATGTGTTGTACTGCAATTCTTCCTCTGTCATTCATCGCTCCTTCCTCTGTTGATCATCAATTCTTCCTCTGTCTTTCATCGCTCCTTCCTCAGTTGCTCATCATTCTTCCTCTGTCATTCATCGCTTCTTCCTGAATTGTTCATCACTCCTTCCTCTGTCATTCATCGATCCTTGCTCAATTGTACATCGCTCGTTTCTCTGTTGTTCGTCTCTCCTTCCTATCTCATTCATCGCTCCTACATGAGTTGTTCATCAATCCTTCCTCTGTCATTCATCACTCCTTCCACTGTTGTTCATCAATTCTTACTCTGTCATTCATCGCTTCTTCCTGAATAGTTCATCGCTCCTTCCTCTGTCATTCATCGATCCTTGCTCAATTGTACATCGCTCGTTTCTCTGTTGTTCGTCTCTCCTTCCTATCTCATTCATCGCTCCTACATGAGTTGTTCATCAATCCTTCCTCTGTCATTCATCACTCCTTCCACTGTTGTTCATCAATCCTTCCTCTGTCATTCATCGCTTATTCCTCAAACGTTCATCAATCTTTCCTCTGTCATTCATCGCTCTTTCCTCTGTTGTTAATCAATCCTTCCTCTGTCATTCATCGCTTCTTCCTGAATAGTTCATCACTCCTTCCTCTGTCATTCATCGATCCTTGCTCAATTGTACATCGCTCGTTTCTCTGTTGTTCGTCTCTCCTTCCTATCTCATTCATCGCTCCTACCTGAATTGTTCATCAATCCTTCCTCTGTCATTCATCACTCCTTCCACTGTTGTTCATCAATCCTTCCTCTGTCATTCATCGCTTATTCCTCAAATGTTCTTCAATCTTTCCTCTGTCATTCATCGCTCTTTCCTCTGTTGTTAATCAATCCTTCCTCTGTCATTCATCACTCTTTCCGCAATTGTTCATCACTCCTTCCTCTGTCATTCATCGCACCTTCCTCAGTTGTCCATTACTCCTTCCTCTGTCATTCATACCTCCTTACTCTGTTGATCATCACTCCTTCCTCTGTCATTCTTCGCTACTTCCTCAATTGTTCCTCACTCCTTCCTCTGTCATTCATTCCTCCTTCCTCAGTTGATCATCACTCTTCCTATGACATTCATCATTTCTTCTTGAATTGTTCATCACTCCTTCCTCTGTCATTCATCGCTCTTTCCTCAATTATTCATCAATCCTCCTCTGTCATTCATCGCTACTTCCTGTGTTGTTTTTCAATCCTTCCTCTGTCTTTCATCGCTCCTACCTCAGTTGCTCATCACTCTTCCTCTGTCATTCATCGCTTCTTCCTGAATAGTTCATCACTCCTTCCTCTGTCATTCCTCGATCCTTGCTCAATTGTACATCACTCGTGTGTTGTACTGCAATTCTTCCTCTGTCATTCATCGCTCCTTCCTCTGTTGATCATCAAACCTTCCTCTGTCATTCATCGCTCGTTCCTCAATGGTTCATTAATCCTTCCTCTGTCATTCATTTCTCCTTCCTCTGTTGTTCATCAATTCTTCCTCTATCTTTCATCGCTCCTACCTCAGTTGCTCATCATTCTTCCTCTGTCATTCATCGCTTCTTCCACTGTTGTTCATCAATCCTTCCTCTGTCATTCATCGCTTATTCCTCAAACGTTCATCAATCTTTCCTCTGTCATTCATCGCTCTTTCCTCTGTTGTTAATCAATCCTTCCTCTGTCATTCATCGCTTCTTCCTGAATAGTTCATCACTCCTTCCTCTGTCATTCATCGATCCTTGCTCAATTGTACATCGCTCGTTTCTCTGTTGTTCGTCTCTCCTTCCTATCTCATTCATCGCTCCTACCTGAATTGTTCATCAATCCTTCCTCTGTCATTCATCACTCCTTCCACTGTTGTTCATCAATCCTTCCTCTGTCATTCATCGCTTATTCCTCAAATGTTCATCAATCTTTCCTCTGTCATTCATCGCTCTTTCCTCTGTTGTTAATCAATCCTTCCTCTGTCATTCATCACTCTTTCCGCAATTGTTCATCACTCCTTCCTCTGTCATTCATCGCACCTTCCTCAGTTGTCCATTACTCCTTCCTCTGTCATTCATACCTCCTTACTCTGTTGATCATCACTCCTTCCTCTGTCATTCTTCGATACTTCCTCAATTGTTCCTCACTCCTTCCTCTGTCATTCATTCCTCCTTCCTCAGTTGATCATCACTCTTCCTATGACATTCATCGTTTCTTCTTGAATTGTTCATCACTCCTTCCTCTGTCATTCATCGCTCTTTCCTCAATTATTCATCAATCCTCCTCTGTCATTCATCGCTACTTCCTGTGTTGTTCTTCAATTCTTCCTCTGTCATTCATCACTCCTTCCTCTGTTGATCATTAATCCATCCTCTGCCATTCACCGCTCCTTCCTCAGTTGTTCATCAATACTTCCTCTGTCTTTCATCGCTACTTCCTCAATTGGCAATCACTCCTTCCTCTGTAATTCATCGCTCCTTCCTCGGTTGATCATCAAACCGTTCTCTGTCATTCATCGCTTCTTCCCGAATTACTCATCACTCCTTCCTCTGACATTCATCACTCCTTCCTTTGTCATTCATTGCTTCTTCCTCAGTTGATCATCAACCTTCCTCTGTCATTCATCGCTCCTTCCTCTGTTGTTCATCAGTCCTCCTTCTTTCATCGCTCGTTACTCAATTGTTCATCAATCCCTCCTGTCATTCATCGCTCCTTCCTCAATTGTTCTTCCCTCATTCATCTGTCATTCATTGCTCCTTCCTCAATTGCTCATTACCCCTTCCTCTGTTGTTCATTAATCCTTCCTCAATTGTACATCAATCACTTCCTCTGTCATTCATCACTCCTTCCTCTGTTGTCCATCAATCCTTCCTCAATTCTACATCAATCACTTCCTCTGTCATTCATCACTCCTTCCTCTGTTGTTCATTAATCCTTCCTCTGTCATTCATTGCTCCTTACGCAATTGTTCATCAATCCTTCCTCTGTCATTCATCTCTCCTTCCACTGTTGTTCATCAATCCTACCTTTGTCATTCATCGCTTATTCCTCAAATGTTCATCAATCTCTCCTCTGTCATTCATCGCTCTTTCCTGAATTGTTCATCACCCCTTCCTCTGTCATTCATCACACCTTCCTCAGTTGTCCATTACTCCTTCCTCTGTCATTCATACCTCCTTAGTCTGTTGATCATCTTCCTCTGTCATTCATCGCTACTTCCTCAATTGTTCCTCACTCCTTCCTCTGTCATTCATCGCTCTTTCATCAGTTGATCATCACTCTTCCTCTGTCATTCATCGCTTCTTCCTGAATAGTTCATCACTCCTTTCTCTGTCATTCCTCGATCCTTGCTCAATTGTACATCCCTCCTTCCTCTGTCATTCATCGCTCCTTCCTCTGTTAATCATCAATCCTTCCTCTGTCATTCATCGCTCCTTCCTCTGTCATTCATCACTCTTTCCTCAGTTGTTCAATACTCCTTCCTCTGTCATTCATCTCTCCTTCCACTGTTGTTCATCAATCCTACCTTTGTCATTCATCGCTTATTCCTCAAATGTTCATCAATCTCTCCTCTGTCATTCATCGCTCTTTCCTGAATTGTTCATCACCCCTTCCTCTGTCATTCATCACACCTTCCTCAGTTGTCCATTACTCCTTCCTCTGTCATTCATACCTCCTTAGTCTGTTGATCATCACTCCTTCCTCTGTCATTCATCGCTACTTCCTCAATTGTTCCTCACTCCTTCCTCTGACATTCATCGCTCCTTCATCAGTTGATCATCACTCTTCCTCTGTCATTCATCGCTTCTTCCTGAATACTTCATCACTCCTTTCTCTGTCATTCCTCGATCCTTGCTCAATTGTACATCCCTCCTTCCTCTGTTAATCATCAATCCTTCCTCTGTCATTCATCGCTCCTTCCTCTTTCATTCATCACTCTTTCCTCAGTTGTTCATTAGTCCTTCCTCTGTCATTCATTTCTCCTTCCTCTGTTGTTCATCAATCCTTCCTCTGTCTTTCATCGCTCCTACCTCAGTTGCTCATCACTCTTCCTCTGTCATTCATCGCTTCTTCCTGAATAGTTCATCGCTCCTTCCTCTGTCATTCATCGATCCTTGCTCAATTCTACATCGCTCGTTTCTCTGTTGTTCGTCTCTCCTTCCTATCTCATTCATCGCTCCTACATGAGTTGTTCATCAATCCTTCCTCTGTCATTCATCACTCCTTCCACTGTTGTTCATCAATCCTTCCTCTGTCATTCATCGCTTATTCCTCAAATGTTCATCAATCTTTCCTCTGTCATTCATCGCTCTTTCCTCTGTTGTTAATCAATCCTTCCTCTGTCATTCATCGCTTCTTCCTGAATAGTTCATCACTCCTTCCTCTGTCATTCATCGATCCTTGCTCAATTGTACATCGCTCGTTTCTCTGTTGTTCGTCTCTCCTTCCTATCTCATTCATCGCTCCTACATGAGTTGTTCATCAATCCTTCCTCTGTCATTCATCACTCCTTCCACTGTTGTTCATCAATTCTTACTCTGTCATTCATCGCTTATTCCTCAAATGTTCATCAATCTTTCTACTGTCATTCATCGCTCTTTCCTCTGTTGATCATCACTCCTTCCTCTGTCATTCATCGCTACTTCCTCAATTGTTCCTCACTCCTTCCTCTGTCATTCATTGCTCCTTCCTCAGTTGATCATCACTCTTCCTATGACATTCATCGTTTCTTCCTGAATTGTTCATCACTCCTTCCTCTGTCATTCATCGCTCCTTCCTCTGTCATTCATCACTCTTTCCTCAGATGTTCATTAATCCTTCCTCTGTCATTCATTTCTCCTTCCTCTGTTGTTCATCAATCCTTCCTCTGGCTTTCATCGCTCCTACCTCAGGTGCTCATCACTCTTCCTCTGTCATTCATCGCTTCTTCCTCAATTGTTTATCACTCCTTCCTCTGTCATATATGCCTCCTTACTCTGCTGATCATCACTCCTTCCTCTGTCATTCATCGCTACTTCCTGAATTGTTCCTCACTTCTTCCTCCGTCATTCATCACACCTTCCTCAGTTGATCATCACTCTTCCTCTGTCATTCATCGCTTCTTCCTGAATAGTTCATCACTCCTTCCTCTGTCATTCATCGATCCTTGCTCAATTGTACATCGCTCGTTTCTCTGTTGTTCGTCTCTCCTTCCTATCTCATTCATCGCTCCTACATGAATTGTTCATCAATCCTTCCTCTGTCATTCATCACTCCTTCCACTGTTGTTCATCAATCCTTCCTCTGTCATTCATCGCTTATTCCTCAAATGTTCATCAATCTTTCCTCTGTCATTCATCGCTCTTTACTCTGTTGTTAATCAAACCTTCCTCTGTCATTCATCACTCTTTCCTCAATTGTTCATCACTCCTTCCTCTGTCATTCATCGCACCTTCCTCAGTTGTCCATTACTCCTTCCTCTGTCATTCATACCTCCTTACTCTGTTGATCATCACTCCTTCCTCTGTCATTCATCGCTACTTCCTCAATTGTTCCTCACTCCTTCCTCTGTCATTCATTCCTCCTTCCTCAGTTGATCATCACTCTTCCTATGACATTCATCGTTTCTTCCTGAATTGTTCATCACTCCTTCCTCTGTCATTCATCGCTCTTTCCTCAATTATTCATCAATCCTCCTCTGTCATTCATCGCTACTTCCTGTGTTGTTCTTCAATTCTTCCTCTGTCATTCATCACTCCTTCCTCTGTTGATCATTAATCCATCCTCTGCCATTCACCGCTCCTTCCTCAGTTGTTCATCAATCCTTCCTCTGTCTTTCATCGCTTCTTCCTCAATTGGCAATCACTCCTTCCTCTGTAATTCATCGCTCCTTCCTCGGTTGATCATCAAACCGTTCTCTGTCATTGATCGCTTCTTCCCGAATTGCTCATCACTCCTTCCTCTGACATTCATCACTCCTTCCTTTGTCATTCATTGCTTCTTCCTCAGTTGATCATCAACCTTCGTCTGTCATTCATCGCTCCTTTCTCTGTTGTTCATCAGTCCTCCCTCTTTCATCTCTCGTTACTCAATTGTTCATCAATCCCTCCTGTCATTCATTGCTCCTTCCTCAATTGCTCATTACCCCTTCCTCTGTTGTTCATTAATCATTCCTCAATTGTTCATCAATCACTTCCTCTGTCATTCATCACTCCTTCCTCTGTTGTTCATCAATCCTTCCTCAATTGTACATCAATCACTTCCTCTGTCATTCATCACTCCTTCCTCTGTTGTTCCTTAATCCTTCCTCTGTCATTCATCGCTCCTTACGCAATCGTTCATCAATCCTTCCTCTGTCATTCAGTGCTCCTTCCTCTGCAATTCATCACTTTGTCCTGAATTGTTCAATACACCTTCCTCTGTCATTCATCTCTCCTCCCTCGATTGTTCATCAATCCTTCCTCTGTCATTAATCGCTCGTTCCTCAATTATTCATTAATTCTTCCTCAGTCATTCATTTCTCCTTCCTCTGTTGTTCATCAATACTCCTCTTTCATTCATCACTACTTCCTGTGTTGTTCTGCAATTCTTCCTCTGTCATTCATCGCTCCTTCCTCTGTTGATCATCAAACCTTCCTCTGTCATTCATCACTCGTTTCTCAATGGTTCATTAATCCTTCCTCTGTCATTCATTTCTCATTCCTCTGTTGTTCATCAATTCTTCCTCTGTCTTTCATCGCTCCTACCTCAGTTGCTCATCACTCTTCCTCTGTCATTCATCGCTTCTTCCTGAATTGTTCATCACTCCTTCCTCTGTCATTCATACCTCCTTACTGTGCTGATCATCACTCCTTCCTTTATCATTCATCGCTACTTCCTCAATTGCTCCTCACACCTTCCTCCGTCATTCATCACTCCTTCCTCAGTTGATCATCACTCTTCCTCTGTCATTCATCGCTTCTTCCTGAATAGTTCAGCACTACTTCCTCTGACATTCATCGATCCTTGCTCAATTGTACATCACTTGTTTCTCTGTCGTTCGTCTCTCCTTCCTATCTCATTCATCGCTCCATCCTGAATTGTTCATCAATCCTTCCTCTGTCATTCATCACTCCTTCCACTGTTGTTCATCAATCCTACCTTTGTCATTCATCGCTTATTCCTCAAATGTTCATCAATCTCTCCTCTGTCATTCATCGCTCTTTCCTGAATTGTTCATCACCCCTTCCTCTGTCATTCATCACACCTTCCTCAGCTGTCCATTACTCCTTCCTCTGGCATTCATACCTCCTTAGTCTGTTGATCCTCACTCCTTCCTCTGTCATTCATCGCTCCTTCATCAGTTGATCATCACTCTTCCTCTGTCATTCATCGCTTCTTCCTGAATAGTTCATCACTGCTTTCTCTGTCATTCCTCGATCCTTGCTCAATTGTACATCCCTCCTTCCTCTGACATTCATCGTTCCTTCCTCTGTTAATCATCAATCCTTCCTCTGTCATTCATCGCTCCTTCCTCTGTCATTCATCACTCTTTCCTCAGTTGTTCATTAGTCCTTCCTCTGTCATTCATTGCTCCTTACGCAATTGTTCATCAATCCTTCCTCTGTCATTCAGTGCTCCTTCCTCTGCAATTCATCACTTTGTCCTAAATTGTTCAATACTCCTTCCTCTGTCATTCATCTCTCCTTCCACTGTTGTTCATCAATCCTACCTTTGTCATTCATCGCTTATTCCTCAAATGTTCATCAATCTCTCCTCTGTCATTCATTGCTCTTTCCTGAATTGTTCATCACCACTTCCTCTGTCATTCATCACACCTTCCTCAGTTGTCCATTACTCCTTCCTCTGTCATTCATACCTCCTTAGTCTGTTGATCATCACTCCTTCCTCTGTCATTCATCGCTACTTCCTCAATTGTTCCTCACTCCTTCCTCTGTCATTCATCGCTCCTTCATCAGTTGATCATCACTCTTCCTCTGTCATTCATCGCTTCTTCCTGAATAGTTCATCACTCCTTTCTCTGTCATTCCTCGATCCTTGCTCAATTGTACATCCCTCCTTCCTCTGTCATTCATCGCTCCTTCCTCTGTTAATCATCAATACTTCCTCTGTCATTCATCGCTCCTTCCTCTGTCATTCATCACTCTTTCCTCAGTTGTTCATTAGTCCTTCCTCTGTCATTCATTTCTCCTTCCTCTGTTGTTCATCAATCCTTCCTCTGTCTTTCATCGCTCCTACCTCAGTTGCTCATCACTCTTCCTCTGTCATTCATCGCTTCTTCCTGAATAGTTCATCACTCCTTCCTCTGTCATTCCTCGATCCTTGCTCAATTGTACATCACTCGTGTGTTGTACTGCAATTCTTCCTCTGTCATTCATCGCTCCTTCCTCTGTTGATTATCAAACCTTCCTCTGTCAATCATCGCTCATTCCTCAATGGTTCATTAATCCTTCCTCTGTCATTCATTTCTCCTTCCTCTGTTGTTCATCAATTCCTCCTCTGTCTTTCATCTCTCCT
The DNA here is from genome assembly GCF_030144855.1 of Hypanus sabinus. Lineage (NCBI taxonomy): Eukaryota > Metazoa > Chordata > Chondrichthyes > Myliobatiformes > Dasyatidae > Hypanus > Hypanus sabinus. The sequence goes on along the minus strand of NC_082724.1, from coordinate 66,883,449 downwards.
ACCTCAGTTGCTCATCATTCTTCCTCTGTCATTCATCGCTTCTTCCTGAATTGTTCATCACTCCTTCCTCTGTCATTCATCGATCCTTGCTCAATTGTACATCGCTCGTTTCTCTGTTGTTCGTCTCTCCTTCCTATCTCATTCATCGCTCCTACATGAGTTGTTCATCAATCCTTCCTCTGTCATTCATCACTCCTTCCACTGTTGTTCATCAATTCTTACTCTGTCATTCATCGCTTCTTCCTGAATAGTTCATCGCTCCTTCCTCTGTCATTCATCGATCCTTGCTCAATTGTACATCGCTCGTTTCTCTGTTGTTCGTCTCTCCTTCCTATCTCATTCATCGCTCCTACCTGAATTGTTCATCAATCCTTCCTCTGTCATTCATCACTCCTTCCACTGTTGTTCATCAATCCTTCCTCTGTCATTCATCGCTTATTCCTCAAATGTTCATCAATCTTTCCTCTGTCATTCATCGCTCTTTCCTCTGTTGTTAATCAATCCTTCCTCTGTCATTCATCACTCTTTCCGCAATTGTTCATCACTCCTTCCTCTGTCATTCATCGCACCTTCCTCAGTTGTCCATTACTCCTTCCTCTGTCATTCATACCTCCTTACTCTGTTGATCATCACTCCTTCCTCTGTCATTCTTCGCTACTTCCTCAATTGTTCCTCACTCCTTCCTCTGTCATTCATTCCTCCTTCCTCAGTTGATCATCACTCTTCCTATGACATTCATCGTTTCTTCTTGAATTGTTCATCACTCCTTCCTCTGTCATTCATCGCTCTTTCCTCAATTATTCATCAATCCTCCTCTGTCATTCATCGCTACTTCCTGTGCTGTTCTTCAATCCTTCCTCTGTCTTTCATCGCTCCTACCTCAGTTGCTCATCACTCTTCCTCTGTCATTCATCGCTTCTTCCTGAATAGTTCATCACTCCTTCCTCTGTCATTCCTCGATCCTTGCTCAATTGTACATCACTCGTGTGTTGTACAGCAATTCTTCCTCTGTCATTCATCGCTCCTTCCTCTGTTGATCATCAAACCTTCCTCTGTCATTCATCGCTCGTACCTCAATGGTTCATTAATCCTTCCTCTGTCATTCATTTCTCCTTCCTCTGTTGTTCATCAATTCTTCCTCTGTCTTTCATCGCTCCTACCTCAGTTGCTCATCATTCTTCCTCTGTCATTCATCGCTTCTTCCACTGTTGTTCATCAATCCTTCCTCTGTCATTCATCGCTTATTCCTCAAACGTTCATCAATCTTTCCTCTGTCATTCATCGCTCTTTCCTCTGTTGTTAATCAATCCTTCCTCTGTCATTCATCGCTTCTTCCTGAATAGTTCATCACTCCTTCCTCTGTCATTCATCGATCCTTGCTCAATTGTACATCGCTCGTTTCTCTGTTGTTCGTCTCTCCTTCCTATCTCATTCATTGCTCCTACCTGAATTGTTCATCAATCCTTCCTCTGTCATTCATCACTCCTTCCACTGTTGTTCATCAATCCTTCCTCTGTCATTCATCGCTTATTCCTCAAATGTTCATCAATCTTTCCTTTGTCATTCATCGCTCTTTCCTCTGTTGTCAATCAATCCTTCCTCTGTCATTCATCACTCTTTCCGCAATTGTTCATCACTCCTTCCTCTGTCATTCATCGCACCTTCCTCAGTTGTCCATTACTCCTTCCTCTGTCATTCATACCTCCTTACTCTGTTGATCATCACTCCTTCCTCTGTCATTCTTCGCTACTTCCTCAATTGTTCCTCACTCCTTCCTCTGTCATTCATTCCTCCTTCCTCAGTTGATCATCACTCTTCCTATGACATTCATCGTTTCTTCTTGAATTGTTCATCATTCCTTCCTCTGTCATTCATCGCTCTTTCCTCAATTATTCATCAATCCTCCTCTGTCATTCATCGCTACTTCCTGTGTTGTTCTTCAATTCTTCCTCTGTCATTCATCACTCCTTCCTCTGTTGATCATTAATCCATCCTCTGCCATTCACCGCTCCTTCCTCAGTTGTTCATCAATACTTCCTCTGTCTTTCATCGCTACTTCCTCAATTGGCAATCACTCCTTCCTCTGTAATTCATCGCTCCTTCCTCGGTTGATCATCAAACCGTTCTCTGTCATTCATCGCTTCTTCCCGAATTACTCATCACTCCTTCCTCTGACATTCATCACTCCTTCCTTTGTCATTCATTGCTTCTTCCTCAGTTGATCATCAACCTTCCTCTGTCATTCATCGCTCCTTCCTCTGTTGTTCATCAGTCCTCCTTCTTTCATCGCTCGTTACTCAATTGTTCATCAATCCCTCCTGTCATTCATCGCTCCTTCCTCAATTGTTCTTCCCTCATTCATCTGTCATTCATTGCTCCTTCCTCAATTGCTCATTACCCCTTCCTCTGTTGTTCATTAATCCTTCCTCAATTGTACATCAATCACTTCCTCTGTCATTCATAACTCCTTCCTCTGTTGTTCATCAATCCTTCCTCAATTATACATCAATCACTTCCTCTGTCATTCATCACTCCTTCCTCTGTTGTTCATTAATCCTTCCTCTGTCATTCATTGCTCCTTACGCAATTGTTCATCAATCCTTCCTCTGTCATTCAGTGCTCCTTCCTCTGCAATTCATCACTTTGTCCTAAATTGTTCAATACTCCTTCCTCTGTCATTCATCTCTCCTTCCACTGTTGTTCATCAATCCTACCTTTGTCATTCATCGCTTATTCCTCAAATGTTCATCAATCTCTCCTCTGTCATTCATCGCTCATTCCTGAATTGTTCATCACCCCTTCCTCTGTCATTCATCACACCTTCCTCAGTTGTCCATTACTCCTTCCTCTGTCATTCATACCTCCTTAGTCTGTTGATCATCACTCTTCCTCTGTCATTCATCGCTTCTTCCTGAATAGTTCATCACTCCTTTCTCTGTCATTCCTCGATCCTTGCACAATTGTACATCCCTCCTTCCTCTGTCATTCATCGCTCCTTCCTCTGTTAATCATCAATCCTTCCTCTGTCATTCATCGCTCCTTCCTCTGTCATTCATCACTCTTTCCTCAGTTGTTCAATACTCCTTCCTCTGTCATTCATCTCTCCTTCCACTGTTGTTCATCAATCCTACCTTTGTCATTCATCGCTTATTCCTCAAATGTTCATCAATCTCTCCTCTGTCATTCATCGCTCTTTCCTGAATTGTTCATCACCCCTTCCTCTGTCATTCATCACACCTTCCTCAGTTGTCCATTACTCCTTCCTCTGTCATTCATACCTCCTTAGTCTGTTGATCATCACTCCTTCCTCTGACATTCATCGCTACTTCCTCAATTGTTCCTCACTCCTTCCTCTGACATTCATCGCTCCTTCATCAGTTGATCATCACTCTTCCTCTGTCATTCATCGCTTCTTCCTGAATACTTCATCACTCCTTTCTCTGTCATTCCTCGATCCTTGCTCAATTGTACATCCCTCCTTCCTCTGTTAATCATCAATCCTTCCTCTGTCATTCATCGCTCCTTCCTCTGTCATTCATCACTCTTTCCTCAGTTGTTCATTAGTCCTTCCTCTGTCATTCATTTCTCCTTCCTCTGTTGTTCATCAATCCTTCCTCTGTCTTTCATCGCTCCTACCTCAGTTGCTCATCACTCTTCCTCTGTCATTCATCGCTTCTTCCTGAATAGTTCATCGCTCCTTCCTCTGTCATTCATCGATCCTTGCTCAATTGTATATCGCTCGTTTCTCTGTTGTTCGTCTCTCCTTCCTATCTCATTCATCGCTCCTACATGAGTTGTTCATCAATCCTTCCTCTGTCATTCATCACTCCTTCCACTGTTGTTCATCAATCCTTCCTCTGTCATTCATCGCTTATTCCTCAAATGTTCATCAATCTTTCCTCTGTCATTCATCGCTCTTTCCTCTGTTGTTAATCAATCCTTCCTCTGTCATTCATCGCTTCTTCCTGAATAGTTCATCACTCCTTCCTCTGTCATTCATCGATCCTTGCTCAATTGTACATCGCTCGTTTCTCTGTTGTTCGTCTCTCCTTCCTATCTCATTCATCGCTCCTACATGAGTTGTTCATCAATCCTTCCTCTGTCATTCATCACTCCTTCCACTGTTGTTCATCAATTCTTACTCTGTCATTCATCGCTTATTCCTCAAATGTTCATCAATCTTTCCACTGTCATTCATCGCTCTTTCCTCTGTTGATCATCACTCCTTCCTCTGTCATTCATCGCTACTTCCTCAATTGTTCCTCACTCCTTCCTCTGTCATTCATTGCTCCTTCCTCAGTTGATCATCACTCTTCCTATGACATTCATCGTTTCTTCCTGAATTGTTCATCACTCCTTCCTCTGTCATTCATCGCTCCTTCCTCTGTCATTCATCACTCTTTCCTCAGATGTTCATTAATCCTTCCTCTGTCATTCATTTCTCCTTCCTCTGTTGTTCATCAATCCTTCCTCTGGCTTTCATCGCTCCTACCTCAGGTGCTCATCACTCTTCCTCTGTCATTCATCTCTTCTTCCTCAATTGTTTATCACTCCTTCCTCTGTCATATATGCCTCCTTACTCTGCTGATCATCACTCCTTCCTCTGTCATTCATCGCTACTTCCTGAATTGTTCCTCACTTCTTCCTCCGTCATTCATCACACCTTCCTCAGTTGATCATCACTCTTCCTCTGTCATTCATCGCTTCTTCCTGAATAGTTCATCACTCCTTCCTCTGTCATTCATCGATCCTTGCTCAATTGTACATCGCTCGTTTCTCTGTTGTTCGTCTCTCCTTCCTATCTCATTCATCGCTCCTACATGAATTGTTCATCTATCCTTCCTCTGTCATTCATCACTCCTTCCACTGTTGTTCATCAATCCTTCCTCTGTCATTCATCGCTTATTCCTCAAATGTTCATCAATCTTTCCTCTGTCATTCATCGCTCTTTACTCTGTTGTTAATCAAACCTTCCTCTGTCATTCATCACTCTTTCCTCAATTGTTCATCACTCCTTCCTCTGTCATTCATCGCACCTTCCTCAGTTGTCCATTACTCCTTCCTCTGTCATTCATACCTCCTTACTCTGTTGATCATCACTCCTTCCTCTGTCATTCATCGCTACTTCCTCAATTGTTCCTCACTCCTTCCTCTGTCATTCATTCCTCCTTCCTCAGTTGATCATCACTCTTCCTATGACATTCATCGTTTCTTCCTGAATTGTTCATCACTCCTTCCTCTGTCATTCATCGCTCTTTCCTCAATTATTCATCAATCCTCCTCTGTCATTCATCGCTACTTCCTGTGTTGTTCTTCAATTCTTCCTCTGTCATTCATCACTCCTTCCTCTGTTCATCATTAATCCATCCTCTGCCATTCACCGCTCCTTCCTCAGTTGTTCATCAATCCTTCCTCTGTCTTTCATCGCTCCTTCCTCAATTGGCAATCACTCCTTCCTCTGTAATTCATCGCTCCTTCCTCGGATGATCATCAAACCGTTCTCTGTCATTCATCGCTTCTTCCCGAATTGTTCATCACTCCTTCCTCTGACATTCATCACTCCTTCCTTTGTCATTCATTGCTTCTTGCTCAGTTGATCATCAACCTTCCTCTGTCATTCATCGCTCCTTCCTCTGTTGTTCATCAGTCCTCCCTCTTTCATCGCTCGTTACTCAATTGTTCATCAATCCCTCCTGTCATTCATCGCTCCTTCCTCAATTGTTCTTCCCTCATTCATCTGTCATTCATTGCTCCTTCCTCAATTGCTCATTTCCCCTTCCTCTGTTGTTCATTAATCCTTCCTCAATTGTACATCAATCACTTCCTCTGTCATTCATCACTCCTTCCTCTGTTGTTCATCAATCCTTCCTCAATTGTACATCAATCACTTCCTCTGTCATTCATCACTCCTTCCTCTGTTGTTCATTAATCCTTCCTCTGTCATTCATCGCTCCTTACGCAATTGTTCATCAATCCTTCCTCTGTCATTCAGTGCTCCTTCCTCTGCAATTCATCACTTTGTCCTGAATTGTTCAATACTCCTTCCTCTGTCATTCATCTCTCCTCCCTCGATTGTTCATCAATCCTTCCTCTGTCATTAATCGCTCGTTCCTCAATTATTCATTAATTCTTCCTCAGTCATTCATTTCTCCTTCCTCTGTTGTTCATCAATACTCCTCTTTCATTCATCGCTACTTCCTGTGTTGTTCTGCAATTCTTCCTCTGTCAATCATCGCTCCTTCCTCTGTTGATCATCAAACCTTCCTCTGTCATTCATCACTCGTTCCTCAATGGTTCATTAATCCTTCCTCTGTCATTCATTTCTCCTTCCTCTGTTGTTCATCAATACTTCCTCTGTCTTTCATCGCTCCTACCTCAGTTGCTCATCACTCTTCCTCTGTCATTCATCGCTTCTTCCTGAATTGTTCATCACTCCTTCCTCTGTCATTCATACCTCCTTACTGTGCTGATCATCACTCCTTCCTTTATCATTCATCGCTACTTCCTCAATTGCTCCTCACACCTTCCTCCGTCATTCATCACTCCTTCCTCAGTTGATCATCACTCTTCCTCTGTGATTCATCGCTTCTTCCTGAATAGTTCAGCACTACTTCCTCTGTCATTCATCGATCCTTGCTCAATTGTACATCACTTGTTTCTCTGTCGTTCGTCTCTCCTTCCTATCTCATTAATCGCTCCATCCTGAATTGTTCATCAATCCTTCCTCTGTCATTCATCACTCCTTCCACTGTTGTTCATCAATTCTACCTTTGACATTCATCGCTTATTCCTCAAATGTTCATCAATCTCTCCTCTGTCATTCATCGCTCTTTCCTGAATTGTTCATCACTCCTTCCTCTGTCATTCATCACACCTTCCTCAGTTGTCCATTACTCCTTCCTCTGTCATTCATACCTCCTTAGTCTGTTGATCATCACTCCTTCCTCTGTCATTCATCGCTACTTCCTCAATTGTTCCTCACTCCTTCCTCTGTCATTCATTCCTCCTTACTGTGCTGATCATCACTCCTTCCTCTGTCATTCATCGCTTCTTCCTGAATAGATCATCACTCCATTCTCTGTCATTCCTCGATCCTTGCTCAATTGTACATCCCTCCTTCCTCTGTCATTCATCGCTCCTTCCTCTGTCATTCATCGCTCTTTCCTCTGTTGTTAATCAATCCTTCCTCTGTCATTCATCGCTCTTTCCTCTGTTGATCATCACTCCTTCCTCTGTCATTCATCGCTACTTCCTCAATTGTTCCTCACTCCTTCCTCTGTCATTCATTGCCCCTTCCTCAGTTGATCATCACTCTTCCTATGACATTCATCGTTTCTTCCTGAATTGTTCAACACTCCTTCCTCTGTCATTCATCGCTCCTTCCTCTGTCATTCATTTCTCCTTCCTCTGTTGCTCATCAATCCTTCCTCTTTCTTTCATCGCTCCTACCTCAGTTGCTCATCACTCTTCCTCTGTCATTCATCGCTTCTTCCTCAAATGTTCATCAATCTTTCCTCTGTCATTCATCGCTCCTTCCTCTGTTGTTCATCAGTCCTCCCTCTTTCATCGCTCGTTACTCAATTGTTCATCAATCCCTCCTGTCATTCATCGCTCCTTCCTCAATTGTTCTTCCCTCATTCATCTGTCATTCATTGCTCCTTCCTCAATTGCTCATTTCCCCTTCCTCTGTTGTTCATTAATCCTTCCTCAATTGTACATCAATCACTTCCTCTGTCATTCATCACTCCTTCCTCTGTTGTTCATCAATCCTTCCTCAATTGTACATCAATCACTTCCTCTGTCATTCATCACTCCTTCCTCTGTTGTTCATTAATCCTTCCTCTGTCATTCATCGCTCCTTACGCAATTGTTCATCAATCCTTCCTCTGTCATTCAGTGCTCCTTCCTCTGCAATTCATCACTTTGTCCTGAATTGTTCAATACTCCTTCCTCTGTCATTCATCTCTCCTCCCTCGATTGTTCATCAATCCTTCCTCTGTCATTAATCGCTCGTTCCTCAATTATTCATTAATTCTTCCTCAGTCATTCATTTCTCCTTCCTCTGTTGTTCATCAATACTCCTCTTTCATTCATCGCTACTTCCTGTGTTGTTCTGCAATTCTTCCTCTGTCAATCATCGCTCCTTCCTCTGTTGATCATCAAACCTTCCTCTGTCATTCATCACTCGTTCCTCAATGGTTCATTAATCCTTCCTCTGTCATTCATTTCTCCTTCCTCTGTTGTTCATCAATACTTCCTCTGTCTTTCATCGCTCCTACCTCAGTTGCTCATCACTCTTCCTCTGTCATTCATCGCTTCTTCCTGAATTGTTCATCACTCCTTCCTCTGTCATTCATACCTCCTTACTGTGCTGATCATCACTCCTTCCTTTATCATTCATCGCTACTTCCTCAATTGCTCCTCACACCTTCCTCCGTCATTCATCACTCCTTCCTCAGTTGATCATCACTCTTCCTCTGTGATTCATCGCTTCTTCCTGAATAGTTCAGCACTACTTCCTCTGTCATTCATCGATCCTTGCTCAATTGTACATCACTTGTTTCTCTGTCGTTCGTCTCGCCTTCCTATCTCATTAATCGCTCCATCCTGAATTGTTCATCAATCCTTCCTCTGTCATTCATCACTCCTTCCACTGTTGTTCATCAATTCTACCTTTGACATTCATCGCTTATTCCTCAAATGTTCATCAATCTCTCCTCTGTCATTCATCGCTCTTTCCTGAATTGTTCATCACTCCTTCCTCTGTCATTCATCACACCTTCCTCAGTTGTCCATTACTCCTTCCTCTGTCATTCATACCTCCTTAGTCTGTTGATCATCACTCCTTCCTCTGTCATTCATCGCTACTTCCTCAATTGTTCCTCACTCCTTCCTCTGTCATTCATTCCTCCTTACTGTGCTGATCATCACTCCTTCCTCTGTCATTCATCGCTTCTTCCTGAATAGATCATCACTCCATTCTCTGTCATTCCTCGATCCTTGCTCAATTGTACATCCCTCCTTCCTCTGTCATTCATCGCTCCTTCCTCTGTCATTCATCGCTCTTTCCTCTGTTGTTAATCAATCCTTCCTCTGTCATTCATCGCTCTTTCCTCTGTTGATCATCACTCCTTCCTCTGTCATTCATCGCTACTTCCTCAATTGTTCCTCACTCCTTCCTCTGTCATTCATTGCCCCTTCCTCAGTTGATCATCACTCTTCCTATGACATTCATCGTTTCTTCCTGAATTGTTCAACACTCCTTCCTCTGTCATTCATCGCTCCTTCCTCTGTCATTCATTTCTCCTTCCTCTGTTGCTCATCAATCCTTCCTCTTTCTTTCATCGCTCCTACCTCAGTTGCTCATCACTCTTCCTCTGTCATTCATCGCTTCTTCCTCAAATGTTCATCAATCTTTCCTCTGTCATTCATCGCTCTTTCCTCTGTTGTTAATCAATCCTTCCTCTGTCATTCATCGCTTCTTCCTGAATAGTTCATCACTCCTTCCTCTGTCATTCATCGATCCTTGCTCAATTGTACATCGCTCGTTTCTCTGTTGTTCATCTCTCCTTCCTATCTCATTCATCGCTCCTCATGAATTGTTCATCAATCCTTCCTCTGTCATTCATCACTCCTTCCACTGTTGTTCATCAATTCTTACTCTGTCATTCATCGCTTATTCCTCAAATGTTCATCAATCTTTCCTCTGTCATTCATCGCTCTTTCCTCTGTTGATCATCACTCCTTCCTCTGTCATTCATCGCTATTTCCTCAATTGTTCCTCACTCCTTCCTCTGTCATTCATTGCTCCTTCCTCAGTTGATCATCACTCTTCCTATGACATTCATCGTTTCTTCCTGAATTGTTCATCACTCCTTCCTCTGTCATTCATCGCTCTTACCTCAATTGTTCATCAATCCTCCTCTGTCATTCATCGCTACTTCCTGTGTTGTTCTTCAATTCTTCCTCTGTCATTCATCTCTCCTTCCTCTGTTGATCATTAATCCATCCTCTGCCATTCATCGCTCCTTCCTCAGTTGTTCATCAATCCTTCCTCTTTCTTTCATCGCTCCTTCCTCAATTGGCAATCACTCCTTCCTCTGTAATTCATCGATCCTTCCTCAGTTGATCATCAAACCATTCTCTGTCATTCATCGCTTCTTCCTGAATTGCTCATCACTCCTTCCTCTGACATTCATCACTCCTTCCTTTGTCATTCATCGCTTCTTCCTCAGTAGATCATCAATATTCCTCTGTCATTCATCGCTCCTTCCTCAATTGTTCATCACTCATTCCTCTGTCATTCATCGCTTCTTCCTCGGTTGTTCATCAATCCTTCCTCAATTGTTCATCAATCACTTCCTCTGTCATTCATCACTTCTTCCTCTGTTGTTCATCAATCCTTCCTCAATTGTTCATCAATCACTTCCCTTTGTCATTCATCACTCCTTCCTCTGTTGTTCATTAATCCTTCCTCTGTCATTCATCGCTCCTTACGCAATTGTTCATCAATCCTTCCTCTGTCATTCAGTGCTCCTTCCTCTGCAATTCATCACATTGTCCTGAATTGTTCATCACTCCTTCCTCTGTCATTCATCTCTCCTTCCTTGATTGTTCATCAATCCTTCCTCTGTCATTAATCGCTCGTTCCTCAATTCTTCATTAATTCTTCCTCAGTCATTCATTTCTCCTTCCTCTGTTGTTCATCAATACTCCTCTGTCATTCATCGCTACTTCCTGAGTTGTTCTGCAATTCTTCCTCTGTCATTCATCGCTCCTTCCTCTGTTGATCATCAAACCTTCCTCTGTCATTCATCGTTCATTCCTCAATTGTTCATTAATCCTTCCTCGGTCATTCATTTCTCCTTCCTCTGTTGTTCATCAATTCTTCTTCTGTCTTTCATCGCTCCTACCTCAGTTGCTCATCACTCTTCCTCTTTCATTCATCGCTTCTTCCTGAATTGTTCATCACTCCTTCCTCTGTCATTCATACCTCTTTACTGTGCTGATCATCACTCCTTCCTCTGTCATTCATCGCTACTTCCTCAATTGCTCCTCACACCTTCCTCTGTCAATCATCACTCCTTCCTCAGTTGATCATCACTCTTCCTCTGTCATTCATCGATTCTTCCTGAATAGTTCAGCACTACTTCCTCTGTCATTCATCAATCCTTGCTCAATTGTACATCACTTGTTTCTCTGTCGTTCGTCTCTCCTTCCTATCTCATTCTTTGCTCCATCCTGAATTGTTCATCAATCCTTCCTCTGTCATTCATCACTCCTTCCACTGTTGTTCATCAATCCTTCCTCTGTCATTCATCACTTATTCCTCAAATGTTCATCAATCTTTCCTCTGTCATTCATCGCTCTTTCCTCTTGTTAATCAATCATTCCTCTGTCATTCATCACTCTTTCCTGAATTGTTCATCACTCCTACCTCTGTCATTCATCACACATTCCTCAGTTGTCTGTTACTCCTTCCTCTGTCATTCATACCTCATTTGTCTGTTGATCAAAACTCCTTCCTCTGTCACTCATCGCTACTTCCTCAATTGTTCCTCACTCCTTCCTCTGTCATTCATTCCTCCTTCCTCAGTTGATCATCACTCTTCCTCTGTCATTCATCGCTTCTTCCTGAATAGTTCATCACTCCTTCCTCTGTCATTCCTCGATCCTTGCTCAATTGTACATCACTCGTGTGTTGTACTGCAATTCTTCCTCTATCATTCATCGCTCCTTCCTCTGTTGATCATCAAACCTTCCTCTGTCATTCATCGCTCGTTCCTCAATGGTTCATTAATCCTTCCTCTGTCATTCATTTCTCCTTCCTCTGTTGTTCATCAATTCTTCCTCTGTCTTTCATCACTCCTACCTCAGTTGCTCATCATTCTTCCTCTGTCATTCATCGCTTCTTCCTGAATTGTTCATCACTCCTACCTCTGTCATTCATCGATCCTTGCTCAATTGTACATCGCTCGTTTCTCTGTTGTTCGTCTCTCCTTCCTATCTCATTCATCGCTCCTACATGAGTTGTTCATCAATCCTTCCTCTGTCATTCATCACTCCTTCCACTGTTGTTCATCAATCCTTCCTCTGTCATTCATCGCTTATTCCTCAAATGTTCATCAATCTTTCCTCTGTCATTCATCGCTCTTTCCTCTGTTGTTAATCAATCCTACCTCTGTCATTCATCGCTTCTTCCTGAATAGTTCATCACTCCTTCCTCTGTCATTCATCGATCCTTGCTCAATTGTACATCGCTCGTTTCTCTGTTGTTCGTCTCTCCTTCCAATCTCATTCATCGCTCCTACATGAATTGTTCATCAATCCTTCCTCTGTCATTCATCACTCCTTCCACTGTTGTTCATCAATTGTTACTCTGTCATTCATCGCTTATTTCTCAAATGTTCATCAATCTTTGCTCTGTCATTCATCGCTCTTTCCTCTGTTGATCATCACTCCTTCCTCTGGCATTCATCGCTACTTCCTCAATTGTTCCTCTCTCCATCCTCTGTCATTCATTGCTCCTTCCTCAGTTGATCATCACTCCTTCCTCTGTCATTCATCGCTCCTTCCTCAGTTGTTCATCAATCCTTCCTCTGTCTTTCATCGCTCCTTCCTCAATTGGCAATCACTCCTTCCTCTGTAATACATCGCTCCTTCCTCAGTTGATCATCAAACCGTTCTCTGTCATTCATCGCTTCTTCCTGAATTGCTCATCACTCCTTCCTCTGACATTCATCACTCCTTCCTTTGTCATTCATCGCTTCTTCCTCAGTAGATCATCAACCTTCCTCTGTCATTCATCGCTCCTTCCTCTGTTGTTCATCAATCCTCCCTCTTTCATCGCTCGTTACTCAATTGTTCATCAATCCCCCCTGTCATTCATCGCTCCTTCCGCAACTGTTTATCAATCCCCCTCTATCATTCATCGCTACTTCCTGTGTCATTCATCACTCTTTCCTCAGTTGTTCATTAATCCTTCCTCTGTCATTCATTTCTCCTTCCTCTGTTGTTCATCAATCCTTCCTCTGCCTTTCATCGCTCCTTCCTCAGTTGCTCATCACTCTTCCTCTGTCATTCATCGCTTCTGCCTGAATTGTTCATCACTCCTTCCTCTGTCATTCATACCTCCTTACTGTGCTGATCATCACTCCTTCCTCTGTCATTCATCGCTACTTCCTGAATTGTTCCTGACTCCTTCCTCCGTCATTCATCACTCCTTCCTCTGTTGTTAATCCTTCCTCTGTCGTTCATCGCTTCTTCCTGAATAGTTCATCACTCCTTCCTCTGTCATTCATCGATCCTTGCTCAATTGTACATCGCTCGTTTCTCTGTTGTTCGTCTCTCCTTCCTACCTCATTCATCTCTCCTACATCAATTGTTCATCAATCCTTCCTCTGTCATTCATCACTCCTTCCACTGTTGTTCATCAATCCTTCCTCTGTCATTCATCGCTTATTCCTCAAATGTTCATCAATCTTTCCACTGTCATTCATCGCTCTTTCCTCTGTTGTTAATCAATCCTTCCTCTGTCATTCATCACTCTTTCCTCAATTGTTCATCACTCCTTCCTCTGTCATTCATCGCACCTTCCTCAGTTGTCCATTACTCCTTCTTCTGTCATTCATACCTCCTTACTCTGTTGATCATCACTCCTTCCTCTGTCATTCATCGCTACTTCCTCAATTGTTCCTCACTCCTTCCTCTGTCATTCATTATTCCTTCCTCAGTTGATCATCACTCTTCCTATGACATTCATCGTTTCTTCCTGAATTGTTCATCACTCCTTCCTCTGACATTCATCGCTCCATCCTGAATTGTTCATCAATCCTTCCTCTGTCATTCATCACTCTTTCCTGAATTGTTCATCACTCCTTCCTCTGTCATTCATCACACCTTCCTCAGTTGTCCATTACTCCTTCCTCTGTCATTCGTACCTCCTTATTCTGTTGATCATCACTCCTTCCTCTGTCATTCATCGCTCCTTACGCAATTGTTCATCAATCCTTCCTCTGTCATTCAGTGCTCCTTCCTCTGCAATTCATCACTTTGTCCTGAATTGTTCATCACTCCTTCCTCTGTCATTCATCTCTTCATCCTCGATTGTTCATCAATCCTTCCTCTGTCATTAATCGCTCGTTCCTCAATTCTTCATTAATTCTTCCTCAGTCATTCATTTCTCCTTCCTCTGTTGTTCATTAATACTCCTCTGTCATTCATCGCTACTTCCTGTGTTGTTCTGCAATTTTTCCTCTGTCTTTCATCACTCCTACCTCAGTTGCTCATCACTCTTCCTCTGTCATTCATCGCTTCTTCCTGAATTGTTCATCACTCCTTCCTCTGTCATTCATCGCTATTTCCTCAATTGTTCCTCACTCCTTCCTCTGTCATTCATTGCTCCTTCCTCAGTTGATCATCACTCTTCCTATGACATTCATCGTTTCTTCCTGAATTGTTCATCACTCCTTCCTCTGTCATTCATCGCTCTTACCTCAATTGTTCATCAATCCTCCTCTGTCATTCATCGCTACTTCCTGTGTTGTTCTTCAATTCTTCCTCTGTCATTCATCTCTCCTTCCTCTGTTGATCATTAATCCATCCTCTGCCATTCATCGCTCCTTCCTCAGTTGTTCATCAATCCTTCCTCTTTCTTTCATCGCTCCTTCCTCAATTGGCAATCACTCCTTCCTCTGTAATTCATCGATCCTTCCTCAGTTGATCATCAAACCATTCTCTGTCATTCATCGCTTCTTCCTGAATTGCTCATCACTCCTTCCTCTGACATTCATCACTCCTTCCTTTGTCATTCATCGCTTCTTCCTCAGTAGATCATCAATATTCCTCTGTCATTCATCGCTCCTTCCTCAATTGTTCATCACTCATTCCTCTGTCATTCATCGCTTCTTCCTCGGTTGTTCATCAATCCTTCCTCAATTGTTCATCAATCACTTCCTCTGTCATTCATCACTTCTTCCTCTGTTGTTCATCAATCCTTCCTCAATTGTTCATCAATCACTTCCCTTTGTCATTCATCACTCCTTCCTCTGTTGTTCATTAATCCTTCCTCTGTCATTCATCGCTCCTTACGCAATTGTTCATCAATCCTTCCTCTGTCATTCAGTGCTCCTTCCTCTGCAATTCATCACATTGTCCTGAATTGTTCATCACTCCTTCCTCTGTCATTCATCTCTCCTTCCTTGATTGTTCATCAATCCTTCCTCTGTCATTAATCGCTCGTTCCTCAATTCTTCATTAATTCTTCCTCAGTCATTCATTTCTCCTTCCTCTGTTGTTCATCAATACTCCTCTGTCATTCATCGCTACTTCCTGAGTTGTTCTGCAATTCTTCCTCTGTCATTCATCGCTCCTTCCTCTGTTGATCATCAAACCTTCCTCTGTCATTCATCGTTCATTCCTCAATTGTTCATTAATCCTTCCTCGGTCATTCATTTCTCCTTCCTCTGTTGTTCATCAATTCTTCCTCTGTCTTTCATCGCTCCTACCTCAGTTGCTCATCACTCTTCCTCTTTCATTCATCGCTTCTTCCTGAATTGTTCATCACTCCTTCCTCTGTCATTCATACCTCTTTACTGTGCTGATCATCACTCCTTCCTCTGTCATTCATCGCTACTTCCTCAATTGCTCCTCACACCTTCCTCCGTCAATCATCACTCCTTCCTCAGTTGATCATCACTCTTCCTCTGTCATTCATCGATTCTTCCTGAATAGTTCAGCACTACTTCCTCTGTCATTCATCGATCCTTGCTCAATTGTACATCACTTGTTTCTCTGTCGTTCGTCTCTCCTTCCTATCTCATTCATTGCTCCATCCTGAATTGTTCATCAATCCTTCCTCTGTCATTCATCACTCCTTCCACTGTTGTTCATCAATCCTTCCTCTGTCATTCATCACTTATTCCTCAAATGTTCATCAATCTTTCCTCTGTCATTCATCGCTCTTTCCTCTTGTTAATCAATCATTCCTCTGTCATTCATCACTCTTTCCTGAATTGTTCATCACTCCTACCTCTGTCATTCATCACACATTCCTCAGTTGTCTATTACTCCTTCCTCTGTCATTCATACCTCCTTTGTCTGTTGATCAAAACTCCTTCCTCTGTCATTCATCGCTCCTTCCTCAGTTGATCATCACTCTTCCTCTGTCATTCATCGCTTCTTCCTGAATAGTTCATCACTCCTTCCTCTGTCATTCCTCGATCCTTGCTCAATTGTACATCACTCGTGTGTTGTACTGCAATTCTTCCTCTGTCATTCATCGCTCCTTCCTCTGTTGATCATCAAACCTTCCTCTGTCATTCATCGCTCGTTCCTCAATGGTTCATTAATCCTTCCTCTGTCATTCATTTCTCCTTCCTCTGTTGTTCATCAATTCTTCCTCTGTCTTTCATCGCTCCTACCTCAGTTGCTCATCATTCTTCCTCTGTCATTCATCGCTTCTTCCTGAATTGTTCATCACTCCTTCCTCTGTCATTCATCGATCCTTGCTCAATTGTACATCGCTCGTTTCTCTGTTGTTCGTCTCTCCTTCCTATCTCATTCATCGCTCCTACATGAGTTGTTCATCAATCCTTCCTCTGTCATTCATCACTCCTTCCACTGTTGTTCATCAATCCTTCCTCTGTCATTCATCGCTTATTCCTCAAACGTTCATCAATCTTTCCTCTGTCATTCATCGCTCTTTCCTCTGTTGTTAATCAATCCTTCCTCTGTCATTCATCGCTTCTTCCTGAATAGTTCATCACTCCTTCCTCTGTCATTCATCGATCCTTGCTCAATTATACATCGCTCGTTTCTCTGTTGTTCGTCTCTCCTTCCTATCTCATTCATCGCTCCTACATGAATTGTTCATCAATCCTTCCTCTGTCATTCATCACTCCTTCCACTGTTGTTCATCAATTCTTACTCTGTCATTCATCGCTTATTTCTCAAACGTTCATCAATCTTTCCTCTGTCATTCATCGCTCTTTCCTCTGTTGATCATCACTCCTTCCTCTGGCATTCATCGCTACTTCCTGAATTGTTCATCACTCCTTCCTCTGTCATTCATCGCTCCTTCCTCAGTTGTTCATCAATCCTTCCTCTGTCTTTCATCGCTCCTACCTCAATTGCTCATCACTCTTCCTCTGTCATTCATTGCTTCTTCCTAAATTGTTCATAACTCCTTCCTCTGTCATTCATCGTTTCTTCCTGAATAGTTCAGCACGACTTCCTCTGTCATTCATCGATCCTTGCTCAATTGTACATCACTTGTTTCTCTGTCGTTCGTCTCTCCTTCCTATCTCATTCATCGCTCCATCCTGAATTGTTCATTAATCCTTCCTCTGTCATTCATCACTCCTTCCACTGTTGTTCATCAATCCTTCCTCTGTCATTCATCGCTTATTCCTCAAATGTTCATCAATCTTTCCTCTGTCATTCATCGCTCTTTCCTCTTGTTAATCAATCCTTCCTCTGTCATTCATCGCTCTTTCCTGAATTGTTCATCACTCCTACCTCTGTCATTCATCACACATTCCTCAGTTGTCCATTACACCTTCCTCTGTCATTCATACCTCATTTGTCTGTTGATCAAAACTCCTTCCTCTGTCACTCATCGCTACTTCCTCAATTGTTCCTCACTCCTTCCTCTGTCATTCATTCCTCCTTCCTCAGTTGATCATCACTCTTCCTCTGTCATTCATCGCTTCTTCCTGAATAGTTCATCACTCCTTCCTCTGTCATTCCTCGATCCTTGCTCAATTGTACATCACTCGTGTGTTGTACTGCAATTCTTCCTCTATCATTCATCGCTCCTTCCTCTGTTGATCATCAAACCTTCCTCTGTCATTCATCGCTTGTTCCTCAATGGTTCATTAATCCTTCCTCTGTCATTCATTTCTCCTTCCTCTGTTGTTCATCAATTCTTCCTCTGTCTTTCATCACTCCTACCTCAGTTGCTCATCATTCTTCCTCTGTCATTCATCGCTTCTTCCTGAATTGTTCATCACTCCTACCTCTGTCATTCATCGATCCTTGCTCAATTGTACATCGCTCGTTTCTCTGTTGTTCGTCTCTCCTTCCTATCTCATTCATCGCTCCTACATGAGTTGTTCATCAATCCTTCCTCTGTCATTCATCACTCCTTCCACTGTTGTTCATCAATCCTTCCTCTGTCATTCATCGCTTATTCCTCAAATGTTCATCAATCTTTCCTCTGTCATTCATCGCTCTTTCCTCTGTTGTTAATCAATCCTACCTCTGTCATTCATCGCTTCTTCCAGAATAGTTCATCACTCCTTCCTCTGTCATTCATCGATCCTTGCTCAATTGTACATCGCTCGTTTCTCTGTTGTTCGTCTCTCCTTCCTATCTCATTCATCGCTCCTACATGAATTGTTCATCAATCCTTCCTCTGTCATTCATCACTCCTTCCACTGTTGTTCATCAATTGTTACTCTGTCATTCATCGCTTATTTCTCAAATGTTCATCAATCTTTGCTCTGTCATTCATCGCTCTTTCCTCTGTTGATCATCACTCCTTCCTCTGGCATTCATCACTACTTCCTCAATTGTTCCTCTCTCCATCCTCTGTCATTCATTGCTCCTTCCTCAGTTGATCATCACTCTTCCTATGACATTCATCGTTTCTTCCTGAATTGTTCATCACTCCTTCCTCTGTCATTCATCGCTCCTTCCTCAGTTGTTCATCAATCCTTCCTCTGTCTTTCATCGCTCCTTCCTCAATTGGCAATCACTCCTTCCTCTGTAATTCATCGCTCCTTCCTCGGTTGATCATCAAACCGTTCTCTGTCATTCATCGCTTCTTCCTGAATTGCTCATCACTCCTTCCTCTGACATTCATCACTCCTTCCTTTGTCATTCATCGCTTCTTCCTCAGTAGATCATCAACCTTCCTCTGTCATTCATCGCTCCTTCCTCTGTTGTTCATCAATCCTCCCTCTTTCATCGCTCGTTACTCAATTGTTCATCAATCCCCCCTGTCATTCATCGCTCCTTCCGCAACTGTTTATCAATCCCCCTCTATCATTCATCGCTACTTCCTGTGTCATTCATCACTCTTTCCTCAGTTGTTCATTAATCCTTCCTCTGTCATTCATTTCTCCTTCCTCTGTTGTTCATCAATCCTTCCTCTGCCTTTCATCGCTCCTTCCTCAGTTGCTCATCACTCTTCCTCTGTCATTCATCGCTTCTGCCTGAATTGTTCATCACTCCTTCCTCTGTCATTCATACCTCCTTACTGTGCTGATCATCACTCCTTCCTCTGTCATTCATCGCTACTTCCTGAATTGTTCCTGACTCCTTCCTCCGTCATTCATCACTCCTTCCTCTGTTGTTAATCCTTCCTCTGTCGTTCATCGCTTCTTCCTGAATAGTTCATCACTCCTTCCTCTGTCATTCATCGATCCTTGCTCAATTGTACATCGCTCGTTTCTCTGTTGTTCGTCTCTCCTTCCTACCTCATTCATCTCTCCTACATCAATTGTTCATCAATCCTTCCTCTGTCATTCATCACTCCTTCCACTGTTGTTCATCAATCCTTCCTCTGTCATTCATCGCTTATTCCTCAAATGTTCATCAATCTTTCCACTGTCATTCATCGCTCTTTCCTCTGTTGTTAATCAATCCTTCCTCTGTCATTCATCACTCTTTCCTCAATTGTTCATCACTCCTTCCTCTGTCATTCATCACACATTCCTCAGTTGTCTATTACTCCTTCCTCTGTCATTCATACCTCCTTTGTCTGTTGATCAAAACTCCTTCCTCTGTCATTCATCGCTCCTTCCTCAGTTGATCATCACTCTTCCTCTGTCATTCATCGCTTCTTCCTGAATAGTTCATCACTCCTTCCTCTGTCATTCCTCGATCCTTGCTCAATTGTACATCACTCGTGTGTTGTACTGCAATTCTTCCTCTGTCATTCATCGCTCCTTCCTCTGTTGATCATCAAACCTTCCTCTGTCATTCATCGCTCGTTCCTCAATGGTTCATTAATCCTTCCTCTGTCATTCATTTCTCCTTCCTCTGTTGTTCATCAATTCTTCCTCTGTCTTTCATCGCTCCTACCTCAGTTGCTCATCATTCTTCCTCTGTCATTCATCGCTTCTTCCTGAATTGTTCATCACTCCTTCCTCTGTCATTCATCGATCCTTGCTCAATTGTACATCGCTCGTTCCTCAATTCTTCATTAATTCTTCCTCAGTCATTCATTTCTCCTTCCTCTGTTGTTCATCAATACTCCTCTGTCATTCATCGCTACTTCCTGAGTTGTTCTGCAATTCTTCCTCTGTCATTCATCGCTCCTTCCTCTGTTGATCATCAAACCTTCCTCTGTCATTCATCGTTCATTCCTCAATTGTTCATTAATCCTTCCTCGGTCATTCATTTCTCCTTCCTCTGTTGTTCATCAATTCTTCCTCTGTCTTTCATCGCTCCTACCTCAGTTGCTCATCACTCTTCCTCTTTCATTCATCGCTTCTTCCTGAATTGTTCATCACTCCTTCCTCTGTCATTCATACCTCTTTACTGTGCTGATCATCACTCCTTCCTCTGTCATTCATCGCTACTTCCTCAATTGCTCCTCACACCTTCCTCCGTCAATCATCACTCCTTCCTCAGTTGATCATCACTCTTCCTCTGTCATTCATCGATTCTTCCTGAATAGTTCAGCACTACTTCCTCTGTCATTCATCGATCCTTGCTCAATTGTACATCACTTGTTTCTCTGTCGTTCGTCTCTCCTTCCTATCTCATTCATTGCTCCATCCTGAATTGTTCATCAATCCTTCCTCTGTCATTCATCACTCCTTCCACTGTTGTTCATCAATCCTTCCTCTGTCATTCATCACTTATTCCTCAAATGTTCATCAATCTTTCCTCTGTCATTCATCGCTCTTTCCTCTTGTTAATCAATCATTCCTCTGTCATTCATCACTCTTTCCTGAATTGTTCATCACTCCTACCTCTGTCATTCATCACACATTCCTCAGTTGTCTATTACTCCTTCCTCTGTCATTCATACCTCCTTTGTCTGTTGATCAAAACTCCTTCCTCTGTCATTCATCGCTCCTTCCTCAGTTGATCATCACTCTTCCTCTGTCATTCATCGCTTCTTCCTGAATAGTTCATCACTCCTTCCTCTGTCATTCCTCGATCCTTGCTCAATTGTACATCACTCGTGTGTTGTACTGCAATTCTTCCTCTGTCATTCATCGCTCCTTCCTCTGTTGATCATCAAACCTTCCTCTGTCATTCATCGCTCGTTCCTCAATGGTTCATTAATCCTTCCTCTGTCATTCATTTCTCCTTCCTCTGTTGTTCATCAATTCTTCCTCTGTCTTTCATCGCTCCTACCTCAGTTGCTCATCATTCTTCCTCTGTCATTCATCGCTTCTTCCTGAATTGTTCATCACTCCTTCCTCTGTCATTCATCGATCCTTGCTCAATTGTACATCGCTCGTTTCTCTGTTGTTCGTCTCTCCTTCCTATCTCATTCATCGCTCCTACATGAGTTGTTCATCAATCCTTCCTCTGTCATTCATCACTCCTTCCACTGTTGTTCATCAATCCTTCCTCTGTCATTCATCGCTTATTCCTCAAACGTTCATCAATCTTTCCTCTGTCATTCATCGCTCTTTCCTCTGTTGTTAATCAATCCTTCCTCTGTCATTCATCGCTTCTTCCTGAATAGTTCATCACTCCTTCCTCTGTCATTCATCGATCCTTGCTCAATTATACATCGCTCGTTTCTCTGTTGTTCGTCTCTCCTTCCTATCTCATTCATCGCTCCTACATGAATTGTTCATCAATCCTTCCTCTGTCATTCATCACTCCTTCCACTGTTGTTCATCAATTCTTACTCTGTCATTCATCGCTTATTTCTCAAACGTTCATCAATCTTTCCTCTGTCATTCATCGCTCTTTCCTCTGTTGATCATCACTCCTTCCTCTGGCATTCATCGCTACTTCCTGAATTGTTCATCACTCCTTCCTCTGTCATTCATCGCTCCTTCCTCAGTTGTTCATCAATCCTTCCTCTGTCTTTCATCGCTCCTACCTCAATTGCTCATCACTCTTCCTCTGTCATTCATTGCTTCTTCCTAAATTGTTCATAACTCCTTCCTCTGTCATTCATCGTTTCTTCCTGAATAGTTCAGCACGACTTCCTCTGTCATTCATCGATCCTTGCTCAATTGTACATCACTTGTTTCTCTGTCGTTCGTCTCTCCTTCCTATCTCATTCATCGCTCCATCCTGAATTGTTCATTAATCCTTCCTCTGTCATTCATCACTCCTTCCACTGTTGTTCATCAATCCTTCCTCTGTCATTCATCGCTTATTCCTCAAATGTTCATCAATCTTTCCTCTGTCATTCATCGCTCTTTCCTCTTGTTAATCAATCCTTCCTCTGTCATTCATCGCTCTTTCCTGAATTGTTCATCACTCCTACCTCTGTCATTCATCACACATTCCTCAGTTGTCCATTACTCCTTCCTCTGTCATTCATACCTCATTTGTCTGTTGATCAAAACTCCTTCCTCTGTCACTCATCGCTACTTCCTCAATTGTTCCTCACTCCTTCCTCTGTCATTCATTCCTCCTTCCTCAGTTGATCATCACTCTTCCTCTGTCATTCATCGCTTCTTCCTGAATAGTTCATCACTCCTTCCTCTGTCATTCCTCGATCCTTGCTCAATTGTACATCACTCGTGTGTTGTACTGCAATTCTTCCTCTATCATTCATCGCTCCTTCCTCTGTTGATCATCAAACCTTCCTCTGTCATTCATCGCTTGTTCCTCAATGGTTCATTAATCCTTCCTCTGTCATTCATTTCTCCTTCCTCTGTTGTTCATCAATTCTTCCTCTGTCTTTCATCACTCCTACCTCAGTTGCTCATCATTCTTCCTCTGTCATTCATCGCTTCTTCCTGAATTGTTCATCACTCCTACCTCTGTCATTCATCGATCCTTGCTCAATTGTACATCGCTCGTTTCTCTGTTGTTCGTCTCTCCTTCCTATCTCATTCATCGCTCCTACATGAGTTGTTCATCAATCCTTCCTCTGTCATTCATCACTCCTTCCACTGTTGTTCATCAATCCTTCCTCTGTCATTCATCGCTTATTCCTCAAATGTTCATCAATCTTTCCTCTGTCATTCATCGCTCTTTCCTCTGTTGTTAATCAATCCTACCTCTGTCATTCATCGCTTCTTCCAGAATAGTTCATCACTCCTTCCTCTGTCATTCATCGATCCTTGCTCAATTGTACATCGCTCGTTTCTCTGTTGTTCGTCTCTCCTTCCTATCTCATTCATCGCTCCTACATGAATTGTTCATCAATCCTTCCTCTGTCATTCATCACTCCTTCCACTGTTGTTCATCAATTGTTACTCTGTCATTCATCGCTTATTTCTCAAATGTTCATCAATCTTTGCTCTGTCATTCATCGCTCTTTCCTCTGTTGATCATCACTCCTTCCTCTGGCATTCATCGCTACTTCCTCAATTGTTCCTCTCTCCATCCTCTGTCATTCATTGCTCCTTCCTCAGTTGATCATCACTCTTCCTATGACATTCATCGTTTCTTCCTGAATTGTTCATCACTCCTTCCTCTGTCATTCATCGCTCCTTCCTCAGTTGTTCATCAATCCTTCCTCTGTCTTTCATCGCTCCTTCCTCAATTGGCAATCACTCCTTCCTCTGTAATTCATCGCTCCTTCCTCGGTTGATCATCAAACCGTTCTCTGTCATTCATCGCTTCTTCCTGAATTGCTCATCACTCCTTCCTCTGACATTCATCACTCCTTCCTTTGTCATTCATCGCTTCTTCCTCAGTAGATCATCAACCTTCCTCTGTCATTCATCGCTCCTTCCTCTGTTGTTCATCAATCCTCCCTCTTTCATCGCTCGTTACTCAATTGTTCATCAATCCCCCCTGTCATTCATCGCTCCTTCCGCAACTGTTTATCAATCCCCCTCTATCATTCATCGCTACTTCCTGTGTCATTCATCACTCTTTCCTCAGTTGTTCATTAATCCTTCCTCTGTCATTCATTTCTCCTTCCTCTGTTGTTCATCAATCCTTCCTCTGCCTTTCATCGCTCCTTCCTCAGTTGCTCATCACTCTTCCTCTGTCATTCATCGCTTCTGCCTGAATTGTTCATCACTCCTTCCTCTGTCATTCATACCTCCTTACTGTGCTGATCATCACTCCTTCCTCTGTCATTCATCGCTACTTCCTGAATTGTTCCTGACTCCTTCCTCCGTCATTCATCACTCCTTCCTCTGTTGTTAATCCTTCCTCTGTCGTTCATCGCTTCTTCCTGAATAGTTCATCACTCCTTCCTCTGTCATTCATCGATCCTTGCTCAATTGTACATCGCTCGTTTCTCTGTTGTTCGTCTCTCCTTCCTACCTCATTCATCTCTCCTACATCAATTGTTCATCAATCCTTCCTCTGTCATTCATCACTCCTTCCACTGTTGTTCATCAATCCTTCCTCTGTCATTCATCGCTTATTCCTCAAATGTTCATCAATCTTTCCACTGTCATTCATCGCTCTTTCCTCTGTTGTTAATCAATCCTTCCTCTGTCATTCATCACTCTTTCCTCAATTGTTCATCACTCCTTCCTCTGTCATTCATCGCACCTTCCTCAGTTGTCCATTACTCCTTCTTCTGTCATTCATACCTCCTTACTCTGTTGATCATCACTCCTTCCTCTGTCATTCATCGCTACTTCCTCAATTGTTCCTCACTCCTTCCTCTGTCATTCATTATTCCTTCCTCAGTTGATCATCACTCTTCCTATGACATTCATCGTTTCTTCCTGAATTGTTCATCACTCCTTCCTCTGACATTCATCGCTCCATCCTGAATTGTTCATCAATCCTTCCTCTGTCATTCATCACTCTTTCCTGAATTGTTCATCACTCCTTCCTCTGTCATTCATCACACCTTCCTCAGTTGTCCATTACTCCTTCCTCTGTCATTCGTACCTCCTTATTCTGTTGATCATCACTCCTTCCTCTGTCATTCATCGCTCCTTACGCAATTGTTCATCAATCCTTCCTCTGTCATTCAGTGCTCCTTCCTCTGCAATTCATCACTTTGTCCTGAATTGTTCATCACTCCTTCCTCTGTCATTCATCTCTTCATCCTCGATTGTTCATCAATCCTTCCTCTGTCATTAATCGCTCGTTCCTCAATTCTTCATTAATTCTTCCTCAGTCATTCATTTCTCCTTCCTCTGTTGTTCATTAATACTCCTCTGTCATTCATCGCTACTTCCTGTGTTGTTCTGCAATTTTTCCTCTGTCTTTCATCACTCCTACCTCAGTTGCTCATCACTCTTCCTCTGTCATTCATCGCTTCTTCCTGAATTGTTCATCACTCCTTCCTCTGTCATTCATCGCTACTTCCTCAATTGTTCCTCACTCCTTCCTCCGTCATTCATCACTCCTTCCTCAGTTGATCATCAGTCTTCCTCGATTCTTCCTGAATAGTTCATCACTCCTTCCGCTGTCATTCATCGATCCTTGCTCAATTGTACATCGCTCGTTTCTCTGTCGTTCGTCTCTCCTTCCTATCTCATTCAACGCTCCTTCCTGAATTGTTCATCAATCCTTCCTCTGTCATTCATCACTCCTTCCACTGTTGTTCATCAATCCTTCTTCTGTCATTCATCGCTCCTTCCTCAGTTGATCATCACTCTTCCTCTGTCATTCATCGCTCCTTCCTCAATTGTTTATCAATCCTCCTCTATCATTCATCGCTACTTCCTGTGTCATTCATCACTCTTTCCTCAGTTGTTCATTAATCCTTCCTCTGTCATTCATTTCTCCTTCCTCTGTTGTTCATCAATCCTTCCTCTCTTTCATCGCTCCTACCTCAATTGCTCATCACTCTTCCTCTGACAATCATCGCTACGTCCTCAATTGTTCCTCACTCCTTCCTCCGTCATTCATCACTCCTTCCTCAGTTGATCATCAGTCTTCCTCTGTCATTCCTCGCTTCTTCCTGTATAGTTCATCACTCCTTCCTCTGTCATTCATCGATCCTTGCTCAATTGTACATCACTCGTTTCTCTGTCGTTCGTCTCTCCTTCCTATCTCATTCATCGCTCCTTCCTGAATTGTTCATCAATCCTTCCTCTGTCATTCATCACTCCTTCCGCTGTTGATCATCACTCCTTCCTCTGTCATTCATCGCTACTTCCTCAATTGTTCCTCACTCCTTCTTCTGTCATTCATCGCTCCTTCCTCAGTTGATCATCACTCTTCCTCTGTCATTCATCGCTCCTTCCTCAATTGTTCATCACTCCTTCCTCTGTCATTCATCGCTCCTTCTGCATTTGTTCATCAATCCATCCTCTGTCATTCATCACTCCTTCCTTTGTCATTCATTGCTCCTTCCTCAAATGTCCATCACTCCTTCCTCTGTCATTCATCGCTACTTCCTGTGTTGTTCTTCAATTCTTCCCCTGTCATTCATCGCACCTTCCTCTGTTGATCATCAATCCTTCCTCTGTCATTCATCGCTCGTTCCTCAATTGTTCATTAATCCTTCCTCTGTCATTCATTGCTCCTTCCTCTGTTGTTCATCACTCCTTCCTCAATTGTTCATCAATCCTTCTTCTGTCATTCGTTGCTCCTTCCTCAAATGTTCATCACTCCTTCCTCAGTTGGCCATCACTCCTTCCTCTGTCACTCATCAATCCTTCCTCAATTGTTCATCATTCTTTCCTTTGTCATTCATTGCTCCTTCCTGTGTTTTCTTCAATCCTTCCTCCGTCATTCATCGCTCCTTCCTCAGTTGGCCATCACTCCTTCCTCTGTCACTCATCAATCCTTCCTCAATTGTTCATCATTCTTTCCTTTGTCATTCATTGCTCCTTCCTGTGTTTTCTTCAATCCTACCTCTGTCATTCATCGCTCCTTCCTCAATTGTTCATCACTCCTTCTTCTGTCATTCATCGCTCCTTCCTCAGTTGATCATCACTCTTCCTCTGTCTTTCATCGCTCCTTCCTCAATTGTTTATCAATCCTCCTCTGTCATTCATCGCTACTTCCAGTGTCATTCATCACTCTTTCCTCAGTTGTTCATTAATCCTTCCTCTGTCATTCATTTCTCCTTCCTCTGTTGTTCATCAATCCTTCCTCTGTCATTCATCGCTCCTTCTGCGTTTGTTCATCAATCCATCCTCTGTCATTCATCACTCCTTCCTTTGTCATTCATTGCTCATTCCTCAATCCTTCCTTTGTAAATCAGTGCTCCTTCCTCTGTCATTCATTGCTCCTTCCTCAAATGTCCATCACTCCTTCCTCTGTCATTCATCGCTACTTCCTCTGTTGTTCTTCAATTCTTCCTCTGTCATTCATCGCACCTTCCTCTGTTGATCGTCAATCCTTCCTCTGTCATTCCTCGCTTCTTCCTGAATAGTTCATCACTCCTTCCTCTGTCATTCATCGATCCTTGCTCAATTGTACATCGCTCATTTCTCTGTTGTTCGTCTCTCCTGCCTATCTCAATCATCGCTCCTACCTGAATTGTTCATCAATCCTTCCTCTGTCAATCATCACTCCTTCCACTGTTGTTCATCAATCCTTCCTCAGTCATTCATCGCTCCTTAATCTGTTGATCATCACTCCCTCCTCTGTCATTCTTCACTCCTTCCTCAATTGTTCATCAATCCTTCCTCTTCCTCTGTCAATCATCACTCACTCATCACTTGTTCATCACTCCTTCCTCTCTCATTCATCACTCCTTCCTCAATTGTTCATCATTCCTTCCTTTGTCATTCATCGCTCCTTCCTCAAGTGTTCATCAATCCTTCTTCTGTCATTCGTCGCTCCTTCCTCATATGTTCATCGCTCCTTCCTCTGTCACTCATCGATCCTTCCTCAATTGTTCATCATTCTTCCCTTTGTCATTCATTGCTCCTTCCTGTGTTTTCTTCAATCCTTCCTCTGTCATTCATCGCTCCTTCCTCAATTGTTCATCACTCCTTCCTCTGTTGTTCATCAATCCTTCCTCAATTGTTCATCAGTCCTTCCTCTGTCATTCATCACTCCTTCCTCTGTTGTTCATCACTCCTTCCTCAATTGTTCATCAATCCTTCTTCTGTCATTCGTCGCTCCTTCCTCTGTTGTTCATCACTCCTTCCTCAATTGTTCATCAATCCTTCTTCTGTCATTCGTCGCGCCTTCCTCAAATGTTCATCACTCCTTCCTCAGTTGGCCATCACTCCTTCCTCTGTCACTCATCAATCCTTCCTCAATTGTTCATCATTCTTTCCTTTGTCATTCATTGCTCCTTCCTGTGTTTTCTTCAATCCTTCCCCTGTCATTCATCGCTCCTTCCTCAATTGTTCATCACTCCTTCTTCTGTCATTCATCGCTCCTTCCTCAGTTGATCATCACTCTTCCTCTGTCTTTCATCGCTCCTTCCTCAATTGTTTATCAATCCTCCTCTGTCATTCATCGCTACTTCCAGTGTCATTCATCACTCTTTCCTCAGTTGTTCATTAATCCTTCCTCTGTCATTCATTTCTCCTTCCTCTGTTGTTCATCAATCCTTCCTCTGTCATTCATCGCTCCTTCTGCGTTTGTTCATCAATCCATCCTCTGTCATTCATCACTCCTTCCTTTGTCATTCATTGCTCATTCCTCAATCCTTCCTTTGTAAATCAGTGCTCCTTCCTCTGTCATTCATTGCTCCTTCCTCAAATGTCCATCACTCCTTCCTCTGTCATTCATCGCTACTTCCTCTGTTGTTCTTCAATTCTTCCTCTGTCATTCATCGCACCTTCCTCTGTTGATCGTCAATCCTTCCTCTGTCATTCCTCGCTTCTTCCTGAATAGTTCATCACTCCTTCCTCTGTCATTCATCGATCCTTGCTCAATTGTACATCGCTCATTTCTCTGTTGTTCGTCTCTCCTGCCTATCTCAATCATCGCTCCTACCTGAATTGTTCATCAATCCTTCCTCTGTCAATCATCACTCCTTCCACTGTTGTTCATCAATCCTTCCTCTGTCATTCATCGCTCCTTAATCTGTTGATCATCACTCCCTCCTCTGTCATTCTTCACTCCTTCCTCAATTGTTCATCAATCCTTCCTCTTCCTCTGTCAATCATCACTCACTCATCACTTGTTCATCACTCCTTCCTCTCTCATTCATCACTCCTTCCTCAATTGTTCATCATTCCTTCCTTTGTCATTCATCGCTCCTTCCTCAAGTGTTCATCAATCCTTCTTCTGTCATTCGTCGCTCCTTCCTCATATGTTCATCGCTCCTTCCTCTGTCACTCATCGATCCTTCCTCAATTGTTCATCATTCTTCCCTTTGTCATTCATTGCTCCTTCCTGTGTTTTCTTCAATCCTTCCTCTGTCATTCATCGCTCCTTCCTCAATTGTTCATCACTCCTTCTTCTGTTGTTCATCAATCCTTCCTCAATTGTTCATCAGTCCTTCCTCTGTCATTTATTGCTCCTTCCTCTGTTGTTCATCACTCCTTCCTCAATTGTTCATCAATCCTTCTTCTGTCATTCGTCGCTCCTTCCTCAAATGTTCATCACTCCTTCCTCAGTTGGCCATCACTCCTTCCTCTGTCACTCATCAATCCTTCCTCAATTGTTCATCAATCCTTCCTCTGTCATTCATCGCTCTTTCCTCTGTTGTTAATCAATCCTTCCTCTGTCATTCATCACTCTTTCCTCAATTGTTCATCTCTCCTTCCTCTTTCATTCATCGCACCTTCCTCAGTTGACCATTACTCCTTCCTCTGTCATTCATACCTCCTTACTCTGTTGATCATCACTCCTTCCTCTGTCATTCATCGCTACTTCCTCAATTGTTCCTCACTCCTTCTTCTGTCATTCATCGCTCCTTCCTCAGTTGATCATCACTCTTCCTCTGTCATTCATCGCTCCTTCCTCAATTGTTTATCAATCCTCCTCTGTCATTCATCGCTACTTCCTGTGTCATTCATCACTCTTTCCTCAGTTGTTCATTAATCCTTCCTCTGTCATTCATCGCTCCTTCTGCGTTTGTTCATCAATCCATCCTCTGTCATTCATCACTCCTTCCTTTGTCATTCATTGCTCATTCCTCAATCCTTCCTTTGTCAATAAGTGCTCCTTCCTCTGTCATTCATTGCTCCTTCCTCAAATGTCCATCACTCCTTCCTCTGTCATTCATCGCTACTTCCTGTGTTGTTCTTCAATTCTTCCTCGGTCATTCATCGCACCTTCCTCTGTTGATCATCAATCCTTCCTCTGTCATTCCTCGCTTCTTCCTGAATAGTTCATCACTCCTTCCTCTGTCATTCATCGATCCTTGCTCAATTGTACATCGCTCATTTCTCTGTTGTTCGTCTCTCCTGCCTATCTCAATCATCGCTCCTACCTGAATTGTTCATCAATCCTTCCTCTGTCAATCCTCACTCCTTCCACTGTTGTTCATCAATCCTTCCTCTGTCATTCATCGCTCCTTAATCTGTTGATCATCACTCCCTCCTCTGTCATTCTTCACTCCTTCCTCAATTGTTCATCAATCCTTCCTCTTCCTCTGTCAATCATCACTCACTCATCACTTGTTCATCACTCCTTCCTCTCTCATTCATCACTCCTTCCTCAATTGTTCATCAATCCTTCTTCTGTCATTCGTCGCTCCTTCCTCATATGTTCATCGCTCCTTCCTCTGTCACTCATCGATCCTTCCTCAATTGTTCATCATTCTTTCCTTTGTCATTCATTGCTTCTTCCTGTGTTTTCTTCAATCCTTCCTCTGTCATTCATCGCTCCTTCCTCAATTGTTCATCACTCCTTCCTCTGTTGTTCATCAATCCTTCCTCAATTGTTCATCAGTCCTTCCTCTGTCATTCATTGCTCCTTCCTCTGTTGTTCGTCACTCCTTCCTCAATTGTTCATCAATCCTTCTTCTGTCATTCGTCGCTCCTTCCTCAAATGTTCATCACTCCTTCCTCAGTTGGCCATCACTCCTTCCTCTGTCACTCATCAATCCTTCCTCAATTGTTCATCATTCTTTCCTTTGTCATTCATTGCTCCTTCCTGTGTTTTCTTCAATCCTTCCTCTGTCATTCATCGCTCCTTCCTCAATTGTTCATCACTCCTTCCTCTGTTGTTCATAAATCCTTCCTCAATTGTTCATCAGTCCTTCCTCTGTCATTCATTGCTCCTTCCTCTGTTGTTCATCACTCCTTCCTCAATTGTTCATCAATCCTTCTTCTGTCATTCGTCGCCCCTTCCTCAGTTGGCCATCACTCCTTCCTCTGTCACTCAGCAATACTTCCTCAAATGTTCATCACTCCTTCCTCAGTTGGCCATCACTCCTTCCTCTGTCACTCATCAATCCTTCCTCAATTGTTCATCAATCCTTGCTTTGTCATTCATTGCTCCTTCCTGTGTTTTCTTCAATCCTTCCTCTGTCATTCATCGCTCTTTCCTCTGTTGTTCATCAACCCTTCCTCTTTCATTCATCGCACCTTCGTCAGTTGTCCATTTCTCCTTCCTCTGTCATTCATACCTCCTTAGTCAGTTGATCATCACTCCTTCCTCTGTCATTCATCGCTACTTCCTCAATTGTTCCTCACTCCTTCCTCTGACATTCATCGCTCCTTCATCAGTTGATCATCACTCTTCCTCTGTCATTCATCGCTTCTTCCTGAATACTTCATCACTCCTTTCTCTGTCATTCCTCGATCCTTGCTCAATTGTACATCCCTCCTTCCTCTGTTAATCATCAATCCTTCCTCTGTCATTCATCGCTCCTTCCTCTGTCATTCATCACTCTTTCCTCAGTTGTTCATTAGTCCTTCCTCTGTCATTCATTTCTCCTTCCTCTGTTGTTCATCAATCCTTCCTCTGTCTTTCATCGCTCCTACCTCAGTTGCTCATCACTCTTCCTCTGTCATTCATCGCTTCTTCCTGAATAGTTCATCGCTCCTTCCTCTGTCATTCATCGATCCTTGCTCAATTGTACATCGCTCGTTTCTCTTTTGTTCGTCTCTCCTTCCTATCTCATTCATCGCTCCTACATGAGTTGTTCATCAATCCTTCCTCTGTCATTCATCACTCCTTCCACTGTTGTTCATCAATCCTTCCTCTGTCATTCATCGCTTCTTCCTCAAATGTTCATCAATCTTTCCTCTGTCATTCATCGCTCTTTCCTCTGTTGTTAATCAATCCTTCCTCTGTCATTCATCGCTTCTTCCTGAATAGTTCATCACTCCTTCCTCTGTCATTCATCGATCCTTGCTCAATTGTACATCGCTCGTTTCTCTGTTGTTCGTCTCTCCTTCCTATCTCATTCATCGCTCCTACATGAGTTGTTCATCAATCCTTCCTCTGTCATTCATCACTCCTTCCACTGTTGTTCATCAATTCTTACTCTGTCATTCATCGCTTATTCCTCAAATGTTCATCAATCTTTCCACTGTCATTCATCGCTCTTTCCTCTGTTGATCATCACTCCTTCCTCTGTCATTCATCGCTACTTCCTCAATTGTTCCTCACTCCTTCCTCTGTCATTCATTGCTCCTTCCTCAGTTGATCATCACTCTTCCTATGACATTCATCGTTTCTTCCTGAATTGTTCATCACTCCTTCCTCTGTCATTCATCGCTCCTTCCTCTGTCATTCATCACTCTTTCCTCAGATGTTCATTAATCCTTCCTCTGTCATTCATTTCTCCTTCCTCTGTTGTTCATCAATCCTTCCTCTGGCTTTCATCGCTCCTACCTCAGGTGCTCATCACTCTTCCTCTGTCATTCATCGCTTCTTCCTCAATTGTTTATCACTCCTTCCTCTGTCATATATGCCTCCTTACTCTGCTGATCATCACTCCTTCCTCTGTCATTCATCGCTACTTCCTGAATTGTTCCTCACTTCTTCCTCCGTCATTCATCACACCTTCCTCAGTTGATCATCACTCTTCCTCTGTCATTCATCGCTTCTTCCTGAATAGTTCATCACTCCTTCCTCTGTCATTCATCGATCCTTGCTCAATTGTACATCGCTCGTTTCTCTGTTGTTCGTCTCTCCTTCCTATCTCATTCATCGCTCCTACATGAATTGTTCATCAATCCTTCCTCTGTCATTCATCACTCCTTCCACTGTTGTTCATCAATCCTTCCTCTGTCATTCATCGCTTATTCCTCAAATGTTCATCAATCTTTCCTCTGTCATTCATCGCTCTTTACTCTGTTGTTAATCAAACCTTCCTCTGTCATTCATCACTCTTTCCTCAATTGTTCATCACTCCTTCCTCTGTCATTCATCGCACCTTCCTCAGTTGTCCATTACTCCTTCCTCTGTCATTCATACCTCCTTACTCTGTTGATCATCACTCCTTCCTCTGTCATTCATCGCTACTTCCTCAATTGTTCCTCACTCCTTCCTCTATCATTCATTCCTCCTTCCTCAGTTGATCATCACTCTTCCTATGACATTCATCGTTTCTTCCTGAATTGTTCATCACTCCTTCGTCATTCATCGCTCTTTCCTCAATTATTCATCAATCCTCCTCTGTCATTCATCGCTACTTCCTGTGTTGTTCTTCAATTCTTCCTCTGTCATTCATCACTCCTTCCTCTGTTGATCATTAATCCATCCTCTGCCATTCACCGCTCCTTCCTCAGTTGTTCATCAATCCTTCCTCTGTCTTTCATCGCTCCTTCCTCAATTGGCAATCACTCCTTCCTCTGTAATTCATCGCTCCTTCCTCGGTTGATCATCAAACCGTTCTCTGTCATTCATCGCTTCTTCCCGAATTGCTCATCACTCCTTCCTCTGACATTCATCACTCCTTCCTTTGTCATTCATTGCTTCTTGCTCAGTTGATCATCAACCTTCCTCTGTCATTCATCGCTCCTTCCTCTTTTGTTCATCAGTCCTCCCTCTTTCATCGCTCGTTACTCAATTGTTCATCAATCCCTCCTGTCATTCATCGCTCCTTCCTCAATTGTTCTTCCCTCATTCATCTGTCATTCATTGCTCCTTCCTCAATTGCTCATTTCCCCTTCCTCTGTTGTTCATTAATCCTTCCTCAATTGTACATCAATCACTTCCTCTGTCATTCATCACTCCTTCCTCTGTTGTTCATCAATCCTTCCTCAATTGTACATCAATCACTTCCTCTGTCATTCATCACTCCTTCCTCTGTTGTTCATTAATCCTTCCTCTGTCATTCATCGCTCCTTACGCAATTGTTCATCAATCCTTCCTCTGTCATTCAGTGCTCCTTCCTCTGCAATTCATCACTTTGTCCTGAATTGTTCAATACTCCTTCCTCTGTCATTCATCTCTCCTCCCTCGATTGTTCATCAATCCTTCCTCTGTCATTAATCGCTCGTTCCTCAATTATTCATTAATTCTTCCTCAGTCATTCATTTCTCCTTCCTCTGTTGTTCATCAATACTCCTCTTTCATTCATCGCTACTTCCTGTGTTGTTCTGCAATTCTTCCTCTGTCAATCATCGCTCCTTCCTCTGTTGATCATCAAACCTTCCTCTGTCATTCATCACTCGTTCCTCAATGGTTCATTAATCCTTCCTCTGTCATTCATTTCTCCTTCCTCTGTTGTTCATCAATACTTCCTCTGTCTTTCATCGCTCCTACCTCAGTTGCTCATCACTCTTCCTCTGTCATTCATCGCTTCTTCCTGAATTGTTCATCACTCCTTCCTCTGTCATTCATACCTCCTTACTGTGCTGATCATCACTCCTTCCTTTATCATTCATCGCTACTTCCTCAATTGCTCCTCACACCTTCCTCCGTCATTCATCACTCCTTCCTCAGTTGATCATCACTCTTCCTCTGTCATTCATCGCTTCTTCCTGAATAGTTCAGCACTACTTCCTCTGTCATTCATCGATCCTTGCTCAATTGTACATCACTTGTTTCTCTGTCGTTCGTCTCTCCTTCCTATCTCATTAATCGCTCCATCCTGAATTGTTCATCAATCCTTCCTCTGTCATTCATCACTCCTTCCACTGTTGTTCATCAATCCTACCTTTGACATTCATCGCTTATTCCTCAAATGTTCATCAATCTCTCCTCTGTCATTCATCGCTCTTTCCTGAATTGTTCATCACTCCTTCCTCTGTCATTCATACCTCCTTAGTCTGTTGATCATCACTCCTTCCTCTGTCATTCATCGCTACTTCCTCAATTGTTCCTCACTCCTTCCTCTGTCATTCATTCCTCCTTACTGTGCTGATCATCACTCCTTCCTCTGTCATTCATCGCTTCTTCCTGAATAGATCATCACTCCATTCTCTGTCATTCCTCGATCCTTGCTCAATTGTACATCCCTCCTTCCTCTGTCATTCATCGCTCCTTCCTCTGTCATTCATCGCTCTTTCCTCTGTTGTTAATCAATCCTTCCTCTGTCATTCATCACTCTTTCCTCAATTGTTCATCAATCCTTCCTCTGTCATTCATCACTCCTTCCACTGTTGTTCATCAATTCTTACTCTGTCATTCATCGCTTATTCCTCAAATGTTCATCAATCTTTCCTCTGTCATTCATCGCTCTTTCCTCTGTTGATCATCACTCCTTCCTCTGTCATTCATCGCTACTTCCTCAATTGTTCCTCACTCCTTCCTCTGTCATTCATTGCCCCTTCCTCAGTTGATCATCACTCTTCCTATGACATTCATCGTTTCTTCCTGAATTGTTCAACACTCCTTCCTCTGTCATTCATCGCTCCTTCCTCTGTCATTCATTTCTCCTTCCTCTGTTGCTCATCAATCCTTCCTCTTTCTTTCATCGCTCCTACCTCAGTTGCTCATCACTCTTCCTCTGTCATTCATCGCTTCTTCCTCAAATGTTAATCAATCCTTCCTCTGTCATTCATCGCTTCTTCCTGAATAGTTCATCACTCCTTCCTCTGTCATTCATCGATCCTTGCTCAATTGTACATCGCTCGTTTCTCTGTTGTTCATCTCTCCTTCCTATCTCATTCATCGCACCTCATGAATTGTTCATCAATCCTTCCTCTGTCATTCATCACTCCTTCCACTGTTGTTCATCAATTCTTACTCTGTCATTCATCGCTTATTCCTCAAATGTTCATCAGTCTTTCCTCTGTCATTCATCGCTCTTTCCTCTGTTGATCATCACTCCTTCCTCTGTCATTCATCGCTATTTCCTCAATTGTTCCTCACTCCTTCCTCTGTCATTCATTGCTCCTTCCTCAGTTGATCATCACTCTTCCTATGACATTCATCGTTTCTTCCTGAATTGTTCATCACTCCTTCCTCTGTCATTCATCGCTCTTACCTCAATTGTTCATCAATACTCCTCTGTCATTCATCGCTACTTCCTGTGTTGTTCTTCAATTCTTCCTCTGTCATTCATCTCTCCTTCCTCTGTTGATCATTAATCCATCCTCTGCCATTCATCGCTCCTTCCTCAGTTGTTCATCAATCCTTCCTCTTTCTTTCATCGCTCCTTCCTCAATTGGCAATCACTCCTTCCTCTGTAATTCATCGATCCTTCCTCAGTTGATCATCAAACCATTCTCTGTCATTCATCGCTTCTTCCTGAATTGCTCATCACTACTTCCTCTGACATTCATCACTCCTTCCTTTGTCATTCATCGCTTCTTCCTCAGTAGATCATCAATATTCCTCTGTCATTCATCGCTCCTTCCTCAATTGTTCATCACTCATTCCTCTGTCATTCATCGCTTCTTCCTCGGTTGTTCATCAATCCTTCCTCAATTGTTCATCAATCACTTCCTCTGTCATTCATCACTTCTTCCTCTGTTGTTCATCAATCCTTCCTCAATTGTTCATCAATCACTTCCCTTTGTCATTCATCACTCCTTCCTCTGTTGTTCATTAATCCTTCCTCTGTCATTCATCGCTCCTTACGCAATTGTTCATCAATCCTTCCTCTGTCATTCAGTGCTCCTTCCTCTGCAATTCATCACATTGTCCTGAATTGTTCATCACTCCTTCCTCTGTCATTCATCTCTCCTTCCTTGATTGTTCATCAATCCTTCCTCTGTCATTAATCGCTCGTTCCTCAATTCTTCATTAATTCTTCCTCAGTCATTCATTTCTCCTTCCTCTGTTGTTCATCAATACTCCTCTGTCATTCATCGCTACTTCCTGAGTTGTTCTGCAATTCTTCCTCTGTCATTCATCGCTCCTTCCTCTGTTGATCATCAAACCTTCCTCTGTCATTCATCGTTCATTCCTCAATTGTTCATTAATCCTTCCTCGGTCATTCATTTCTCCTTCCTCTGTTGTTCATCAATTCTTCCTCTGTCTTTCATCGCTCCTACCTCAGTTGCTCATCACTCTTCCTCTTTCATTCATCGCTTCTTCCTGAATTGTTCATCACTCCTTCCTCTGTCATTCATACCTCTTTACTGTGCTGATCATCACTCCTTCCTCTGTCATTCATCGCTACTTCCTCAATTGCTCCTCACACCTTCCTCCGTCAATCATCACTCCTTCCTCAGTTGATCATCACTCTTCCTCTGTCATTCATCGATTCTTCCTGAATAGTTCAGCACTACTTCCTCTGTCATTCATCGATCCTTGCTCAATTGTACATCGCTCGTTTCTCTGTTGTTCGTCTCTCCTTCCTATCTCATTCATCGCTCCTACATGAATTGTTCATCAATCTTTCCTCTGTCATTCATCGCTCTTTCCTCTTGTTAATCAATCCTTCCTCTGTCATTCATCGCTCTTTCCTGAATTGTTCATCACTCCTACCTCTGTCATTCATCACACATTCCTCAGTTGTCCATTACTCCTTCCTCTGTCATTCATACCTCATTTGTCTGTTGATCAAAACTCCTTCCTCTGTCACTCATCGCTACTTCCTCAATTGTTCCTCACTCCTTCCTCTGTCATTCATCGCTCCTTCCTCAGTTGATCATCACTCTTCCTCTGTCATTCATCGCTTCTTCCTGAATAGTTCATCACTCCTTCCTCTGTCATTCCTCGATCCTTGCTCAATTGTACATCACTCATGTGTTGTACTGCAATTCTTCCTCTGTCATTCATCGCTCCTTCCTCTGTTGATCATCAAACCTTCCTCTGTCATTCATCGCTCGTTCCTCAATGGTTCATTAATCCTTCCTCTGTCATTCATTTCTCCTTCCTCTGTTGTTCATCAATTCTTCCTCTGTCTTTCATCACTCCTACCTCAGTTGCTCATCATTCTTCCTCTGTCATTCATCGCTTCTTCCTGAATTGTTCATCACTCCTACCTCTGTCATTCATCGATCCTTGCTCAATTGTACATCGCTCGTTTCTCTGTTGTTCGTCTCTCCTTCCTATCTCATTCATCGCTCCTACATGAGTTGTTCATCAATCCTTCCTCTGTCATTCATCACTCCTTCCACTGTTGTTCATCAATCCTTCCTCTGTCATTCATCGCTTATTCCTCAAATGTTCATCAATCTTTCCTCTGTCATTCATCGCTCTTTCCTCTGTTGTTAATCAATCCTACCTCTGTCATTCATCGCTTCTTCCAGAATAGTTCATCACTCCTTCCTCTGTCATTCATCGATCCTTGCTCAATTGTACATCGCTCGTTTCTCTGTTGTTCGTCTCTCCTTCCTATCTCATTCATCGCTCCTACATGAATTGTTCATCAATCCTTCCTCTGTCATTCATCACTCCTTCCACTGTTGTTCATCAATTGTTACTCTGTCATTCATCGCTTATTTCTCAAATGTTCATCAATCTTTGCTCTGTCATTCATCGCTCTTTCCTCTGTTGATCATCACTCCTTCCTCTGGCATTCATCGCTACTTCCTCAATTGTTCCTCTCTCCATCCTCTGTCATTCATTGCTCCTTCCTCAGTTGATCATCACTCTTCCTATGACATTCATCGTTTCTTCCTGAATTGTTCATCACTCCTTCCTCTGTCATTCATCGCTCCTTCCTCAGTTGTTCATCAATCCTTCCTCTGTCTTTCATCGCTCCTTCCTCAATTGGCAATCACTCCTTCCTCTGTAATTCATTGCTCCTTCCTCGGTTGATCATCAAACCGTTCTCTGTCATTCATCGCTTCTTCCTGAATTGCTCATCACTCCTTCCTCTGACATTCATCACTCCTTCCTTTGTCATTCATCGCTTCTTCCTCAGTAGATCATCAACCTTCCTCTGTCATTCATCGCTCCTTCCTCTGTTGTTCATCAATCCTCCCTCTTTCATCGCTCGTTACTCAATTGTTCATCAATCCCCCCTGTCATTCATCGCTCCTTCCGCAACTGTTTATCAATCCCCCTCTATCATTCATCGCTACTTCCTGTGTCATTCATCACTCTTTCCTCAGTTGTTCATTAATCCTTCCTCTGTCATTCATTTCTCCTTCCTCTGTTGTTCATCAATCCTTCCTCTGCCTTTCATCGCTCCTTCCTCAGTTGCTCATCACTCTTCCTCTGTCATTCATCGCTTCTGCCTGAATTGTTCATCACTCCTTCCTCTGTCATTCATACCTCCTTACTGTGCTGATCATCACTCCTTCCTCTGTCATTCATCGCTACTTCCTGAATTGTTCCTGACTCCTTCCTCCGTCATTCATCACTCCTTCCTCTGTTGTTAATCCTTCCTCTGTCGTTCATCGCTTCTTCCTGAATAGTTCATCACTCCTTCCTCTGTCATTCCTCGATCCTTGCTCAATTGTACATCACTCGTGTGTTGTACTGCAATTCTTCCTCTGTCATTCATCGCTCCTTCCTCTGTTGATCATCAAACCTTCCTCTGTCATTCATCGCTCGTTCCTCAATGGTTCATTAATCCTTCCTCTGTCATTCATTTCTCCTTCCTCTGTTGTTCATCAATTCTTCCTCTGTCTTTCATCACTCCTACCTCAGTTGCTCATCATTCTTCCTCTGTCATTCATCGCTTCTTCCTGAATTGTTCATCACTCCTACCTCTGTCATTCATCGATCCTTGCTCAATTGTACATCGCTCGTTTCTCTGTTGTTCGTCTCTCCTTCCTATCTCATTCATCGCTCCTACATGAATTGTTCATCAATCCTTCCTCTGTCATTCATCACTCCTTCCACTGTTGTTCATCAATCCTTCCTCTGTCATTCATCGCTTATTCCTCAAATGTTCATCAATCTTTCCTCTGTCATTCATCGCTCTTTCCTCTGTTGTTAATCAATCCTACCTCTGTCATTCATCGCTTCTTCCAGAATAGTTCATCACTCATTCCTCTGTCATTCATTTCTCCTTCCTCTGTTGTTCATCAATCCTTCCTCTGCCTTTCATCGCTCCTTCCTCAGTTGCTCATCACTCTTCCTCTGTCATTCATCGCTTCTGCCTGAATTGTTCATCACTCCTTCCTCTGTCATTCATACCTCCTTACTGTGCTGATCATCACTCCTTCCTCTGTCATTCATCGCTACTTCCTGAATTGTTCCTGACTCCTTCCTCCGTCATTCATCACTCCTTCCTCTGTTGTTAATCCTTCCTCTGTCGTTCATCGCTTCTTCCTGAATAGTTCATCACTCCTTCCTCTGTCATTCATCGATCCTTGCTCAATTGTACATCGCTCGTTTCTCTGTTGTTCGTCTCTCCTTCCTACCTCATTCATCTCTCCTACATCAATTGTTCATCAATCCTTCCTCTGTCATTCATCACTCCTTCCACTGTTGTTCATCAATCCTTCCTCTGTCATTCATCGATCCTTGCTCAATTGTACATCGCTCGTTTCTCTGTTGTTCATCTCTCCTTCCTATCTCATTCATCGCTCTTTACTCTGTTGTTAATCAAACCTTCCTCTGTCATTCATCACTCTTTCCTCAATTGTTCATCACTCCTTCCTCTGTCATTCATCGCACCTTCCTCAGTTGTCCATTACTCCTTCCTCTGTCATTCATACCTCCTTACTCTGTTGATCATCACTCCTTCCTC
The DNA here is from genome assembly GCF_030144855.1 of Hypanus sabinus. Lineage (NCBI taxonomy): Eukaryota > Metazoa > Chordata > Chondrichthyes > Myliobatiformes > Dasyatidae > Hypanus > Hypanus sabinus. The sequence goes on along the minus strand of NC_082724.1, from coordinate 66,842,513 downwards.
TGTCATTCATCGCTACTTCCACAATTGTTCCTCACTCCTTCCTCTGTCATTCATTCCTCCTTCCTCAGTTGATCATCACTCTTCCTATGACATTCATCGTTTCTTCCTGAATTGTTCATCACTCCTTCCTCTGTCATTCATCGCTCTTTCCTCAATTATTCATCAATCCTCCTCTGTCATTCATCGCTACTTCCTGTGTTGTTCTTCAATTCTTCCTCTGTCATTCATCACTCCTTCCTCTGTTGATCATTAATCCATCCTCTGCCATTCACCGCTCCTTCCTCAGTTGTTCATCAATCCTTCCTCTGTCTTTCATCGCTCCTTCCTCAATTGGCAATCACTCCTTCCTCTGTAATTCATCGCTCCTTCCTCGGTTGATCATCAAACCGTTCTCTGTCATTCATCGCTTCTTCCCGAATTGCTCATCACTCCTTCCTCTGACATTCATCACTCCTTCCTTTGTCATTCATTGCTTCTTGCTCAGTTGATCATCAACCTTCCTCTGTCATTCATCGCTCCTTCCTCTGTTGTTCATCAGTCCTCCCTCTTTCATCGCTCGTTACTCAATTGTTCATCAATCCCTCCTGTCATTCATCGCTCCTTCCTCAATTGTTCTTCCCTCATTCATCTGTCATTCATTGCTCCTTCCTCAATTGCTCATTTCCCCTTCCTCTGTTGTTCATTAATCCTTCCTCAATTGTACATCAATCACTTCCTCTGTCATTCATCACTCCTTCCTCTGTTGTTCATCAATCCTTCCTCAATTGTACATCAATCACTTCCTCTGTCATTCATCACTCCTTCCTCTGTTGTTCATTAATCCTTCCTCTGTCATTCATCGCTCCTTACGCAATTGTTCATCAATCCTTCCTCTGTCATTCAGTGCTCCTTCCTCTGCAATTCATCACTTTGTCCTGAATTGTTCAATACTCCTTCCTCTGTCATTCATCTCTCCTCCCTCGATTGTTCATCAATCCTTCCTCTGTCATTAATCGCTCGTTCCTCAATTATTCATTAATTCTTCCTCAGTCATTCATTTCTCCTTCCTCTGTTGTTCATCAATACTCCTCTTTCATTCATCGCTACTTCCTGTGTTGTTCTGCAATTCTTCCTCTGTCAATCATCGCTCCTTCCTCTGTTGATCATCAAACCTTCCTCTGTCATTCATCACTCGTTCCTCAATGGTTCATTAATCCTTCCTCTGTCATTCATTTCTCCTTCCTCTGTTGTTCATCAATACTTCCTCTGTCTTTCATCGCTCCTACCTCAGTTGCTCATCACTCTTCCTCTGTCATTCATCGCTTCTTCCTGAATTGTTCATCACTCCTTCCTCTGTCATTCATACCTCCTTACTGTGCTGATCATCACTCCTTCCTTTATCATTCATCGCTACTTCCTCAATTGCTCCTCACACCTTCCTCCGTCATTCATCACTCCTTCCTCAGTTGATCATCACTCTTCCTCTGTCATTCATCGCTTCTTCCTGAATAGTTCAGCACTACTTCCTCTGTCATTCATCGATCCTTGCTCAATTGTACATCACTTGTTTCTCTGTCGTTCGTCTCTCCTTCCTATCTCATTAATCGCTCCATCCTGAATTGTTCATCAATCCTTCCTCTGTCATTCATCACTCCTTCCACTGTTGTTCATCAATCCTACCTTTGACATTCATCGCTTATTCCTCAAATGTTCATCAATCTCTCCTCTGTCATTCATCGCTCTTTCCTGAATTGTTCATCACTCCTTCCTCTGTCATTCATCACACCTTCCTCAGTTGTCCATTACTCCTTCCTCTGTCATTCATACCTCCTTAGTCTGTTGATCATCACTCCTTCCTCTGTCATTCATCGCTACTTCCTCAATTGTTCCTCACTCCTTCCTCTGTCATTCATTCCTCCTTACTGTGCTGATCATCACTCCTTCCTCTGTCATTCATCGCTTCTTCCTGAATAGATCATCACTCCATTCTCTGTCATTCCTCGATCCTTGCTCAATTGTACATCCCTCCTTCCTCTGTCATTCATCGCTCCTTCCTCTGTCATTCATCGCTCTTTCCTCTGTTGTTAATCAATCCTTCCTCTGTCATTCATCACTCTTTCCTCAATTGTTCATCAATCCTTCCTCTGTCATTCATCACTCCTTCCACTGTTGTTCATCAATTCTTACTCTGTCATTCATCGCTTATTCCTCAAATGTTCATCAATCTTTCCTCTGTCATTCATCGCTCTTTCCTCTGTTGATCATCACTCCTTCCTCTGTCATTCATCGCTACTTCCTCAATTGTTCCTCACTCCTTCCTCTGTCATTCATTGCCCCTTCCTCAGTTGATCATCACTCTTCCTATGACATTCATCGTTTCTTCCTGAATTGTTCAACACTCCTTCCTCTGTCATTCATCGCTCCTTCCTCTGTCATTCATTTCTCCTTCCTCTGTTGCTCATCAATCCTTCCTCTTTCTTTCATCGCTCCTACCTCAGTTGATCATCACTCTTCCTCTGTCATTCATCGCTTCTTCCTGAATAGTTCATCACTCCTTCCTCTGTCATTCATCGATCCTTGCTCAATTGTACATCGCTCGTTTCTCTGTTGTTCATCTCTCCTTCCTATCTCATTCATCGCTCCTCATGAATTGTTCATCAATCCTTCCTCTGTCATTCATCACTCCTTCCACTGTTGTTCATCAATTCTTACTCTGTCATTCATCGCTTATTCCTCAAATGTTCATCAATCTTTCCTCTGTCATTCATCGCTCTTTCCTCTGTTGATCATCACTCCTTCCTCTGTCATTCATCGCTATTTCCTCAATTGTTCCTCACTCCTTCCTCTGTCATTCATTGCTCCTTCCTCAGTTGATCATCACTCTTCCTATGACATTCATCGTTTCTTCCTGAATTGTTCATCACTCCTTCCTCTGTCATTCATCGCTCTTACCTCAATTGTTCATCAATCCTCCTCTGTCATTCATCGCTACTTCCTGTGTTGTTCTTCAATTCTTCCTCTGTCATTCATCTCTCCTTCCTCTGTTGATCATTAATCCATCCTCTGCCATTCATCGCTCCTTCCTCAGTTGTTCATCAATCCTTCCTCTTTCTTTCATCGCTCCTTCCTCAATTGGCAATCACTCCTTCCTCTGTAATTCATCGATCCTTCCTCAGTTGATCATCAAACCATTCTCTGTCATTCATCGCTTCTTCCTGAATTGCTCATCACTACTTCCTCTGACATTCATCACTCCTTCCTTTGTCATTCATCGCTTCTTCCTCAGTAGATCATCAATATTCCTCTGTCATTCATCGCTCCTTCCTCAATTGTTCATCACTCATTCCTCTGTCATTCATCGCTTCTTCCTCGGTTGTTCATCAATCCTTCCTCAATTGTTCATCAATCACTTCCTCTGTCATTCATCACTTCTTCCTCTGTTGTTCATCAATCCTTCCTCAATTGTTCATCAATCACTTCCCTTTGTCATTCATCACTCCTTCCTCTGTTGTTCATTAATCCTTCCTCTGTCATTCATCGCTCCTTACGCAATTGTTCATCAATCCTTCCTCTGTCATTCAGTGCTCCTTCCTCTGCAATTCATCACATTGTCCTGAATTGTTCATCACTCCTTCCTCTGTCATTCATCTCTCCTTCCTTGATTGTTCATCAATCCTTCCTCTGTCATTAATCGCTCGTTCCTCAATTCTTCATTAATTCTTCCTCAGTCATTCATTTCTCCTTCCTCTGTTGTTCATCAATACTCCTCTGTCATTCATCGCTACTTCCTGAGTTGTTCTGCAATTCTTCCTCTGTCATTCATCGCTCCTTCCTCTGTTGATCATCAAACCTTCCTCTGTCATTCATCGTTCATTCCTCAATTGTTCATTAATCCTTCCTCGGTCATTCATTTCTCCTTCCTCTGTTGTTCATCAATTCTTCCTCTGTCTTTCATCGCTCCTACCTCAGTTGCTCATCACTCTTCCTCTTTCATTCATCGCTTCTTCCTGAATTGTTCATCACTCCTTCCTCTGTCATTCATACCTCTTTACTGTGCTGATCATCACTCCTTCCTCTGTCATTCATTCTACTTCCTCAATTGCTCCTCACACCTTCCTCCGTCAATCATCACTCCTTCCTCAGTTGATCATCACTCTTCCTCTGTCATTCATCGATTCTTCCTGAATAGTTCAGCACTACTTCCTCTGTCATTCATCGATCCTTGCTCAATTGTACATCACTTGTTTCTCTGTCGTTCGTCTCTCCTTCCTATCTCATTCATTGCTCCATCCTGAATTGTTCATCAATCCTTCCTCTGTCATTCATCACTCCTTCCACTGTTGTTCATCAATCCTTCCTCTGTCATTCATCACTTATTCCTCAAATGTTCATCAATCTTTCCTCTGTCATTCATCGCTCTTTCCTCTTGTTAATCAATCATTCCTCTGTCATTCATCACTCTTTCCTGAATTGTTCATCACTCCTACCTCTGTCATTCATCACACATTCCTCAGTTGTCTATTACTCCTTCCTCTGTCATTCATACCTCCTTTGTCTGTTGATCAAAACTCCTTCCTCTGTCACTCATCGCTACTTCCTCAATTGTTCCTCACTCCTTCCTCTGTCATTCATCGCTCCTTCCTCAGTTGATCATCACTCTTCCTCTGTCATTCATCGCTTCTTCCTGAATAGTTCATCACTCCTTCCTCTGTCATTCCTCGATCCTTGCTCAATTGTACATCACTCGTGTGTTGTACTGCAATTCTTCCTCTGTCATTCATCGCTCCTTCCTCTGTTGATCATCAAACCTTCCTCTGTCATTCATCGCTCGTTCCTCAATGGTTCATTAATCCTTCCTCTGTCATTCATTTCTCCTTCCTCTGTTGTTCATCAATTCTTCCTCTGTCTTTCATCGCTCCTACCTCAGTTGCTCATCATTCTTCCTCTGTCATTCATCGCTTCTTCCTGAATTGTTCATCACTCCTTCCTCTGTCATTCATCGATCCTTGCTCAATTGTACATCGCTCGTTTCTCTGTTGTTCGTCTCTCCTTCCTATCTCATTCATCGCTCCTACATGAGTTGTTCATCAATCCTTCCTCTGTCATTCATCACTCCTTCCACTGTTGTTCATCAATCCTTCCTCTGTCATTCATCGCTTATTCCTCAAACGTTCATCAATCTTTCCTCTGTCATTCATCGCTCTTTCCTCTGTTGTTAATCAATCCTTCCTCTGTCATTCATCGCTTCTTCCTGAATAGTTCATCACTCCTTCCTCTGTCATTCATCGATCCTTGCTCAATTATACATCGCTCGTTTCTCTGTTGTTCGTCTCTCCTTCCTATCTCATTCATCGCTCCTACATGAATTGTTCATCAATCCTTCCTCTGTCATTCATCACTCCTTCCACTGTTGTTCATCAATTCTTACTCTGTCATTCATCGCTTATTTCTCAAACGTTCATCAATCTTTCCTCTGTCATTCATCGCTCTTTCCTCTGTTGATCATCACTCCTTCCTCTGGCATTCATCGCTACTTCCTGAATTGTTCATCACTCCTTCCTCTGTCATTCATCGCTCCTTCCTCAGTTGTTCATCAATCCTTCCTCTGTCTTTCATCGCTCCTACCTCAATTGCTCATCACTCTTCCTCTGTCATTCATTGCTTCTTCCTAAATTGTTCATAACTCCTTCCTCTGTCATTCATCGTTTCTTCCTGAATAGTTCAGCACGACTTCCTCTGTCATTCATCGATCCTTGCTCAATTGTACATCACTTGTTTCTCTGTCGTTCGTCTCTCCTTCCTATCTCATTCATCGCTCCATCCTGAATTGTTCATTAATCCTTCCTCTGTCATTCATCACTCCTTCCACTGTTGTTCATCAATCCTTCCTCTGTCATTCATCGCTTATTCCTCAAATGTTCATCAATCTTTCCTCTGTCATTCATCGCTCTTTCCTCTTGTTAATCAATCCTTCCTCTGTCATTCATCGCTCTTTCCTGAATTGTTCATCACTCCTACCTCTGTCATTCATCACACATTCCTCAGTTGTCCATTACTCCTTCCTCTGTCATTCATACCTCATTTGTCTGTTGATCAAAACTCCTTCCTCTGTCACTCATCGCTACTTCCTCAATTGTTCCTCACTCCTTCCTCTGTCATTCATTCCTCCTTCCTCAGTTGATCATCACTCTTCCTCTGTCATTCATCGCTTCTTCCTGAATAGTTCATCACTCCTTCCTCTGTCATTCCTCGATCCTTGCTCAATTGTACATCACTCGTGTGTTGTACTGCAATTCTTCCTCTATCATTCATCGCTCCTTCCTCTGTTGATCATCAAACCTTCCTCTGTCATTCATCGCTCGTTCCTCAATGGTTCATTAATCCTTCCTCTGTCATTCATTTCTCCTTCCTCTGTTGTTCATCAATTCTTCCTCTGTCTTTCATCACTCCTACCTCAGTTGCTCATCATTCTTCCTCTGTCATTCATCGCTTCTTCCTGAATTGTTCATCACTCCTACCTCTGTCATTCATCGATCCTTGCTCAATTGTACATCGCTCGTTTCTCTGTTGTTCGTCTCTCCTTCCTATCTCATTCATCGCTCCTACATGAGTTGTTCATCAATCCTTCCTCTGTCATTCATCACTCCTTCCACTGTTGTTCATCAATCCTTCCTCTGTCATTCATCGCTTATTCCTCAATTGTTCATCAATCTTTCCTCTGTCATTCATCGCTCTTTCCTCTGTTGTTAATCAATCCTACCTCTGTCATTCATCGCTTCTTCCTGAATAGTTCATCACTCCTTCCTCTGTCATTCATCGATCCTTGCTCAATTGTACATCGCTCGTTTCTCTGTTGTTCGTCTCTCCTTCCTATCTCATTCATCGCTCCTACATGAATTGTTCATCAATCCTTCCTCTGTCATTCATCACTCCTTCCACTGTTGTTCATCAATTGTTACTCTGTCATTCATCGCTTATTTCTCAAATGTTCATCAATCTTTGCTCTGTCATTCATCGCTCTTTCCTCTGATGATCATCACTCCTTCCTCTGGCATTCATCGCTACTTCCTCAATTGTTCCTCTCTCCATCCTCTGTCATTCATTGCTCCTTCCTCAGTTGATCATCACTCTTCCTATGACATTCATCGTTTCTTCCTGAATTGTTCATCACTCCTTCCTCTGTCATTCATCGCTCCTTCCTCAGTTGTTCATCAATCCTTCCTCTGTCTTTCATCGCTCCTTCCTCAATTGGCAATCACTCCTTCCTCTGTAATTCATCGCTCCTTCCTCGGTTGATCATCAAACCGTTCTCTGACATTCATCACTCCTTCCTTTGTCATTCATCGCTTCTTCCTCAGTAGATCATCAACCTTCCTCTGTCATTCATCGCTCCTTCCTCTGTTGTTCATCAATCCTCCCTCTTTCATCGCTCGTTACTCAATTGTTCATCAATCCCCCCTGTCATTCATCGCTCCTTCCGCAACTGTTTATCAATCCCCCTCTATCATTCATCGCTACTTCCTGTGTCATTCATCACTCTTTCCTCAGTTGTTCATTAATCCTTCCTCTGTCATTCATTTCTCCTTCCTCTGTTGTTCATCAATCCTTCCTCTGCCTTTCATCGCTCCTTCCTCAGTTGCTCATCACTCTTCCTCTGTCATTCATCGCTTCTGCCTGAATTGTTCATCACTCCTTCCTCTGTCATTCATACCTCCTTACTGTGCTGATCATCACTCCTTCCTCTGTCATTCATCGCTACTTCCTGAATTGTTCCTGACTCCTTCCTCCGTCATTCATCACTCCTTCCTCTGTTGTTAATCCTTCCTCTGTCGTTCATCGCTTCTTCCTGAATAGTTCATCACTCCTTCCTCTGTCATTCATCGATCCTTGCTCAATTGTACATCGCTCGTTTCTCTGTTGTTCGTCTCTCCTTCCTACCTCATTCATCTCTCCTACATCAATTGTTCATCAATCCTTCCTCTGTCATTCATCACTCCTTCCACTGTTGTTCATCAATCCTTCCTCTGTCATTCATCGCTTATTCCTCAAATGTTCATCAATCTTTCCACTGTCATTCATCGCTCTTTCCTCTGTTGTTAATCAATCCTTCCTCTGTCATTCATCACTCTTTCCTCAATTGTTCATCACTCCTTCCTCTGTCATTCATCGCACCTTCCTCAGTTGTCCATTACTCCTTCTTCTGTCATTCATACCTCCTTACTCTGTTGATCATCACTCCTTCCTCTGTCATTCATCGCTACTTCCTCAATTGTTCCTCACTCCTTCCTCTGTCATTCATTATTCCTTCCTCAGTTGATCATCACTCTTCCTATGACATTCATCGTTTCTTCCTGAATTGTTCATCACTCCTTCCTCTGACATTCATCGCTCCATCCTGAATTGTTCATCAATCCTTCCTCTGTCATTCATCACTCTTTCCTGAATTGTTCATCACTCCTTCCTCTGTCATTCATCACACCTTCCTCAGTTGTCCATTACTCCTTCCTCTGTCATTCGTACCTCCTTATTCTGTTGATCATCACTCCTTCCTCTGTCATTCATCGCTCCTTACGCAATTGTTCATCAATCCTTCCTCTGTCATTCAGTGCTCCTTCCTCTGCAATTCATCACTTTGTCCTGAATTGTTCATCACTCCTTCCTCTGTCATTCATCTCTTCATCCTCGATTGTTCATCAATCCTTCCTCTGTCATTAATCGCTCGTTCCTCAATTCTTCATTAATTCTTCCTCAGTCATTCATTTCTCCTTCCTCTGTTGTTCATTAATACTCCTCTGTCATTCATCGCTACTTCCTGTGTTGTTCTGCAATTTTTCCTCTGTCTTTCATCACTCCTACCTCAGTTGCTCATCACTCTTCCTCTGTCATTCATCGCTTCTTCCTGAATTGTTCATCACTCCTTCCTCTGTCATTCATCGCTACTTCCTCAATTGTTCCTCACTCCTTCCTCCGTCATTCATCACTCCTTCCTCAGTTGATCATCAGTCTTCCTCGATTCTTCCTGAATAGTTCATCACTCCTTCCGCTGTCATTCATCGATCCTTGCTCAATTGTACATCGCTCGTTTCTCTGTCGTTCGTCTCTCCTTCCTATCTCATTCAACGCTCCTTCCTGAATTGTTCATCAATCCTTCCTCTGTCATTCATCACTCCTTCCACTGTTGTTCATCAATCCTTCTTCTGTCATTCATCGCTCCTTCCTCAGTTGATCATCACTCTTCCTCTGTCATTCATCGCTCCTTCCTCAATTGTTTATCAATCCTCCTCTATCATTCATCGCTACTTCCTGTGTCATTCATCACTCTTTCCTCAGTTGTTCATTAATCCTTCCTCTGTCATTCATTTCTCCTTCCTCTGTTGTTCATCAATCCTTCCTCTCTTTCATCGCTCCTACCTCAATTGCTCATCACTCTTCCTCTGACAATCATCGCTACGTCCTCAATTGTTCCTCACTCCTTCCTCCGTCATTCATCACTCCTTCCTCAGTTGATCATCAGTCTTCCTCTGTCATTCCTCGCTTCTTCCTGTATAGTTCATCACTCCTTCCTCTGTCATTCATCGATCCTTGCTCAATTGTACATCACTCGTTTCTCTGTCGTTCGTCTCTCCTTCCTATCTCATTCATCGCTCCTTCCTGAATTGTTCATCAATCCTTCCTCTGTCATTCATCACTCCTTCCGCTGTTGATCATCACTCCTTCCTCTGTCATTCATCGCTACTTCCTCAATTGTTCCTCACTCCTTCTTCTGTCATTCATCGCTCCTTCCTCAGTTGATCATCACTCTTCCTCTGTCATTCATCGCTCCTTCCTCAATTGTTCATCACTCCTTCCTCTGTCATTCATCGCTCCTTCTGCATTTGTTCATCAATCCATCCTCTGTCATTCATCACTCCTTCCTTTGTCATTCATTGCTCATTCCTCAATCCATCCTCTGTCAATCAGTGCTCCTTCCTCTGTCATTCATTGCTCCTTCCTCAAATGTCCATCACTCCTTCCTCTGTCATTCATCGCTACTTCCTGTGTTGTTCTTCAATTCTTCCCCTGTCATTCATCGCACCTTCCTCTGTTGATCATCAATCCTTCCTCTGTCATTCATCGCTCGTTCCTCAATTGTTCATTAATCCTTCCTCTGTCATTCATTGCTCCTTCCTCTGTTGTTCATCACTCCTTCCTCAATTGTTCATCAATCCTTCTTCTGTCATTCGTTGCTCCTTCCTCAAATGTTCATCACTCCTTCCTCAGTTGGCCATCACTCCTTCCTCTGTCACTCATCAATCCTTCCTCAATTGTTCATCATTCTTTCCTTTGTCATTCATTGCTCCTTCCTGTGTTTTCTTCAATCCTTCCTCCGTCATTCATCGCTCCTTCCTCAATTGTTCATCACTACTTCCTCTGTTGTTCATCAATCCTTCCTCAATTGTTCATCAGTCCTTCCTCTGTCATTCAATGCTCCTTCCTCTGTTGTTCATCACTCCTTCCTCAATTGTTCATCAATCCTTCTTCTGTCATTCATCGCTCCTTCCTCAAATGTTCATCACTCCTTCCTCAGTTGGCCATCACTCCTTCCTCTGTCACTCATCAATCCTTCCTCAATTGTTCATCATTCTTTCCTTTGTCATTCATTGCTCCTTCCTGTGTTTTCTTCAATCCTTCCTCTGTCATTCATCGCTCCTTCCTCAATTGTTCATCACTCCTTCTTCTGTCATTCATCGCTCCTTCCTCAGTTGATCATCACTCTTCCTCTGTCTTTCATCGCTCCTTCCTCAATTGTTTATCAATCCTCCTCTGTCATTCATCGCTACTTCCAGTGTCATTCATCACTCTTTCCTCAGTTGTTCATTAATCCTTCCTCTGTCATTCATTTCTCCTTCCTCTGTTGTTCATCAATCCTTCCTCTGTCATTCATCGCTCCTTCTGCGTTTGTTCATCAATCCATCCTCTGTCATTCATCACTCCTTCCTTTGTCATTCATTGCTCATTCCTCAATCCTTCCTTTGTAAATCAGTGCTCCTTCCTCTGTCATTCATTGCTCCTTCCTCAAATGTCCATCACTCCTTCCTCTGTCATTCATCGCTACTTCCTCTGTTGTTCTTCAATTCTTCCTCTGTCATTCATCGCACCTTCCTCTGTTGATCGTCAATCCTTCCTCTGTCATTCCTCGCTTCTTCCTGAATAGTTCATCACTCCTTCCTCTGTCATTCATCGATCCTTGCTCAATTGTACATCGCTCATTTCTCTGTTGTTCGTCTCTCCTGCCTATCTCAATCATCGCTCCTACCTGAATTGTTCATCAATCCTTCCTCTGTCAATCATCACTCCTTCCACTGTTGTTCATCAATCCTTCCTCAGTCATTCATCGCTCCTTAATCTGTTGATCATCACTCCCTCCTCTGTCATTCTTCACTCCTTCCTCAATTGTTCATCAATCCTTCCTCTTCCTCTGTCAATCATCACTCACTCATCACTTGTTCATCACTCCTTCCTCTCTCATTCATCACTCCTTCCTCAATTGTTCATCATTCCTTCCTTTGTCATTCATCGCTCCTTCCTCAAGTGTTCATCAATCCTTCTTCTGTCATTCGTCGCTCCTTCCTCATATGTTCATCGCTCCTTCCTCTGTCACTCATCGATCCTTCCTCAATTGTTCATCATTCTTCCCTTTGTCATTCATTGCTCCTTCCTGTGTTTTCTTCAATCCTTCCTCTGTCATTCATCGCTCCTTCCTCAATTGTTCATCACTCCTTCCTCTGTTGTTCATCAATCCTTCCTCAATTGTTCATCAGTCCTTCCTCTGTCATTCATTGCTCCTTCCTCTGTTGTTCATCACTCCTTCCTCAATTGTTCATCAATCCTTCTTCTGTCATTCGTCGCGCCTTCCTCAAATGTTCATCACTCCTTCCTCAGTTGGCCATCACTCCTTCCTCTGTCACTCATCAATCCTTCCTCAATTGTTCATCATTCTTTCCTTTGTCATTCATTGCTCCTTCCTGTGTTTTCTTCAATCCTTCCTCTGTCATTCATCGCTCCTTCCTCAATTGTTCATCACTCCTTCTTCTGTCATTCATCGCTCCTTCCTCAGTTGATCATCACTCTTCCTCTGTCTTTCATCGCTCCTTCCTCAATTGTTTATCAATCCTCCTCTGTCATTCATCCTTACTTCCAGTGTCATTCATCACTCTTTCCTCAGTTGTTCATTAATCCTTCCTCTGTCATTCATTTCTCCTTCCTCTGTTGTTCATCAATCCTTCCTCTGTCATTCATCGCTCCTTCTGCGTTTGTTCATCAATCCATCCTCTGTCATTCATCACTCCTTCCTTTGTCATTCATTGCTCATTCCTCAATCCTTCCTTTGTAAATCAGTGCTCCTTCCTCTGTCATTCATTGCTCCTTCCTCAAATGTCCATCACTCCTTCCTCTGTCATTCATCGCTACTTCCTCTGTTGTTCTTCAATTCTTCCTCTGTCATTCATCGCACCTTCCTCTGTTGATCGTCAATCCTTCCTCTGTCATTCCTCGCTTCTTCCTGAATAGTTCATCACTCCTTCCTCTGTCATTCATCGATCCTTGCTCAATTGTACATCGCTCATTTCTCTGTTGTTCGTCTCTCCTGCCTATCTCAATCATCGCTCCTACCTGAATTGTTCATCAATCCTTCCTCTGTCAATCATCACTCCTTCCACTGTTGTTCATCAATCCTTCCTCTGTCATTCATCGCTCCTTAATCTGTTGATCATCACTCCCTCCTCTGTCATTCTTCACTCCTTCCTCAATTGTTCATCAATCCTTCCTCTTCCTCTGTCAATCATCACTCACTCATCACTTGTTCATCACTCCTTCCTCTCTCATTCATCACTCCTTCCTCAATTGTTCATCATTCCTTCCTTTGTCATTCATCGCTCCTTCCTCAAGTGTTCATCAATCCTTCTTCTGTCATTCGTCGCTCCTTCCTCATATGTTCATCGCTCCTTCCTCTGTCACTCATCGATCCTTCCTCAATTGTTCATCATTCTTCCCTTTGTCATTCATTGCTCCTTCCTGTGTTTTCTTCAATCCTTCCTCTGTCATTCATCGCTCCTTCCTCAATTGTTCATCACTCCTTCTTCTGTTGTTCATCAATCCTTCCTCAATTGTTCATCAGTCCTTCCTCTGTCATTTATTGCTCCTTCCTCTGTTGTTCATCACTCCTTCCTCAATTGTTCATCAATCCTTCCTCTTCCTCTGTCAATCATCACTCACTCATCACTTGTTCATCACTCCTTCCTCTCTCATTCATCACTCCTTCCTCAATTGTTCATCATTCCTTCCTTTGTCATTCATCGCTCCTTCCTCAAGTGTTCATCAATCCTTCTTCTGTCATTCGTCGCTCCTTCCTCATATGTTCATCGCTCCTTCCTCTGTCACTCATCGATCCTTCCTCAATTGTTCATCATTCTTCCCTTTGTCATTCATTGCTCCTTCCTGTGTTTTCTTCAATCCTTCCTCTGTCATTCATCGCTCCTTCCTCAATTGTTCATCACTCCTTCTTCTGTTGTTCATCAATCCTTCCTCAATTGTTCATCAGTCCTTCCTCTGTCATTTATTGCTCCTTCCTCTGTTGTTCATCACTCCTTCCTCAATTGTTCATCAATCCTTCTTCTGTCATTCGTCGCTCCTTCCTCAAATGTTCATCACTCCTTCCTCAGTTGGCCATCACTCCTTCCTCTGTCACTCATCAATCCTTCCTCAATTGTTCATCAATCCTTCCTCTGTCATTCATCGCTCTTTCCTCTGTTGTTAATCAATCCTTCCTCTGTCATTCATCACTCTTTCCTCAATTGTTCATCTCTCCTTCCTCTTTCATTCATCGCACCTTCCTCAGTTGACCATTACTCCTTCCTCTGTCATTCATACCTCCTTACTCTGTTGATCATCACTCCTTCCTCTGTCATTCATCGCTACTTCCTCAATTGTTCCTCACTCCTTCTTCTGTCATTCATCGCTCCTTCCTCAGTTGATCATCACTCTTCCTCTGTCATTCATCGCTCCTTCCTCAATTGTTTATCAATCCTCCTCTGTCATTCATCGCTACTTCCTGTGTCATTCATCACTCTTTCCTCAGTTGTTCATTAATCCTTCCTCTGTCATTCATCGCTCCTTCTGCGTTTGTTCATCAATCCATCCTCTGTCATTCATCACTCCTTCCTTTGTCATTCATTGCTCATTCCTCAATCCTTCCTTTGTCAATAAGTGCTCCTTCCTCTGTCATTCATTGCTCCTTCCTCAAATGTCCATCACTCCTTCCTCTGTCATTCATCGCTACTTCCTGTGTTGTTCTTCAATTCTTCCTCGGTCATTCATCGCACCTTCCTCTGTTGATCATCAATCCTTCCTCTGTCATTCCTCGCTTCTTCCTGAATAGTTCATCACTCCTTCCTCTGTCATTCATCGATCCTTGCTCAATTGTACATCGCTCATTTCTCTGTTGTTCGTCTCTCCTGCCTATCTCAATCATCGCTCCTACCTGAATTGTTCATCAATCCTTCCTCTGTCAATCCTCACTCCTTCCACTGTTGTTCATCAATCCTTCCTCTGTCATTCATCGCTCCTTAATCTGTTGATCATCACTCCCTCCTCTGTCATTCTTCACTCCTTCCTCAATTGTTCATCAATCCTTCCTCTTCCTCTGTCAATCATCACTCACTCATCACTTGTTCATCACTCCTTCCTCTCTCATTCATCACTCCTTCCTCAATTGTTCATCAATCCTTCTTCTGTCATTCGTCGCTCCTTCCTCATATGTTCATCGCTCCTTCCTCTGTCACTCATCGATCCTTCCTCAATTGTTCATCATTCTTTCCTTTGTCATTCATTGCTCCTTCCTGTGTTTTCTTCAATCCTTCCTCTGTCATTCATCGCTCCTTCCTCAATTGTTCATCACTCCTTCCTCTGTCATTCATTGCTCCTTCCTCTGTTGTTCATCACTCCTTCCTCAATTGTTCATCAATCCTTCTTCTGTCATTCGTCGCTCCTTCCTCAAATGTTCATCACTCCTTCCTCAGTTGGCCATCACTCCTTCCTCTGTCACTCATCAATCCTTCCTCAATTGTTCATCATTCTTTCCTTTGTCATTCATTGCTCCTTCCTGTGTTTTCTTCAATCCTTCCTCTGTCATTCATCGCTCCTTCCTCAATTGTTCATCACTCCTTCCTCTGTTGTTCATAAATCCTTCCTCAATTGTTCATCAGTCCTTCCTCTGTCATTCATTGCTCCTTCCTCTGTTGTTCATCACTCCTTCCTCAATTGTTCATCAATCCTTCTTCTGTCATTCGTCGCCCCTTCCTCAGTTGGCCATCACTCCTTCCTCTGTCACTCAGCAATACTTCCTCAAATGTTCATCACTCCTTCCTCAGTTGGCCATCACTCCTTCCTCTGTCACTCATCAATCCTTCCTCAATTGTTCATCATTCTTTCCTTTGTCATTCATTGCTCCTTCCTGTGTTTTCTTCAATCCTTCCTCTGTCATTCATCGCTCCTTCCTCAATTGTTCATCACTCCTTCCTCTGTTGTTCATAAATCCTTCCTCAATTGTTCATCAGTCCTTCCTCTGTCATTCATTGCTCCTTCCTCTGTTGTTCATCACTCCTTCCTCAATTGTTCATCAATCCTTCTTCTGTCATTCGTCGCCCCTTCCTCAGTTGGCCATCACTCCTTCCTCTGTCACTCAGCAATACTTCCTCAAATGTTCATCACTCCTTCCTCAGTTGGCCATCACTCCTTCCTCTGTCACTCATCAATCCTTCCTCAATTGTTCATCAATCCTTGCTTTGTCATTCATTGCTCCTTCCTGTGTTTTCTTCAATCCTTCCTCTGTCATTCATCGCTCTTTCCTCTGTTGTTCATCAACCCTTCCTCTTTCATTCATCGCACCTTCGTCAGTTGTCCATTTCTCCTTCCTCTGTCATTCATACCTCCTTACTCTGTTGATCTTCACTCCTTCCTCTGTCATTCATCGCTACTTCCTCAATTGTTCCTCACTCCTTCCTCTGTCATTCATCCCTCCTTCCTTTGTCATTCATCGCTCCTTCTGCATTTGTTCATCAATCCATCCTCTGTCATTCATCACTCTTTCCTCTGTCATTCATCGCTACTTCCTCAATTGTTCCTCACTCCTTCTTCTGTCATTCATCGCTCCTTCCTCGGTTGTTCATCACTCTTCCTCTGTCATTCATCGCTTATTCCTCAAATGTTCATCAATCCTTCCTCTTTCATTCATCGCACCTTCGTCAGTTGTCCATTTCTCCTTCCTCTGTCATTCATACCTCCTTACTCTGTTGATCTTCACTCCTTCCTCTGTCATTCATCGCTACTTCCTCAATTGTTCCTCACTCCTTCCTCTGTCATTCATCGCTCCTTCCTCGGTGGTTCATCACTCATTCCTCTGTCATTCATCCCTCCTTCCTTTGTCATTCATCGCTCCTTCTGCATTTGTTCATCAATCCATCCTCTGTCATTCATCACTCTTTCCTCTGTCATTCATCGCTACTTCCTCAATTGTTCCTCACTCCTTCTTCTGTCATTCATCGCTCCTTCCTCGGTTGTTCATCACTCTTCCTCTGTCATTCATCGCTCCTTCCGCAATTGTTCATCAATACTTCCTCTGTCATTCATCGCTCCTTCCTGTGTTTTCTTCAATCCTTCCTCTGTCATTCATCGCTCCTTCCTCAATTGTTCATCACTCCTTCCTCTGTTGTTCATCAATCCTTCCTCAATTGTTCATCAGTCCTTCCTCTGTCATTCATTGCTCCTTCCTCTGTTGTTCATCACTCCTTCCTCAATTGTTCATCAATCCTTCTTCTGTCATTCGTCGCGCCTTCCTCAAATGTTCATCACTCCTTCCTCAGTTGGCCATCACTCCTTCCTCTGTCACTCATCAATCCTTCCTCAATTGTTCATCATTCTTTCCTTTGTCATTCATTGCTCCTTCCTGTGTTTTCTTCAATCCTTCCTCTGTCATTCATCGCTCCTTCCTCAATTGTTCCTCAATCCTTCCTCTGTCATTCAGTGCTCCTTCCTCTGTCATTCTTTGCTCCTTCCTCAAATGTCCATCACTCCTTCCTCTGTCATTCATCGCTACTTCCTGTGTTGTTCTTCAATTCTTCTTCTGTCATTCATCGCACCTTCCTCTGTTGATCATCAATCCTTCCTCTGTCATTCATCGCTCGTTCCTCAATTGTTCATTAATCCTTCCTCTGTCATTCATTTCTCCTTCCTCTGTTGTTCATCAATCCTTCCTCTGTCTTTCATCACACCTACCTCAATTGCTCATCACTCTTCCTCTGTCATTCATCGCTTCTTCCTGAATTGTTCATCACTCCTTCCTCTGTCATTCATAACTCCTTACTCTGCTGATCATCACTCCTTCCTCTGTCATTCATCGCTTCTTCCTCAATTGTTCATCAATCCTTCTTCTGTCATTCGTCGCTCCTTCCTCATATGTTCATCGCTCCTTCCTCTGTCACTCATCGATCCTTCCTCAATTGTTCATCAATCCTTCCTTTGTCATTCATTGCTCCTTCCTGTGTTTTCTTCAATCCTTCCTCTGTCATTCATGGCTACTTCCTCAATTGTTCATCACTCCTTCCTCTGTTTTTCGTCAATCCTTTCTCAATTGTTCATCAGTCCTTCCTTTGTCATTCATTGCACCTTCCTCTGTTGTTCATCACTCCTTCCTCAATTGTTCATCAATCCTTCTTCTGTCATTCGTCGCTCCTTCCTCAAATGTTCATCACTCCTTCCTCAGTTGGCCATCACTCCTTCCTCTGTCACTCAGCAATACTTCCTCAATTGTTCATCAATCCTTCCTTTGTCATTCATTGCTCCTTCCTGTGTTTTCTTCAATCCTTCCTCTGTCATTCATCACTCTTTCCTCTGTTGTTAATCAATCATTCCTCTGTCATTCATCACTCTTTCCTCTGTTGATCATCAATCCTTTGTCATTCATCACTCCTTCCTCTGTCAATCATCACTCCTTCCTCTGTCATTCATCGCTCCTTCCTGAATTGTTCATCAATCCTTCCTCGGTCATTCCTCACTCCTTCCTCTGTTGTTCATCAATCCTCCCACCTTCATTCATCGCTCGTTACTCAATTGTTCATCAATCCCTCCTGTCATTCATCGCTCCTTCCTCAATTGTTCATCACTCATTCCTCTGTCATTCATCGCTCCTTCCTCAATTGCTCATCACTCCTTCCTCTGTTGTTCATTAATCCTTCCTCTGCCATTCATCTCTCCTTCCGCAATTGTTCATCAATACTTCCTCTGTCATTCATCGCTCCTTCCTCATTTCTTCCTCACTCATTCCTCTGTCATTCATCCCTCCTTCCTTTGTCATTCATCGCTCATTCCTCAATTGTTCCTCAATCCTTCCTCTGTCATTCATCACTCCTTCCTCAATTGTTCATCAATCCTTCCTCTGTCATTCGTCACTCCTTCCACTGTTGTTCATCAATCATTCCTCTGTCATTCATCACTCATTCCTCATTGTTCATCTCTCCTTCCTCTGTCAATCATCGCTCCTTAGTCTGTTGATCATCACTCCCCCCTCTGTCATTCTTCACTCCTTCCTCAATTGTTCATCAATCCTTCCTCTTCCTCTGTCAATCATCACTCACTCATCGCTTGTTCATCACTCCTTCCTCTCTCATTCATCACTCCTTCCTCAATTGTTCATCATTCCTTCCTTTGTCATTCATCGCTCCTTCCGCAAGTGTTCATCAATCCTTCTTCTGTCATTTGTCGCTCCTTCCTCATATGTTCATCGCTCCTTCCTCTGTCACTCATCGATCCTTCCTCTGTTGTTCATCACTCCTTCCTCAATTGTTCATCAATCCTTCTTCTGTCATTCGTCGCTCCTTCCTCAAATGTTCTTCACTCCTTCCTCAGTTGGCCATCACTCCTTCCTCTGTCACTCATCAATCCTTCCTCAATTGTTCATCAATCTTTCCTTTGTCATTCATTGCTCCTTCCTGTGTTTTCTTCAATCCTTCCTCTGTCATTCATCGCTCCTTCCTCAATTGTTCATCACTCCTTCCTCTGTTGTTCATCAATCCTTCCTCAATTGTTCATCAGTCCTTCCTCTGTCATTCATTGCTCTTTCCTCTGTTGTTCATCACTCCTTCCTCAATTGTACATCAATCCTTCTTCTGTCATTCGTCGCTCCTTCCTCAAATGTTCATCACTCCTTCCTCAGTTGGCCATCACTCCTTCCTCTGTCACTCATCAATCCTTCCTTTGTCATTCATTGCTCCTTCCTGTGTTTTCTTCAATCCTTCCTCTGTCATTCTTCACTCCTTCCTCAATTGTTCATCAATCCTTCCTCTTCCTCTGTCAATCATCACTCACTCATCGCTTGTTCATCACTCCTTCCTCTCTCATTCATCACTCCTTCCTCAATTGTTCATCATTCCTTCCTTTGTCATTCATCGCTCCTTCCTCAAGTGTTCATCAATCCTTCCTCAGTCATTCGTCGCTCCTTCCTCATATGTTCATCGCTCCTTCCTCTGTCACTCATCGATCCTTCCTCAATTGTTCATCATTCTTTCCTTTGTCATTCATTGCTCCTTCCTGTGTTTTCTTCAATCCTTCCTCTGTCATTCATCGCTCCTTCCTCAATTGTTCATCACTCCTTCCTCTGTTGTTCATCAATCCTTCTTGAATTGTTCATCAGTCTTTCCTCTGTCATTCATTGCTCCTTCCTCTGTTGTTCATCACTCCTTCCTCAATTGTTCATCAATCCTTCTTCTGTCATTCGTCGCTCCTTCCTCAAATGTTCTTCACTCCTTCCTCAGTTGGCCATCACTCCTTCCTCTGTCACTCCTCAATCCTTCCTCAATTGTTCATCAATCTTTCCTTTGTCATTCATTGCTCCTTCCTGTGTTTTCTTCAATCCTTCCTCTGTCATTCATCGCTCCTTCCTCAATTGTTCATCACTCCTTCCTCTGTTGTTCATCAATCCTTCCTCAATTGTTCATCAGTCCTTCCTCTGTCATTCATTGCTCTTTCCTCTGTTGTTCATCACTCCTTCCTCAATTGTTCATCAATCCTTCTTCTGTCATTCGTCGCTCCTTCCTCAAATGTTCATCACTCCTTCATCAGTTGGCCATCACTCCTTCCTCTGTTGTTCATCAATCCTTCCTCAATTGTTCATCAATCCTTCTTCTGTCATTCGTCACTCCTTCCTCAAATGTTCATCACTCCTTCCTCTGTCACTCATCAATCCTTCCTCAATTGTTCATCAATCCTTCCTTTGTCATTCATTGCTCCTTCCTGTGTTTTCTTCAATCCTTCCTCTGTCATTCATCGCTCTTTCCTCTGTTGTTAATCAATCCTTCCTCTGTCATTCATCACTCTTTCCTCTGTTGATCATCAATCCTTTGTCATTCATCACTCCTTCCTTTGTCATTCATCACTCCTTCCTTTGTCATTCATCGCTCCTTCCTGAATTGTTCATCAATCCTTCCTCTGTCATTCCTCACTCCTTCCTCTGTTGTTCATCAATCCTCCCACCTTCATTCATTGCTCGTTACTCCATTGTTCATCAATCCTTCCTTTGTCATTCATTGCTCCTTCCTGTGTTTTCTTCAATCCTTCCTCTGTCATTCATCGCTCTTTCCTCTGTTGTTAATCAATCCTTCCTCTGTCATTCATCACTCTTTCCTCTGTTGATCATCAATCCTTTGTCATTCATCACTCCTTCCTTTGTCATTCATCACTCCTTCCTTTGTCATTCATCGCTCCTTCCTCAGTTGATCATCACTCTTCCTCTGTCATTCATCGCTCCTTCCTGAATTGTTCATCAATCCTTCCTCTGTCATTCCTCACTCCTTCCTCTGTTGTTCATCAATCCTCCCACCTTCATTCATTGCTCGTTACTCCATTGTTCATCAATCCTTCCTTTGTCATTCATTGCTCCTTCCTGTGTTTTCTTCAATCCTTCCTCTGTCATTCATCGCTCTTTCCTCTGTTGTTAATCAATCCTTCCTCTGTCATTCATCACTCTTTCCTCTGTTGATCATCAATCCTTTGTCATTCATCACTCCTTCCTCTGTCATTCATCACTCCTTCCTTTGTCATTCATCGCTCCTTCCTCAGTTGATCATCACTCTTCCTCTGTCATTCATCGCTCCTTCCGCAATTGTTCATCAATACTTCCTCTGTCATTCATCGCTCCTTCCTCATTTCTTCCTCACTCATTCCTCTGTCATTCATCCCTCCTTCCTTTGTCATTCATCGCTCATTCCTCAATTGTTCCTCAATCCTTCCTCTGTCATTCAGTGCTCCTTCCTCTGTCATTCATCACTCCTTCCTCAATTGTTCATCAATCCTTCCTCTGTCATTCGTCACTCCTTCCACTGTTGTTCATCAAACATTCCTCTGTCATTCATCGCTCGTTCCTCAATTGTTCATCACTCCTTCCTCTGTCAATCATCGCTCCTTAATCTGTTGATCATCACTCCCCCCTCTGTCATTCTTCACTCCTTCCTCAATTGCTTATCAATCCTTCCTCTTCCTCTGTCAATCATCAATCACTCATCGCTTGTTCATCACTCCTTCCTCTCTCATTCATTGCTCCTTCCTCTGTTGTTCATCACTCCTTCCTCAATTGTTCATCAAATCTTCTTCTGTCATTCGTCGCTCCTTCCTCAAATGCTCATCACCCCTTCCTCAGTTGGCCATCACTCCTTCCTCTGTCACTCATTAATCCTTCCTCAATTGTTCATCAGTCCTTCCTCTGTCATTCATTGCTCCTTCCTCTGTTGTTCATCACTCCTTCCTCAATTGTTCATCAATACTTCTTCTGTCATTCGTCGCTCCTTCCTCAAATGTTCTTCACTCCTTCCTCAGTTGGCCATCACTCCTTCCTCTGTCACTCATCAATCCTTCCTCAATTGTTCATCAATCCTTCCTTTGTCATTCATTGCTCCTCCCTGTGTTTTCCTCAATCCTTCCTCTGTCATTCATCGCTCCTTCCTCAATTGTTCATCACTCCTTCCTCTGTTGTTCATCAATTCTTCCTCAGTTGTTCATCAGTCCTTCCTCTGTCATTCATTGCTCCTTCCTCTGTTGTTCATCACTCCTTCCTCAATTGTTCATCAATACTTCTTCTGTCATTCGTCGCTCCTTCCTCAAATGTTCTTCACTCCTTCCTCAGTTGGACATCACTCCTTCCTCTGTCACTCATCAATCCTTCCTCAATTGTTCATCATTCTTTCCTTTGTCATTCATTGCTCCTTCCTGTGTTTTCTTCAATCCTTCCTCTGTCATTCATCGCTCCTTCCTCAATTGTTCATCACTCCTTCCTCTGTTGTTCATCAATCCTTCCTCAATTGTTCATCAGTCCTTCCTCTGTCATTCATTGCTCCTTCCTCTGATGTTCATCACTCCTTCCTCAATTGTTCATCAATCCTTCTTCTGTCATTCGTCGCTCCTTCCTCAAATGTTCATCACTCCTTCCTCAGTTGGCCATCACTCCTTCCTCTGTTGTTCATCAATCCTTTCTGAATTGTTCATCAATCCTTCCTTTGTCATTCATTGCTCCTTCCTGTGTTTTCTTCAATCCTTCCTCTGACATTCATCGCTCTTTCCTCTGTTGTTAATCAATCCTTCCTCTGTCATTCATCACTCTTTCCTCTGTTGATCATCAATCCTTTGTCATTCATCACTCCTTCCTCTGTCATTCATCACTCCTTCCTTTGTCATTCATCGCTCCTTCCTCAGTTGATCATCACTCTTCCTCTGTCATTCATCGCTCCTTCCTGAATTGTTCATCAATCCTTCCTCTGTCATTCCTCACTCCTTCCTCAATTGCTCATCACTCCTTCCTCTGTTGTTCATTTATCCTTCCTCTGTCATTCATCGCTCCTTCCGCAATTGTTCATCAATAATTCCTCTGTCATTCATCGCTCCTTCCTCATTTCTTCCTCACTCATTCCTCTGTCATTCATCCCTCCTTCCTTTGTCATTCATCGCTCATTCCTCAATTGTTCCTCAATCCTTCCTCTGTCATTCAGTGCTCCTTCCTCTGTCATTCATCACTCCTTCCTCAATTGTTCATCAATCCTTCCTCTGTCAATCATCGCTCCTTAATCTGTTGATCATCACTCCCCCCTCTGTCATTCTTCACTCCTTCCTCAATTGCTCATCAATCCTTCCTCTTCCTCTGTCAATCATCAATCACTCATCGCTTGTTCATCACTCCTTCCTCTCTCATTCATCACTCCTTCCTCAATTGTTCATCATTCCTTCCTTTGTCATTCATCGCTCCTTCCTCAAGTGTTCATCAATCCTTCTTCTGTCATTCGTCGATCCTTCCTCATATGTTCATCGCTCCTTCCTCTGTCACTCATCGATCCTTCTTCAATTGTTCATCATCCTTTCCTTTGTCATTCATTGCCCCTTCCTGTGTTTTCTTCAATCCTTCCTCTGTCATTCATCGCTCCTTCCTCAATTGTTCATCACTCCATCCTCTGTTGTTCATCAATCCTTCCTCAATTGTTCATCAGTCCTTCCTCTGTCATTCATTGCTCCTTCCTCTGTTGTTCATCACTCCTTCCTCAATTGTTCATCAATACTTCTTCTGTCATTCGTCGCTCCTTCCTCAAATGTTCTTCACTCCTTCCTCAGTTGGCCATCACTCCTTCCTCTGTCACTCATCGATCCTTCCTCAATTGTTCATCATTCTTTCCTTTGTCATTCATTGCTCACTCCTGTGTTTTCTTCAATCCTTCCTCTGTCATTCATCGCTCCTTCCTCAATTGTTCATCACTCCTCTCTCTGTTGTTCATCAATCCTTCCTCAATTGTTCATCAGTCCTTCCTCTGTCATTCATTGCTCCTTCCTCTGTTGTTCATCACTCCTTCCTCAATTGTTCATCAATCCTTCTTCTGTCATTCGTCGCTCCTTCCTCAAATGTTCATCACTCCTTCCTCAGTTGGCCATCACTCCTTCCTCTGTTGTTCATCAATCATTCCTCTGTCATTCATCACTCCTTCCTCAATTGTTCATCACTCCTTCCTCTGTCAATCATCGCTCCTTAATCTGTTGATCATCACTCCTTCCTCTGTCATTCATCGCTCCTTCCGCAATTGTTCATCAATACTTCCTCTGTCATTCATCGCTCCTTCCTCATTTCTTCCTCACTCATCCCTCTGTCATTCATCCCTCCTTCCTTTGTCATTCATCGCTCATTCCTCAATTGTTCCTCAATCCTTCCTCTGTCATGCAGTGCTCCTTCCTCTGTCATTCATCACTCCTTCCTCAATTGTTCATCAATCCTTCCTCTGTCATTCGTCACTCCTTCCACTGTTGTTCATCAATCCTTCTTCTGTCATTCGTCACTCCTTCCTCAAATGTTCATCACTCCTTCCTCAGTTGGCCATCACTCCTTCCTCTGTCACTCATCAATCCTTCCTCAATTGTTCATCAATCCTTCCTTTGTCATTCATTGCTCCTTCCTGTGTTTTCTTCAATCCTTCCTCTGTCATTCATCGCTCTTTCCTCTGTTGTTAATCAATCCTTCCTCTGTCATTCAGTGCTCCTTCCTCTGTCATTCATCACTCCTTCCTCAATTGTTCATCAATCCTTCCTCTGTCATTCGTCACTCCTTCCACTGTTGTTCATCAATCATTCCTCTGTCATTCATCACTCCTTCCTCAATTGTTCATCACTCCTTCCTCTGTCAATCATCGCTCCTTAATCTGTTGATCATCACTCCCCCCTCTCTCATTCATCACTCCTTCCTCAATTGTTCATCATTCCTTCCTTTGTCATTCATCGCTCCTTCCTCAAGTGTTCATCAATCCTTCTTCTGTCATTCGTCGCTCCTTCCTCATATGTTCATCGCTCCTTCCTCTGTCACTCATCGATCCTTCTTCAATTGTTCATCATCCTTTCCTTTGTCATTCATTGCTCCTTCCTGTGTTTTCTTCAATCCTTCCTCTGTCATTCATCGCTCCTTCCTCAATTGTTCATCACTCCTTCCTCTGTTGTTCATCAATCCTTCTTGAATTGTTCATCAGTCTTTCCTCTGTCATTCTTTGCTCCTTCCTCTGTTGTTCATCACTCCTTCCTCAATTGTTCATCAATCCTTCTTCTGTCATTCGTCGCTCCTTCCTCAAATGTTCTTCACTCCTTCCTCAGTTGGCCATCACTCCTTCCTCTGTCACTCATCAATCCTTCCTCAATTGTTCATCAATCTTTCCTTTGTCATTCATTGCTCCTTCCTGTGTTTTCTTCAATCCTTCCTCTGTCATTCATCGCTCCTTCCTCAATTGTTCATCACTCCTTCCTCTGTTGTTCATCAATCCTTCCTCAATTGTTCATCAGTCCTTCCTCTGTCATTCATTGCTCTTTCCTCTGTTGTTCATCACTCCTTCCTCAATTGTTCATCAATCCTTCTTCTGTCATTCGTCGCTCCTTCCTCAAATGTTCATCACTCCTTCATCAGTTGGCCATCACTCCTTCCTCTGTTGTTCATCAATCCTTCCTCAATTGTTCATCAGTCCTTCTTCTGTCATTCATTGCTCCTTCCTCTGTTGTTCATCACTCCTTCCTCAATTGTTCATCAATCCTTCTTCTGTCATTCGTCACTCCTTCCTCAAAGGTTCATCACTCCTTCCTCAGTTGGCCATCACTCCTTCCTCTGTCACTCATCAATCCTTCCTCAATTGTTCATCAGTCCTTCCTCTGTCATTCATTGCTCCTTCCTCTGTTGTTCATCACTCCTTCCTCAATTGTTCATCAATACTTCTTCTGTCATTCGTCGCTCCTTCCTCAAATGTTCTTCACTCCTTCCTCAGTTGGACATCACTCCTTCCTCTGTCACTCATCAATCCTTCCTCAATTGTTCATCATTCTTTCCTTTGTCATTCATTGCTCCTTCCTGTGTTTTCTTCAATCCTTCCTCTGTCATTCATCGCTCCTTCCTCAATTGTTCATCACTCCTTCCTCTGTTGTTCATCAATCCTTCCTCAATTGTTCATCAGTCCTTCCTCTGTCATTCATTGCTCCTTCCTCTGTTGTTCATCACTCCTTCCTCAATTGTTCATCAATCCTTCTTCTGTCATTCGTCGCTCCTTCCTCAAATGTTCATCACTCCTTCCTCAGTTGGCCATCACTCCTTCCTCTGTTGTTCATCAATCCTTCCTCAATTGTTCATCAGTCCTTCTTCTGTCATTCATTGCTCCTTCCTCTGTTGTTCATCACTCCTTCCTCAATTGTTCATCAATCCTTCTTCTGTCATTCGTCACTCCTTCCTCAAAGGTTCATCACTCCTTCCTCAGTTGGCCATCACTCCTTCCTCTGTCACTCATCAATCCTTCCTCAATTGTTCATCAGTCCTTCTTCTGTCATTCATTGCTCCTTCCTCTGTTGTTCATCACTCCTTCCTCAATTGTTCATCAATCCTTCTTCTGTCATTCGTCACTCCTTCCTCAAATGTTCATCACTCCTTCCTCTGTCACTCATCAATCCTTCCTCAATTGTTCATCAATCCTTCCTTTGTCATTCATTGCTCCTTCCTGTGTTTTCTTCAATCCTTCCTCTGTCATTCATCGCTCTTTCCTCTGTTGTTAATCAATCCTTCCTCTGTCATTCATCACTCTTTCCTCTGTTGATCATCAATCCTTTGTCATTCATCACTCCTTCCTTTGTCATTCATCACTCCTTCCTTTGTCATTCATCGCTCCTTCCTCAGTTGATCATCACTCTTCCTCTGTCATTCATCGCTCCTTCCTGAATTGTTCATCAATCCTTCCTCTGTCATTCCTCACTCCTTCCTCTGTTGTTCATCAATCCTCCCACCTTCATTCATTGCTCGTTACTCCATTGTTCATCAATCCTTCCTTTGTCATTCATTGCTCCTTCCTGTGTTTTCTTCAATCCTTCCTCTGTCATTCATCGCTCTTTCCTCTGTTGTTAATCAATCCTTCCTCTGTCATTCATCACTCTTTCCTCTGTTGATCATCAATCCTTTGTCATTCATCACTCCTTCCTTTGTCATTCATCACTCCTTCCTTTGTCATTCATCGCTCCTTCCTCAGTTGATCATCACTCTTCCTCTGTCATTCATCGCTCCTTCCTGAATTGTTCATCAATCCTTCCTCTGTCATTCCTCACTCCTTCCTCTGTTGTTCATCAATCCTCCCACCTTCATTCATTGCTCGTTACTCCATTGTTCATCAATCCTTCCTTTGTCATTCATTGCTCCTTCCTGTGTTTTCTTCAATCCTTCCTCTGTCATTCATCGCTCTTTCCTCTGTTGTTAATCAATCCTTCCTCTGTCATTCATCACTCTTTACTCTGTTGATCATCAATCCTTTGTCATTCATCACTCCTTCCTCTGTCATTCGTCACTCCTTCCTTTGTCATTCATCGCTCCTTCCTCAGTTGATCATCACTCTTCCTCTGTCATTCATCGCTCCTTCCGCAATTGTTCATCAATACTTCCTCTGTCATTCATCGCTCATTCCTCAATTGTTCCTCAATCCTTCCTCTGTCATTCAGTGCTCCTTCCTCTGTCATTCATCACTCCTTCCTCAATTGTTCATCAATCCTTCCTCTGTCATTCGTCACTCCTTCCACTGTTGTTCATCAAACATTCCTCTGTCATTCATCGCTCGTTCCTCAATTGTTCATCACTCCTTCCTCTGTCAATCATCGCTCCTTAATCTGTTGATCATCACTCCCCCCTCTGTCATTCTTCACTCCTTCCTCAATTGCTCATCAATCCTTCCTCTTCCTCTGTCAATCATCAATCACTCATCGCTTGTTCATCACTCCTTCCTCTCTCATTCATCACTCCTTCCTCAAGTGTTCATCAATCCTTCTTCTGTCATTCGTCGCTCCTTCCTCATATGTTCATCGCTCCTTCCTCTGTCACTCATCGATCCTTCTTCAATTATTCATCATCCTTTCCTTTGTCATTCATTGCTCCTTCCTGTGTTTTCTTCAATCCTTCCTCTGTTGTTCATCAATCCTTCCTCAATTGTTCATCAGTCCTTCCTCTGTCATTCATTGCTCCTTCCTCTGTTGTTCATCACTCCTTCCTCAATTGTTCATCAATCCTTCTTCTGTCATTCGTCGCTCCTTCCTCAAATGTTCATCACTCCTTCCTCAGTTGACCATCACTCCTTCCTCTGTCACTCATCAATCCTTCCTCAATTGTTCATCAGTCCTTCCTCTGTCATTCATTGCTCCTTCCTCTGTTGTTCATCACTCCTTCCTCAATTGTTCATCAATACTTCTTCTGTCATTCGTCGCTCCTTCCTCAAATGTTCATCACTCCTTCCTCAGTTGGCCATCACTCCTTCCTCTGTCACTCATTAATCCTTCCTCAATTGTTCATCAGTCCTTCCTCTGTCATTCATTGCTCCTTCCTCTGTTGTTCATCACTCCTTCCTCAATTGTTCATCAATACTTCTTCTGTCATTCGTCGCTCCTTCCTCAAATGTTCTTCACTCCTTCCTCAGTTGGCCATCACTCCTTCCTCTGTCACTCATCAATCCTTCCTCAATTGTTCATCAATCCTTCCTTTGTCATTCATTGCTCCTTCCTGTGTTTTCTTCAATCCTTCCTCTGTCATTCATCGCTCCTTCCTCAATTGTTCATCACTCCTTCCTCTGTTGTTCATCAATCCTTCCTCAGTTGTTCATCAGTCCTTCCTCTGTCATTCATTGCTCCTTCCTCTGTTGTTCATCACTCCTTCCTCAATTGTTCATCAATACTTCTTCTGTCATTCGTCGCTCCTTCCTCAAATGTTCTTCACTCCTTCCTCAGTTGGACATCACTCCTTCCTCTGTCACTCATCAATCCTTCCTCAATTGTTCATCATTCTTTCCTTTGTCATTCATTGCTCCTTCCTGTGTTTTCTTCAATCCTTCCTCTGTCATTCATCGCTCCTTCCTCAATTGTTCATCACTCCTTCCTCTGTTGTTCATCAATCCTTCCTCAATTGTTCATCAGTCCTTCCTCTGTCATTCATTGCTCCTTCCTCTGTTGTTCATCACTCCTTCCTCAATTGTTCATCAATCCTTCTTCTGTCATTCGTCGCTCCTTCCTCAAATGTTCATCACTCCTTCCTCAGTTGGCCATCACTCCTTCCTCTGTTGTTCATCAATCCTTCCTCAATTGTTCATCAGTCCTTCTTCTGTCATTCATTGCTCCTTCCTCTGTTGTTCATCACTCCTTCCTCAATTGTTCATCAATCCTTCTTCTGTCATTCGTCACTCCTTCCTCAAATGTTCATCACTCCTTCCTCAGTTGGCCATCACTCCTTCCTCTGTCACTCATCAATCCTTTCTGAATTGTTCATCAATCCTTCCTTTGTCATTCATTGCTCCTTCCTGTGTTTTCTTCAATCCTTCCTCTGACATTCATCGCTCTTTCCTCTGTTGTTAATCAATCCTTCCTCTGTCATTCATCACTCTTTCCTCTGTTGATCATCAATCCTTTGTCATTCATCACTCCTTCCTCTGTCATTCATCACTCCTTCCTTTGTCATTCATCGCTCCTTCCTCAGTTGATCATCACTCTTCCTCTGTCATTCATCGCTCCTTCCTGAATTGTTCATCAATCCTTCCTCTGTCATTCCTCACTCCTTCCTCAATTGCTCATCACTCCTTCCTCTGTTGTTCATTTATCCTTCCTCTGTCATTCATCGCTCCTTCCGCAATTGTTCATCAATAATTCCTCTGTCATTCATCGCTCCTTCCTCATTTCTTCCTCACTCATTCCTCTGTCATTCATCCCTCCTTCCTTTGTCATTCATCGCTCATTCCTCAATTGTTCCTCAATCCTTCCTCTGTCATTCAGTGCTCCTTCCTCTGTCATTCATCACTCCTTCCTCAATTGTTCATCAATCCTTCCTCTGTCAATCATCGCTCCTTAATCTGTTGATCATCACTCCCCCCTCTGTCATTCTTCACTCCTTCCTCAATTGCTCATCAATCCTTCCTCTTCCTCTGTCAATCATCAATCACTCATCGCTTGTTCATCACTCCTTCCTCTCTCATTCATCACTCCTTCCTCAATTGTTCATCATTCCTTCCTTTGTCATTCATCGCTCCTTCCTCAAGTGTTCATCAATCCTTCTTCTGTCATTCGTCGATCCTTCCTCATATGTTCATCGCTCCTTCCTCTGTCACTCATCGATCCTTCTTCAATTGTTCATCATCCTTTCCTTTGTCATTCATTGCCCCTTCCTGTGTTTTCTTCAATCCTTCCTCTGTCATTCATCGCTCCTTCCTCAATTGTTCATCACTCCATCCTCTGTTGTTCATCAATCCTTCCTCAATTGTTCATCAGTCCTTCCTCTGTCATTCATTGCTCCTTCCTCTGTTGTTCATCACTCCTTCCTCAATTGTTCATCAATACTTCTTCTGTCATTCGTCGCTCCTTCCTCAAATGTTCTTCACTCCTTCCTCAGTTGGCCATCACTCCTTCCTCTGTCACTCATCGATCCTTCCTCAATTGTTCATCATTCTTTCCTTTGTCATTCATTGCTCACTCCTGTGTTTTCTTCAATCCTTCCTCTGTCATTCATCGCTCCTTCCTCAATTGTTCATCACTCCTCTCTCTGTTGTTCATCAATCCTTCCTCAATTGTTCATCAGTCCTTCCTCTGTCATTCATTGCTCCTTCCTCTGTTGTTCATCACTCCTTCCTCAATTGTTCATCAATCCTTCTTCTGTCATTCGTCGCTCCTTCCTCAAATGTTCATCACTCCTTCCTCAGTTGGCCATCACTCCTTCCTCTGTTGTTCATCAATCATTCCTCTGTCATTCATCACTCCTTCCTCAATTGTTCATCACTCCTTCCTCTGTCAATCATCGCTCCTTAATCTGTTGATCATCACTCCTTCCTCTGTCATTCATCGCTCCTTCCGCAATTGTTCATCAATACTTCCTCTGTCATTCATCGCTCCTTCCTCATTTCTTCCTCACTCATCCCTCTGTCATTCATCCCTCCTTCCTTTGTCATTCATCGCTCATTCCTCAATTGTTCCTCAATCCTTCCTCTGTCATGCAGTGCTCCTTCCTCTGTCATTCATCACTCCTTCCTCAATTGTTCATCAATCCTTCCTCTGTCATTCGTCACTCCTTCCACTGTTGTTCATCAATCCTTCTTCTGTCATTCGTCGCTCCTTCCTCAAATGTTCATCACTCCTTCCTCAGTTGGCCATCACTCCTTCCTCTGTCACTCATCAATCCTTCCTCAATTGTTCATCAATCCTTCCTTTGTCATTCATTGCTCCTTCCTGTGTTTTCTTCAATCCTTCCTCTGTCATTCATCGCTCTTTCCTCTGTTGTTAATCAATCCTTCCTCTGTCATTCAGTGCTCCTTCCTCTGTCATTCATCACTCCTTCCTCAATTGTTCATCAATCCTTCCTCTGTCATTCGTCACTCCTTCCACTGTTGTTCATCAATCATTCCTCTGTCATTCATCACTCCTTCCTCAATTGTTCATCACTCCTTCCTCTGTCAATCATCGCTCCTTAATCTGTTGATCATCACTCCCCCCTCTCTCATTCATCACTCCTTCCTCAATTGTTCATCATTCCTTCCTTTGTCATTCATCGCTCCTTCCTCAAGTGTTCATCAATCCTTCTTCTGTCATTCGTCGCTCCTTCCTCATATGTTCATCGCTCCTTCCTCTGTCACTCATCGATCCTTCTTCAATTGTTCATCATCCTTTCCTTTGTCATTCATTGCTCCTTCCTGTGTTTTCTTCAATCCTTCCTCTGTCATTCATCGCTCCTTCCTCAATTGTTCATCACTCCTTCCTCTGTTGTTCATAAATCCTTCCTCAATTGTTCATCAGTCCTTCCTCTGTCATTCATTGCTCCTTCCTCTGTTGTTCATCACTCCTTCCTCAATTGTTCATCAATCCTTCTTCTGTCATTCGTCGCTCCTTCCTCAAATGTTCATCACTCCTTCCTCAGTTCGCCATCACTCCTTCCTCTGTCACTCATCAATCCTTCCTCAATTGTTCATCATTCTTTCCTTTGTCATTCATTGCTCCTTCCTGTGTTTTCTTCAATCCTTCCTCTGTCATTCATCGCTACTTCCTCAATTGTTCATCACTCCTTCCTCTGTTGTTCATCAATCCTTCCTCAATTGTACATCAGTCCTTCCTCTGTCATTCATTGCTCCTTCCTCTGTTGTTCATCACTCCTTCCTCAATTGTTCATCAATCCTTCTTCTCTCATTCATCGCTCCTTCCTCAAATGTTCATCACTCCTTCCTCAGTTGGCCATCACTCCTTCCTCTGTCACTCATCAATCCTTCCTCAATTGTTCATCAATCCTTCCTTTGTCATTCATTGCTCCTTCCTGTGTTTTCTTCAATCCTTCCTCTGTCATTCATCGCTCTTTCCTCTGTTGTTAATCAATCCTTCCTCTGTCATTCATCACTCTTTCCTCAATTGTTCATCTCTCCTTCCTCTTTCATTCATCGCACCTTTCTCAGTTGTCCATTACTCCTTCCTCTGTCATTCATACCTCCTTACTCTGTTGATCATCACTCCTTCCTCTGTCATTCATCGCTACTTCCTCAATTGTTCATCACTCCTTCTTCTGTCATTCATCGCTCCTTCCTCAGTTGATCATCACTCTTCCTCTGTCATTCATCGCTACTTCCTGTGTCATTCATCACTCTTTCCTCAGTTGTTCATTAATCCTTCCTCTGTCATTCATTTCTCCTTCCTCTGTTGTTCATCAATCCTTCCTCTGTCTTTCATCGCTCCTACCTCAGTTGCTCATCACTCGTCCTCTGTCATTCATCGCTTCTTCCTGAATAGTTCATCACTCCTTCCTCTGTCATTCATCGATCCTTGCTCAATTGTACATCGCTCATTTCTCTGTTGTTCGTCTCTCCTTCCTATCTCATTCATCGCTCCTACCTGAATTGTTCATCAACCCTTCCTCTGTCATTCGTCACTCCTTCCACTGTTGTTCGTCAATCATTCCTCTGTCATTCATCACTCCTTCCTCAATTGTTCATCACTCCTTCCTCGGTCAATCATCGCTCCTTAATCTGTTGATCATCACTCCCTCCTCTGTCATTCATCACCCCTTCCTCAATTGTTCATCAATCCTTCCTCTTCCTCTGTCAATCATCACTCACTCATCACTTGTTCATCACTCCTTCCTCTCTCATTCATCACTCCTTCCTCAATTGTTCATCATTCCTTCCTTTGTCATTCATCGCTCTTTCCTCAAGTGTTCATCAATCCTTCTTCTGTCATTCGTCGCTCCTTCCTCATATGTTCATCGCTCCTTCCTCTGTCACTCATCGATCCTTCCTCAATTGTTCATCATTCTTTCCTTTGTCATTCATTGCTCCTTCCTGTGTTTTCTTCAATCCTTCATCTGTCATTCATCGCTCCTTCCTCAATTGTTCATCACTCCTTCCTCTGTTGTTCATCAATCCTTCCTCAATTGTTCATCAGTCCTTCCTCTGTCATTCATTGCTCCTTCCTCTGTTGTTCATCACTCCTTCCTCAATTGTTCATCAGTCCTTCCTCTGTCATTCATTGCTCCTTCCTCAGTTGGCCATCACTCCTTCCTCTGTCACTCATCAATCCTTCCTCAATTGTTCATCAATCCTTCCTTTGTCATTCATTGCTCCTTCCTGTGTTTTCTTCAATCCTTCCTCTGTCATTCATCACTCTTTCCTCTGTTGTTAATCAATCATTCCTCTGTCATTCATCACTCTTTCCTCTGTTGATCATCAATCCTTTGTCATTCATCACTCCTTCCTCTGTCATTCATCACTCCTTCCTTTGTCATTCATCGCTCCTTCCTCAGTTGATCATCACTCTTCCTCTGTCATTCATCGCTCCTTCCTCAATTGCTCATCACTCCTTCCTCTGTTGTTCATTAATCCTTCCTCTGTCATTCATCACTCCTTCCGCAATTGTTCATCACTCATTCCTCTGTCATTCATCGCTCCTTCCTCAATTGCTCATCACTCCTTCCTCTGTTGTTCATTAATCCTTCCTCTGTCATTCATCGCTCCTTCGGCAATTGTTCATCAATACTTCCTCTGTCATTCATCGCTCCTTCCTCAGTTCTTCCTCACTCATTCCTCTGTCATTCATCCCTCCTTCCTTTGTCATTCATCGCTCCTTCCTCAATTGTTCATCACTCATTCCTCTGTCATTCATCGCTCCTTCCTCAATTGCTCATCACTCCTTCCTCTGTTCTTCATTAATCCTTCCTCTGTCATTCATCGCTCCTTCCGCAATTGTTCATCAATACTTCCTCTGTCATTCATCGCTCCTTCCTCAGTTCTTCCTCACTCATTCCTCTGTCATTCATCCCTCCTTCCTTTGTCATTCATCGCTCCTTCCTCATTTCTTCCTCACTCATTCCTCTGTCATTCATCCCTCCTTCCTTTGTCATTCATCGCTCATTCCTCAGATGTCCATCACTCCTTCCTCTGTCATTCATCGCTACTTCCTGTGTTGTTCTTCAATTCTTCCTCTGTCATTCATCGCTCCTTCCTCTGTTGATCATCAATCCTTCCTCTGTCATTCATCACTCGTTCCTCAATTGTTCATTAATCCTTCCTCTGTCATTCATTTCTCCTTCCTCTGTTGTTCATCAATCCTTCCTCTGTCTTTCATCACTCCTTCCTCAATTGTTCATCACTCCTTCCTCTGTCAATCTTCGCTCCTTAATCTGTTGATCATCACTCCCTCCTCTGTCATTCTTCACTCCTTCCTCAATTGTTCATCAATCCTTCCTCTTCCTCTGTCAATCATCACTCACTCATCACTTGTTCATCACTCCTTCCTCTCTCATTCATCACTCCTTCCTCAATTGTTCATCATTCCTTCCTTTGTCATTCAGCGCTCCTTCCTCAAGTATTCATCAATCCTTCTTCTGTCATTCGTCGCTCCTTCCTCATATGTTCATCGCTCCTTCCTCTGTCACTCATCGATCCTTCCTCAATTGTTCATCAATCCTTCCTTTGTCATTCATTGCTCCTTCCCGTGTTTTCTTCAATCCTTCCTCTGTCATTCATCGCTCCTTCCTCAATTGTTCATCAGTCCTTCCTCTGTCATTCACTGCTCCTTCCTCTGTTGTTCATCACTCCTTCCTCAATTGTTCATCAATCCTTCTTCTGTCATTCGTCGCTCCTTCCTCAAATGTTCATCACTCCTTCCTCAATTGTTCATCATTTCTTCCTTTGTCATTCATCGCTCCTTCCTCAAGGTTTCATCAATCCTTCTTCTGTCATTCATTGCTCCTTCCTGAATTGTTCATCAATCCTTCCTCTGTCATTCATCACTCCTTCCTTTGTCATTCATCGCTCCTTCCTCAATTGTTCATCAATCCTTCCTCTGTCATTCAGTGCTCCTTCCTCTATCATTCAAAGCTCCTTCCTCAATTGTCCATCATTTCTTCCTTTGTCATTCATCGCTCCTTCCTCAAGGTTTCATCAATCCTTCTTCTGTCATTCATCGCTCCTTCCTGAATTGTTCATCAATCCTTCCTCTGTCATTCCTCACTCCTTCCTCTGTCGTTCATCAATCCTCCCACCTTCATTCATCGCTCGTTACTCAATTGTTCATCAATCTCTCCTGTCATTCATCGCTCCTTCCTCAATTGTTCATCACTCATTCCTCTGTCATTCATCGCTCCTTCCTCAATTGCTCATCACTCCTTCCTCTGTTGTTCATCAATCCTTCCTCTGGCATTCATTGCTCCTTCCTCTGTTGTTCATTAATCCTTCCTCTGTCATTCATCGCTCCTTCCTCAGTTCTTGCTCACTCCTTCCTCTGTCATTCATCACTCCTTCCTCAATTGTTCATCACTCCTTCTGCTGTCATTCATCGCAGCTTTCTCTGTTGTTCATCAATCCTTCCTCTATCTTTTATTGCTCCTTCCTCTGTTGTTCATTAATCCTTCCTCTGTCATTCAGCACTCCTTCCTCTGTTGTTCATCAATCCTCCCTCTGTTGTTCTTCAATCCTTCAGCAATTGTTCATCAATCCTTCCTCTGTCATT
Organism: Hypanus sabinus; assembly: GCF_030144855.1. NCBI lineage: Eukaryota > Metazoa > Chordata > Chondrichthyes > Myliobatiformes > Dasyatidae > Hypanus > Hypanus sabinus. The sequence goes on along the minus strand of NC_082724.1, from coordinate 66,806,468 downwards.
CATCACTCCTTCCTCTGTTGTTCATCAATCCTTCCTCTGTCATTCATCTCTCCTTCCTCAATTGTTCATCAATACTTCCTCTGTCATTCATCGCTCCTTCCTCAGTTCTTCCTCTCTCCTTCCTTTGTCATTCATTGCTCCTTCCTCAATTGTGCATCACTCCTTCCTCTGTCATTCATCACTCCTTCCTCAATTGTTCATCACTCCTTCCTCTGTCAATCATCGCTCCTTCCTCAATTGTCCTTCACTTCTTCCTCTGTCATTCAGCGCTCCTTAATCTGTTGATAATCACTCCCTCCTCTGTCATTCTTCGCTCCTTCCTCAATTGTTCATCAATCCTTCCTCTTCCTCTGTCAATCATCACTCACTCATCGCTTGTTCTTCACTCCTTCCTCTCTCATTCATCACTCCTTCCTCAATTGTTCATCATTCCTTCCTTTGTCATTCATCGCTCCTTCCTCAAGTGTTCATCAATCCTTCTTCTGTCATTCGTTGCTCCTTCCTCATATGTTCATCGCTCCTTCCTCTGTCACTCATCGATCCTTCCTCAATTGTTCATCAATCCTTCCTCTGTTGTTCATCAATCCTTTCACTATTGTTCACCTCACCTTTCGCTGTTGCTTGTCACAACTTCTTCTGTCATCCAGGGAAAACTTGGAGACAGTGCAATAGGGAGCATAGGCAGGTGATAGAGAAAGGACATGCTCAGATTGATGGGTTGAGATGTGTCTATTTTAATGCAAGGAGTATTAAGAACAAAGTGGATGAGCTTAGATTGTGGATCAGTTCTAGGAGCTATGATGTTGTGGCCATTACAGAGACTTGGATGTCTCAGGGGCGGGAATGGTTACTTTGACTTCCAAGCTTTAGATGTTTCATAAATGACAGGGAGGCAGGCAAAAGAGGTGTGGCTCTGTTGATCAGACAATGTCACAGCTGCAGAAACGTAGGAAGGCATGGAGAGATTGTCTCTGGAGACTCTGTGGGTGAACTTTAGGAATAGAAAGGGGTCAATAACTCTACTGGGTGATTTTTATATCCCTCCCTAAAGTAACAGTGACTTCGAGGAGTAGATAGGGAAGCAGATTCTGCAAAGGTGTAGTAAGAACAGGGTTGTCGTGGTGAGAGATTTTAATTTCCCAAATATTGGTCGGCATGTCCCTAGAGCAAGTGTTTCGAAGGGGTAGAGTTTGTTAGGTGTGTTCAGAATGGTTTCTTGTCACAATATTTAGAGAATTCTACAAGAGGAGAGGCTATACTTGATCTGGTATTGGGAAATGAACCCGGTCATGTGTTAGGTCTGTCAGTAGGAGAACATTTTGAAGATAGTGATCACAATTCTATCTCCTTTGCAATAGCATTGGAGAGAGATAGGAACAGACAAGTTAGAAAAGCGTTTAATTAGAGAAAGGGGAATTATGAGGCTATCAGGCAGGAAATTGGAAACTTACATTGGGAACAGATGTTCTCAGGGAAATGTAGAGCAGACATATGCCAAATGTTCAGGGGATATTTGTGTGGAGTTTTGCATAGGTACGTTCTAATGAAACAAAGAAAGGATGGTAGGGTACAGGAACCATGGTGTACAAAGGCTGTTGTAAGTCTAGTCAAGAATAAAAGAAGAGCTTATGAAAGGTTGAAAAAGCTGGGCAATGATAGAGAGTTAGGAGATTATAAGGCTACCAGGAAGGAGCTCAAGAAAGAAATTAAGAGAACCAGAAGGGGCTTTGAGAAGGCCTTGGCAGACAGGATTAAGTAAAACCCCAAGGCATTCTACAAGTATGTTAAGAGCAAGAGGATAAGACGTGAGAGAATAGGACCAATCAAGTGAGACAGTGGAAAAGTGTGTATGGAACCAGATGAGATAGCAGAGGTACTTAATTAGTACTTTGATTCAGTATCCACTATGGAAAAGGATTTTGGCAATTATTGGGATGACTTGCAGTGGACTGAAAAGCTTGAGCATGTAGATATTAAGGAAAAGGATATGCAGGAGCTTTTGGGAAGCATCAGTTTGGATGAGTTACCGGGACCCAACGAGATATACCCCAGGCTACTGTGGGAGGGAGGGAGGAAATTGCTGAGCCTCTGGCGATGATCTTTGCATCAACAATGGGGACGGGAGAGGCTCAGGAGGACTGGAGGGTTGTGGATGTTGTTCCTTTATTCAAGAACGGGAGTAGAGATAGCCCAGGAAGTTACAAGCCAGTGAGTCTTACTTCAGTGGTTGGTAAGTTGATGGACAAGATCCTGAGAGGCAGGATTTATGAACTTTTGGAGAGGCATAATATGATTAGGAATAGTCAGCATGGCTTTCTCATAGGCAGGCCATGCCTTATGAGCTCGATTGATTATTTTGAGGAAGTGACTAAACACATTGATGGAGGTAGAGCAGTAGATGTAGTGTAGATGGATTTTAGCAAGGTATTTGATAAGGAACCCCATGCAAGGCTTATTAAGAAAGTAAGATGGCATGAGATACATGCAGAAATTGCTTTGTGGATCCAGAACTGGCTTGCCCCCAGAAGGCAAAGAGTGGTTTTAGATGAGTCATATTCTGAATGGAGGTCGGTGACCAGAGGTGTGTCTCAGGGATATCTTCTGGGACCCTTACCCTTCGTGATTTTTATAAATGACCTGGATGAAGAAGTGGAGGGATGGATTAGTAAATTTGCTGATGACACAAAGCTTAGAGGTGTTGTGGACAGTGTGGAGGGCTGTCAGAGGTTACAGCGGGACACTCACAGGATGCAAAAATGGGCTGAGAAGTGGCAGATGGAGTACAACCCAGGTAAGCGTGAGGTGGTTCATTTTGGTAGGTCAAATATGATGACAAAACATAGTATTAACAGTAAGACTCATGGCAGTGTGGAGGATCAAAGGGATCTTGTGGACCGAGTTCATAGGACACTCAAGGCTGCTGCACAGGTTGACTCTGTGGTTAAGAAAGAATACAGTGCATTGGCCTTCATCAATTAAGGGATTGAGTTTAGGAGCTGAGAGGTAATGCTGCAGCTATATCGGACCCTGGTCAGACCTCACTTGGAGTACTGTGCTCAGTTCTGGTCACCTCACTACAGGAAGGATGTGGAAACCATAGAAAGGGTGTAGAGGAGAATTACAAGGATGTTGCCTGGATTACGGAGCATGCTATATGAGAATAGGCAGAGTGAAGTTGGCCTTTTCTCCGTGGTGTGACTGAGGATGAGAGGTGACCTGATAGAGGTGTATAAGATGATGAGAGGCATTGATCATGTGGGTAGTCAGAGGGTTTTTCCCAGGGCTGAAATGACTAGCACGAGAGGACACAGTTTTAAGGTGCTTGGAAGTAGGTACAGAGGAGTTGTCAGAGGTAAGTTTTTTATGCAGAGAGTGGTGAGGGCGTGGAATGTGCTGCTGGCAATGCTGCAATGGGCTGATGGTGATGGTGGTGGAGGTGGATACCATAGGATCTTTTAAGAGACTCCAGGACAGGACAGGAGATCAGAAAAATAGAGGGCTATAGGTAAACCCTAGGTAATTTCTCAGTTAAGGACATGTTCGGCACAGCTTTGTGCATTGAAGGGACTGTATTGTGCCGTAGGTTTTCTATGTTTCTATGTTTCTATTCATCACTCCTTCCTCTATCATTTATACACCTGTTTCTAATGTTCATCGCACTGTCCTCTGTAGTTCATCACTCCTTCCTCAATGAATATTTACTCCTTCATCTGTCATTCATGACACCTTTCTCATTTGTTCATCAATCCTTCCTTTGTCATTCATCGCTCCTTCCGCAATTGTTCATCAATCCTTCCTCTGTCATTCATCGCTCCTTCCTCGATTGTCCATCACACCTTTCTCGGTCATTCATCGCTCCTTCCTCTGTTGTTCATTAATCCTTCCTCTGTCATTCATCGCTCCTTCCGCAATTGTTCATCAATACTTCCTCTGTCATTCATCGCTCCTTCCTCAGTTGTTCATCACTCCTTCCTCTGTCATTCATCGCTCCTTCCCCAATTGTTCATAACTCCTTCTGCTGTCATTCATCGCAGCTTTCTCTGTTGTTCATCAATCGTTCCTTTATCTTTTATTGCTCCTACCTCAGTTGTTCATTAATCCTTCCTCTGTCATTCATCGCTCCTTCGGCATTTGTTCATCAATCTGTCCTCTGTCATTCATCACTCCTTCCTCTGTCATTCATCGCTCCTTCCTCTGTCATTCATCGCTCCTTCCTCAATTGTTCATCGCTCCTTCCTCTGTCATTCATCACTCCTTCCTCAATTGTTCATCAATCCTTCCTCTGTCATTCATCACTCCTTCCTCTGTCATTCATCGCTCCTTCCTCTGTCATTCATCGCTCCTTCCTCAATTGTTCATCACTCCTTCCTTTGTCATTCATCGCTCCTTCCTCTGTTGTTCATCACTCCTTCCTCAATTGTTCTTCAATCCTTACTCAGTCATTCATCGCTCATTCCTCGATTGTCCATCACACCTTCCTCGGTCATTCATCGCTCGTTCCTCTGTTGTTCATCACTCCTTCCTGAATTGTTCATCGCTCCTTCCTCTGTTGTTCATCACTACTTACTCTGTCATTCATCGCTCCTTCCTCTGTCATTCATCGCTCCTTCCTCTGTTGTTCATCACTTCTTCCTTTGTCATTCATCGCTCCTTCCTCTGTTGTTCAACACTCCTTCCTCAATTGTTCATCACTCTTTCCTCTGTCATTCATCGCTCCTTCCTCTGTTGTTCATCACTCCTTCCTCTGTCATTCATCACTCCTTCCTCTGTTGTTCAACAATCCTTCCTCTGTAATTCATCACTCCTTCCTCAATTGTTCATCACTCCTTCTTCTGTCATTCATCGCTCCTTCCTCTGTCATTCATCGCTCCTTCCTCTGTCATTCATCACTCCTTCGTCAATTGTTTATCACTCCTTCCTCTGTCATTCATTGCTCCTTCCTCTGTGGTTCAACACTCCTTCCTCTGTCATTCATCGCTCCTTCCTCTGTTGTTCAACAATCCTTCCTCTGTAATTCATCACTCCTTCATCAATTGTTCATCACTCCTTCCTCTGTCATTCATCACTCCTTCCTCAATTGTTCATCACTCCTTCTTCTGTCATTCATCGCTCCTTCCTTTGTCATTCATCGCTCCTTCCTCTGTCATTCATCACTCCTTCGTCAATTGTTTATCACTCCTTCCTCTGTCATTCATCGCTCCTTCCTCTGTGGTTCAACACTCCTTCCTCAGTCATTCATCACTCCTTCCTCAATTGTTCATCACTCTTTCCTCTGTCATTCATCGCTCCTTCCTCTGTTGTTCAACAATCCTTCCTCTTTAATTCATCACTCCTTCATCAATTGTTCATCACTCCTTCCTCTGTCATTCATCACTCCTTCCTCAATTGTTCATCACTCCCTCCTCTGTCATTCATCGCTCATTCCTCGATTGTCCATCACACCTTCCTCGGTCATTCATCGCTCGTTCCTCTGTTGTTCATCACTCCTTCCTGAATTGTTCATCGCTCCTTCCTCTGTTGTTCATCACTACTTACTCTGTCATTCATCGCTCCTTCCTCTGTCATTCATCGCTCCTTCCTCTGTTGTTCATCACTTCTTCCTTTGTCATTCATCGCTCCTTCCTCTGTTGTTCAACACTCCTTCCTCAATTGTTCATCACTCTTTCCTCTGTCATTCATCGCTCCTTCCTCTGTTGTTCATCACTCCTTCCTCTGTCATTCATCACTCCTTCCTCTGTTGTTCAACAATCCTTCCTCTGTAATTCATCACTCCTTCCTCAATTGTTCATCACTCCTTCCTCTGTCATTCATCACTCCTTCCTCAATTGTTCATCACTCCTTCTTCTGTCATTCATCGCTCCTTCCTCTGTCATTCATCGCTCCTTCCTCTGTCATTCATCACTCCTTCGTCAATTGTTTATCACTCCTTCCTCAGTCATTCATCACTCCTTCCTCAATTGTTCATCACTCTTTCCTCTGTCATTCATCGCTCCTTCCTCTGTTGTTCAACAATCCTTCCTCTTTAATTCATCACTCCTTCATCAATTGTTCATCACTCCTTCCTCTGTCATTCATCACTCCTTCCTCAATTGTTCATCACTCCTTCCTCTGTCATTCATCGCTCCTTCCTCAATTGTTCATCACTCCTTTCTCTGTCATTCATCGCTCCTTCCTCTGTCATTCATCGCTCCTTCCTCAATTGTTCATCAATCCTTCCTCCGTCATTCATCGCTCCTTCCTCAATTGTTCTTCAATCCTTCCTCTGTCATTCATCGCTCCTTCCTCAATTGTTCATCAATCCTTCCTCCGTTATTCATCGCTCCTTCCTCAATTGTTCTTCAATCCTTCCTCTGTCATTCATCACTCCTTCCGCATTTGTTCATCAATCTGTCCTCTGTCATTCATCATTCCTTCCTCTGTCATTTATCGCTCCTTCCTCAATTGTTCATCATTCCTTCCTTTGTCATTCATTGCTCCTTCCTGTGTTGTTCTTCAATCCTTCCTCTGTCATTCCTCACTCCTTCCTCAATTGTTCATCGCTCCTTCCTCAATTGTTCATCAATCCTTCCTCTGTCATTCATCGCTCCTTCCTCAATTGTTCATCTCTCGTTCCTCTGTCATTCATCACTCCTTCCTCTGTCATTCATCGCTCCTTCCTCTGTCATTCATCGCTCCTTCCTCAATTGTTCATCGCTCCTTCCTCTGTCATTCATCACTCCTTCCTCAATTGTTCATCAATCCTTCCTCTGTCATTCATCACTCTTTCCTCTGCAATTCATCACTCCTTGCTCTGTTGTTCATCACTCCTTCCTTTGTCATTCATCGCTCCTTCCTCTGTTGTTCATCACTCCTTCCTCAATTGTTCTTCAATCCTTACTCAGTCATTCATCGCTCATTCCTCGATTGTCCATCACACCTTCCTCGGTCATTCATCGCTCGTTCCTCTGTTGTTCATCAATCCTTCCTCTGTCATTCGTCGCTCCTTCCTCTGTTGTTCATCACTTCTTCCTTTGTCATTCATCGCTCCTTCCTCTGTTGTTCAACACTCCTTCCTCAATTGTTCATCACTCTTTCCTCTGTCATTCATCGCTCCTTCCTCTGTTGTTCATCACTTCTTCCTTTGTCATTCATCGCTCCTTCCTCTGTTGTTCAACACTCCTTCCTCAATTGTTCATCACTCTTTCCTCTGTCATTCATCGCTCCTTCCTCAATTTTTTATCACACCTTCCTCTGTCATTCATCGCTCCTTCCTCTGTTGTTCATCACTCCTTCCTCTGTCATTCATCGCTCCTTCCTCTGTTGTTCAACAATCCTTCCTCTGTAATTCATCACTCCTTCATCAATTGTTCATCAATCCTTCCTCTGTCATTCATCACTCCTTCCTCAATTGTTCATCACTCCTTCTTCTGTCATTCATCGCTCCTTCCTCTGTCATTCATCGCTCCTTCCTCTGTCATTCATCACTCCTTCGTCAATTGTTTATCACTCCTTCCTCTGTCATTCATCGCTCCTTCCTCTGTTGTTCAACAATCCTTCCTCTGTAATTCATCACTCCTTCATCAATTGTTCATCACTCCTTCCTCTGTCATTCATCACTCCTTCCTCAATTGTTCATCACTCCTTCTTCTGTCATTCATCGCTCCTTCCTCTGTCATTCATCGCTCCTTCCTCTGTCATTCATCACTCCTTCGTCAATTGTTTATCACTCCTTCCTCTGTCATTCATCGCTCCTTCCTCTGTGGTTCAACACTCCTTCCTCAGTCATTCATCACTCCTTCCTCAATTGTTCATCACTCTTTCCTCTGTCATTCATCGCTCCTTCCTCAATTTTTTATCACACCTTCCTCTGTCATTCATCGCTCCTTCCTCTGTTGTTCATCACTCCTTCCTCTCATTCATCGCTCCTTCCTCTGTTGTTCAACAATCCTTCCTCTTTAATTCATCACTCCTTCCTCAATTGTTCATCACTCCCTCCTCTGTCATTCATCGCTCCTTCCTCAATTGTTCATCAATCCTTCCTCCGTCATTCATCGCTCCTTCCTCAATTGTTCTTCAATCCTTCCTCTGTCATTCATCGCTCCTTCCTCAATTGTTCATCAATCCTTCCTCCGTTATTCATCGCTCCTTCCTCAATTGTTCTTCAATCCTTCCTCTGTCATTCATCACTCCTTCCGCATTTGTTCATCAATCTGTCCTCTGTCATTCATCATTCCTTCCTCTGTCATTTATCGCTCCTTCCTCAATTGTTCATCATTCCTTCCTTTGTCATTCATTGCTCCTTCCTGTGTTGTTCTTCAATCCTTCCTCTGTCATTCCTCACTCCTTCCTCAATTGTTCATCACTCCTTCCTCAATTGTTCATCAATCCTTCCTCTGTCATTCATTGCTCCTTCCTCTGTTGTTCATCACTCCTTTCACTATTGTTCACCTCACCTTTCGCTGTTGCTTGTCACAACTTCTTCCGTCATCCAGGGAAAACTTGGAGACAGTGCAATAGGGAGCATAGGCAGGTGATAGAGAAAGGACATGCTCAGATTGATGGGTTGAGATGTGTCTATTTTAATGCAAGGAGTATTATGAACGAAGTGAATGAGCTTAGAGTGGATCAGTACTAGGAGCTATGATGTTGTGGCCATTACAGAGACTTGGATGGCTCAGGGGCAGGAATGGTTATTTTGACTTCCAAGCTTTAGATGCTTCATAAATGCCAGGGAGGTAGGCAAAAGAGGTGTGGCACTGTTGATCAGACAATGTCACAGCTGCAGAAATGTAGTAAGGCATGGAGAGATTGTCTCTGGACTCTCTGTGGGTGAACTTTAGGAATAGGAAGGGGTCAATAACTCTACTGGGTGATTTTTATATACCTCCCTATATTAACAGTGACTTCGTGGAGCAGATAATGAAGCAGATTCTGCAAAGGTGTAGTAAGAACAAGGTTGTTGTGGTGAGAGATTTTAATTTCCCAAATATTGGTTGGCATGTCCCTAGAGCAAGGGTTTTAGAAGTGGTAGAGTTTGTTAGTTGTGTTCAGAATGGTTTCTTGTCACAATATATAGATAATTCTACAAGAGGAGAGGCTGTACTTGATCTGGCATTGGGAAATGGACCTGGTCAGGTGTTAGGTCTCTCAGTAGGAGAACATTTTGAAGATAGTGATCACAATTCTATCTCCTTTGCAGTAGCATTGGAAAGAGATAGGAACAGACAAGTTAGAAAAGCGTTTAATTGGAGAAAGGGGAATTATGAGGCTATCAGGCAGGAAATTGGAAACAGATGTTCTCAGGGAAATGTAGAGCAGAAATGTGGCAAATGTTCAGGGGATATTTGCGTGGAGTTCTGCATAGGTACGTTCTAATGAGACAAAGAAAGGATGGTAGGGTACAGGAACCGTGGTGTACAAAGGCTGTTGTAAATCTAGTCAAGAATAAAAGAAGAGCTAATGAAAGGTTCAAAAAGCTAGACAATGATAGAGAGTTAGGAGATGGCATTGGGGGCAAGGTTTCAACATGGATAGAAAACTGGTTGGTAGATAGAAAGCAAAGAGTAGTAGTGAATGGGTGTTTCTCGGACTGGCTGGAGGTGACCAGTGGTGACAGCTCTTTACGATTTATGTCAACGATTTAGATGAGGGCATTGAAAACTATATCAGCAAGTTTGCTGATGATACTTAACTGGGTGGCAGTGTGACATGTGAACAAGATGTTAGGAGAATACAGGGAGACTTGGATAGGCTGGGTGAGTGGGCAGATACTTGGCAGATGTCATTCAATGTGAATAAATGTGAAGTTATCCACTTTGGAAGCAGGAACAAGAGGGCAGAGTATTGTCTAAACGGTGTAGAGTTAGGTAAAGGAGAAATGCAAAGAGACCTAGGAGTCCTAGTTCATCAGTCAATGAAGGTGAATGAGCAAGTGCAACAGGTAGTGAAGAGGGCAAATGGAATGTTGGCCTTTATTACAAGGGGAATTGAGTACAACAGCAAGGATGTCCTTTTGCATTTGTACAGGGCCCTGGTGAGACCACACCTGGAATATTGCGTACAGTTTTGGTCTCCAGGTTTAAGGAAGGACGTTCTGGCAATTGAGGAAGTGCAGCGTAGATTCACTAGGTTGATTCCTGGGATGGCAGGGCTGTCTTACGCAGAGAGATTGGAGAGATTGGGCTTGTACACACTGGAATTGAGGAGATTGACAGGGGATCTGATTGAAACGTTTAAGATAATTAAAGGATTTGATAGGATTGAGGCAGGAAATATGTTCCAGATGTTGGGAGAGTCCAGTACCAGAGGGCATGGATTGAGAATAAGAGGTCAGTTATTTAAAACAGAGTTGAGGAAAAACTTCTTCTCCCAGAGAGTTGTGGAGGTGTGGAATGCACTGCCTCGGAAGATGGTGGAGGCCATTTCTCTGGATGCTTTCAAGAAGAAGCTAGATAGATATCTGATGGATAGGGGAATCAAGGGATATGGGGACAAGGCAGGGACTGGGTATTGATAGTGAATGATCAGCCATGATCTCAGGATGGTGGTGCAGACTCGAGGGGCTGAATGGTCTACTTCAGTACCTATTGTCTATTGTCTATTATAAGGCTAGCAGGAAGGAGCTCAAGAAAGAAATTAAGAGAACCAGAAGGGGCTTTGAGAAGGCCTTGGCAGACAGGATTAAGTAAAACCCCAAGGCATTCTACAAGTATGTTAAGAGCAAGAGGATAAGACGTGAGAGAATAGGACCAATCAAGTGAGACAGTGGAAAAGTGTGTATGGAACTGGATGAGATAGCAGAGGTACTTAATTAGTACTTTGCTTCAGTATTCACTACAGAAAAGGATTTTGGCAATTATTGGTTTGACTTGCAGTGGACTGAAAAGCTTGAGCATGTAGATATTAAGGAAAAGGATATGCAGGAGCTTTTGGGAAGCATCAGTTTGGATGAGTTACCAGGACCGGGCAAGATATACCCTAGGCTACTGTGGGAGGGAGGGAGGAAATTGCTGAGCCTCTGGCAGTGATCTTTGCATCAACAATGGGGACGGTGATATTGAAGGGATAAAACCGAAACACAAACTAAATAAGTATCAGAAAGAATTTATAAAAAATTGCACTGGCAGTAGCCAAAAAATCTATTGCAGTTACTTGGAAATCGGATACACATTTAAGTATAGATTCTTGGAAGAAAGAAATCTATGGTTGTATTCCATTAGAAAAAATTACTTATAATTTAAGAGATAAATATGAAACATTTTTGAAAATTTGGAGCCCTTATTTACAAAAGACAGGATTAAATATATAGATGCTCTGAAGATGAAACAATTGGTTATTAGGGGAAAGAAATAAATATACATATTAAAGTTATTACGAATTCCATGGAGCATGTGGAGATCTTCCAACAACCAGGCACTCTTTCTTTCTTTCTTTCTTTTTTTTCTATAGGGCAGTTAGGGGGGAGGGGCTAAGGGGAGGGGGTAAGGGTTATATACATTGTTTTTTCATACTTTGTAACCATTTAAAAATGCAATAAAAAAAGTTAAAAAAAAAACAATGGGGACGGGAGAGGCTCCAGAGGACTGGAGGGTTGTGGATGTTGTTCCTTTATTCAAGAAAGGGAACAGAGATAGCCCAGGAAGTTACAAGCCAGTGAGTCTTACTTCAGTGGTTGGTAAGTTGATGGACAAGATCCTGAGAGGCAGGATTTATGAACATTTGGAGAGGCATAATATGATTAGGAATAGTCAGCATGGCTTTCTCATAGGCAGGCCATGCCTTATGAGCTCAATTGATTATTTTGAGGAAGTGACTAAACACATTGATGGAGGTAGAGCAATAGATGTAGTGTATATGGATTTTAGCAAGGTATTTGACAAGGAGCCCCATTCAAGGCTTATTAAGAAAGTAAGAAAGCATGGGATGCATGGGGAAATTGCTTTGTAGATCCAGAACTGGCTTGCCCAGAGAAGGCAAAGAGTGATTTTAGATGAGTCATATTCTGAATGGAGGTCGGTGACCAGAGGTGTGTCTCAGGGATATCTTCTGGGACCCTTACCCTTCGTGATTTTTATAAATGACCTGGATGAAGAAGTGGAGGGATGGATTAGTAAATTTGCTGATGACACAAAGGTTAGAGGTGTTGTGGACAGTGTGGAGGGCTGTCAGAGGTTACAGCGGGACACTCACAGGATGCAAAAATGGGCTGAGAAATGGCAGATGGAGTACAACCCAGAAAAGCGTGAGGTGGTTCATTTTGGTAGGTCAACTATGATGACAAAACGTAGTATTAACAGTAAGACTCTTGGCAGTGTGGAGGATCAAAGGGATCTTGTGGACCGAGTTCATAGGACACTCAAGGCTGCTGCACAGGTTGACTCTGTGGTTAAGAAAGCATACAGTGCATTGGCCTTCATCAATTAAGGGATTGAGTTTAGGAGCTGAGAGGCAATGTTGCAGTTATATAGGACCCTGGTCAGACCTCACTTGGAGTACTGTGCTCAGTTCTGTCGCCTCACTACAAGAAAGATGTGGAAACCATAGAAAGGGTGGAAAGGAGATTTACAAGGATGTTGCCTGGATTAGGGAGCATGCCATATGAGAATAGGTTGAGTGAACTTGGCCTTTTCTCCGTGGTGTGACTGAGGATGAGAGGTGACCTGATAGAGGTGTATAAGATGATGAGAGGCATTGATCATGTGAGTAGTCAGAGGCTTTTTTCCAGGGCTGAAATGACTAGCACGAGAGGACACAGTTTTAAGGTGCTTGGAAGTAGGTACGGAGGAGTTGTCAGAGGTAAGTTTTTTATGCAGAGAGTGGTGAATGCGTGGAATGTGCTGCTGGCAATGCTGCAATGGGCTGATGGTGATGGTGGTGGAGGTGGATACCATAGGATCTTTTAAGAGACTCCAGGACAGGACAGGAGCTCAGAAAAATAGTGGGCTATAGGTAAATCCTAGGTAATTTCTCAGGTAAGGACATGTTCGGCACAGCTTTGTGGGTTGAAGGGCCTGTATTGTGCTGTAGGTTTTCTATGTTTCTATGTTTCTATTCATCACTCCTTCCTCTATCATTTATACACCTGTTTCTAATGTTCATCACACTGTCCTCTGTAGTTCATCACTCCTTCCTCAATGAATATTTGCTCCTTCCTCTATCATTCATCACTCCTTCCTCTGTCATTCATCACTCCTTCCTCTATCATCATCTTCCTCTGACATTCATCACTCCTTCCTCCGTCATTCATCACTCCTTCCTCTGTCATTCATCACTCCTTCCTCTATCGTTCATCACTCCTTCCTCTATCATGATCACTCCTTCCACTATCTTTCAACACTCCTTCCTCCATCATTATCACTCCTTCCTCTATTCTCATCACGCTTTCCTCTATCTCATCACTCCTTCTTCTATCTCATCACTCCTTCCTCTATCATCGTCACTCCTTCCTCTGTCACTCATCACTACTTCCACTGTCGTTCATTTGCATTCCAGTATCATTCAGCACATATCCTTGTATTCTTCATCTGTTCTCCATGATCATTACATCTTCAACTTTGGTTCTTCTGCCTTCCGCTGTTATTCATCTATGTAAATGTCAATACATCTATATCAAATTCATGTATGTCAATGATTTGAACTATGGGATTAATGAATCTGAGGCTAAATTTGCTGAATGTACAAAGATAGGTGGAGGAGCGGGTAGTGTTGAGGAAACAAAGAGACTTAGATACTTTAGGGGAATGGGCAAAGAAGTGCAAATGAAATACAATGTTGGGAAGTGTATGGTCATGCACTTTGGTGGAAGAAATAAAAGGGCAGATTATTATTTAGATGGGGAGAGAATATAAGAGCAAGGATGTGATGTTGAGGCTGTATAAGTCACTCATGAGACCACACTTGCAGTTTTGTGCTCCTTATTTTAGAAAGGATATACTGACATTGGAGAGGGTTCAAAGAAGTTTCACGAGAATGACTCCAGGAATGAAAGTGTTACCTTATGAGGAACATCTGGCAGCTCTTGGAGTTCAGGAAAATGAAGGGGATCTCATAGAAACATCCTGAATATTAAAAGGCCAGAGCAGATTAGATATGGCAAAGTTACTTCCCATGATAGGGGAGTCCAGGGCAGAAGACACAACTTCAGGATTGAAGGACGTCCATTTAGAACAAAGATGCAGAGAAATTACTTTAGTCAGAGGGTGGTAAATCTGTAGAATTTGCTACCATGAACAGCTATGGAGGCCAAGTCATTGGGTGCATTTAAGACAGAGATAGATAGGTTCTTGATTAGCCAGGGCATCAAAGGGTATGGGGTGAAGGAAGGGGAGTGAGGATGAGTGAAAGAATTGGATCAGCCCATGATTGAATGGCAGAACAGACTCAATGGGCTGAATGGCCTACTTTCCTCCTATATTTTGTCTTATCTGCATTCCTCTGACATACATTTGTCTTCCACCATCATCTACCATTCATCTCATCTTCTGCCATTGTTCTTCAATCCTTCCCCCATCATTCATCAGACCTGTATTTTTATTCAATTAGAGACCCCTTCGTTCTTAACCTTTCCTCACACCCCATCACTTCTGGACCACTGTGTTGTTTTAAAATGTGTCTTCTTCAAGCTCAGGTAAAGGTTATCAATATGAAGTGTCACCTCTCTTTCTCTCTTCACAAATTTGCCTGCACTGCTGAAAAAATCCTGTACATTCAGTTTTTATTTTAGTGTCACGCACAAGATGAACATTCACCTCTGAAGTGCCGTGCATAAAGAGTCTGTGAGATTTTTGTGTATGTTACCCCGAGGAATCGATGATCATTGTCAAGGTCAGCCTTTGTAATGTTCTCGCTCGGCGCGTTAGTAACGCTGAGCTAAACACCGAGTTAAACCTTTGTCAATGACGACAGGATCCCAGTAAGATTAACCGTTTACTGTTCACTCTTCCACATTAACGTATGGTGAAAACTGTTGATAAAACAATACAAGATTTGTACAGCATTTGTTTCCTTCTTGATATTACATTTACATCATAAGTACTTGCAAGGTAAAACTACAACAACTACATTACATTAAAGTGCAGCATACAATCAGAATCTACCTACGCCATTGACTGCTTTAAATACACTTCAACGCAAACTATCCGCAACTCTTTAACTAATGAAAACATAAACATTATCGACCGTTGTTACTTTTAACAGGATCGTCATTAACATTTTAATTCAACATATCGATGATCTCATAACTCACAGCATTGCTTTCAGAATGTTTCTGGTGCATAGAGAGAAAACGTTGCTGCTGCTACACTCGCACATGTCTCGACCCCCACCTTCCCATTTCTCCAAACCGGTATTTTCCACAGGACGCGGCGAAACCGGATGTGACGTCATCGTGTGCCACAATATCTCACAATGAATTTACTTTAAACAATCCTAACTTTAACTAGAACGCTAACAAATGAATTACTTAGCGAAAATATTATAAACTAAATAACTGCCATAAAGGCAACACACTCCCCGCTTGGTCACAATGAACATAATACAAAACTTTAGAATCTAATCAGTCCTTAGGTAGAAGTAGAATGACTTCTGTAACAGGCCTTTGGTAAATTTTCACATCACCTTGGTCGCTAGTTTTCAACTCAACCATCCCGACATGTCCGTCCCTGCTAGGGAATGTAGCGAGACCAGGACCAATTTGCCAGAGCCTGGACCTGTCTCCATTGCTTTAAGTACAAATCCTTATCAGAGAAGTCCCCTGGTTGAGGGGGAGCTCCTGCCTTCTGTGTAGGGAGCATTGATGGCGAGAGTATGAAGGGGTTTTCCGGGTCAGAAGACACTGGTAGGAGTGGTCGTGCATTTATAATGGCTGTGACCTCTGCCATTAGTGTGCACAGTACCTCGTGGGTCAATCGGGTGCGTTGCTGCATCTCAGGTTTCCTTTTCAGGGTTTTTTGCAAGGACGTGAACCGCTTGACTGCCTGCTCTTTGTTGTTTGGCAAGTACTGGTGTGCTTCTCTGAAAGGCAGTGGGGCGACCCCATTATTTGCTTCATCTCTGAAGACCTTGGTGTCCTTTGTTTTTAAGAAAATGGCATCTTGAGCTGATTGAGCAAGTTTATTATCATGCTCAGTTTGAGCGAAGACTGACTGACCCAGCGTCTTGTCGGTTACTTTACATTTGTTAAAGCCTTGTTGTGCTTCCTTAATACACGTGACACTTGTGCAGGGTTGGAAAATTGAATTGCGGCCACTCTCTAGCACATTGGTCTTGAGTGTGCTAACCGTCGGTTTGTGTACATTGCCAGGGCACACCTCTCCTATCACCACCCAACCTAGATCCAGGTGTTGCGCAAAGGGGGCGTTGTGTGGCCAATTGACCGGCTGCCTAACCTTATGCACCCAAAGAACATCTCTTCCTAATAGCAGGAGTATTTCTGCTGTTGGATCCAGTTCTGGGATGTGTTTGGCGATGTGGTGGGGATGTGGCTGGTGTAGCACCGCACATGGCGTTGGGATCTCAGTGCGGTTATTCAAAATTTCATTGCACTCTAAGAGTGGAGGGAGACAGATGACGACTTTACCATCCAGGGACTCGAGCTGGAAGCCTTCTGCCTTCCTTCCATGAGTTTCTGCGTTGCCTGAGCAAGTTCTAAGGTAGTATGGGAACTGCTCACTCTCAATGTTGGACAATTTAAAGAACTCTGGACTGACTAGTGAGCGATTGCTCTGATTGTCCAGAATTACATAGGCTTTGATGGCCTTGTCTTTGGCTCCTTTAGGGTACACCTTAGTGAGGCAGAACTTTGAACAAGAACGGCTTGACTGAGCTTGACCACAAACTTCTGTACAGCTCAAGCTGACAACTGTTGTCCTGGAGTGAGCATCTCCCTCCCTGCTGTCCTGTTGTGGGGGTGAAGGAGCGTTGTCGGTTTGCAGTAACGGGCTGGGATGCATGGCCCCATCGTGATTAGTGCTATCACATTCCGGACACTTCACGGCGATCGTACACTCTCTAGCAAAGTGAGAGGTCGAGGAACAGCATTTAAAACATATTCTTTTCTCCTTGAGAAGGGCCATCCTCTCTTCAAGGGGTTTTTCCCTAAACGTTCTGCATTTTCTGAGGGGGTGGGGTTTGTTAAGCAATGGGCAATTCTTGCTAGGGTCGTGGTTATTTGTAAAGACTTCAGTCTTAAGCACTGCGACGGGTTTATTAACGTTGAAATTATTCGAAGAGGATTTATCTGGCTTGGTTAAACTGTACTGCTTCCTTGACCCATGAGGCTAGGGTCGTTTCGCTTCTTCGCCTCCCTGCGCACAAACCTAGTGAAATACTCAAAGGGAGGAAATCGACCATTGTTGTCTTCTTTGTACTCTGAGGCAACAACCTGTCCTGCAGCCCAAATGGAAGTTTGTCCACGATTTGTCTAATCCCGGATGGAGTATCTAAATATACTAGATCAGTTGAGTAGCCATCTTCTTTGGCTCCTTGGATCTCCATGAGTAAATCTCCGAGCTCCCTTAACTTAATGTGATCTTTGGCTGACACCTTAGGAAAGTTTTCCAGATGTCAGTATAGCGCCGCTTCAATAATTTCGGGGGCCGCATAGCCCTCCAGAAGTCTCTCCCATGCTTTGCTTAAGGCTAGCTCGGGTTTGTTGATGTACACTAAATGTATGCGTCTCACCTGTTCGCATGATTCTTTTCCCAGCCATTTCACCATAAGATCCAACTCTCGGGTTGCTCTGAGCTGGATTCTGTCAATAGCGTTCGTGAATGTGGAGTACCATGCACAGTAATTTTCAGGTTTGTCGTCGAACTGGTACAGTCCTGAAGTGACGAGATCTCGTCGTGCTAAATACTGTGCCAGGGGTTCAATTGCAAGTTGCATGCGGCCTGGGGAAGTATGTCGGTGGGTATATGACCGAGGGTGTACCTCTGTTATGGACTTTGCTGTTCTGAACACAGCCTTTGCCTCTCTTCTCGCCAAATCTTGTAAGTTTGGTGTCGAGAAGTATTTGTCATCAGCCCTTTCATTCTTGACATCATTGCGGAGTTGCAAGGGTAAATTGTCTTCCTCGGATGGATGTGATGCAATTGGGTCTCTCTGAGACTCCTCATGACGTGGAGCGTTATCAAATAAGTATGGAGTGGAAGAATGAATCTTCCAGTCTGTTTGAGATTGGACATAGTCGCTTGTGCATTCCAATCTGGTCTTTTCTGAAGTAGATTTTCCATCAACCAGATCTTGCATTTCTTCAGCATCTTCTATGAACTCTGCTTCCACCCTGGCAGCTTCTGCTTCTCGTTCCAGCATCAGCATTTCTAACTCTGACGCTATCCTTGCCCTTTCCAACTGGTTTTCAGCTTCTCTGGCAGCCGCTTCCATTTCTCTGGCGGCCGCTTCCTTCTGGTTTTCAGCTTCTCTGGCAGCCGCTTCCATTTTCAATTCTGCTTCTTGTTTGGAGTAGCGCAGTCGCACCCCGGCGGCTTCTGCCTTAGCTCTTGCATGGGCGGCCTTACCTGATGATGTCCTACTGCCCCTGAAGAGACTGGAGGACGACTTGACGCTGGATTGAGTTGTCATTGCAGCACTTGAAACACCTGATAATGCCACTTTTTCACTGTAATGTTCTCACTCGACGTGTTAAGATAACGCTGAGCTAAACACCAAGTTAAACCTTTGTCAATGATGACAGGATCCCAGTAAGATTAACCGTTTACTGTTCACTCTTCCACATTAACGTATGGTGAAAACTGTTGATAAAACAATACAAGATTTGTACAGCATTTGTTTCCTACTTGATATTACATTTACATCACAAATACTTGCAAGGTAAAACTACAACAACTACATTACATTAAAGTGCAGCATACAGTCAGAATCTACCTATGCAATTGACTGCTTTAAATACACTTCAACGCAAACTATCCGCAACTCTTTAACTAACGAAAACATAAACATTATCGACCGTTGTTACTTTTAACAGGATCGGCGTTAACATTTTAATTCAACATATCGATTATTTCATAACTCACAGCATTGCTTTCACAATGTTCCTGGTGCGCAGAGAGAAAACGTTGCTGCTGCTGCTTGCACTCGCACATGTATCTTCCCCCACCTTCCCATTTCTCCAAACCGGTATTTTCCCACAGGATGCAGCAAAACCAGATGTGATGTCATCGCATGCCGCGATATCTCACAATGAATTTACTTTAAACAATCCTAACTTTAACTAGAATGCTAACAAATGAATTACTAAGCGAAAATATTATAAACTAAATAACTGCCATAAAGGCAACACAGCCTTTATTGCACATTCATAATGCCCCAAATAAGATGGTGGCAGGCCCACTGCAGTCCTTAGTTGCACATAAATTTCAACTTCAATACGTTCCAAGTAAATTCATTAACAAAGTGTGGACACTCAGTGGCCACTTTATTAGGTATACCTGTTGTTGGTCAGTAGCAGATTGATGGGCTTGGTAAGTGAAATAGCAGAGAGTGATTACAGATAAATACAACATTTGCTTAATCACAAACAAGCAATGAGTCATTTTTCTCACATGTAAGTCAAACAAGCATTCATCCAAGTCACTCAGATGATTGAAACTACAATACTGAACACTCATACAGTTGCTAAATCTGTCCAAGTTACACAACGAGATTAAACAAGCAATAACAACTACTTAACTATGTGCTGTCCACCTTCCCAGTGCTGTCCACGGCTCACAGCCTGGAGTGGTTCAGGATCAAGAGGGGGAAAGCGCATGTGTGCCTGAAGACCAGAAACAAGTGGCAGGTTCCAAGGCACTTGCCCTGGGACCAGAAACTGGTGCCCCAGTGCACAGGAGCTAACTACTGGGAAGGCATTGACATACCTTAAATATTCACCATCAATAATCAGCACGGCGGAAATAACTTTTGCAACAATGTTCGATCAGCAAATAAGCAAATAATTTTACACCTGTACACCTGCTCATTAGTGGAAATATCTAATCTGCCAATCATGCGGCAGTAACATAATACAAAAAAGCATGTAGACGTGGTCAAGAGGCTCATTTGTTACTCAGACCAAATATCAGGATGGGGAAGAAATGTGATCTAAATGGCTTTGACCATGGAATGATTGTTGGTACCAGACAGAATTACTTGAGTATCTCAGAAACTACTGATCTCCTGGGATTTTTATACACAACAGTCTCTACAGTTTACAGAGAATGTTGCAAAAAACAAAAAAAAACACATCAAGTATCATTTCTGCAGGTGAAAACCCTTTTTTAATGAAGGAGATCAGAGGAGAATGGCCAGACCGGCTCAAGCTGTAAGGAAGGCAACAGTAACTCAAATAGCCAGATATTACAACAGTGGTGCAGAAGAACATTCTTGAATGCACAATACATCAACACTTGAAGCAGCAGAAGACCATGAACATACATTTAGTGGCAAATTTATCAGGTACAGGTGATACTCAATAAAGTGGCCACTGAGTGGATATGTAGAATATAATTTTTGAAAAACTATAAATAGTTTTTATAGTTGAGAAACTATAGATTACTATGACCGAGAAATAACCAATGTACAAAAGAAGACAAGTTCAACAAATAATAGTAAAAGTAAATAAATAAGACTGAAATGTAGACTATTACTGAGTTGTATGCTACAGAGTACAGCAAAAGATTAATCACATAGGATAGGGCTGGAGTCACAGTTAAATCAGATTTCCTCTCCTGGGTGACATTCATGAACCAGACAAGTCTTTATTGTACAGGCCTACTATGTTGTTTTTTGAAATTCCAGATTTGAAAATTCATACCTTTGCTCCCTGGATTTAAGCATTAGGCTCTTGAACCAGGGTAGGGGATAACTTCACTGAAAGGTTTCTTCAACCTATGAACTCACTTTCAAGGACTCTTCACCTTTTCTGTCTTATTCCACTGATTTACAGTATTTCGTATGCTATGTTTGTTTGGAATGACTATATCTATTAAGTATATTGCTCCTGCTTGTTTATCCTGCATTATTATACCCAGACAGTTATTATGGATTTACTATCTGTAATAATGGATAGGGCATCGTATAATTTGCCCGGATTCGGGAGCAAGCCTTATGAAGACAGGTTGAGTGAACTCGGCTTTTTCTCCTTGGAGTGAAAGAGGATGAGAGGTGACCTAATAGATGATGAGAGGCATTGATCATGTGGAAAGTCAGAGGCTTTTTCCTAGAGTTGAAATGGCTGCCACAAGAGGGCACAGGTTTAAAGTGCCTGGGAGTATATCCAGTGGAGATATCAGGGGTAAGTTTTTTACGCAGAGAGTGGTGAGTGCATGGAATGGGCTGCTGGCAACGGTGGTGAAGGTGGATACGATAGGGTCTTTGAAGAGACTTTTGGATAGGTACATGGAGCTTAGAAAAACAGACGGCTATGGGTAACCCTAGTAATTTCTAAGGTAGGGACATATTCAGCACAACTTTGTGGGCCGAAAGTCTTGTATGTTTCTATAATTTGTAGGACTCTGACTCTAAAGCTGGATCAGTCTTGTATTTACAGCTGAGTTTGTATTTTAAAGCAAGATTTTGGTGAATGATGTTTACCACTTGATTGTACCTGTGTAAGTATTCAGATTGAGTTAAACTGCCACATCATCCTGTAATGAGTTGGATAGTTTCTGGTTTCTCTTGTCATTTTCTGCATTTATTATCCTGAATTTGTTGGTCTTTTATTATGTATTCTTGATATTTTTTTCTGTTAGCTATGTGGTTCTGTATTGCCACAAAAAACCCTTGTGTTTCTGGGAAGAGGTCTCCAACTCTGAGCCAGGCATTCGACACTTCCTTATTGACATCTAGTCTGCTCAGATTGTTGGGAGGTCTTCCATGGAGGGTCATGCTCTTCCATTGGTTAACTTTTTCTTCTGTTGTGACAATTTCTTCAGATTTATTTTTATTATTATTTCTTTTTTGTTTTCTTTTTGTATTTGTGCAGTTTATTGCTTTTTGCACATTGCTTGTTTGTCCGTCCTGTTGTGTACAGTCTTACATTGATTCTATTGTACTTCTTGTATTTACTGTCAATGGCCCAAAGAAAATTAATCTCAGGGTTATATACGGTGTCATATATGTTCTTTGAACTTTGAACATGCAAACTCCACACAGATAGCACGGGAGGTCAGCATTGTACCTAGATCACAGGAGTAATAAGGCAGAATTTGCACTGTCTGCACCACTGCTCTACTCTTCAGAATGAACCAAACATTTACAATGTTTAAAAGACAGTTAGACAGGTACATGGATAGGAAAAGTTCAGAGGGATATGGGCCAAATGTGAGGAATTGGGACTAGCTCAGTGGACAACTTGACTGACGTGGATGAGTTGAACAGAAGGGCCTTTTTCTGTGCTGCGATTCTCAGTGACTATATCGGTACCTCAGAATCAGATTCTGCTTTCATATCATTTGCAAATATCATGAAATCTGTTGCTTTGTGACAGCATTACAGTGCAATACATAATATATATTTATATATATATATAAAAATACTATAAATTACAATACATATAAAAATATGAATTAAATAGTGGAAAAAACAAAAAAAAGTGATGCAGTATACATGGATTCATTGTCAATTCAGAAATCTGATAATGGTGGAGAAGAAGCTGTTCCTGAAATGTTCAACATGTGTCTTCAGGGTCCCTCTGTGATGGCAGCAATGATGTTTTATCAGGACTGGAGAGAAAAGAGGAAGAAGCCTGAATACAAAGATGGGAGGAAGGGAAGAAGGATTTGCTAGAAGGTGATAGGTGAAGCCATGTGGGTGGTAAAGGTAAAAGACTGGAGAAGAAACAAAGAAAAAAAAATGAGATAGTGTTCATGGATTCATTCTCCATTTAGAAATCTGATTGAATGTGTGTCTTCAGACTCCTGTACCTCCTCCATGATGGTAGCAATGAGAAGAGGGCATGTCTGGGGTGATGAGGATTCTTAGTGACGGATGCCACCTTTTTGAAGGTGTTCTTGATGCTGGGGAGGCTAGTGCCCATGATGGAACTGGCTGAGTTTACAACTTTCAGCAGCTTTTTCCAATCCTGTGCAGTGGCCACACCTAGAAGGTGATTTCACCAGTTAAAATGCTCTTCACGGAACATCTGTAGAAAACCTGTAATCAAAATCTCCTTTCTACCACATACAGTAATACCTCTCCACTACAATGTTACAGCTTCTGATTTCTCTCTGAAGAATGCCATTTGTGTTGACTTACAACAAGATTTGTTATATAACTAGGCAACAATGGATCATACTGGGAAGTGTTTCTTAATGAGGACAGAAACATGTTAAGTATTTGATTCCCTCAGATTTAATCTTTAGCAAAGCAATTGTATTCTAAATGGGTCTGTAAGCGCAAATAGGAAAGCTCATTATGCTCATTAGTAATTAATTCTACTGTGTAAAACAATCTGCTCAGTATTTGAAGAATTGACCCTTTCACTGAAGAGATTACTGGAAGAGACTTGCATTAAAACTTCAGTGAAATAATTAATTAATTACTCAACTAAATAATAAATAAATACTCTTCGATAATGAATACCTCTCATTGCCAACCACTTTTTAAACTTTATGATATTATGTGATGCACAGTCATAATTGTCACCTTTTTCATCAGCAGAACATAAGAGAAAGGAAGCGTTAGTATACCTGGAAGTTCTTTTCCTGTGTATTTAGTCAAATATTGCAGTCAAATATCAGCAAAATAGGTTTAGCCCACAGTGAACCAAAACTAACCAATAATAGTCATGTCAACTTCAGGTACTCAGTGCTGAACTTCTCAAGCAGGTTATGCCACCAGGTTCATACCCCTTAACCATCACACCCTGAACCAGTGGTAATAACTTCACTCAATTCCACTCGCTCCATCACTGAACTGTTCTCACAACCCATGGACTCACTTTCAAGGACTCTTCATCTCATGTTCTCAATATTTATTGCTTATTTATTAATATTATTCCTTTCACTTTTTATATTTGCAGTTTGTTATCATTCGCACATTGGTTATTTATCTGTTCTGTTAGGTGTGGTCTTTCATTGATACTATTGTGATAGAATGCCTTACTGTGAATGCCTGCAAGAAAAGGAATCTCATGGTTGTATATGGTGACTTGTATATATTATACTTTGAACTTTGTAGAATACCTTGTGTTTATTCTGGTGTTTAGCACTTTTGGAAGTCTGTTGGGGATAAAAGCAGATACAACAGGATTGTTCTGTTACCTACAGTATGTAATGCTTGTAACTTTCAATAACATCGCCAATAGCAAAGCTTGTGATTGTTTAGACAACTATTGTAAGATTTCTTTCAACTTATCCAAAGTTCAGAATTTGAAGTAAATTTATTATCTAAGTACATACAAGTCACCATATACAGCCACGAAATTCCTTTTCTTATGGGCATTCACAGTCATTCCAAATACTACAATAGGATCAATGAAAGACTGCACCCAACAGGACAAGCAGGCAATATGCAAAAGACAACGACCTGTTCAAATACTAAAAAGGAAAGAAATAATAATAATAAATAAACAAAAAATATAGGGAACATGACATGAAAAGTTCTTAAAAGTGAGTCCATAGTTTGTGCAGATGCGGAAATCACTTCCCTCTAATTCCATTCGCAATTCTGGTAATCCTCTTGCACCTCCTCTTCTCCTCACCTGCCAATCCTCAGCCTCCAGTTCCCCTCCTTCATCCATCTCCTCTCCTATCAGATTCTTTCTTCTTCTGCCCTTTTCATTTTTCACCTATCACCTCCCAGCTTTTCACCTCATTCCTCCTCCCCCACCTACCAACCAACCTTCCCCTCACCTGGTCTCACTGAACACCTGCCAGCTTGTACTCCTTAACCTCTCTACACCTTCTTATTCTGGCTTTCCCTCTTCCTTTTGAATCCTGATGACGAGATTTGACCCAAAATATCAACTGTTTCTTCCCCTCCATTGATCCTGCCTGACCTGTTGAGTTCCTCCAGCATTTTGTGTGTGTTGTTCTGGATTTCCAGAATCTGTAGAATCTCTAGTGCTTCTGAACTATTTTATTTTCTACATATTCCTTACAATTGACTCCAGATTTCACCAATCAGCTGCAGAGAAGTGGTAATCATAATGGCCAATAAACTTGCCAACCTATATTTTGATACCTGCAAACCGTAACATGGAAGAGGGAAGGGTGAGGAGCTCTGTAGCATAACACTATTACTGGGCTTGTGACGGCTTCACTTCTGCCACTGTCTATAAGGAATTTGTATGTTCTCCCTGTGACTGCGTGTGTTTCCTCCCACATTCCAAAGACACACGGTTTAGTAGGTAAATAGGTCACATGGGTCTAATTGAGCAGTGTGGGCCCATAGGGCTGGAAGAATCCGGGGCTGTACCATATCTCTAAGTAAAAATAAAAATAAATTAACACTTAAGGAAAGTATACATGATTTCCATAAGAATATACAAACTCCACATAGGACTGGACTGTGAGGCAGCAGCTCCACTCTCTGTGCCACCTCCTCCTCTGGCCCTGAGTTCCTTCATAGCTGCTGAACAGAATATTGTTACCCTGAGTATGAAAACATTGTGAGGCAATTTCACCAAGACAATGATTTACTTTTCAAACATCTCTGAAATGGAGGCTCTGAAGCTAAGAGATCTACTTTCACTTTTATTTTCACCCACATGTGTTTAATATTGTAAAGGCATCTATTATTAATGCTTCCATGCATAATTTATCAACAAGCAAACATTATAGCCTGTTTGCTTTTCAATATATGCTTGCCGCCAGATGGAAATGCTGCTAGATGATAGGGAGGCTCACAGCTTGGTTTTATCATCTTCTCAATTCCTCTCCCACCTCCATCCCCACTACTCTACCAATCCCAGTGGAACTGAAAATTCTCCCCCAATACCTGGAGCAGTCATATCCCACCAATGTAAAGAACAGATAGTCGCTTCCTGATCTCTGGGCAAAGAAGAAAGGTTTCAAAGACAAATACTCTCTGAGGAAATTGAATCAATTCAGATTTATTTATCACATGTACATGGAAACATACAGTGAAAGTGTTGTTTACATTAGTGAGCAACACAACCTAGGGATGTGCTACAGGCAATCTAATCCATTGTGCTGGGAGGGTCTCTTCTGCTCTATGTCTTGAAATAAAATAAAAGTAAATTAAAATAAAACATAGTGTGCCCACAATTTTCAGCAGAACAGCTCAGAACACAACAAAACAAAGCCCTGTAAGCAAGAAAAGAACAACAGCTAAACAAGCCCCTTTTCTCCCTCCCACTCTCCCATACATATGACAGTCCTCCATCTCTAGGACAGTCCATCTCCAGGACAGGCCTCTGTCCCTCCAATCTCCAGGTTTTGACTTCTGGACTTCTGATCAAACTTTGGGCTTCATGTTTCGGTATTGACCCCAGACTAACCAATGACAGGCCCTGAACTCCAGGTACACTGACCAACCAGCTCTGGTGTCTCCTCATGCATCCTGCTTCCACAGACATCCTAATCCAGGACCCATGAATCTTACAGAGTCCGACATCCATGAATGCCCTTGTCACCTGCCCAAGTCACTGGCCTTTGAATGCAAAGCAGACACCTGACATCTAACTCCCCCACATATAGTAGCATGGCATTTAGTGCAACAGTATTACAGTTTGCAGTTTGGAGTTCAATTCTGACATCACTGTAAGGATTTCTCCCCATGGTATGCATGAAGTTCCTCTGTTTCCTCCCATAGTCCAAGGCTGTACTAGTTAATAGGTTAAGTAGCGATTACTTTGCTTACTTACTGCCCATTACCCCACTGGTACTTAGGGCAGTGTTGCACCATCAATAACTCTCAGAGACGTGAGTCGAGATCGGCTTTTATTAGCTGGAAGAAAGTACCATCAGCAGCGTCAGGAGCAAGAGCCCACCACACAACATCCTGGAGACTGAGGGAGGAGCAGTGCCTCCAATCGCCTTTATACTGGGGTCTGTGGGAGGAGCCACAGGAGCAGTCAGTGGAGGGGTGGTACATGTCCAGACAGGTATATGTAGTTCACCACGAGCAGCAATCAATGTCCTCTACCTCTATCTGTCCTTGGCCATCTTCTCTATTGTGCCCCAGGTGTGGTTCATGATACTCATTTCTGCTTCTATGGAATGGCATCATTGTCTTTGGTCTCCTGCAATTCCTCTGCCCTTCAGGGGTCAAATGAAGTGTTGGCTTGATAATGGAGTTGGCCTCTCTTCTCAGCATGTGCCCAATCCATCCCCAACGTTTCCTCATTATGATGTAGCAGTGTCCTCTTGATGTCACTGAAGGAGTAGGGCATGATTGGAGATCTTTCTTGGTATACCTGTACACACACTTGTTAATGCAAGTATCTCTAATCAGCCAATTACATGGTACATCTGTACACATGCTTGTTAATGCAAATATCTCTAATCAGCCAATCATGTGGCAGATTAACTCAATGTATAAAAGCATGCAGATATGGTTGAGAGTTCCGGTTGTTGCTCAGAACAAACATCAGAATGGGGAAGAAATGTGATTGTATTGACCCTGACCATGGAATAATTGCTGGTGACAGATGGGATGGTTTGAGTATCTCACAAACTGCTGACTTTCTGGGATTTTCACACACAACAGTCTCCAAAGTTTACAGAGAGTGGTGAGAACAATATATAATATCCAGTGAGCAACAGTTCTGTGGGCAAAAACACCTTGTAAATGAGAGAGGTCAGGAGTGAATGGTCAGTTTGGTCAGGCCTACAGGAAAGCAACAGTAATTCAAATAACCACGTGTTACAACAGCAGTGTGTAGAAGAGCATTTCTGAACACATATGTTGAACCTTGAAGTGGACTGGGCTACAGCAGCAGAAGACCATGAACATATACTCAGTGTCCATTTTATTAGGGACAGGAGGTGGCCACTAGGTGTATATGAACAAACAAAATGGGGGCAGGGGCAGGCCAATCATCCCCTCAAGCCTCGTCTGCTATTTAATATGATCATGACTAACCTGATAACGTTCACTTTTGCATTCCATCTAGCTGTGCCAACATTTCAGACTCTAAAAACATAAAAGATTAGCTTTATTTGTCATGTGTATGTCGAAATGTACAGTGAAATGCATTGTTTGCATCATGTGCTGGGAGCAGTCTGCAACTCTCCATCCCACAATTTACTAATCCTTTGGAATATAGGAAGAAACTGGAGCACTCAAAGGAAACCCACATGACACATTCAAAATGCTGGTGGAACTCAGGCAGAAAAGAATTTTTGGATTTCTAGCATCTGCAGAAACCTGTGTTTAGGAAACCCACATGGTCACATTTAGAATGTATAAACTCCTTGCAGACAGCGGTGGGAATCGAACACTGACCTTCGAATCACTGGCACTATAATGTAAAACTGAGGGTGTTACTGTGACGCACCCTCTTACCTATCAAGAGACAATATGTCTCTGCCTTAAAAATACTCCCTTTGTGCTTCCACAGAAAGTCATAATAACTCAAGGTGGCATGATTAATCATTTGCAGACAACACTAAAACTGGTGGACGAGCAGGCAGTAAGAAAGGTCGTCTCTGGTTACATCAATGTTGAGGCCAATTGGAAAAGTGGACAAGAAGGGGCAGACAGAACTTAAACCAGACAAGTCAGCACCAGAGTAGTGTAGCAATTAGTGTGATGCTATTATAGCTCAGGTGGTCAGAGTTCAGTCTCAACGCCCTCTGTAAGGAGTTTGTACATTCCTCCTGAGACCACGTGGGTTTCCTCTGGGTGCTTCTGTTTACTCTGACAGTTCAAAGACACACTGGTTAGAAAGTTATCAGGTCATAGTAAATTGTCCCATGATTAGGCTTGGGTTAAATCAGTGGGTTGTTGGGCAGTGCAACTGAATGGGCCAGAAGGGCTTGCTCCACGCTGCATCTCTAAGTAATAAAATATTTTAAAAAGTGTATTGTGATACATTTTTGGAAGTTTGACTAGGACAGGATATTCACAGTGAATGGTAGGACTGTGAAAAGTGTGGCTGAACAGATAAATCATGGGGTACAAGTGCATAGTTCCCAGAGAATGCTGACAGGGAGGTGAAGAAAGGGTATGGCATGGGACCTATCATTTCTGCCTTAAAAATATCCATAGGAACTGTAGTTTGAATACATTTGTGGGGATGTTGTTTGTAGTGTTCCCCAAGTAGTCATAGAGCACTTGTTCGGAAGCAGAAATAAACCATCCAACCCATCTAGTCTATACCAAACTGTTATTCTGCCTTGTCACATCAATCTGCACCTGGACCATAGCATTCCATACCTCTCCCACCCATATACTTAGCAAAACATCTTAAATATTACAATCAAACTTCCATCTGCCGCTTCCATTGGTGGCTCAATGCACGTTTGCACCACCCTCTGAAGAAGTGAAGAGGTTTCCCCTCAGGTTCTCCTTAAATACTTCACTTTTCACCCTTAACCTATGACCTCTAGTTCCAGACTTACCCAACCTCAGTGGAAAAGGTCTGCTTGCATTTACCTTATCTATACGCCTCATAATTTTGTATACCTCTATCAAATCCACCCCCCACTATCTTCTATGTTCTAGGGAATAAAGTACTAACCTATAACTCAGATCCTCAAGACCTGGCAACATCCTCGTAAATTATCTCTGTACTTGATCAATCTTGAGGAATCTTCCCTGTAGAAAGACGATTTAGGCAGGTGGGGCTCATTCGCCGTGGTTGACAGCTTATCCAGAGAAGGAAAACTCTGATCTTAAATCTCTTCTGCCTTGTGGCTATACCCACTCATGGGTAAGACTTCGAGAGAAATCCCAAGGAAAAATCCAGAACTGGAGGGCATATGTACAAAATTAAGGGAGGGAAGTTTAGGGGAGACATTCGGAGTAAGTTTTTTACACAGAGGGTTGTGGGTGCCTGGAATGACTTGCCAGGGATGGTGGTGGAGGCTAAAACATTAGGGGTATTTAAGAACCTCTTCGGTAGGCACATGGATAGAAAAATGGAGGGTTATGGGATAGTGTAGGTTTAGTACTTTTTTTTAAGGATTATATGGGTCGTCACAACATGGAAGGCTGAAGGGCCTGTACCGTGCTGTAATATTCTATAGTTCTATGGTTCTAGAGTCCCTAAGGCAGTCCTATGTTGAGTTCAGCAGTGCTTGGCATTTGCTGCGATGCCGCTGGTGCCAAACTGTATCGGTCTCTGCTGTTCCTTTGGATTCATCAGCTGTGTGGAGAGGGGAGTCTGCTGCATGGCAACAGCTTGTTATCTATATGGTACTGCCCTGGCCTGCATTCTAGCTTCTGTATCGACACGTAGGCAAGCTGGGACGCAACATCCATGGTTGATCCTGACCAATGGAGCACTCTCAGGTAGATGACTTGAACTGTACACAATACACCAAGTTTGTCCTGTTAGCAGTGATAATCTAAGGTAAAATATTAGGTGTACTCTGGATTATAGGGAGCACCCTAAATGGTAAAACAATTCAGGATTAAAAATGTGGTTACATGAAGTTTCCTCAAAATGAAGCATAGGATTTCAGAGCAAAATTGTTGTCTAAGCACTCAAACATAAGCTTGTTTTAACAATTGTACCTGACATAAAAGACATGTTGATTCCATACGTTGAGCTGTTATTCTGCAATACTTGAAGCAAATATAGACAAGGAGGTTTTTAAGACGCTGGACTATTCACAAATAGTCCTGTATCTAATAAAGTTGCCACTGAGTATGTTTCAATATGTTCATGGCCTTCTATTGCTGGAGCACATCCACTTTAAGAGACGCTCTTCTGCACACATCATTGTTGTAACCATTGGTTATTTGAGTTACTGAAACCTCCTGTCAGCTTAAACTACTCTAGCTATTCTCCTCTATTCTGTCTCCTTAAAAATGATCTTTTTGCTCATAGATCAGCCTGGATGTTTTTCATTTTTCGCACCATTCTCTGTTTAACATCTAGAGACTGTTCTGCATGAAAATCCAGGAGATCAGTAATTTCTGAGATACTAAAATCACCCCATCTGGTACTGACAATCATTCCACGATCAAAGTCATTTACATCACATTTCTTCCCCATTCTGATATTTGCTCTGAACAACAACTGAACCCTTTGACCATGTCTGCCTGTTTTTATGCATTGAATTGCTACCACATGATTGTCTGATTATGTATTTACATTAATAAGCAGGTGTACAGGTGTACCTAATAAAGTGATCAGAGTGTATGTTATAATTACAGAGAAAGATTAGTTCAATAAAGATGGGACTATAACTATGAATTGGTTCTGTCATCAGTTAAATTACACAGAAGATTATTGGAAGTCAGATTAGTTGCACCAAATAAGTACATGAGAATTAGTCTTCATTTAGACCTGCAACAGACTGAACACTTTCTGCCTATTTTTGAGCTCTTTCAAGCATAACCAAGGAAACTAAACAAAGGAAAAATGTGTGGAAATTTATTACATGGTCAATTGAATGTAAGCATTGTCTTCCTGCAACTGAATAGCACATTAGAAAGACCATAAATGAAACACTACATGCCCAATTTCTCTGCCCATCTAAGGAGATATACAAATCCTTGACAGCTATTCCGGAGATTGTTCGCTTCATTTAAAATACTCCAAGCTATCCTTGCCTTACCTTGACTTCTATATCAGCACATTCCCACCATTTTCTGTGTAAAAATACTTAACTCTAAAATCCCCCCCCATACTTTCCTTCAATCACCTTAAAATTATGCCCCCTACCAATTAGCAATTCCCACCATGGGGAAAATTCTCTGGCTTTCCACATGATTTACGCCTCTCATCATCTTGCACACTTCCATTTGGAAGAAAGCTCACGAGGAGCATCTTACTGTCTGTAGTTCAACTCCAAAAATCTGTGCAGGTCTCAGTAGTGAAGGACAAGTTTTAGTCCTTCATTCAACTTCAAGCATGTCTTTTACCTTGTGACATTAAGTCTAAATTCATCGCAGCTAATATTTGTATTTTATCATTGCTAGAATTCTTTTATAAATGGAAAAATCAAAAAGGTTTTATGTAGATTGGCTCAAATGAAGGACTTTCAGCATGACGGGCAGCTTGACAGATATCAAAAGGACAGAAATTAACCAGAATTCTATTGTCATCATTGGTAAAAGATATTTTCTCTGTGAAGGTTTTAAGCTCACTGTAACTGAGTGGGATTCATGTTTCTTTCCTCTAATTATAAATATTCCTTCATGAATATTGAATATTGTTATTCAATCAGTAACATGACTCACAAGACTGAGTGCAAAGGCATAATCTTTAAACCAGGATAAATCAACCCATTTAATTGGCTCCATTCAACAGAGCTCCCTTGCTTTAGCATTTCCCTTCAATGCAATGACTTTTCAAGCCTACTCGAACACTACCTCCCTATGAGTTCCAGGATATTGAAAAAGGCAGCAGGTGCATGGCAATGCCACCTCCAGTTCACACACGACCCAACTTTCCTCAATTTCACTCGCCCCATTACTGAACTGTTCCCAAAACCTATGGACTCACTTTCAGGGACTCTTCATCTTATTTATTTATTTGGTTGTTTATATATTTATCTATCTATCTCTCTATCTATATATCTATTTATTTCTTTTTTTTGTATTTACACAGTTTGTTATCTTTTGCACATTAGTTGTTTGTCCATTCTGTTGTGTGCAGTCTTTCACTGTGTTTCTTGTATTTACTGTGAATGCTCACAAGAAAGTAAATCTCAGGGTTATATATATGTCCTTTGATAATAAGTTTACTCTGAGCTTTTATTTGTAATATATCACCAGTCCTTTCTCATCACTAAACCCGTCATGGTCCCTTCTGGCAATCGCCCACCTGGTTATTTTCCTCAGGAATTGGGCCTCGATCACCTCGCTTAGTTGCCAATCATTCTCAGGTTCCACTAACTACAAACACCTGCTTTCCATCAGTAAATGCAGTATAAAAACCCCATGACCACAACAAGGAGCTGCCAGTTCGTTGGTTGACTTGTGTATGAGCAACCTTGTTCCATGGTTCTTAGGACTGTCAGTTCTAAGTCTAGCATCATTCCTGAATTCTCTACTAAAACCGAGACTCTGGGTAAAGATTCCCTTGACACCAATTCCATGCTCACTATGACAGTAAAACCTCCCAACTCAGCGTCCACGCCCGAGTTCAGCACTTGGGTTCATTCCACCGCCACGTCCTTGCAACAAAACCTCTATACACTCAGTGGCCTCTTCATTAGACATCTCCTATAGCTAAAAAAACTATCCATTGAGTGTATGTTTATGGTCTTCTGCTGATTTATCCCATCCACTTCAAGGTATAGCACTCAAAGGTGTTTTTCTACACACCATCATTGTAATGCATAGTTTTCTGAGTTACTGTCAGCTTGAACCAGTCTGGCCATTCTCCTCTGACCTCTCTCATTAACAAGGTGTTTTTGCCCACAGAGTTCCCCCTCATTTTTTTCATTTGCTTTTCTCACTATTCTTTGTAAACTCTAGAGGCCATTGTGTGTGAAAATCCCAGGCATTCAGCAGTTTCAAAGATATTCAAACCACACAGTTGAAATGCTTTCGAATGTTGAAATGCCTGAACGGAGTATATGTGGAAAGGATGTTTCCCACAATGGGGGAGTCAAGGACAAGAGGACATAGCCTCAGGATAGAGAGGCATTCATTTAAAACAGATGAGGAGAAACTTCTTTGACCAAAGAGTGGAATATATTGCCACAGACAGCTGTGTCATTGGGTGTAGTTAAGGCAGAATTTGATAGGTTCTTGATTGAACATGGTATCAAAGGTTACAGCTGGGGAGCAGGGCTGAGAAGGTAAAGTAGGATCAGCCATGATTGAATAGCTGGCTGGTGGTGTAGTGGCATCAGTGCTGGACTTCAGAACCATGGCACCTGAGTTCAAATCCAGCCGGCTCCTCTGCACACTTTCCATCCATGCTGGGTTGAGTGCTGAGCTGGCAACTCGGCCTCATAAAAATAAGAAAGCCTGCTAAAAAGACTCCATCATCATGGTGTCCTGATGACTCCACTTGGAGTTAAGGGCTTTCTTCTTCTTCTGCGATTGAACAGCGGAACAGATTTGATGAACCAATTCTACTCCTATGTCCCCTCATTATTAATTTTGTTTATCTTTTCCTCCAGTCCTCAAAGAATATTCTAAACATTTGACATGATTCACAAGGAAGTGGGATTGAAGGGTTTGAGTTATAAGGAGAGACCAGAAAGGATGAGGCTGTTTTACCTGGACCAAAGGAGGTTGAGGAGCGACCTTCCACAAACAAGAGAAAATCTGCAGATATTGGAAATCCGAGCAACACACACAAAATGCTGGGGAATGCAGCAGGCCAGGCAGCACCCATGGAAAAAAGTATAGTCGACATTTTGTGCTGAGATCCTTCATCAGGTTCTCATCATCATCATTAACCTTCATCATCATGGGTATATGGAACGAGCTGCCAGTGGTAGTGGCAGAGGAAGGCACTATTACAACATGAATAGAACATTTGGACAGGTCACGGACAGGAAAAGTTTAGAGGTTTATGGGCCAAATACAGACAAATAGGGCACCCTGGTCAGCATGGACAAGTTGGACTTGTAAAAGAAATACTTTTTATAATGATGATTAATGAGCACAGAGAGATTGGTATTTACTGACAAGTACCTTTATTGTTTAAACTAACAAGTGCATGAATTCATACACTAAATAGCACTCGTTAGGTATCCCTGACTCTCCTGAATAATCAAAGAATAGCAAAGGAATAACCTGGGAAAAGGAGTTTACGCTGGCCAGGCATTCCTCATGTTCTCGATTCACTCACCACATTTTTCACGTAAGGTTGCTGACGCTTGTATCTGTGATGGTTATTCCTCAAAGTTAATGCTGCTAGCACACACAAAGCATCCACATTTATAGCCATTCCTTATCAATTCAAATATCACATTCCAGTGTCATCTGTCCTTTAACACCTTGTTATCGGCTCTGCTTCAAGCCAGGATCAATTTATTGCCCTCTTCCCATCAAGTGACAGCTGATAATTTATGGGTATTTGTTCTCAATCAGCAATAAGATTGAATCACTCCAGGCAGGCATCAACCCCAACATTTACAAACCTGCATGTTATATCCAACCAAAGAACATCTCACAAATAACTGCTTATTTGGAAATTATCTCTAGTCTAGCACACTACCTGAAGTATCATTGTATCTTCCTTAAAACATTGATCAAACCCAGCATGTCAAGCTCATAAAATGAAGAATAGAGTGCCTTCAGAAAATGGCAGCCACCGTCCCCAAGCACACGGCAAGAACAAAGGCAATTAATCTGTCTGTTTCCACTGTCCTTGATTCATTTGAATTCACTGATTTGTAGCCTGTCATTCTTTCTGGCCAACATCTCCCTCCTCTTGAGCCAAAGATATTTATCTTAGGATCCCTATCCTCCACTACTCTGTTGACTATCCATTGGATTGCCATGGATCCCCAGCACGTGTGCTGCACTTACATTATAACATTTACTTACTAAATTCATACAATTTTTATACCAGCCATTGTTTTCACAGTATTGCAAAATCATCACCCTCTACCTTTTGCATAATTTCAGCCTTCCACCTTCTAAGTTAATACACATTACACAATATAATTATCAGTGTACATAAAATTAATATTACAGCAGCATGTGAGATTATCCATGGATGCATTTGATCCCCAATTCCAGAACTTATCCCAAATGTCTGAGTAACTCAGTATTTCATTTGCCTTAACAGCATGTGTCTTAATAACTTTTGTATGTTCAGTCCATTGATGAATTATCTTTTTTGCCTCCTTCACAACTTGTGTCCAGTCTGCAGTCAAATGAGGAATTGGTGGCAACTCAGTTACAACATAGTCCCACAAATATCGATCCATATCAGTTCATTGGATTGCAAGGTTTTCCTCCACCACCTTCTCCACTGCTAATTGAGGCAAAGTTTGTCCTCCAATAATCAAATTTGAAGTCACATCCCCAACTGCAACATTGTGACTTTCCAAAGGACACTCTTTCTATCCCTTGGTATAATTCATGGCTGATTTTGATATATAATATGTTTGTCCCAGCACTGTGTACTACAGAAAAGAATCATTATTCAGAAGCGAAATAGACAATGAACAATTCTCATAAGTAGTAAAAACACAATCCACAATTTTCTGTCTTGTCATCTCTTCTGGACAAACCTACTGTTTTCCCCATCGATGACATTTCATATAACCATATAATCATATAACAATTACAGCATGGAAGCAGGCCATCTCGGCCCTTCAAGTCCATGCTGAACGCTTACTCTCACCTAGTCCCACTGACCTGCACTAGCCCATAACCCTCCATTCCATTCCTGTCCATATACCTATCCAATTTTTTTTAAATGACAATATTGAGCCTGCCTCTACCACTTCTACTGGAAGCTCATTCCACACAGCTACCACTCTCTGAGTAAAGAAGTTCCCCCTCGTGTTACCCCTAAACTTTTGCCCCTTAACTCTCACTCATGTCCTCTTGTTTGAATCTCTCCTACTCTCAATGGAAAAAGCCTATCCACGTCAACTCTACCTATCTACCTATTTAAAATTCCCCCCTCAACCTTCTACGCTCGATAGATTCAATAAATCTAACCCTTTTCCGATACCATTCATAACAATAGCATGTTTTGGTGGGATGCTTAAGGATATCCAAGAATTCTCTTAATGTTTACCTGCATTGTGAATCCTTTTCAAGGAATATATTAAATTATTTCCATGACAGGGAATGAGAAATACTGCACCAACATAAAACCTCACTTTACTATCATCGCAAGTATCCAGAACTCCATTGGTTAGTGTAAGACTTCTAACATGATATAAAGAAACATCTTCCCCAACTTATTCTATTAATTGCTCATCTGATAACCAATTTGGTACTTGATGTACATCAAGTTGTAAGAAATTCGTACCAACTATCGCAAGCAACCAACTAGTATAGATAGCACAGATCTCTGCTTTATGTGTTCCTTTAGATAAGAGGTCTATGCGGTTAATTATCAAATTTGTGGTATCCTGAAGGGGCTTCAGAAATTTTGTGAATCCAGCATTACCTGTGTGGAGTCTGACCAATTTGACTAGTTTGCATCTGATCCCAATAATTTTCTCCAATAATGTCTCACACTTTAGCTGAAGAGACTGTATCTGATTTTCCAACTCTGCTATATAGTATTGACCATTGCTACTCCTGATGAGTAACCTGCTCCCACTAAAACTCTCCAATAAAACTCTCTTCCTTCTATTTTTGACTGGCCTAAACTCAGACCTGCTTATTTGTTGGCCAAGAAGGTGTGTAAATGATTCTTTTGTTATAGGTCAGCACCATTACTTTAGTTGATTAAAAATTGCTGTACCCTGGTACCAAAGTGACAAACTCCCCTGTATTTCTAACACTAATCCTACCCTGTTGTGTTATACATTTAGGCTCTGGTGTAGTTTTGGTTAAGTGGGGTTGTGGAGTGGTCAATTTCCTATTAGTTTTGAAAACCCTGAGAGGATCTGGGCCCTGACGGAAACTGTTACCCAGGTCCCTTGGTGTCCTTTCCATTCTACTCTCCCCATGTCCGATATCCTTCTGTGGACAGTTTATAACAATAGAAACAATTTTTGTGAAACACTTGATGTGGCCACCCCAATCGACATATCTCTTGTGCAGATCACTACCCCACTCAATATTCGCATGAGAGTGATCCTACAGAACGGTAATCTTACTGTGACCATCATCACCTGAAGGTTACTCAATAATTGGGCCTACAAACTAACCCCTGGGTTACTAAACAATGTCACCTCTAAAATTTTATTACATAGGAATTGTATCTTTGTACTCTCTGAAATATTTAATGTTTTATCCATGCACATCAAACTATCTACCCCAGCATAATACAAATTCAAGACTTATATTTCTTCCACATATACCCATATTACACATGCCCATTGAAAAAAATTGTTTTGTTCCAAGTTAAGTTGTTGATGACACATTTATCCTCTGTCATGGTTCTGAAACACAACTAACCACAGCCCCAGTCGTGGTCAATTCCATCGCAAACAAAGTACTTTATTCTCTTCATGCCAAATTAAATCTGTAAATACACAAGGATACTATCTGCTCTTATTTCCAGTTCCAATTTTAAATTACATTAAGTCCATATTTTCTACTTGTTTCTCTAACCCGTCGAACCTAGGCTCCCAATTGTGTTTGGACTCAAGCCGTCCGACTTTTCTCACCCAGTTTCGATTCAGGATAGGGCAGACAGGGACTGATATAATTCTTCTTCTCTTTATTTTCCTTACAATACTCCCCTGATTCTAAGACTGAGAAAATGGAAAATCTATTCCGTGGTCAGTTCTGTTGCTATCTTCTTGGAACAACTGTTCCAAACTCAGATCTTCCAAATCAGAACTATCATGTACATCAATTGTCAAGTCTCCAGAATTAGGACCATCATATACATCAACTGTTACATGCCAATGATGATAATTTTCCTGTTTCTACCCACCAATTTCAACTGGTTGATGTGGTACCATCCACTGTTATATGGAGAAATTAATACCTTGTATACTGATGGACTTGCTTTGTCTATGATTTTGTAGGACCCTGCAAACCTTGGATTTCAAAATGAAGTGGGTTGGTGTCACTCTTTGTCCTGGGCTTAATTCAAAGGGACTGACTTTTGAGTCAGAGTAGGCCTGACTCTGTTGCTTCTTCTTTCCTATTTGATAGGCTGCCACATAATTGGCCTCTTTCACTCTCTCTGCCAACTGTTGTACCCACTTTTCTGACACAATCCCATCAATTTTGGGTTCTGACAAACCTAATCCTAACAACTCCTCCAACCCTCTCATGTTTCTTCCAGACATGAGTTTATAAGGGGTGTAACCAGTCAACATAGAAACATAGAAAACCTACGGCACAATACAGGCACTTCGGCCCTCAAAGTTGTACCAAACATGTCCTTACCTTAGAACTGCCTAGGCTTACCCAAAGCTCTCTATTTTAGGAACATAGAAAACCAACAGCACAATTCAGGCCCTTCGGACATGTCCCTACCTTGGAAAATACTAGGGTCACCCATAGTCCTCTATTTTACTAAGCTCCATATATCTATCCAAGAGTCTCTTAAAAACCCTATCCGCCTCCACCACTGTCACTAGCAGCTCATACCGCACACTCACCACTTTCTGCGTAAAAAAAAACTTACCCCTGACATCTCCTCTGTACCTACTCACAAGCACCTTAAACCTGTGCCCTATCATGCTAGCCATTTCAGCCCTGGGGAAAAGCCTCTGACTATCCACACTATCAATTCCTCTCATTATCTTGTACACCTCAATCAGGTCACCTCTAACCTCTGTCACTCCAAGAAGAAAAGGCCAAGTTCACTCAACATATTCACATAAGGCAGGCTCCCCAATCCAGGCAGCATCCTTGTAAATCTCCTCTGCACCCTTTCTATAGCTTCCATGTCCTTCCTGTAGTAAGGTGAACAGAAATGAGCACAGTACTCCAAGTGGGGTCTGACCAAGGTCCTACACAGCTGCAACATTACCTCTCGGCTCTTAAACTCAATCACATGGTTGTTGAAGGCCAATGCCTTCTTAACCACAGTGTCAACCTGCTTAACAGCCTTGAGTCGGACTCCAAGATCCCTCTGATCCTCAACATTGCCAAGAGCCCTACCATTAATGTTATATTCTGCCGTAATATTTGACCTAACAAAACAAACCACCTTGCACTTAACTGGGTTGAACTCCATCTGCCACTTCTCAGCCCAGTTTTGAATCCTATCAAAGTCCCACTGTAACCTCTGACAGCCCTCCACATTATCCACAACACCTCCAACCTTGTCATCAGCAAACTTACTAACGCATCCCTCCACTTCTTCCCCCAGGTCATTTATAAAAATTGCAAAGTGTAGGGGTCCCAGAACATATCCTTGAGGTACACCACTGGTCACCAAACTCCATGCAGAAGATGATTCATCTACAACCACTCATTGCCTTCTGTGGACAAGCCAGTCCACAAAGCAATGTCCCCTTGGATCCCATGCCTCCTTACTTTCTCAATAAGCCTTGCATGGGGTACCTTGTCTTGCTGAAATCCATATACACTGCATCTATGGCTCTGTCTTCATCAATGTGTTTAGTCACATCCTCAAAAAATTTAGTCAGGCTTGTAAGGCATGACCTGCCTTTGACAAAGGCACGCTGACTATTCCTAATCATATACTTCTCCAAATGTTCATAAATCCTGCCTCTCAGGATCTTCTCCATCAACTTACCAACCACTGAAGTAAGACTCACTGGTCCATAATTTCCTGGGCTATCTCTACTCCCTTTCTTGAATAATGGAACAACATACACAACCCTCCAATTCTCTGGAACCTCTCCATCCCCATTGATGATGCAAAGATCATTGCAGAGGTTCAGCAATCTCGTCCCTCACCTCCCACAGTAGCCTAGGGTATATCTCATCTGGTCCCACTGACTTATCCAACTTAATGCTTTCCAAAAGCATCAACACATCCTCTTCCTTAATATCTACATGCTCAAGATTTTCAGTCTGCTGCAAATCATCCCTACAATTGCCAAGATCCTTTTCCGTAGTGAATACTGAAGCAAAGTATTCATTAAGTGCCTCTGCTATCTCTTCCGGTTCCATATCTGGTTCTCCTAATTTCATCCTTAAGCTCCTTCCTGCTAGCCTTATAATTTTCTAGGTCTCTATCATTGCCTAGTTTTTTGAACTTAAGCTCTTCTTTTCTTCTTTTTTTTATGACTAATTTTTTGCAACACCAACAAATTACATTCAATACAACCAGTTGCCGATTATTTTGACTGTTAAACCCATTCCCCCACTCTACCCCTCTCTCTGCCCCCCACCTCTCTGCCCTCCACCAACCAACTGAATAGCAGTGCATACACAGACAAAGCATTCCTATTTTAACTGAAGATCTTTTAAGTTAGATATCAAATCTGTCCACATTAAGATTGTGTTTGGTCGTGCATCATTTACTCTTGCTGATGATAATTCCAGGTAAGAAATGTCCAAAAAGCTCTGAAGCCAATAAGTATTTGAAATATCATGAGGAGGTTTCCAACACTGGACTACAATCTTCTTAGCTACAGTCGGGCCTGCCAGCCAGACTTTGCGTGTTTTTTTTCCATAAGGGAAAGGTGGGAGTTATCACTTAGAAGATGTACAGTAGGATCCATTGGTAATTGTACCCACACTGTTCTGTAAAAGTACTGTAAACCTTCCCCCACAAACCAAAAACCCCTGGACATTCCCATACAACATGTATAAAAGAGCCAACGGTTCCATGGGAGCAAAGTGAGCAATGTGGGTCAGGAACCAGTCCCATTTGATGTCTAATTCTCAGTGTTAGATATTCTCTATGACAAAATTTCAAGTGTATATACCGATGATTTGGGTTTTTCGAAGCACTGGCAGTGTTATCCCAAATCCCATCCCAGTCTAAGTCTTGTCCCAATTCAGATATGTCCCTATCCCAGGCTTTCATTCCTGATGTGGGCATATATTTCTGGTAGTTTAAGTTATCATAGATGTATGACACTATCTGTCTTGGAGCACTCTGTATCCAACTTAAAATGGGATGGTCCTTTAAATCTGACCCCCAAGGAACCCCATAGGCTTTACAAGCTGATCTTACTCTAAAGTAGAAGAAAAGAGTTTATCAATATTATATCGAGATATCAGTTCTTGAAAGCTAAGGATAGTACTTGCCCTATTAATATCTTGAAGAGTAGTAATACCTTTATCCTCCCAAGTTCTGTTAGTGAATGGTTTCCCTCCAGATAGAAGATGACTATTGTTCCATAATGGAGATGATTTGCACCATACGCTTCTAAATTTTAGGATTTTTTCTGCTGCTCTAAACACGTGTAGCATATGGATTAAAATTGGACTAGAATACAAATCACATTTTTTGGTAGACGTACCTATAAGGAGAAAGCTCCTTCAACCTTATTGATGCTATTTTTTCCATGACAAAACTTTATCCTCCTCCATCCAATAGCTAAGGCTTTTTAATACAAATGCCTAGTGATACAGTTTAAAATTTGGACATGACAATCCCCCATCTAACTTCTTCAATTGTAGAGTTGACCACTTTATATTGGGTCGTTTACTGTTCCAAACATAGCATCGTTGTGAAGAGTCCAGTTTTTGCCAATATCCTGCTGGAGGCGCAAGTGGGATCATTGAGCTGATAAAACTAATGCAGGCTAAGATGTTCATTTTAATGACCAATATACAGGCTGGGACTGATGCTGGCAGGTGTCTCCACCTATTAATATCTTCTCCTATTTTTTTCAAAAGTAAAGAGTAATTTGCTTTAGCCACAGATGATAGGGAAGTATTAACTTTAATACCGAAGTAGAGGACTCTTTTGTAACCTTAATCTGGGGAGGGAGAGTCACCTTACTTTTATCTGTATTAATCAGCATCAGTGCTGATTTTGACAAATTAACTTTGTATCCTCAAAGAAACCCAAATTGCTCCAGCG
This sequence comes from Hypanus sabinus, assembly GCF_030144855.1. Taxonomy (NCBI): domain Eukaryota; kingdom Metazoa; phylum Chordata; class Chondrichthyes; order Myliobatiformes; family Dasyatidae; genus Hypanus; species Hypanus sabinus. The sequence continues at coordinate 66,763,843 of NC_082724.1, read as the reverse complement.
TTTTTAAAACATAGGGAAGAGTTTGTCGAACATTTGCCATTTTAACTAGTGTGTCATCCGCGTAAAGTGATATCGAGTATGATATTGTACCTATTGTAATAGGGGAGATCTGAGGAGAGTTTCTAATTAAATATGCAAGCGGTTCAATAGATATAGTAAAAATTGAAGGAGACAGAGGATGCCCTTGTTGTGTGCCCTGTCCTATGTCAAATAATTCTTTTCTTCTTGACTAGATTTACAACAGCATTTGTACACTACATTTCCTGTACCCTACCACCCTTTCCTTGTCTCATTGGAATATACCTATGCAGAGCCCCATGCAAATATCCCCTGAACATTTGCCGCATTTCTTCCTTACATTTTCCTGAGAAATTTATGCTTCCAGGTTTCTGTCTGATAGCCTCATATCTCCCTTAACTCCAATTAATGTTTCCCTAACTTGTCTGTTCCCATCCCTCTCCAATGCTATGGTAAAGAAGATATAATTGTGATCACTATCTCCAAAATGATTTCCCACTGAGAGATCTCACACTTGACCAGGTTCACTTTCCAATACCAGATCAAGTACAGCCCCTTTTGTAGGCTTGTGTCAAGAAACCTTCCTGAACACACCTAACAAACTCTACCCCATCTGAACCCCTCACTCTAGGGAGATGCCAATCAATATTTGGGAAATTAAAATCTCCCACCGCAACAATCCTGTTATTAATACACCTTTGGAGAATCTCTCTCCCTATCTGCTCCTTGATGTCCCTCTTACTATTGGGTAGTCTATAAAAAAACATCCAGTAGAGTTATTGACCCCTTCCTATTCCTCACTTTCATCCACAGAGACACTGTAACAACCCCCTCATGACTTCCTCCTTTTCTGCAGCTGTGACACTATCTCTGATCGACAGTGTCACGTCCCCCCCACCTCTTTTAGCCTCCCTCTCTATCCTTTCTGAGACATTTGAAGCCTGTCATTTGAAGTAGCTATTCCTGCCCCTGTGCCATCTAAGTCTCTGTAATGGCCACAACATCACAGCTCCAAGTGCTGATCCACACTCTAAGCTCATTAGCTTTGTTCACATCTCAAACCATCAGTCTAATCACATCCCTTCTCTATCACCTGCCTATCCTCCCTTTTGCACTGTCTCCAAGCTTTCTCTATTTGTGAGCCAACCTCCCTTTCCGCAACACTTCAGTTCAGTTCTCACCCCCCAGCAATTCTAGTTTAAACTCTCCCCTGAAGCCTTAGCAAACCACCCCACCAGGATATTCGTCCCCCTGGAATTCAAGTGCAGCCCATCCTTTTTGCACAGGTCATACCTGCCGCAAAAGAGGTTCCAATGATCCAGAAATCTGAACCTCTGACCCCTGCTCCAATCCCTTAGCCACGCATTTATCCTCCACCTCATTCAATTCCTTATTATGTCATTGTATTCCTTAACATCATCAGTACTTAAGGCAAAACTACTTGCCTTGTTCCATGTTGTTACACCATTTTGGCCATCATATTTTTTAATGTTCAGTTCATCCTTTCTGCAATTCCACTGTGGTCTATAGGATATATGAAGTCTCTGCTTAATCCCTAAAAGTGTCATGACATCTTGCATTATCTGGGCTGTAAAATGTGTGCCTCTATCCAACTCTATACTCCGAGGTAATCCCCAGCGAGTAAAAACACTTTCCAATAAGATTTTTGTGGTGGCTTTGGCTGTGTTTGTCACAGTCCCGACTGCTAATTCCCCATTTTCTCCTAATTCACTTTGATTGTGCCACAGTTCCAACTATTATTTCCCTATTTTCTCCTAATTTCCTTTGATAGCGGTGCACCTGGTTCTCATCAAGACCCAGAGTGTAAGAACCCCGGCTTTGCACCCACTAGTTGCCAGATCGTTGGTTTTGCCTGTGTAGTAATTAATGTTACCCAGCCGCTTGGGATTGTGTGTTCTAAGTTTTGCTTCAGTACCAAGATCTACCTGTGAAACTCGTCTCTCCATGTCAAGATAAGTTTTCTAAGTTCTACTCCAGTCCCGAGGTGGACCTGTGAAACTCAGTCTCTGCATATATCCCACACCTAGATCTCCTCTCACCATCTGGTACTGTTGAGGAACCATCTACAAAACTTTTAACATAGGGTTTTCCCTTCTCCTTTGTGTCTTTGTTCTCAAGCATTACTTTTTATGATTTACCTCTACCCATTCCTTTTCGCTTTGATACAAATGGTCCCTCGGGATCACTTGCTATCATAACCTGACACTCACAATTGCCACCTTGGTACACCAGGTTGTCAGCTAACATAGTGGTGGTACTTATTTGTTTGACAGTTATATTTTTCCCTTACAACAGCAATGTCCCTCTAGTAAATCTATTTCAGCTTACTGAACCATCTTCAATCCTTCCATCTAGCAATAATTGTATGGGGGTGCGGGCGGTGTCCTGTCAGTATTGTAATTGGATTAAGTCCCATTATGTAGGTGAAATTTTGTACCACCCAGAAAACCTCTAACAAGTGTTTTTCACATACAGTATACTCCTTTTCTACTGGTAAGAGCATGTGTGAAACATATGCTACTGGTCTTAGCTTTCCCTGTGTCTCCTGCAATAGCACTGCTGAGCGGCTGGTATTAGTTGTGACCGCCTCCAATGAGAATAGCTCATTCATATTTGGGTTTTTTAGATCAGGCGCAGTGGCCAGTGCTTGATTCAGGACTGTGGCTGAATGAGCCATTCTCATTGGAGGTGGCCACAACTGATTTCGTAGCAGTCACATTCTTTTTCACTAACTCCGTTAAAGGAGCTGCCTTAGTGAAAAATCCATCAATGTGATTCCTACAGTATCCTACCTGCTCCAGAAAGACCTCAGCCCATTCACATCTCCGGGAATAGGCAGTTTCATAACTGATTCTATACTTCACTTATCAATTTCTCTTTTTCCCAGTGTCAAGATCATTCCCAAATAACCAACTTCTTGTTTCATTACCTGTGTTTTTTTAGGGTTTACCTTTAGTCCAAATGCAAGGAATAATTGCAACAGTTCTGTCAATAGCTTAAAATATAACCATAACCTTATAATAATTACAGCATGAAAGCAGGCCAAATAGACCCTTCTAGTCCGTGCCGAGCGCTTACTCTCACCTGGTCCCACCGACCTGCACTCAGCCCATAACACTCCATTCCTTTCCTGTCCATATATCTATCCAATTTTACTTTAAATGACAATATCAAACCTGCCTCTACCACTTCTACTGGAAGCTCATTCCACACAGCTACCACTCTCTGAGTAAAGAAATTCCCCCTTGTGTTACCCCTAAACTTTTGTCCCTTAACTCTCAACTCATGTCCTCTTGTTTGAATCTCCACTACTCTCAATGGAAAAAGCCTATCCATGTCAATTCTATCTATCCCTCTCATAATTTTAAGTCCCTCTATCAAGTCCCCCCTCAACCTTCCATGCTCCAAAGAATAAAGACCTAACTTGTTCAACCTTTCTCTCTAACTGCGGTGCTGAAACCCAGGTAACATTCTAATAAATCTTCTCTGTACTCTCTCTATTTTGTTGATATCTTTCCTATAATTCGGTGACCAGAACCGTACACAATACTCCAAATTTGGCCTTAGACAGACAGACATACAGACATGCTTTATTGATCCCGAGGGAAATTGGGTTTCATTACAGCCGCACCAACCAAAAATAGTGTAGAAATATAGCAATATAAAACCATAAATAATTAAATAATAATAAGTTAATCATGCCAAGTGGAAGTAAGCCTATTGGGACCAGCATATTAGCTCAGGATGTCTGACACTCCGGGGGAGGAGTTGTAAAGTTTGATGGCCACAGGTAGGAATGACTTCCTATGATGCTCAGTGTTACATCTCGGTGGAATGTACTCCTGTGCCTAACCAGTACATTATGGAGTGGATGGGAGTCATTGTCCAAGATGGCATGCAACTTGGACAGCATCCTCTTTTCAGGCACCACTGTCAGAGAGTCCAATGTCTTGTACAATTTTAACATTACATCCCAACTCCTATACTCGATGCTCTGATTTATAAAGGCCAGCATACCAAAAGCTTTCTTCACCACCCTCAGGAAACTATGCACCATTATTCCTAGATCACTCTGTTCTACTGCATTCTTCAATGCCCTACCATTTACCATGTATGTCCTATTTTGATTAGTCCTACCAAAATGTAGCACCTCACACATATCAGCATTAAACTCCATTCTGCAAGCTTTGAAAACCTACTTCATTATCCACAACGCCACTTATCTTAGTATCATCTACATACTTACTAATCCAATTTACCACCCCATCAACCAGATCATTAAAGTATATGACAAACAACATTGGACCCAGTGCAGGTCCCTGAGGCACACCATTAGTCACCAGCCTCCAATCTGACAAACAGTTATCCACCACTACTCTCTGGCATCTCCCATCCAGCCACTGTTGAATCCATTTTACTACTCCAATATTAATACCTAACAATTGAACCTTCCTAACTAACTTTCCGTGTGGAACCTTGTCAAAGGCCTTACTGAAGTCCATATAGACAACATCCACTGCATTACCCTCATCAACTTTCCTAGCAACCTCTTCAAAAAATTCAACAAGATTTGTCAAATATGACCTTCCATGCACAAATCCATGTTCACTGGTCCTAATCAGACCCTGTCTATCTAGATAATTATATATACCATCTCTAAGAATACTTTCCATTAATTTACCCACCACTGATGTCAAACTTACAGGCCTATAATTGCTAGGTTTACTCTTAGAAAACTTTTTAAGCAATGGAACAACATGAGCAATACACCAATCCTCCAGCACCATCCCTGTTTCTAATGGCATTTGAAATATTTCTGTCAGAACCCTTGCTATTTCTGCACTAACTTCCCTCAAAGTCCTAGGGAACATTCCTGTTTAGTTTCAATCTGCAGGAGTAGATAATCTATCTATTGTATCAAGCACTTGGGTTTTGAAAACCATTTTAACCCTTCCCCTAAGCACGGGTGAAATATGGATGTGGAACCATGGAATGCCGTGGTAGAGCAGTCCATGTATACTGCTGTCCCTGAAAGGTAAATGCTAACTTTTATTGACATTTTCTTTCTAGTGGGATGGACCAAAATCCATTGCTTATGTCCAAAACTATGAACCATTGCGCTCTTTCATTCTGTTTGACCACTGTTTCCGGGTTAGTTGTTACAATTAGTTGTTAACGGGATTACTTGATTCAGCTCTCAATTTTCTATAGTAAACCTCCAACTACCATCTGGCTTCCTTACTGGCCATATAGTGAGTTGTTAGTGGATACTACTGGCCTCAGTAGCCCTTGTTGAACCAAACTCTGTATTACCTTACCTATATCTTCCTCTGCTTTTTGCAGAAACCCGTATTGTGATTTAGGGTCTGGACCTTGTATGGACACGCTGCCAGCCATCTTTCCACAGTCATGCTTGTGCCTTGCAAATGCCCCTGAGATATGTGCAATAATTTGCTGCACCATGTAAAGGCCCTGCATCTACAGCGCTCATGATAAATATCTCTGATGGGGGGAAGAGCGATCCCAATGCTATTCTCAGCAGTCCTCACAATCCTCTGTAGGGACTTGTGGTCAGATGCCTTGCAATTCCCATACTTGATGGTTATGCAGCTGGTCAAGACACGATACACTATACAAGTCACTAGGAGACAAACAAAACAACTGGATACAATTGACTGATTGATTGAAACATTGCAGACTATTATTAATACACAATTGGTCTGCAATATGAAACAAACTATCTGCTTCCTATAATCAATAGAATTCAATGGAATATTATTCTGAATTTAGGATTGGTTATGGTACAAAAATATATTGAAATTCACAAGTGACGACTTGGTTTCAATGTACTTGTGACAAATGAAGCTGCTTTAATCTGAGTAGGCACTTGCTCTCCATGGTGAGTGTTTTGTTGACCAAGCTGAGTGTCAGTGTTTGTCAGGAAACAAGCTGTGCACTTGTTGAGGCACAGCCGCACGCACACACAATTTATGTAAAAGTACGAAATAAGTACACACAATTTTTTCCCAACTTGCAAGCACCACAAGTCTTTGCACTATGGAAAACCACCATACAGACCAATTACTAGGAACACTATTCTTTATTTCTTACATCCTTCACATAAGTAAGTAAAAATCTTTACATTATGTCTCTGTCTAAAGGTGCAATGTGCAATCATAGTAATTTATAATTTATAATAAATAGAACAGTCAATGTAATATAGAAATACACTCAAATCAGCGTGAGTTAATCTGTCTGATGGCCTGGTGGATGAAGCTGTCCCGCAGCCTGGTGGTCCTGGCTTTTATGCTGCAGTACTGTTTCCTGGATGGTAGCAGCTGGAACAATGTGTGGTTGGGGTGACTCAGGTCCTCAATGATCCTTCGGGCTCTTTTTTCACATGTCTTTGTAAATATCCTGAATCATGGGAAGTTCACAACTACAGATGTGCTGGGCTGTCTGCACCACTCTCTGCAGAATGCTGCAATTGAGGGAGGTACAGTTCCCATACTAGGCAGTGATGCAGCCCATGCCAAACTTTCCTAACTATCTGAGGTGAATGAGGCACCGTTGTGCCTTTTTAACCACCCAGCTGGTCCGTATAGACCACATGAGGTCCTAGGTGATGTGGATGCCGAGGAATTTAAAGCTGTATACCCTCTCAACCCCAGATCCATTGATGTCGATAGTGGTTAGCCCGTCTCCATTCCTCCTGTAATCCACAACCAGCTCCTTTGTTTTTGCGACATTGCGGGAGAGGTTGTTTACTTGACACCATTGTGTCAGAGAGATGACTTCATCCTGTAGGCCACATCATTATTGTTTGAGATTAGACCAATCAATGTTGTGTCATCGGCAAATTTAATCAGCAGATTACGTGTCACGTGCTGACGAGCACAAGAGTAGCATGATCAGGTATATTAATGTGTGGCTGAGAGACTGGTGTAGGGGGCAGGACTTTGGGTTCCTGCATCACTGGGGCCTCTTCTGGGGGAAGTATGACCTGTACAAAAAGGACAGGTTACACCTGAACACAAAGGGGTCCAATATCCTAGCAGGCACATGTAATAGAGCTATTCGGGAGGGTTTAAACTAATTTGGCAAGGGGATGAAAACTGGAGTGATAGGGCTGAGGAAGGGGGAAACAGAAATAAATCAAAGATAGCCTTGCAACAGAGGTGACAGGCAGGAGATGAGACCTAATCACAGGCAGTGGGATGATTTACAGGGCAATACAGGTGTGGTGCAATTAAAACAGAAAGCAACGAGTACTGGATTGGAAGTGTTATATTTGAATGCACACAGCATAAGAAATAAAATGGACAATCTTGAAATTCAGGCACAGATTGGCAAGTATGACATTGTGGCCATCTCTGAAAGGAGGGCTTTAAAGTTGATGGCTGCCATAGTGATCTGAACATCCAAGGATATACTGTGTATCGGAAAGATAGGTTAGTAGGCTGAGGGGGTGGTGTGGCCCTGTATATAAGAAATAAATTTAAATCATTAGAAAGGGATGTCCTATATATTAATGGAAACTTTGCCTCATTTGTGCAGTTAGAAGCAGTTTACAATATCCTGCACCTAGTTTTTTTAGATATTTACAAATCCGGGATTACGTTAGGAAGTATATACCTAACTTCAAGGTTTTAGACAAACATGAGTCCCTGGAGGCAATAAATAAATTTGATCCTGTTACTCGTAGTGCCGTATCCTACTTTTATCAGATCCTACATAATGGTGCTTGGGTGAATACTGCAGGTCTTAAACAGGCATGAATGGATGAATTGGGTATAGAACTGACAGAGGAGGTCTGGGATGAGTGTTTAAAGAGTATACATGATTGTTCAGTCAACATTAGTCACAGGCTCATACAAATTAAAACATTGCATAGACTCCAATATTCTAAAGAACAGTTGCATAGCTTCTACCCAGATGTTTCTCCAGTTTGTAATAGATGTAAATCTGTGAACAGTAACTTGTCACGTTCATTCTGGTCATGTTGTAAGCTTTATGCCTATTGTTTCTCTGAGGCTTTTGGGAAGCAGAGGGAGCCGGACCCGCTCCTCGCCATCCTTGGCATGAGGGGAACTGGCCAAAGTTGACTGGAAAACGAAGTTTGCTGGAAGGACAGCAGAGCAGCAATGGCTGGAGTTCCTGCAAAAAATAAGTGAAGTGCAAGACAGATATATTCCAAATAAGAAGAAATTTTTGAAAGGAAGGACACTACTGTGGCTGACAAGTGAAAGCAAAAGAGAGGTCATACAGGAAGCCAAAGTTGGTGGGAAAATAGAGGATTGGGAAGCTTTTAAAAACTTGCAGAAGGAAACTGAGAAGGTCATCAAGAAGAAAAAGATGAATTACAAAAGGAAGCTGGTGACTAATGTCAAGCTCCCTATCTTCAACCAATATGTATGAAAATGCAGCTGTATTGTTTGGAATGGTGATTGCTAAGAAGTTAATCCTGCAAATGTGGAAAATGGACTCAGTGCCTACGTACGATCTGTGGCTGAGAGAACTGGCAAACACTTTACATTTGGAGAGACTGAGACAATGTAATGAGGACAGAGGGGACATCTTTGAAAGGATATGGGGCCCTGTATTGGACTTTCTGACAGGGTGAGGACTGAAGTTTTTTGGTGCAGTGCACCTCTGCTGGGTATGTTTACTTTTTGCTTTTATATTTTTTCTCTCTTTTGCTGCTCAATATTTAATTTGATTTTGCTATGGTTGTGGTTTTTGTAGTTGTGCTGTATTTTTATTAGATTTTTTGTTAGTTTTTCCAAGTCTGTTTTATGTGAACAAAAAAATACATTATAAAAACAAGAAAGCAATGACATAGGATCAGATGGTATAGAGTCTCTATGGGTTGAGTTAAGAAATGGGTTGAATTAAGAAAAGGATACTAATGGTGGCTGTATACAGGCCTCCAAAACACGCCGGGATGTGGATTACAAATTACAGCAGGAGATACAAAAGATGTGTCAGAAGGGCAATGTCATGATAATCATTGAGGATTTTAACATGAAAGTGGATTGGGAAAACCAGGCCAGTACTGGACCTCAAGAGAGAGAATTTGTAGAATGTCCAAAGGATAGCTTTTTAGAACAGCTTGTTGTAGAGCCCACTAGGGGATTGGCTGTACTGGATTGGGTGTTGTGCAATGATCCAGAGATGATAAGAGATCTTAAGGTTAAGAAACCCTTAGGGAACAGTGATCATAATATGATCGAGTTCACATTGAAATTTAAGAGGGAAAAACTAAATTCCAATGTGTTGATATTTCAATGGAATAGAGGAAATTACAATGGCATGAGGGGAACTGGCCAAAGTTGACTGGAAAACGAAGCTTGCTGGAAGGACAGCAGAGCAGCAGTGGCTTGGGTTCCTGCAAAAAATAAGTGAAGTGCAAGACAGATATATTCCAAATAAGAAGAAATTTTCGAAAGGAAGAAGGACACTACCGTGGCTGACAAGTGAAAGCAAAAGAGAGGTCATACAGGAAGCCAAAGTTGGTGGGAAGCTTTTAAAAACTTGCAGAAGGAAACTGAGAAGGTCTTCAAGAAGAAAAAGATGAATTACAAAAGGAAGCTGGTGACTAATGTCAAAGAAGATACTAAAAGCATTTTTAAGTATATAAAGGGTAAAAGAGAATTGACAATACATAAAGGACCAATAGAAAATGATGCTGGAGATATTGTAATGAGAGACACGAAGATGGCAAAATGATGCCAGAGATATTGTAATGAGAGACACGGAGATGGCAAAATGATGCCAGAGATATTGTAATGAGAGACACGGAGATGGCAAAATGATGCTGGAGATATTGTAATGAGAGAACGGAGATGGCAAAATGATGCCGGAGATATTGTAATGAGAGACACGGAGATGGCAAAATGATGCTGGAGATATTGTAATGAGAGACACGGAGATGGCAGAGGAATTGAATGCATATTTTGCATCAGTCTTCACAGTGGAAGACATCTGCAGTATACCGGACATTCAAGCGTGTCAAGGAAGTGAATTATGTGCAGTGAAAATTATGACTGAGGAAGTGCTCAGGAAGCTTAATGATCTGAGGGTAGAAAATCTCCTGGACCTGATAGAGTGCGCCCTTGGGTTCTGAAGGAAGTAGCTGGAGAGATTGTGGAGGTATTAACAATGATCTTTCAAGAATTGATAGATTCTGGCATTGTACGGGATGACTGGAAAATTGCATATGTTACTCCACTATTTAAGAAGGGTGTGAGGCAACAGAAAGGAAACTATAGACCTGTTAGCCTGACATCAGTGGTTGGGAAGTTGTTGGAATCGATTGTTAGGGATGAGATTACGGAGTACCTGGAGGCACATGACAAGATAGGCCAAAGTCAACATGGTTTCCTGAAAGGTAATTCCTGCCTGCCTAACCCACTGCAATTTTTTGAGGCAATTACAAGCCGGGTAGACAAAGATGTAGTAGATGTGGTGTACTTGGATTTTCAGAAGGCCTTTGACAAGGTGCCGCACATACAGCTGCTTAGCAAGGTAAGAGCCCATGGAATTACAGGGAAGTTACTAGCTTGGGTGCAGCATTGGCTGGTCAGCAGAAAACAGAGTGGGAATAAAGGGATCCTATTCTGGCTGGCTGCCAGTTACCAATGGAGTTCCACAGAAGTTGGTGTTTGGACCGCTGCTTTTTACGATATATGTCAATGATTTGGATTATATTGATTAATGGATTTGTGGCTAAATTTGCCGATGACACAAAGATAGGTGGAGGATCGGGTAGTGTTGAGGAAACAGAAAAACTGCAGATAGACTTAGATAGTTTAGGGGAATGGACAAAGAAATGGCAAATGAAATACAATGCTGGAAATTGTATGGTCATGCACTTTGATGGAAGAAATAAACAGGCAGACTATTATTTCGTTGGGGAGAGAATTCAAAATGCAGAGATGCAAAGAGACTTGGGAGTCCTTGTGCAGGATATCCTAAAGGTTAGCCTCCAGGTTGAGTCAGTAGTGAAGAAGGTGAATGCAATGTTGGCTTTCATTTCTAGAGGTATAGAATATAAGAGCAGGGATGTGATGTTGAGGCTCTATAAGGCACTCGTGAGACGACACTTGGAGTATTGTGTGCAGTGTTGGGCTTTTTTATTTTAGAGAGAATATAATGACATTGGAGAGGATTCAGAGAAGATTCACGATAATGAATCCAGGAATGAAAGGGTTACTGTATGAGGAACATCTGGCAGCTCTTGGTCTGTATTCCCCGGAGTTCAGGAGAATGAGGGAAGACCTTATTGAAACATTCTGAATGTTAAAAGGCCTGAACAGATTAGATATGGCAAAGTTATTTCTCATGGTAGGGGAGTCTAGGACAGGAGGGCACAACTTCAGAATTGAAAGACATCCATTTAGAACAGAGACGTGGAGAAATTACTTTAGTCAGGGGGTGGTAAATCTGTGGAATTTGTTGCCACGAGCAGCTGTGGAGGCCAAGTCATTGGGTGCACTTAAGGCAGAGGTAGATAGGTTCTTGATTAGCCAGGGCATCAAAGGGTATGGAGAGAAGGCAAGGGAGTGGGGGTGACTGGAAGAATTGGATCAGCCCATGATTGAATGGCAGAGCAGACTTGATGGGCCAAACAGCCTGCTTCTGCTCTTTTATCTTATGGTCTTATGGTCTTATTAAAAAATCTCTCGTAACATGGCATCACCCGTAATCATGGCTGGTCAGACTGTAATATCAACACTGCATTTCCACCTACCCCAGGTAATTTTTCAGCCTTCTGCTTATTGGACAACTTCTAAATTAAGCATTCAAAGACTGCTTCCAGTGTGTGAGTAAGTAGAGTTTCACAGATACTCTGAGAATAAAAAGATTTAGGTTAATTGATCACTGTAAATTTTCCTATATTAGGTTAGGGTTAAATCAGGGTTGTTGGGGGTTGCTGTGCAGCTTGAAGGGCTGGAAGGGCCTATTGCACACTGTATCTCTAAATAAAATTTTAAAAAAATAACATCTGCTCATTTCTGCCTTAAATCAGTAACTCTTAATTTTTAAACAATGATCCTTGTTCTAAATTATCCCACAAGCGGAAACATCCTATCAACGTGATTATTTTTCTTGTTAACTTTCTTGGGACTTTTTATGTTAAAAATTCTATATAAATATAATCTGTTACTCATTTCACACCGGTGGCTAAATGTAAGATTGAGTCATACAGAATAAGTTTCTATCCCTGGACTCTGTCAAGTTAATTATTAAAGTATAAAGTAGAAATTAGATCAGAGTTCAAATTTTTCTCATGCCATGGAACCTTACCATTAACCAAGGGATCCATGGACCCCAGCTTGGGGACCCCTGGATTAGATGCAGGAGGAGGTTAGACAGACCTTCAATTATTTTCCATCAGTGGAATCAATGTTGTTTTCATAAGCACTAGAGATTCTGCAGGTGCTGGAAATCCAGAGCAGTACACACAAAATGCTGGAAGAACTTAGTAGGTCAGGTTGTCCTTGTGTGGTACTTTCTTGGCAGAATATTCTCCCAATAACCTGATCACCCGAACTGATATCCATCCATTCCCTTATAGCAAAAAGTGTATCATTGGGGTATGAAGTTGCTGTTGAACCTGTTGGTACATGCTTTCAGGCTTTTGGATCTTCTGATGAGAAAAGACAGAAGAGAGAGAGTCTGGGATTGGTCGGGTCTTTGAATATGTTCACTGAGGCAGTAAGAAGTGTGGACAGAGTCCATGACATGCTGAATTATGTCCACTGATCTCTACATTTCTTGCAGTCACAGTTAGAGTAGTTGCCATACCAAACAGTGATGCACCCGGAGAGGATGCCTTTGCAGAGACTGGCATCCATTCCTTCTATTATAAAACTAGAAAACATTAGAAACACTCAGTCTTTCTATGGAAAGCAAAGCAGGGTGACTATTGTGATCTGTGTGATAGATATTGCAATTACATTCTTTCACTGACCTACATGATGCAGTGCCACTTGGGCACAGTTCATAAGAAAGCAATGGTTGAGGCTGAAGACATGAAAAGCAGTAGCATGATCTGACCTTTCTTCCTGATCTCAGCAAGTTGCTCTCCTGGGTCTGAGTCAGAGAATTGTTGGTTCACAACTCACAGGAAATTTTGCTACTGGAATGCTATGCTGAGAGAGCTCTCTACTAATGGATACATTGCTTTTCAGATGAGCATTTTCATTGACTATCTCAGGTGAATTCAAAAGGTTTGAACTCATCAATCTGAAGAGGATGAAGGTTACTGCAATACCCTTGCCAATATTTATCATTCCTGTCATATAATTATCACATTTTCTGATGGTCCACTCTCCTTTCCTATCAGATTCCTCCTTGAATGCTTCACCTTTTCCTATCACCTCCCAGCTTGTCATTTGTTCCCTCTCCCCAGGGTGCAGAAACTAAAGACTGCCTTACACAACAAACAAAACTGTTGAGGTACCTCATTATCTGTGAAATCCAAAAATCATAAAAGGTTCTCTGTAAATATGGGTTATCTCATTCTTCCTCTTTCCACAACCTCAACATTAACTGGGACAAACATTAAAAATGGGTACAGGACTCTTAAAACATGTAGAAGAGGGGACACAAGAAACTACAAATTGATTTATTTGGAGACATAACATGGTAACAAGCCCTTCCAGATCAATGAGCCTGTGTCATCCAATACTCCCATATGACCAATTCACCCACTAACCTTTGGATGTGGGAAGAAACCACGTGGTTACAGGGAGAGCACACAAACTCCTTACAGACTGCAGCAAAACTGAACCCAGGTCACAGATAGTAGTGTCATCCCACTGCTACGTTACTGTGGCTCCCACTGTAATTTGTTGTTCTTTTAAATTATATTTATTTGGGGAAACAGCATAGTAGCAGGCCCTTCCGGCCCAGTGCTGCCTAATTACACCTATGTGACCAATTAACCGACTAACCCAGGGGTCGGCAACCTTTACCACTGAAAGAGCCATATGGACCCATTTCCCACAGAAAAGAAAACACTGGGAGCCACAAAACCCGTTTGACATTTAAAATGAAATAACACTGCATACAACGGGTTTTTTTTTTGCCTTTATGCTATGTATAAACAAACTATAATGTGTTGCATTTATGAAATTGATGAACTCCTGCAGAGAAAACGAAATTACATTTCTGCATCCAACAAAAACATTTTGAACTCTGAAAAAAAGATGTTGGGTTGAAGGTTACTCCATAGTTAGCCTACCTTGGATCGAAAAATTAAAAGAAATCGCGCACTGGTGGGTGTCAGACATTGGCAGTGGTGACGTATATTAATAGCGATAAAAAACACGTTGTAGTGGAGTGCTACATGCAGCGCTAAAATAACGACACTATAGTCAAAGATAACTTTATTCGAACTAAACAGCCTTGCTTTAAAGCCTCCCTCAACCCGACCCCCGTGGGCGCGGATGCTCCAAAAGACACGTACTCACAAACCCCCGTAGGCTATCTCCCTTAGCCGGAACGGTGGCTAATTGTGAGCCGGTTCGGATGTGCCAGGAAATGGGGTCGCCACAACGTTTTATTTATATTGTATAAGATCACCATAATCTTCAAATTTCAAATTACATTTCAAAAACTAACAAACTAACATAAAATACATTTTAATTAAATACTCATAATTTATTTTCCAAAGCCACGGGGAGCCGCAGCACAGAGATGAAAGAGCCACATGTGGCTCCGGAGCCGCGGGTTGCCGACCCCTGGACTAACCCGTATGTCTTTGGCATGTGGGAAGAAACTGGAACACCCAAAGGAAACTCGTAATCACAGGAAGGACATACAAACTCTTTACAGACAGTGCTAGAATTGACCTCAGATTCTGGCGCTGTAATATCCTTAGCTACCTACTGCACTACCATGCTTCCTATTAAAGCAGAAGCTTTAACCTTAAGCTGGAGTACAAGAACTCAGTAGGTCAGCAGCATCTGTGGAGAATGAGGCATGTTTGATAATTCAGGCTTTCTTTTAACTTCTTTTGAATTCTTTTTAAAGAGTTCTTACTCTACAAACCTATTAATAATTGTTCAAAGACTTTCGATGCCAGTTACCCATATAAGGCTGACAGGGTGCTCTCAAAGCATGGTTACCCATTAGACCATAAGATACAGAAGCAGTATTAGGCCATTCAACCCATCAACCCCAGGCCCTACCTCGCACAAGAGGCTTAGTTGCCAGTTGGAACACACTCTGCCTTGGGTGGGGAGGCTGGTTTTTAAATAGAAATGGATAACTTCACTCAACTTCACTTGCCCCATCATTGAACTTTTCCTACAACCTATGCACTCACTTTCAAAGACCCTTCATCTCATGTTCAACTCTTTTATTGCCATTTATTTATATTTGCATTTGCACAGTTTGTCGTCTTCTACACTCTGGATGATCTTTCATTGATTCTGTTATAGATTTGCTGAATATGCCCTCGAGAAAATGAATCTCAAGGTTGTATAAGGTGACATATATGTACTTTGATAATAAAATTTATATTGAACTTTGGCTTACCCAGCTCAATAGCTCTGGAACAAGCAAACAACACTGGCAGCTAGTTGAATGAAACACAATCCAGGGATAGAATGCCAAAGGGTGGACAGAAACTGGAAAGATTTGAGGCGACTCAGTTGTACTGCACTCAGCATAATGCTTTACAGTGTACGTTTTCACAAATAAAATGAAGCCAGGTGCTTTATGATGAATGAAACCCTTAACACATTTTATTGAACTCCTGAAACTAAACACATGCTAAAAATCTACGCAACAATGTCATCACATCAGACCAGCCTCTTAAAATGAACCTCAACTCGATGTCAATGCTTGTGAATTATGTACATTTCTCCCAATTACGTTACTACACCCCTCCCCCAGAGTTCATTAAAACCAACATTGTAAGCCTGTCTGCAGCTCAGATGAGCCACCTGGATCGAGGCCTGAGTTCCATGAGTGGAGGATCAGTGGGTGCTTTTGGCTCGTCCAGAGGAGTGTCATGATCCCAGGGGCATGGCAGTGGAATACTCCAAATCATGGTGGGCCAATTTAAGGCAATCTGCTAAAATAAGTTCAGGTTTACCCCTTCTATATATGATAAAAGTCTTTTCTCCCTGTTGCAAAATGCAGAATGGGCCATCATAAGGGGGCCTAAGGGGATGTTGGTGTGCATCTTGGTGGACAAAAACAACACAGGTGGAATGTAGGTCAACAGGAACCCAGGAGTGCTGTACACCATGACGGGTGGTAGGAAAAGGTGAAAAAGAACTGATTTTAATGTGAAGGCTGGAATGGTGCTGAGAGGCCAACCAGGTGGTTGTAGTGTCATGCATGAAATCACCTGGCACTTGAAATGGCTGTCCGTATTCCATCTCAACCATGGACAACTGCAGATCTGCTTTTGGTACAGTTCTGAGCTCCAGCAAGACCCGTGGTCTGCCAACACTCATTGGTCAGGCTTGCCCTCACAGCAGCCTTTAAGAAGTGGTGATACAGTACAGTGTGAAGTATCACACCATCAAGCTTGGAGACTATATGAAGGGGTGAAGCCCAGGGGCTATTCGACTGGCATACAATGCCAAGTCTTTTCATGTTGGCAAACTCAGCCTTCACAGTTGCCAGCTTTTCTGGGTCCAGTCTACGCACACAGGCATGGACTGGTGAGCCAATTGTAGAAATGTGGTGCTCACCTCCATGTTTTGTGACTGCAGTGACTTGGGAAGTCATCCAGCAGTCAAGTAAACTCACATACAGCGGTGCATGTGCTTGTCAGAGTCATTGTGGGGAACTTCCTGGGAGAGTAGGGTAATAACCCAAACTCCCTGACATCCACAAGCTGGCAGTTCTTAACGTCAGCTAGCAGTCCTTGGATGCACAGGAAGTCTGCTCCAATCAGAGGTCTAGCCACCTTAGCCAAGACAAAGTCCCATGTGTAACTTTGCCCACTGAAACTATGTGTCCCGTAAGTCTGGATCCTACCGCCATTAGCAGCCTCCAGCAAGGTTTTGCCACTCTTTGCCTTCTCATCAATAGGTGATGCTGGCAGCACACTCACATGAGCACCTGTGTCACCCTGAAAGGGTGTCAGTAATGAATAGTAAATGACCCTGGCAGCTGGTGTTCTCAGACCTCCGATGTCCTGATACACTGGCTCTGTCCTGGTAACCGTACCAAAGTGAGCACGGTAAAAACACAGGCCCAGCATCATCTGTTTCACAGCCACAGGTGCTAGTGTGTTGGGTACCTTGCTGACTGGTCTTATTGAAGTGGAGAAAGGAGAAAGAATGTTGCACCACTGCTTGGATGAGTGTAAACTATCAGCTATTTAGGAAGCTCCCTGTAGTCCTTCACAGGTGCATTAGCAAGGGCTATGCAAACTTGATCAGGTATTTGCAACTTGAAGAGTTCTTTAAAAATAAATCAAGAATGGTGATTTCCCAGGTGTGACAGTACATAGTCCATTAGCTCCAAAGACCTAGCATCACCAAGGCCTGGCAAGGAGAGCACCTGTCTGGCACACTCACTCTCCAATAACCCAAAAGTGCATAAAAGGTGAGTTTTCAGTGATCGGTATTTATCGTGTTCTGCCAGGTGTCCAAGGAGACTCACCACTCTTGCTGCCAGGGAGCTAATGTGCAACAATACCGCATAGTATAATTTGGTGTAATCAGCGGTGAGTTGTC
This sequence comes from Hypanus sabinus, assembly GCF_030144855.1. Taxonomy (NCBI): domain Eukaryota; kingdom Metazoa; phylum Chordata; class Chondrichthyes; order Myliobatiformes; family Dasyatidae; genus Hypanus; species Hypanus sabinus. The sequence goes on along the minus strand of NC_082724.1, from coordinate 66,746,093 downwards.
GCAGAGCAAATTGGACCTCAAGCTTGTACATACCATATGATGGCATTTTGCTCCCAATACTCCGACAGTTTTAAAGCAACTACGCTGGTCGACATACTTAATAACTCTGAACCATCCTAGAGCATCAGGGTCACCAATGCAGGTTTTCACAAATAAATCAAAGTGAGGCATTTCATGAAACCCATAGCACATTTTATTGAACTCCAAAACCTAAACACAAATGTGGGCTAAAAGTCTTTATGTAATAATATCATCACATCAGAGTTGAAACCCCAATTAGATTAGATTGAAACCCCAATTCAATGTTGGTGGTTGTAAATTCTCCCAATTATGTTACCCTTCTACAGAACCAGAAACCTTGGTTCATTTCCCCTCTGCTGTCCTTAAGGTGTTTGTATGTCCTTCCCATGACTGAGTATCCTCTGAGTCTGGGATGGCCAACCAAGATTGGTACATTGGATGATAAGAAGTGGCGCATTGCACCCCTGTGATAATAATAAAAAAGTAAGCTTACTCATGCAAAAAGTATTAACCAAAAACCTATTTGTAGAAAAAAAATCTATAACAGGAATTCAAGTAGCTTAGAGCTAGAAATGGGTTTTACTGAGAATAAATCTAAAACTTAGCAATTATTTTTAGCGATTTTATTATTTCGTACACATCTTTTGACAAATGTTATCTTTCACATTAATCTGTTTTCAATTTTTAAAAAATGTTCAATGAGTCAAACTAGAAAAGAAGGACTCTTTCCATAACTGTTCAATATACATTTGATACTTGTTTGATCCTGAGGCGCCAGGCATCTGCACCAGCGGTGTGTCGCAGGTTTTTGCCAGTCAGTTTACAATTGACACTCGTGCGCTACGGAGTTGTGCTTTGTTTGTCCTTTACGAACATTTGCAGTTTTGTACTTCTTCAAAAATAAAGCCTTGTTTTTATATTCAGTTACCCATCACAGTGCAAAAGAAAATGAACAAAAGAAAAGCAGTAAGTGATAGTAAGTGTGAATTCAATGAACAGTGGGAAAATGAATTCTTATTTATAGCAGGTCCATCAGGAAAACTGTTGTGCATTGTTTGTGAAAACAGTTTCTCACATAATAGAAGACATGATCTTAATAGACACTATAAAACACAACATCAGACTGAAATAGAAGGAAAACTGAAGCTAGTGCTTGGGTTTGAGTTACGGAAAGAATATGTGATTAAGAAAAAGGAAGAAATCAAGAGAAGACAAAATATATTTGTTATAAATCTCATTAAGGTAAGTAATATTTATCTTGTTTTAATATTAAATCAATATATCATGTAAAATGCTAAATATATCTATATTAACATATTTTTACACAAATTGAATAGGGGTACAAGAGTCGTATGGTGCATCTGAACTCGTGCTTGAAAAAATTGATGCATGGAATGTAAAAGGTTGGCCACCCCTGCTCTGGATGCTCAGGGAGGAAGCTACATCAGATCCCACACCAGACCACCAGTCTGAAAAACAGTTACTTTCCCCAAGGCTGATCAACACCTCTACCCACTAATTCACCCCTCCACACTCCCAAGCACCACTACTTCATTATTTCCTGTCAGTCACCTTATGTACAGACATTCCCCTGCCTACCATTACTTTACTGTATATAAGTTATCTTCCATATTTATATTTATAGTGTGTTTTTATTAGCATTGTGTTCTTTATCTTATTGAGTTTTTTTTCTGTACTGCATCAGATCCAGAGTAACAATTATTTTGTTCTCCTTTACACTTTTGTACAGGAAATGACATTAAGCAAACTTGAATCTTCCTCCCACATTCCAAAGAGGTATGGATCACTGGGATCACGTAGATGTAATTAGGTGGTGCAGATTGTTGGGCTGGAAGGGCCTATTACAGTGCTGTATCTCTAAGTAAATGAAAATAAATAAAATGGATAAGGATAGCACAAGCTGAGTGAAAAAAGACAATAGACTTACAAAGAGCGTAACCATTAGCATCTTGAAGTGTACGTTTACGCTCTATGCACCCTACCCTAGATTGACTTATTACCCCATAGACAGTGACAGTTACAAATCATCTGTATGCCCCCCACAGATCTCTCTTGGCACTTAATAATCACAGGGGAAGTGAACCATATAACACTTCATGTTTTATACTGCTGCCAAGCTAGCACTGTGTTTAACTCAGAGCTGTCGGTCTGATGCTCCATCTTCTCACTGTTATGATCAGGTGGTCCTGTGAAGTTGATTAAGATCTGTGAATCAGGTTTGTAGATTGATAAATGCTTTTAAATTTCCAGCTCCAGCACAAGATGATTTATCTGTTATTTTGAGACATTGAAGTGTAAGAATTGATGTGCAAATGATTTTCTTACAAGTTTTATTTAGAAATATCATTGTTGCATCAAAATATAAAGTGAATTAAAACTCAGATTATCTTTTAATGCTACTATGAAAAGGATCCTAGATCAATTAAAGTAGTCAATACAAAAGTCCAGGCTGCTAAGGATGTGATATATACACTTAGTGGCCACTTTATGAGATACCACTTGTATCTAATAAATTGGCCACTTAGTATATGTTCATGATCTTCTGCTGCTGTAGCTTATCCACTTCAAGATTCGATGTGTTACGTGTTGAGAGATACTCTTCAGCACACCACTGTTGTAACACATGGTTGTCTGAGTTACTCTCATCTTCCTGTCAACTTGAGCCAGTCTGGCCTCTGGCCTCTCTCATTAACAAGACACTTTCACCCACAGAACTGTCACTTACTTAATAATGTTCGTACCATTTTCTGTAAACTCTAGAGACTGCTGTGCATGAAAATCCGAGGACATCAGCAGTTTCTGAAATACTCAAACTACCCTGTCTGGCACTAACATTCCATGGTCACGGTCACTTAGATCAGATTCCTTCTCCATTCTGATATTTGATCTGATCAATGACTGAACCTCTTGACCATGTCTGCACGCTTTTATGCACAGAGCTGCTGCCGCATGATTGGCTAATTAGATATTGCACTAATAAGCAGGTGTACAGGTGTACGTAATGAAGTGGCCTCTGAGTGTATTTATAAAGAACATAAGAATGGCAGGGCAGACTCGATGAGCCATTCCATCATGGCAGATTTATTTTCCCTCTCAACCTATTCTCCTGCCTTCATTCCATAACCTATGATGCCCTGATTAATGAAGAACCTATCATCCTCCAATTTAAATATACTCAGTGTCTTGGCCTCCACAACCGTCGATGGCAACGAATTCTACAGATTCACCACCCTCTGGCTAAAGAGATTCCTCCACATTCCTCGCAACTTGAGGTGGTAGAGAGAAATTGTTTGCACATCATGTGCCCAACATGTCCAAGCATGCAGACGAAATCTGTGTAGCTAGCAACCATGTGGTAGAGGTGTTTTATGTGGGAGGTATGTTTGGTAAAATATGATTACAGTTTAGTCCACTTAAGGCTGCAGTGGTGTGAATTTTCAGCACCCACCCTCTATTCCATCTCTTCAGAAGCCTGTACAGTTAAGTATAAATTAATAAGGGTAATTTTCTGATAAGTATAAGGTTTTTCAACTCACGCCCCCACCCTCCCTGTTGTAAATGGTAATTGGTTAATTATTCAGTTATCCACTCGAGTCGAGCTGGTGTACATATCACACTCTGAGTGCTCCCTAAACAGTACTATTATTGTAAATATAAGGGAGCATTTTTCCAAATCAATTCAATTTTTTTTTGTGCCTCGGCACTTCTCTTAAAGCTATAGTGCCCCAAAACACTCTCAAGGAACACATTAGCTTATGCCAATTCCCCAACACCGCATTGCACCAAATGGCTTTTCAGCTCTAGTTGGATATTTTCCTAGATCTTTTATTAAATGAATTGAATTGAATTGACCTTATTTCTTACATCCTTTACATACATGAGGAGTAAAAATCTTTATGTTACATTTCCATTTAAATGTGCAATTTGCAATCATAGTAATTTATAATAAATAGAAAAGTCAATGTAACATAGAAATACACTTAAATTAGTGTGATGGCCTGGTGTCCCCGAGCCTGTTGGTCCTGGCTTTGATGTTGCGGTACTGTTTTCCAGATGGTAGCAACTGGAATAGATTATAGTTGGGATGACTCACATCCCCAATGATTCTTCTGGCCCTTTTCTCATACCTGGCTTTGCAAATGTCCTGAATCATGGGAAGTTCACAACTACAGATATGCTGGGCTGTCCACAACACTCTCTGCAGAAAGCTGCGATTAAAGGAGGTACATTTCCCACAACAGGCAGTGATCAGTGATGCAGCCAGTCAGGTTGCTCTCAATCGTGCCCCTGTAGAAAGTTCTTTGGATTTGGGGGCCCGTACCAAACTTCCTCAACCATCTGAGGTGTAAGAGGTGCTGTTGTGCCTTTTTCGCCACACAGCTGGTGTGTACAGACCACGTAAGGTCCTCAGTGATGTGGATGCTGAGGAACTTAAAGCTGTTTACCCTCTCAACCCCAGATCCATTGATGTCAATAGTGTTTAGCCCGTCTCCATTCCTCCTGTAATCCACAACCAGCTCCTTTGTTTTTGCGACATTGAGGGAGTGGTTGTTTTCTTGACACTACTGTGTCAGAGAGATCACTTCTTCCTGTAGGCCTCTTCGTTATTGTTTGAGATTAGGCCAGTCAATGTAGAGTCAACAGCAAATTTAATTAGCTGATGAGAGCTGTGGGTAGTGACACAGTCATGGTTATACAGGGAGTAAAGGAGGGGACTTGGTACACAGCCCTGAGGGGCTCCTGTGTTGAGTGTCAGCAGGGAGGAGGTGAGGGAGCCCACTCTAACTACCTGCTGGCGATCTGTCAGGAAGTCAAGGATCCAGCTGCACAAGGCAGGGTCAAGGCCGAGGTCTCTAAGCTTCCAGTCGAGCCTGGATAGAACTTTGGTGTTGAATGTGAACTGTAGTCCAAGAACAGCATTCTCACCATAAGCATCCTTCTTCTCCAGATGTGTAAGGATGGTATGTAGAGCAGTGGCTAAAGCGTCATCTGTCGATTGGTTGTGTCAGTAGGTGAATTGTAGGGGATCCAGTGTGGGTGGTGTCATGCTGCAGATGCAGTCCTTGACTAGTTTCTCAAAGCATTTGCTTATCATTGAGGTGAGTGTGACAAGATGCCAGTCACTCAGGCATGTTACCTTGGTCTTTTTTGGTCCAGGGACAATGGTGTATAATAAAGCAGGAGGACTCTCTATACTGGGAGAGGGAGATATTAAAAATGGCTATAAACACACCTGCCAGTTGTGCTGCACACATCCTGAGTACTTGCCCTGGGATGCCGTCTAGTCCTGCAGACTTGTGACTGTCCATTCATTGGAAACATCTGTGTACCTCAGCTTTAGAGATGACCAGGTTGCAGGTTGTCGCAGTGGCTTTCCGCGAAGGCTCAGATTTAGCGACATCAAACCGAGCGTAAAAGCAATTGAACTCATCTGGAAGACAGGCCACAATGTTGGCGGCACCACCTCATTTGGCTTTGAAGTCTGCGATGTTATGCAACCCTCGCCACAAATCACGTGCTGTCAATCTTGACTCAATGTTGTTCCTGTATTGTTGTTTCACAGCCTTGATAGCTTTGCGCAGATCATAGCTGCTTTTTTTGAGCTCCTGTTGATTATCAGCAATGTCAGCTCTAAGGGGCACAGTAACCATTGATCCACTGCCCATCCAGTTCTGTTAAGCAACTTCTTTTATCTGTCTCCACTATTCAAATGATTAATAACCATCTATGTGCAAAGAAAATACATATTTAAAGTTCAAAGCAAATTAATTATCAAAATATAAATATGTCACAATATACTATCCTAAGATTTATTTCCTTGCAGGCTTTCACAGTAGAACAGACATCTAATGTAATCAGTAAAAAAAATTACGCATAAAGACTGATGAATAACCAATGAGCAAAAGAAGGCAAACTGTGAAAATACAGGAATGAATGAATGAAGGAATAATGCTAACTCCTTGAAAGTGAATCCATTGGCTGTAGATCAGTTTAGTGTTGAGGTGAGAAGTTACCCAGACTTTTTCACATTATTTTTTAATTATGTGTTTAATTTCCTCTTGGTTATTGTTTGCATTAATGTTCAGGAGTTAATTTTGCACTCTTGAAACTCTTGAGCAGTCCTAGCGGGATGGTAACCCAAGGTGGTGAGGGTAGCTGACCATCCATTTTAAATATATCCAATGTCTTGGCCTCCAGCTGTCTGTGGAAATAATTTCAGATTCATCACATTCTGCCTAAAGAAATTTCAAAAATCCCATGGGCTCAAAGTTTTTACATCAATGGGACCTTGTCAAAAGCCTGGCTCAAGTCCATGGAGACCACATTGATTGTGTCACCCTGATCAATATACTTTGTTACCTCTTCAAAAAATATTTCAGCAATGGTGACTGGCTAGGAATTTTAAAAAATATAAAATAATCAAAAGTACTTTTGTATTTTCCTCAGGCCTTCTAAGCAGCTCCCTGGCAGGAGAGGCTGTGGCCTCAATCTGCCACTTTTAATATATCTGAAAAAAATTAATAGTTACAAATGAAAACACTTCACATGCCACAGTAACATAGCAGTTAGCACGGCAGTATTACAGCTCAGCACATCACAGTCGGAAGAGAGTGGCCACCGAGTTTATGTTTGTGGTCTTCTGCTGGTGTAGCCCATCCAGTTCAATGTGTTGTGCCTTGAGGGGAGCTTTTCTGCACACCACTGTTGTAAAATTTGGTTATTTGATTTGTTGTCACCTTCCCATCAGCTTGAACCATTCTCCTCTGACCTCTCTCTTTTTAAAAAGCATTTTCACACACAGAACTACCACTCATTGGATTTTTTGTTGTTTTTCACACCATTCTCTATAAACTATAGAGACAGTTTCTTTATAGTGGTTTCTAATGTGTTTGTTTTGTGGCTGCCTGCAAGAAGATGAGTCTCAAGATTGTATTTGGTAGATACACTTCAATAATAAATGTACTTTGAACTTTGAGAAAATGCAGTGCAATTAGACAGACAGGTGCTAGAGCTTTGACAAGATAGATTGGGAGGATAAGAGTTGTTCTTTACGGTATTCAGGATAGAGGATAAAGTAATCATCAGGGATTCATTCATATTGAACTTTGGTTCTTGTTGACAACATCTCAAGCAGATGCCTTGATAATCTCATTGGAGCCTCATAGTGAAAGTGTTCTCTGGTTCAGTCATATTTTGGCTTAAACTAGGAGATCCTAGGTCAGAATAGCTATACAGTATTCTGATGAAGAACTAGGTTTAAAACCTTCACAGATTAATATCAAAGTCATTCAGCAAACAACCATCTTCCTAGAATAATTTCATTGCCTCTGGCTTTCAATAGATGTATCTTTTTAACTCCATTAAGTTGTTGTTCTCAGTTTTGAGCTTTCTCCCACAGAACATGTCAGTAATAAGAAATATCTCCTCCATTATCACCACTCAGCTCTCCCTTGCCTCTTTAACTTTCGTAAAAGACTTAGAGTGTATAGTTTGCCAATAATCCATTCCCCAGGGAATCTGCACATTTTCAGAGATACAAGGAGGAAGATATACTCTATAGACAACTTTAATTAGAGCATGTATTCTGAAAATGTGTGGTTACAGTTCATCAATATGACAGGCCTTGCAGATTCTGACACACTTTAGCCAAAGGAATACAAGTTCTCAGGGCAACAATTTGTATTTACACAACTCCTTTAACATACTAAAGGGCCAAAGACCCTTCTGACCATCAGAAAGACGCCATTTACCCACTATGTGCCACCTTTCAAACATGGGGAACTGCTGCTTGTGCAATTCATGGGAGATTCATCTCCTACACTGCCACTACCTCAGAAGAAGTGCCAGAGGTGAGGGAGAAGGGCCAGTATCCTGGTGAGACTGAGACAGTGTACTAATCGGCCGCTACTCTCTAGCATAATCCTGGCTAAAGTTCAGTCCCTGGACAACAAGCTGTATGAACTGAGAGCCAGAATCTCCTATCAGCAGGAAACAAAGGAATGTAACATTTTGTGCTTTGTGGAGACCTGGCTGATGGAGGACATACCAGACCACGCTATCGAGCCCTCTGGGTTCTTCCTGTTTCGGGTGGAGAGGTGTAAAAACCTCTCTGGGAAGAGTAAAGGAGAAGGGGTAAGCTTCATGGTCAACAATGCTTGGTGTGACCCCCAGAATGTGCATGCACTCAAATCCTTTTTTCCCCCAGAAGTGGTATACCTGGTGCTGCTGTGCAGACCCTACTGGATGCCTAGGGAATTCACGGCTGTTATCATCACAGCGGTGTATATTCCATCACGGGCTGATACTGACCTGGCTCTCAAGGAACGGTATGGGACCATCAACACGATGGAGACTGCACACCCAGAGGCTGCCTTCACCGTCGCCAGTGACTTTAATTGAGTGTCACTGACGAAAATCTCTCCCAAGTTTTGTGTTCACATCCAGGTGAGCACTTGTGGAGATAAGACACTTAACCACTGCTACACTCTCTTCCGCAATGCCCACAAAGCCCTCCTTCCCCCAGCTTTTGAAAAATCAGATCACTCTTCGATCCTGCTTTTGCCAATGTACAGGCAGAAGCTGAAACAAGAGGCAGCTGTAAAACCATCCACTGTTGGTCCGACCATTTGGCCTCCATGCTGCAGGACTGCTTTGATGATGTCGACTGGAATGTCTTCCATGATGAGGATTTCACAGATGGAGTCACATGTCTCATCCGGATGTTCATCGAAGATGTTATCTCCCAGAAGTCAGTCAGGGTCTTCCCAAACCGCACGACACAAAGGTTACGCTGCCAGCAGTCAGCAGGAGCTCAAAAAATGCAGCTACAATCTGCACAAAGCTATCAGGGCTGCAAGACAGCAATACAGGGACAAGATAGAGTCAAGATTCACAATGAATAGCGCACGTGACTTGTGGTGAGAGCTGCATAGCATCACAGACTTCAAAGCCAAACACGGTGCCACCAACATCACGGCCTCTCTTGCAGAAGAGCTCAATCGCTTTTATGCTAGGTTCGATGTCGCAAACTCAGAGCCCCCAAGGAAAGCCACTGCTACAACCTGCAACCTGGTCATCTCTGAGGCTGAGGTACACAGGCGTTTCCAACAAGCTGCAAGGCTGCTGAACCAGATGGCATCCCAGGGTGAGTACTGACAGGTGTGTTTACAGACAGTTTTTAATCTCTCCCTCTCCCAGTGTAGAGTGCCCTCCTGCTTCAAATTATCCACCATTGTTCCTGTATAAAAAAAGACCAAGGTAACATGTCTGAACAACAGGCGTCCTGTTACACTCAGCTCAATAATAAGAAATGCTTTGAGAGGCTGGTCAAGGACTACATCTGCAGCATGATACCACCCACACTGGACCCCCTACAATTCACCTACCGGCACAACTGATAAACAGACAACGCAATTGCCACTGCTCTACAAACTGTCCTTACACATCAGCAGAAGAAGGATGCTTATGTGAGAGGATAACAGTTCAGCATTCAACACCATAACTCTATCCAGACTCAACAGGAAGCTCAGAGACCTCAGCCTTGACCCTGCCTTATGCAGCTGGATCCTTGACTTCCTATCAGATCACCAGCAAGTCGTAGGAGTGGGCTCCCTCACCTCCACCCCTTGAATCTAAACACAGGAGCCCCTCAGGGCTTTGTACTAAGTCCCCTCCTTTACCTGTGTATACCCATGAAGGTGTCACCACCCACAGCTCTACTCTGCTAATTAAATTTGCTGATGACACTAAAGTGATTGGCCTAATCTCAAACAATAACGAGGTGGCCTACAGGGAAAAAGCCATCTCTTTGACACAGTGGTGTCAAGAAAACAACCTCTCCCTCAATGTTGCAAAAACAAAGGAGCTGGTTGTGGACTACAGGAGGAATGGAGACGAGCTAACCCCTATTAACATCAATGGATCTGGGGTTGAGAGGGTAAACAGCTTTAAGTTTCTTGGCATCCACATCACTGAAGACCTCACGTGGCCTGTACACACCAGCTGTGTGGTGAAGAAGGCACAACAGCGCCTCTTTCACATCAGATGATTTAGGAAGTTTGGTACAGGCCCCCAAATCCTAAGGTCTTTTCACAGGGGCACGATTGAGAGCATCCTGACTGGCTGCATCACTGATCACTGCCTGGTATGGGAAGTGTACCTCCCTTAATTGTAGGATTCTGCAGAGAGTGATGCGGACAGCCCAGCACATCTGTAGTTGTGAACTTCCCATGATTCAGGACATTTACAAAGACAGGTGTGCAGAAAGGGCCTGAAGGATCATTGGGGACCTGAGTCACCCCAACCACAACCTATTCCAGCTGAAACCATCCGGAAAACAGTACCGCAGCATAAAAGCCAGGACCACAATGCTCCAGGACAGCTTCTTCCACCAGGTCATCAGACTGATGAACTCATGCTGATTTGAGTGTATTTCTGTGTTACATTGACTGTTCTATTTATTATAAATTACTATGATTGCACATTTAGACAGAGACATGAAGAGTTTTACTCCTCATGTATGTGAAGGATGTAAGAAATAAAGTCAATTCAATTGAAAGACAATTCATATAAATATTATCAGAATATGATGCCTTGTTACTTTCAGAGATTTGAAGAGAAATGATTAGCTGAGGAATAGGCTTAGAGAAGTTATGACACTATGGAGAAGCAGAAAGGTTTTAAGAAGGATTTAATGACCTAGTTGGCTTACAGTCAGAGAGGAATTAAAGGTTGGGCATTGCTCTCCAGTAGTGAACAGATATAGATATGCTTGAATCATCTCTTTTCCTCCAGTAAGTAGTTTGAGACAGAGATGGCTGATATCTTTCATCTTTGTGAGGGCAATTGATAGGTTTAATGCAAGCATGCTTTTTTCCACTGAGGTTTGGTGATACTAGAACTAGATGTCATGAGTTAAGCGTGAAGGGTCAAATCTTTAACAGGAACATGAGGGGAAACTTCTTCACTCAGAGAGTGGTGAGAGTGTGGAACCAGCTGCCAGTGGAAGTGGTGGATATGAGTTCAATTGCAATGTTTAAGAGAAGCTTAGATAATGACATGAATGGGAAATATATGGAAGGCTATGGTCTAAGTTTGGGTTGAGGTGACTGAGCAGAATAATTCATGCCCTCTTGTCCTGGACTCCCTTACCATGGGAAATAATTTTGCCATATCTAATCTGTTCAGGCCTTTTACAATTTGGAATCTTTCAATAAGATCTCCCCTCATTCTCCTGAACTCTAGAGAAAACAGCCCAAGAGCTGCCAGACTCGCCTCACACAATAAACCTTTCATTCCTGGAATCATTCTAGTGAATCTTCCCTGAACCCTCTCCAATGTCAGTATATCCTTTCTAAAATAAAGAGCCCGAAACTGTACGCAATACTCCAACTGTGTGCTGGTCTCACCAGTGCCAACATCACATCTCTGCTCTTATATTCTATACCTCTACAAATAAATGGCAACATTGCATTTACCTTCTTCACTACTGACTCAACCTGGAAGTTAACCTTTAGAGTATCCTGCACTAGGACTCCCAAGTCGCTTTGCATCTCTGCATTTTGAATTCTCTCCCCATCTAAATAATAATCTGCCCATTTAATTCTTCCACCAAAGTGCATTTCCAACATTGTATTTCATTTGCCTTCTTTCCCCATTCCCCTAAACTATCTAAATCTCTCTGCAGGCTCTCTGTTTCCTCAATACTATCTGCTCCCTCACCTACCTTTGTATCATTGGCAAATTCAAATCCATTAAATCCATAGTCCAAATCATTGACATACATCGTAAAAAGCACTGGTAACTGGCAGCCAGCCAGAATAGGATCCCTTTATTCCCACTCTCTGTTTTCTGCCAACCAGCCGATGCTCCACCCAAGCTAGTAACTTCCCTGTAATTCCATGGGCTCTTACCTTGCTAAGCAGCTGTATGTGCGGCACCTTGTCAAGGGCCTTCTGAAAATCCAAGTACACCACATCTACTACATCTTTGTCTACCCGGCTTGTAATTGCCTTAAAAAATTGCAGTGGGTTAGGCAGGCAGGAATTTCCTTTCAGGAAACCATGTTGACTTTGCCCTATTTTGTCATGTGCCTTCAAGTACTCCATAATCTCATCCCTAACAATCGATTCCAACAACTTCCCAACCACTGATGTCAGGCTAACAGGTCTATAGTTTCCCTTCTGCTGCCTCGCACCCTTCTTAAATAGTGGAGTAACATTTCCAATTTTCCAGTCATCTGGTACAATGCCAGAATATATCGATTCCTGAAAGATCATCGTTAATGCCTCCACAATCTCTCCAGCTACTTCCTTCAGAATCCGAGGGTGTATTCCATCAGGTCCAGGAGATTTATCCACCCTCAAACCATTAAGCTTCTCAGTCATAATTTTCACAGCACATACTTCCCTGACACTCTTGATGTCTTCCACTGTGAAGACCGATGCAAAATACGTATTCGGTTCCTCTACCATCTCTGCATCTCTCATTACAATATCTTCAGTGTCATTTTCTATTGGTCTTACAGCTACCCTCAATTCCCTTTTACCCATAATAAACTTAAAGAAGCTTTTAGTATCTTCTTTGATATTAGTCATCAGCTTCCTTTCATAATTCATATTTTCTTTCCTAATGACATTCTTAGTTTCCTTCTGCAAGTTTTTAAAAGCTTCCCAATCCTCTATCTTCCCACCAGCTTTGGCTTTCTTGTATGCCCTCATTTTGTTTTTACTTTGGCTTTGCCTTCACTTGTCAGCCACGGTAGTGTCCTTCTTCCATTCAACAATTTCTTTTTATTTGGAATATATCTGTCCTGCATTTCCCTCACTTTTCACAGGAACTCCAGCCATTGCTGCTCTGCTGTTCTTCCTGCTAGTGTCCCTTTCCAGTCAACCTTGGCTAGTTCCCCTCTCATGCCACTGTAATTTCCTTTATTCCACTAAAATACCGACACATTGGAATTTAGTTTCTCCTTCTCAAATTTCAAAGTGAACTCGATCATATTGTGATCACTGTTCCCTTAGGGTTCCTTAACCATAAGCCCTCTTATCATCTCCAGATGATTGCATAACACCCAATCCAGCACAGCTGATCCACTAGTGGAATCTACAACAAGCTGTTCTAAAAAGCCATCCCTTAGACATTCTACAAATTCACTCTCTTGAGGTTCAGTACTAGCCTGGTTTTCCCAAACCACTTTTATGTTAAAATCCCTAACAATTATCATGACATTGCTTTTCTGACATGCCTTTTCTATCTCCTGCTGTAATTTGTAATCCACATCCCAGCTGCTGTTTGAAGGCCTGTATACAACTGCCACTAGGGTCTTTTTACCCTTGTCATTTCATTACTCAACCCATAGAGACCCTGCACCTTCCAATCCTATGTCATCCCTTTCTAATGATTTAGTATTATTTCTTATACACAGGGCCACACCACCCTCTCTGCCTACATCCCACTGGCTATGATTATGCTACATCTCCTGCCTGTCTTTTCTTACCATCTCTGTTGAACACTATCTTTGAACTATTTCTGTTTTCCCCTTCCTCAGCCCTATCACTCCGGTTCCCATCCCCTGCCAAATTAGTTTAAACCCTCCCAAACAGCTCTATTAAACCTGCCTGCTAGGATATTGGACCCCTTTGGGTTCAGGTGTAACCCATCCTTTTTGTACAGGTCGTACCTCCCCCAGAAGAGTCCCCAATGATCCAGGAACCCAAAGCCCTGCCCCCTACACCAGTCTTTCAGTTACGCATTAATATGCCTGATCATGCTATTCTTCTGCTCGTTAGCACATGACACAGGCAGCAATCCTGAGGAAACTACCCTGGAAGTCTTGCTTTTTAGCTTCCTACCCAACTCCCTGAATTCTCTCTTCAGCACCTCCTCCCTTTTTCTACCTATGTCATTGGTACCAACATGTACCAAGACTTCTGGCTGTTCACCCTCTCCTTTCAGAATACTCTGCACCCGATCCGAGACAATCCGTACCCTGGCACCTGGGAGGCAACACACCATGTGGGTATCCCTATCAGGCTGACAGAACCTCCTGTCTGTTCCCCTCACTATGGAATCCCCTATGACTACCTCAATCCACATATTCTTCTCTCCCTTCTTCACCACGGAACCAGGCTCAGTGCCAGAGAACTGATTGCCGTGGTTGTCCTGTGTCGGGTCACCCCCTCAACAGCATCCGAAACAAATAACGATTGCTGAGGGGGGGTGCTCTCTACTATCTGAGCTCTTCCCATCCCTTCCCTGACAGTCACCCACTTATCTAGCTCCTGCAACCTTGGGGTAACTAATTCCTTGTAGCTCCTTTCTATTTCCTGCTCACTTTCCCTAATAAGCTGTAGATCCTCAAGCTGCGGCTTCAGATCCCTAACACGTTCTCTCAGAAGCTGCATCTCGGAGCACCTGGAGCAGATGAGGCCATCTGGGAGACTGGAAGATTCCCAGGATTCCCACATCTGACACCCAGAGTAAAGTACCAACCCTACAGGCATGCTCTCTATTCCTCCGAAAAAAGAGCAAGGAAAAAAAACGAAGTCCACTTGTCCACTTACATCACTGAAGCCCGAATGAGCCAAAGCCCTACATTCAGACTCAGACCACTCCGACAATGACTGCTCCACTAGGCAGTGTCTCCCTTTTATGGCTGAACCTTCTCTGCTCTCCAAACGATTAGAGCCCTGGTTATATCCAAGTTCCCGTGAAGCTTTCCCCTTTTAAACTTCGCTCCCAGACCTGTACGCCATCTCCTCTCTCAGCTCTGTAACTCACATTTGGTGCGCCAGTTATATGTAACTTCATGCAGGAAAGTGCGAGGTGTTGCACTTTGGTAGGACCAACTAGGATAGGTATTACACTGTGAGAGGCAGGGCACTGAAGAATGTTGAAGAACAAAGGGATCGAGGTCCATAATTCCTGTGAAAGTGGCATCACAGGTAGATAGGGTCATAAATAAAGCTTTTGGCACTTTGGCCTTCATAAATCACTGCATTGTACAGATGTTGGGATGTTATGTTGAAATTGTATAAGACATTGCTGAGGTCTGATTTGGGGTATTGTGTGCAGTTTTGGTCAACTATCTACAGGGTGGATATAAATAAGGTTGAAAGATTACAGAGAAAATTTACAAGGATGTTGCTGAGACTTGAAGACCTGAGTTTTAGGGAAAGGTTGAATAGGTTAGGACTTTATTCCATAGAGTGTACAGTAGAAGATTGAAGGGAGGTTTGATAGAGGCACAATATACAAAATTATGAGGGGTATAAATAGGGTAAATGCAAGCAGGCCTTTTCCACTGAGGTTGGGTGAGACTACAACTAGAGGTCTTGGGTTAAGGGTGAAAGGTGAAATGTTTAAGGGGAATATGAGGAGAAACTTCTTCCTCAGAGGGTGGTAAGAGAACAATCTGCCAGTGAAATTGGTGAATGTGGGGTTGATGAAGGGGTGCATGGTGTATGGAGGATGCAGGGTGCAGGTCAAAGGGATTTGGCAGATTAATGGTTGAACACAGACCAGATGGGCTAAAGAGCCTGTTTCTGTGCTGTAGTGTTTTTTGACTCTAAACAGTCAAAAAAACACAATTAATATAATAAATGTGTTCATGACTGCAGAATCACAAGAGCCGGCAGATGCTGGAAGCTGGAGGAACAAACAATCTACCAGAGAAATCATCTGAGGAAGGAAAAGGAATCATGGTGCAGGATTTCAATCTGAGAATTCCTTTCCTCCCACAGAGGCTGAATACCTCCAGCCAATTATTTGTGGCCAATCATCCCTGCTTTAGAAATCAAAAATTTCATGAGATTCTTAAAATAATTTGGCTTAATAATCGTATAATATATTGAAGTGATCATTTTCTGGTCAAACATTTCTATTCTACAAAATACATGGTCAGGCTTTCCAATTAGCATATTTCACAGCCAGTGCTCAATGTTCTGTCAATTTATATTCTAGCAAAGGTTAATTTCTGAGAAGCATTCATCCCTCACTACATTTGCCAAACTCAGTGAAGCCCTCCAAAAGCATTTACTGTTACTGTGCACATACGCTGATATGTTTACAAGTGTTCCTTACTGCCCCTTCAGATAGAGATGGCGAACTGGCTCCCCTAGGAAATAAAAGGCAATGATATTATACAACTACCATTGGAAATTCATTTATCCAGGCATACCAAAAAAGACAGTTGTAATGCTTCGCATGAACAATAACAAAAGAGCAACCAATTTTACAGTGAGGACATTGGCTGTAGTCCACCATCACTGCAGGACTTGGATGTTTCCAGGACAAAGTGGGCATGAAAATCATTGCAGACACTCCCCACCCAGCAAACTGCCCTGGAACCCTACAGGGCTATTAAAACAAAGACTTTGCACCATCATGAAAGTTTCTTCCCCCAGACAATTATTGATCAACCATTATTGTTACACCACCCACCTCCACTACCCATTGCCCCCGTGTCACTGCATTGCACTATAAACAATTTAAACCACCTTTTATAGTCCTGTTTATATTGTAAATACATGCTGATATTTATGTATCTATGCACATTTTATTCCGTAGCTGTACTTTAACCTCTAACTTTAATTATATTTCTTTTTATTCTTTATAATTGTTGAATGCTTTTTTTTTATTGTATACTGTGCCCTGACCCACACAGCACAGCAAATTCTGAATACATGTAAATTCGTAGTATATGGTGAATAAAGCTGACCCTTGATCCTTGAGCACAAGTTGTGGCAAAAGACAAAATAAGGTTCAGATATGAAGCAGCTTATAATATCATTTTAAGAATGAAAAATATCTATATTGTTATGGATGAATACTTGGCTATTGTTCCACTCCATTTAGTAATGCACTGCGTACAATCTGTGTCGAACACACAGTGTATCTCTCAGCAGCACATTGCCTGCAGCCTGAATATAAACAGGATGTAAATCTTAACAGATTTGAGCCTTAATCTATAATTGTGAACGGAGATCTGGGAACATTTAGATGGCTACAGGCTTGTGAAATTGTTCCATAACACATAGGCAAAGGAATTGCTAAGTTTAACCTTAAAATCAACACCAACATATGACTGTGTAGCAAGTGTGAGAAAGTCAAGTGCGGAGATTGCACTGCTACAGCTCAGAAGGTCAACCATGACCTTTTTAAACAGGAATGAAGGGACTTGATCTTTTCCCTGGCTGAATCAGAGAAAAAAGTCCCAGCAAGACATTTCAAAAAAAAATATATATACATAGCTGAAGTTGAAATGTAATCACCAAGTCCATTGATAGGAACTCAAGTGTTTGAGGTAAGAACCAGGTGATTTCTTTACAAAGTGGCCAGTAAATACTCATTAAACTGAATGGTTGAAAGACAGTTACTGTGGGGGTCAGTAGCCTGAGTCATGTTCTGAAAGGAGGAGTCCACTAGAATGGGGTTTAGCTACAAGCAAGCTCTTACTTCAGCACAGAAGCCACAAATGGACAGAAGAAGATGAGAAAAATCAAAACTGGAAATCTGAAATAAATGCAGAAAATGTTGGAATCACATGACAGATTAGGCTTTGTTTCTGAACCTTTTCTGTTTTCTCTACCAGAGATGTTGTCTAGCCTACTTAATATTTTCAGCAACTTTTGGCTTACCTTTTTGTATAAAATAAAGATGCCGTCTATTTAGCTATGGAATGAAGTATGATCAGTGCTGTTAAACAACAGAAAGAAAACCAGACTGACAGTTTATGTATAGTTTATGTCATCAAACCTATTGTATTTATTTTCCTGTAGATGCCTGCAAGAAAATGAATCTCAAGGGAGTATACACTCAGTGGCAACTAAAATAAGCACACTTGTACATCAGCTCATTAATGGAAACATCCAATCAGCCAATCATGGGGTAGCAACTCAATAGATAAAAGTATACAGACATGGTCAAGAGGTCTAGAATGGGGAAGGAATGTGATTTAAGAGACTTTGAATGTGGAATGACTATTGGTGCCAGATGCCAGATGGGATCTTTGATTGTCTCAGAAACCTCTAATCTCCTGAAATTTTAATACTGTACACAACAGTTTCTAGAGTTTAAAGAGAATGATGTTAAAAGCAAAAACATCCAGAGCAGCAATTCTTTATTATTGAGAGAGGACAGAGGAGAATGGCCAGACTGGTTCAAGCTGTCAGGGAGGTGACAGTAACTCAAACAACCACATATTACAACAGTGGTGCGCAGAAAAGCATCTCTGTACACACAATTCATTGAACTTTGAAGTGGATGGGCTAAGCAGTAGAAAACCACAAATGTACATAGGAGGTAGCTAATAAAGTGGCCACTAAGTGTAAGCTACTTTGGCTTTGACTTTGAGAAGGTAAATACAGGAACTGTAGATGGCTGAATGAGTTCAGGTAAAGATAGTGTCTTATGGGATGATATTGTGGCAAACTCAATCAATGGAAAAGCTGTTCAAGTAGCAATTGAAGACACAATGCCAAAGGGAGTGAAAAATTTACAATCAAAGGAATCCAAATGTGGAAGGTGACAGAGAGTGTAAGGACAAACTGAATTTTGGAACCATGCATCACTATGGAATACCCATCAGAGATGTCCTCCTTCTCCAAGGAATGGCATTTCTCTTCCTCCACTATTGATGCTGCCCTCACCCGAATCTCCTCCCTTTCCAAAACATCTGCGCTCAGCCCATTTTCTTGCTGCCTTAACCGTATGTGTGTTGCTCTGGATTTCCGGCATCTGTAGACTTGCTGATGTTTAAGCCTAATCTACTGTCTACATAAAGCAGCTAAATGCTTTGAGGATTTTGACTATCGTTTCACTGTTCAACCCATGGCACTAGGGAAAATGAATAGAAAGTGTGAAGATGAATTCCAAAAGCTTTATCAGAACGCCTGGCAAGATGGTGGCACACATGGTGCAGTGGCTTCTATGGGTCTGACCAATGGTGTTATTGTCTTTTTAAATGTATTTGTTATGATTGCATGACCCTGCTGGACATTAAAGTACTGCATCTCTACCCCATCAGCTTTTGATAGAGAAACTGAAGGAGCTGGACTTGGTGAGGATCAAGCTTCTGCCTGTGTCTGAGAGGCATCAATGTGCGAAGATGGTGAGGAGTCTACAGTGAGTGATTATCTTCATCACTTTTCTTGTGTAGTAACGTGGAATGCTGCAAATCAGATTCACTGTTCTATTGATGAACAGAGGGGGAGCTATGTTCTGAGGATGAGGCCTCTCACAGCAGTGTCGCCTGTTTGCGCTCGCCAGGAGAGAGGCAGCAGAGTCAGTGCGCTCTGCTGGAGTTCTGGAGGCACTGTGGTCTGGTGTCCATGCTGCCCTCCTGTGTTTACTTGTCAGAAGATAAGATTTAATGTGTTCGGCTGCAGACCGCTGCGACATTCATGGACTCAGGGACTTGGTCTATATTTTTGTGTGTGACTGTATTTTACTGCTGTCTTATATATGCTGTTTGTGTTTTGTGCTGTGTATGACTGTGTTTTGCACCTTGGCCCTAGAGAAACACTGTTTCATTTGGCTGTATTCATAGATATTCATAAACAAGAGAAAATTTGCAGATTCTGGAAATCCAAGCAACACACACAAAATGCTGGAAGGGACTCAGCCCAAAACGGCAACTATACTTTTTTCCATAGATGCTGCCTGGCCTGCTGAGTTCCTCCAGAACTTTGTGTGTGGTTCATGGATATTCATATATGGTTCAATGACAATTAAACTTATATTTGAAGTTGCTGAAGCTACTGATTAGTTAACTCCACAGAGATGAGAATGGGACTCAACCTGAAGCAATTAAACACAGTCACAACCCAAACTGAGCTGCAGAAAAAGAAAATGATGTCTTATTGGCAGAGCCCAAAGCTTTTATCAAAACGTCACAAAAGACTTGGGCACACTTTTAATGATGTACATAAAGTTCCAATATCATATAATGTAAGCCAGCATGAGTTTCTGCAAAAACCAGACAGGCCTACAGAATGCAAGGGAGCAGAAGGCACAGCAGACGACACCCAGATGCACAAAGCAAATGACAAAGCACTCAGCTTTGATGGAAAGAAGTAGCTGAATGCTGAGAAGTACTTTGTAAGGGTCGAGGAAATGCCAGTGCTTCAGAATGGTGGACAACTTGTGACAGGAAGTCATGTCCTGTAAATATCACAGGCCTTGAGTACAAGGGTAAAGAGATTGTGCGAAGTTTTGTTGAAATCATGTTACAGTATTATTCAACACAGAACTAGGCCCTTCAGCCCATCAAGTCCTTGCAGGCCATCAGAAATTCATAAACTCAGCCAACTCTATCACAGGTACTAGTCTCCACAGGATCGAGGACATTTTCAAAAGGTGGCATCCATCACTAAGGACCCCCATTACCCAGGACATGCCCTTTTCTCATTGCTACCATGAAGGAGGAGGTTCACGTGGATGATTCCAGGAATCCTATATGAGGAATTCCTGCACCCATGCTGAGGTCGTCAATTTCATCGACATTGCTTCTAACTTTCACCCAGCCCTCAAATTCACTTGGTCCATCTCGGACACTTCTCTCCCCTTTCTCGATCTCTTGGTCTCCGTCTCTGGAGACAGACTGTCCACTGACATCTTCTACAAACCAACTGAACTACCTCAACTATACCTCTTCCCACCCTGCCAAATGTAAAAATGCTATTCCCTATTCCCAGTTCCTCTGTCTCTGCCGCAACTGCTCCCAGGATGAGACTTTCTGTTCCAGGACATCTCAAATGTCCTCTTTCTTTAAGAATCGTGGTTTTCCTTTTGCCATCATCAATGATGCCCTCACCCACATCTCCTCCATTTCCCACACTTCGGCCCTCACCCCATCCTCCCGTCACCGCAACAGGGACCGTGTTTCCCTTGTCCTCACCTACCACCCCATCAGCCTCCGGATCCAGCATATTATCCTCCGCAACTTCCGCCACCTTCAACAGGACCCCACCACTAAGTACATATTTCCCTCTCTACCCCTCTTCGCTTTTCGCAGAGATTGTTCCCTCCGCGACTGCCTGGTCCACACGTCCCTCCCCACAGATCTCCCACCTGGTACATAACCCTGCAAGCGGAAGTGCTACACCTGTCCCTACACCTCCCCTCTTACCATCATTTCGGGCCCCAAACAGTCCTTCCAGGTGAGGCAACATTTCACTAGTGAGTCTGTTGGGATCATCTATTGCATCCGGTGTTCCAGGTGCGGCCTCCTCTACATCAGTGAGACCCGACGCAGATTGGGGGACCACTTTGTCGAGCACCTCCACTCCGTCCGTCACAACTGACAGGATCTCCCGGTTGCCACCCACTTCAACTCTCCTTCACATTCCCATTCGGATATGTGCCATGATGAGGCCAAACTCAGGATGGAGGAGCAACACCTCATATACCGTCTGGGTAGTCTCCAGCCCCTTGGTATGAACATTGAATTCTCCAACTTCTGTTAATTCCCTCTCTCTCCCTTCCTCCATCCTATTTTCACTCTGCCTCCTCTTCCAGCTGCCTATCACCTCTCATAGCTGTGCCCCCCAGCTATGTGGAGTACTTCACTATGTCTTCAACCTGAGCCTGAGTCTCCAGAGGGTTCCTGTGATGTGGAAGACATCCTGCCTCGTTCTAGTACCGAAGATGCCGCGCCCCAGTGGCTCCAATGACTACAGACCGGTGGCATTGACCTCCCACATCATGAAGACCCTGGAGAGACTTGTTCTAGAGCAGCTCCGGCCTATGGTTAGGCCACACTTAGACCCCCTTCTGTTCGCCTATCAGCCCCGACTAGGAGTTGAGGATGTCATCGTCTACCTGCTGAACCATGTCTACGCCCACCTGGACAAGCCAGCGAGCACTGTGAGGGTTATGTCTTTTGACTTCTCCAGTGCGTTCAACACCATCTGCCCTGCTCTGCTGTGTGAGAAGCTGACAGTGATGCAGGTGGATGCTTCCCTGGTGTCAAGGATTATTGATTACCTGACTGGCAGACCACAGTTATGTGCAATTGCAACACTGTGTGTCAGACAGAGTGGTCAGCAGCACTGGGGCTCCACTGAGGACTGTCCTGTCTCCCTTTCTCGTCACCATCTACAGCTCGGACTTCAACTACAACACAGAGTCTTGCCATCTTCAGATGTTTTCTGATGACTCAGCCATAGTTGGATGCATCAGCAAGGGAGATGAGGCTGAGTACAGGGCTACGGTGGGAAACTTTGTCACATGGTGTGAGCAGAATCATCTGCAGCTTAATGTGAAAAAGACTAAGGAGCTGGTGGTGGACCTGAGGAGGGCTAAGGTACCGGTGACCCCTGTTTCCATCCAAGGGGTCAGTGTGGACATAGTGCAGGATTACAAATACCTGGGGATATGAATGGACAATAAACTGGACTGGTCAAAGAACACTGAGGCTGTCTACAAGAAGGGTCAGAGCCGTCTCTATTTCCTGAGGAGACTGAGGTCCTTTAACATCTGCCGGACGATGTTGAGGATGTTCTACGAGGCTGTGGTGGCCAGTGCTATCATGTTTGCTGTTGTGTGCTGGGGCAGCAGGCTGAGGGTAGCAGACGCCAACAGAATCAACAAACTCATTCGTAAGTCCAATGATGTTGTGGGGGTGGAACTGGACTCTCTGACGGTGATGTCTGAAAAGAGGATGCTGTCCAAGTTGCATGCCATCTTGGACAATGACTCTCATCCACTCCATAATGTACTGGTTAGGCACAGGAGTGCATTCAGCCAGAGACTCATTCCACCAAGATTTAACACTGAGCATCATAGGAAGTCATTCCTGCCTGTGGCCATCAAACTTTACAACTCCTCCCTCAGAGTGTCAGACACCCGGAGCCAATAGGCTGGTCCTGGACTTATTTCCACGGCATGATTGACTTATCATTATTTAATTATTTATGGTTTTATATTGCTATATTTCTTCACTATTCTTGGTTGGTGAGGCTGTAACAAAACCCATTTTCCCTTGGGATCAATAAAGTATGTCTGTCTGTCTGTCTGTCTCTCATGATTCTGCCTTCTTCTACTACCCATAGTGCTTTCCCTTACATTCCTTCTTCACCTTTCCTAACTATCCCCTCCCCCACCCCTTGATCTTCCCTCTGATTGGATTTTCACCTGGCACCCACCACCCTTCCCCCACCTTCTTTATAGGACTCCTGCCCCTTCCTTCTTCAGACCTGATGAAGGGTCTCAGTCCAAAACGTTGACTGCTCGTTTCAACAATGCTGCCTGACCTGCTGAGTTCCTCCAGCATGCTGTGCATGTTGATTTGACCACAGCATCTGCAGTGTACTTTGTGTTCCATATGAGGACCATTTGGCCTTTGGGTCTGTACTCACTGGAATCACACTGCACTCACTTTTAGTATACTTATTGAACAGTTTCCTCCATATTTCATCTTTTCCTTTCTTATAACTTTTTTAGTTGCCTTTTGTTGGATTTTAGAAACATAGAAAACCTACAGCACAATACAGGCCCTTCGGTCCACAAAGCTGTGCTGAATATGTCCCTACCTTAGAAATTACTAGGGCTACCCATAGTCCTCTATTTTTCTAAGTTCCATGTACCTATACAAAAGTCTCTTAAAAGATCCTATCATATCCACCTCCACCACCGTTGCTGGCAGCCTATTCCATGCACTCACTGCTCTGTGTAAAAAAACTTACCCCTGACATCTCCTCTGTACCTACTCCCAAGCACCTTAAACCTGTGCCCTCTTGCAGCAGCCATTTCAGCCCTGGAAAAAAGCCTCTGACTAACCACATGATCAATGCCTCTCATCATTTTATACACCTCTATCAGGTCACCTCTCATCCTCCAATACTCCAAGGAGAAAAGGCTGAGTTCACTCAACCTGTCTTCATAAGGTGTATGCCCCCCAATCCAGGCAACATCCTTGTAAATCTCCTCTGCACCCTTTCTATGGTTTCCACATCCTTTCTGTAGTGAGGCAACTAGAACTGAAGTGCTGGATTCCTTGGCTTTTATGGAGTCCTTAACTTCCCTTGTCAGCCACAGTTGTCTACCCCTGCCATTTGAGAACTTCTTCTGTGCGACCTTTCTAAACTGTGCCTTGTGAATGATTCCCAGAAACTTCAGCCATCTTTATTGTGCCGTCATCCCCGCCAGTATCCTCCTCCAATCCACCTGGGAAAGCTCCTCTCTCATGCCTTTGTAACTCCTTTTATTCCATTGCGATACTGATAAATGTAACTTAAGTTTCTCCCTCTCAGTTTGCAGTGTGGGAGGAAACGGACGAACCCAGAGGAAGAGCACGCAGTTACAGAGAATTCACTCAGAGAGCACCTGACATCAGGATTGAACCTGCATTGCCAGCACTGCGAGGAAGTAGCTCTACTAGCTGCATCACTCTGCTATCTGGCATACACCATAAAATTTTGGTCCCCTTTCCCTTGAAAGGATAGTTTTGGTGCAGAGGCAATGAGGCAAAATTGGTTCTTGGGATGACAAGACTGTCATAGAAGGATAGGTTAAGCAGACTAAGTCTCTGTATTTCGCAGTTTAGGAGAATGAGATTCTACCTCAATGGAGCATACAAAATCCTCAGTAGGCTTAAGGGGAAGACATGGGAAGAATATTTTCCTTAGCTGAGGTGTCTAAAACTAGATATACAATAGTAGATATACACCAGTCCAACACAACAAAAGTCCTCCCTACCACTGAGCACATCTACAAGGAGGGCAGCACAGGAAAGCAGCATCCATCATCAGGGACCCCCACCATCCAGGCCATGCTCTCTTCATGCTGATATCATCTAGAAGAAGGTACAGGAGCCTTAGATCCCACTCTATCATGTTCAGGAACAGTTATTACCCTTCAACCATCAGGCTTCTGATAACATCACTTACATCAACACTGAACTGATCCCACAACCTATGGGCTCACTTTCAAAGGTGCTGCAACTCACGTTCTCAATGTTATTTATTTATGTCTTTGCTTGCTTGTTAACATGTGTAGCTTGGCTTTTTTTTTGCACTTTGGTCATTTGTCAGTCTTTGTAGTTTTTCATTTACTGTGTTTTCTTTGTTTTACTGTAAATGCCAGCAAGAAAATGAATATCAAGGTAGTATATCGTAACATATACATACTTCGATGATAAATTTACTTTGAACTTTAAAATAAGAGTGAGGACACTTTAGACAGAAAAAAGAAGACATTTCTTCACTTCAGCATAACACTGGCAGCATCTAGACTATCTTTTGCCACAGGAGCAGAAGGTATCGTAGCACCGTCACAACACTCAAATGTATCGCGCCACAGGATAGTTCTATACAGGTCCATGAAATCAAGGCACAATAATTCAATATCTGAGAGATACTATTAATGAGACTTTAGAAGTAATAGGTTTAAAAATAGATTATTCTATTAAAGATCTACAGAAAATGAGCAGAGAAATATCTTTGAAAGAATGAGTAGAGAACAATATTATCGTGGGAGCAAGTACTTTATTTGCACATATCACATTGTGTTGGATGCCGATATTTTTAATGCAAGGTTCTTTCAGATTCAGGAAAGAAGCACAATACTTGTTTCACAATTATTTTATTAAGTTCAAAGATAACAAAGAAAATTGAAAACGGACAGTGACGGAGGTCTAGTAAGGGATGGAAGCAAAGGGATAGCAGAGCCTTGTAGTCAGCTCTTTTTATACCCCATAGATAAGAAACATTCCATTCAAAGTCATAGATAAGAGCCAACCAATCAGATAGCATCTATTCAGATAATGCAATACCAAGAGAAGTTTCCAAAACATGCAAATGTAATAACCATAGGACACACTGAACAATAGCATATACATACAGTGTCCACTAGGAAATATACTAAACAGTTATATGTATAAAAGTAGTTATAAAAATACTAGCAGGTAATTTGTTAAGCTGCAAAGAAAATAACAATTAAGCATTCTAATCCAACAACTGCATCTCTCACTGGTGCATTTTGTTCTATATAAAATGCACACATTGGCAGCATTTGGCCTGTAGTCTGAAAATAAACACAATGAAAATCATAGTTCTG
This sequence comes from Hypanus sabinus, assembly GCF_030144855.1. NCBI lineage: Eukaryota > Metazoa > Chordata > Chondrichthyes > Myliobatiformes > Dasyatidae > Hypanus > Hypanus sabinus. The sequence goes on along the minus strand of NC_082724.1, from coordinate 66,719,993 downwards.
AGTCTAAGCCTGTAATTAAAAACGTGGTTTAGAAACATCAAGACCATAGTTGCATTCTCAGCAGTAAACCCTTGACTGAAATACTTTTCCTTCCTCTCTAGCTCAGACTAACCAATTGCTAGAGCTAACTGAGTTACCTCGTGTTAATCATGGAGGAGGCAGGTGATGATTGTTTCCCTTTCTCCTATGGTCCACTTTCCCCTCCTATCAAATTCCTTCATCTCCCATGGTGTCATCTGTCGCCATGGTGGAATAGCAATAAGTGTGACACCATTACAGCTTGGAGTGTCAGAGTTCACAGTACAATTCCTGTGCCCTCTGTAAAGAGTCTGCAAGTTCTCCCTGTGACTACGTGGGTTTCCTCCAGGTACTCCGATCTCCTTCCACAGTCTAAATATGTACCAGTCAGTAGGTTAATTGGTCATTGTAAATTGTCCTGTGGTAAGGCTAGGGTTGAATAGGTTGGTTGTTGCACAGCTTTTTGGGCTGGGAGAGCCTGTTCTGCACAGTATCTCTAAATAAATAAATAGCAGATCTCAGTATTCAGGAAAATAATCAGAATTCCAGTTCCTAATAATTAACTAGTGAGGATTATACATCAACTGAGTATTGAAGATTGGGTTCATTTGTTACACCTTCTGATTCAGGATTTCAACCTGAAATATTGACAGTGTTGGTGCCAGAACGTGCATGGAGGCACCTGTTGGCTGCACCCAGGAGACGCTTGGCTGTGTTTGCTGTTAACACAAATGACACATTTCACTGTATGTATCAATGTACATGTGAATAGTAAATCTGAATTCCTCCCACAGATGATGTTCGACCTGATGAGTTCCTCCAGAGGGTTGTTGATGGTCCTACAAGTTTATAGGCTTTATATTTAGAAATAGGTCTATTATTTACACATGTGCCAAGATACAATGAACAGCTTTTATTGGTATGTCATCCAAACAGATCATTCCAAGTACAAGTATATCACGATGGTAGAAAAGGGGAAAATAAAAAGAGTGCAGAATCTAGTGTTACATCTACAGGGAAAGCACAGTGGAGGCAGACAAATGGAGGCAAGGGTCATGATGAGGTAGATTGCGAGATCATGATCATCATAATCGTAAGGTGGGACATTCAAGTATCTTATAACAGTGGGGAAGAAGCTGTCATTGAGCTTACTGGTGTGTTTTCTCAAGGTTTTATTTCTTCTGCCCATTGAGGGATGCTTTTCTTGACCACAGAGTGCCATGCAAGAATGAAATGTTTCCTTGCCTAAATTTCAAAATCCTGTTTGTAGTTATGGATGAATCTGACAGCTTTGGGGACATTATTACGTAGCAGCATTTAAAATTTAAATAAAATATAATTCAAATTGCCAGTGTGGAAGGTGCAGGTTTCTGGATTGCTAACTCTGTAGCTTAGCAACACTTCTGTACACATTACATGTCATGTCTCAGCAGTAGAGCAGCTGCCTCCAAAAATAAACAGTGACATGTTTCTTAGCAACAAAGGATAGTGGTTTATTTGGGAATCAGGCGGGAAAGTGGATCCAAAGTTCGGAATGAGCCATGATCCCCACCATCCATTCCATGAAGGGGGCAGAAGCCAGACTAAGTAGGTGGGAGGAGAGGAGGAGTACAGGCTGGCAGGTGATAGGTGAGACCAGGTGAGGGGGGGAAAGTGGGGTTGAAGTAATAACTTGGGAGGTGATAAATGGAAAAGATAAAAGGCATTGAACCATGAAGTTTCCAGCACTTTCTGGTTTTACTGAAATTTATTCCCATGAATGAAATAGGCCAGCAGTTTTTATGCTGGTGTCCATGTCCATCCTCCCAGACCTCATCATGTTTTTATTCCTTGCTTGCTCATGTGCTTATCCTGATATTATCCTGTTATTTTCCTCAACAAAGTTCTGTGGTAATAAGTTGTATATCATTTGATATAAAACGAGAGATTATATGTCATTCATTATAAGTGATAGAGTTGGCAGAAGATCTTTGCTTTGGCAATCTCACCTGCAATGGCTGCCTCTTGGTGGGAAAACATAGAACATAAAGAAGTCCAAGTTTGCCAGGAAAGATTTTGTCCTTATGTTTGTGCCACAAGAGAATTCTGCAGAAGGCCTTTCCTCCTCTATATTTTTCCCTCCCACCTCTATATATTGCAGTCTTGTATATACAATATAGCCTTCATCACATGTCTGCATGATAGACACTTTAAATCACTGTTTACAATGTTGTTTACATGTATCTATGCACATTTTATTCCATATCAACCCTTTAACCTCTAACTTTATTAGATTTTGTTACATAATTCTTTATTTTTATATAATTGCTTATAGTTGTTGAATGTTATTGTTTTTGTCACATGTCACACCCTGACCAACACACCACAGCAAATTCCTAATACATGTAAATGTATTTGGTGAATGAAGTTGATCCTTGATTGCTGATGTTCCACATTAAATGCAGGTTAAGAAATCTTTGTGAATCTGGTGCCAACTGTGACATATTAATAATCGGCTCTTACAGCTGTCTTTGATCAATTCTGTGAGCGAAGAAGAATTCCCAGGTAGCTCAAACAACACACAGGTTCTGTCCAGAATACGAAGAGTTACAATGGTGCATGACTATGGTCTAATGACTTGTTACGACTGCCTGGCTGACAGAGTGGAAGGCTGCTGGCATTGTGAAGTACAAACAAAAAAAACTGGCAGAAACATTCAGATCAGATCAGAAACCTTTCATAGTTTATTATAGAGTCATAGAGTCTTGGAACCTTTTGGCCCATCTAGGCTGTGCCGATTTATTAATCTGCTTAGTCCCATCAATCTGCACCAGACCATAGCCCTCTGTATTATGTTACGGACAGGATACTATCTGAATTGCACTGTTCTATATATAAATTGTCAGAGCTAAGATTGGGTTAGTTATATGTATGTACATTGTGAAATTGGGGTGTTAGTCTCTGTTACTTGAATGAAAGGCAATGAAAGTTCATGTAATGGGCTGTTGATATGAGTTTGTTGTGGGAGATTCAATGGTATACCATGAAGTGGGGGTATTGATCAGCATTAAATATAATGATAGATTTAGAAATAGGATTTCAATGAAGGAATTATTTTAGTCTTAATTTATGAATTGGCTCAAAGACAGAGCAGGGAGACTAAAGCATTTTAAGTTTCTGCTGAATATCAGTGTAGTGTCATACAGCACAGAACCAAAATTAAGTTTATTATCACTGACATTTGTCATGAATTTTTTTTTGCAGTACAGTGCAATGCATAAATATACTATAAACTACAATAAGACAAAAATATATCTATATATATGTTAAATAAGTTGTACAAAAAGAGAGCGCAACTAATGAGGTAGTGTTTATGAATTCATTGACCATTCAGAAAACTAATGACAAAAGGGAAGAAGCTGTTCCTAAACTTTGAATGTGTGTCTTCAGGCTCCTGTGCCTCCTTCTTGATGGTAGTAATGAGAAGAGGGCATGGCCTGAGTGACAATGAATAATATTATATCATAGCGTATTGGTGTCCATGAGTCCAGTAGAGAATGGAGAGACTAGGCCTCTTCTTCCTGGAAAGGATGGGTTTAAGAAGGTCATGATTGAGATAGATAATATTATGAGGCATATAAATAGGGTAGGTTTTCCCTACCCTGAAAGGTTTTCCCTACACCAAATGTAGTTAAAACTAGAGGACATAGATTTAAGGGAAGTCGATGGGTTATGAGGGGGACCTTTCCACCATAGAAATGAGCAGTTGAATCCCTAGACATAGAAAACTATGCTTCAAGTGCTGGAAGATTAGTATTGGTTTATTGTCATATATACAGTGAAAATCTTGCCTTACTGTTCATACAGCTCAAATAATTACACAATACATTGAGGTAGAACAAGATAAAACAATGGCAATGCAGAATAATGTGTTGAAGCTACAGAGAAATTGCAGTGCTTTTGAGACTAATACAGATGGGAGTCTTATAGTTGCATGGATGTGATGGGTTGAATAGTCTGTTTCCACGCTGTGTGATTCTATGACTCGTCTGCCCTCACTTCCACTGCTGGAGCTCTGTAAAGCCTTCAGTGATGTCACTTGAACAAAGACAAGACTCCCCAAGCATTCAATGAATATAGTGCTGGTATCATTGGAAACAACATCTTGCTCCATGTACCTAGGGCTCATTCACACCTTACTCCTTACTGCCATTGTACAACCTGTGAACTTCACTTTGATTAATGCTACGATAAAGCCACTCTCAGGTTGGAGGAGCAACACCATAAATTCTGTCTGAGTAGCCCCAACCCAAAAGCATGAACATCAATTTCTCAAACTTTCAGTAATTTACCCCCTCCTGTTTCTTTCTTTTTCCATTTTCCATTCTGGCTTCCATCTTCATCGCATTCCAAATGAAACAGCAGGCCAAGGACTATACTCCTGTCAGTGCAATCTGCCAAGCCTTTTTGATGTTCTTTTATAGAAAAGATGTGTAGATGCAGACTCTGTCCAAAGTTCAAAGTAAATTTATTATTGAAGTACATTTATGTCACCATATACAATACTGAGATTCATTTTCTTGTGGGCATTCTCAATAATTACATAATAGAATAATAACGATAATAGAATCAATGAAAAACCAGACCAACCTGGGCGGTCAACCATTGTGTAAAAGACAACAAACTACAAATACATAAAGAAAGAAATAAGCAATAAATATCGAGAACATGAGATGAAGAGCTTTAAAAGTGAGTTCATGAGTTGTGGGAACAATTCAGTGATGGGGCAAATGCAGTTGAGTGAATGTATCCCTCGAGTTCAAGGTTGATTGGTAAATAACTGTTCCTAAATCTGGTAATCTGTGTCCTGAGGCTCCTGTACCTTCTTTCTGACAGCAACGAGGAGAACATGGCCTGGATGGTGGGGTCCTTGATAATGGTTACTGCTTTCCTGCAACAGCACTCCATGCAACTGTGATCAATGGAGGGAAGTCTCTACAGCAACAGCTTAACTAACATTGAAAGAAGCACAGCCAGTTGTACTGAAGGTGGCCATAGAATTAGATTCCACTTACATGGTGGGCATACATTACGCAGGCACTACAGAATGATCTGCAATACCTTTGCCATCCAAGATGCAGCGGACTCCTCGAGTGAAATCATGACCATCTGCCGCATACTCTTTCACATGAACTAATTTCTGAGGAGTTAACCTCTTCTCCTGTCTCCAACCCTTCTCTTTTCTTGGACATCCCAATCTGGTTCTCTACCTACTCTGGATCTGTACATCTCCAAATGCTGATGAGATATCAATTGTCTCAACTTCAGAACTCCTGTCTCCTCTTCTAACCTTAACCCCTCTGAACACACTGCCCTCCACTCTCTCCATTCCAATCCCAACCATACCATCAAGCATGCAGACAAAGGGGATGTGGTAGTAGTGTGGCAGACTGATCTCTACCTTGCTAAGACCAGGCAGCAACTTTCAGACACCTCCTCGTACCTACCCCTAAAAGAAAACCCCTCCCCCTGAACCACCAGAAAATTGTCTCCAACACCATCACTGACCTCATCAACTTTGAACTCCCAAACCCTGCCTCCAACCTCATATTTCCTTTACCCCATAGTACTCATTTCTACATCTTACCCAAGATCCACAAACCTGACTGTCCAGATAGACCCACAGTTTCTGCCTGCTCCTGCCCCACTGATCTCATGTCCACATTCCTTGACTCTAATTCTATCCTCCTTGCTTCAGACCCTTTCCACCTCCATCTGCACATTTTATATGCTCTCATTTTCCTCACTAACTTTCAGTTCTCTGGCCCTGACTACCTCAGTTTCACCAAGGATGTCCAGACCCTTTATACTTCTATACCCGATCAAGAAGGTCTTAAAACTCACTGCTTCTTTCCCAACAGAAGACCCAGCCACCCCCACTACTGACCTTCTCCCTCTGATAGAGTGGTCCTCACCCTCAACAATTTCTCCTTTGGCTCCTCCCACTTTTTCCAGACTTGAGAGATAACCACAGGCTATGGGCCTCAGCTATGCCTGCCTCTTCATTGGTTACGTGGAACAATCCATGTTCCAAACCTTCCCTGGTTATGCTTCACAACTCTTCCTCCACTACACTGATGACTGCATTGGTGCTACTTCATACACCCATACTGAGCTCATCAATTTTATCAACTTTGCCTCCAACTTCCACACTTATATTTATTTGGTCCATTTCTGACACCTCTCCCCCTTTTCTCATTCTCTCTATCTCGATCTCTAGAGACAAACTGTCTACCAATATCTTTTACAAACATACCAATTCCCACAGCGATCTTGACTGTACTTCTTCCCACCTTGTCTCCTGTAAAGATGTTGTTCCCTCTTTACAGTTTCTTCATCTCTGCTGCATCTGTTTCCAGGATGAGACTTTCCTTTCCAGGATATCAGAGATGTCCTCTTTTTTCAATGAATGAGGTTTCCCTTCCTCCACCATTGATGCTGCCCTCACCCACATCTCCTCCATTTCCTGAACATCTACACTCGTCCACTTTCTGCCATCTTTGCAGTGATGGAGTCCCTCTTGTCCTCACCTCCACATCCATTGTTCTCCCACTGATGGCAAGTTGGCAAGTGCACCATCTTGCAGCAACTTCTGCCAGGTCACTATCATTAACAGGATCCTACAAGCAAACACATACTTACCTCCACCCCCCCCCCCCACAACTCTTCCAGCGGGGATTATTTCCTCCATGATTCTCCTATCCATTCATCCTTACCCACTAATCTCCCTCCTGGCTCATACTAAGTCCTGCAAGCAAGAGAAGTGCTATATCTGCCCATTCACCTCCTCCATCACCTCCATTCAGGGCCCCAAACAGTCCTTCCAGGTGAGGCAACACTTCACCTGTTGGGTTGTCTATAGTATCCAGTGCTTCCAAAGCAGCCTCCTCTGACGTAAACTTGGGGACACTTTGTCGAACACCTCCGCTCCATCCACCAAAAGTGGAATTTACAGTGGCCAAACATTTTCATTCTCCCTCTTGTGCCATGATGAGTCCACTCTCCGGGTGCAGGAGCAACATCTAATTTTCAGTCCAGGTAGTCTACAACCTGATGGCAAGAACATTGATCTCTCTTTTCAGTATTTTTTTCCCTTCCGATTCCCTCTTCTTCTATTCCACATTCCAACTCTGACCTCCCATGGTGAATTCTCCTCTCCTAATATTCTTCTCCAGCCCTTTACCTCTCCTAACCTCCTATCACTTTCTGGTGTCTTCCCCTTTCCTTTCCATTTCTGGTGAAGGGTCTCAGCCCAAAGCATCAACTGTTTATTCTTTACCTTGGAAGCTGCCTGACCTGGTGAGCTCCTCCATCATATTGCGTGTGTGTGTTACTCTGGATTTCCAGCATCTGCAGAACCTCCTATGTTTATCTAATCATTATTATGTCACTATTGATGGAAGTTGTGCATAAATAGTCTACTATAGTTCCTGCATTATAGAAGAACTATATTTCAAAGATACTTCATTGAGGAGCAAATATAAGCTGATGTAATGCTAAATGGTCGATGTTCATTTTCAGTCAAATTCAGTTTATTGTCATTCAAATGCATACCTGTATAGCACCAAACAAAACAATGTTCCTCTGGACCATGGTACACAACATAGTAGGTATAACTCACACACATAACACATAAAGTAATATTACCATAAATAAATTAACAAGTAATAAGGTACATTTATGACACAAGTTAAAAAGTAAACAGAATAACGCTACTGGCACTTCATACATGATGAAACCTGGGTGGTGGCAAGGAGTTCTGTAGTTTCACAGCCAGTGAAGAAGCTGTTTCCCATCCTAGTAGTTCTTGTCCTAAAGCTGTGGTAAAGCTGCTATAGTTGGATGCATCAGCAAGGGAGATGAGGCTGAGTACAGGGCTACGGTGGGAAACTTTGTCACATGGTGTGAGCAAAATCATCTGCAGCTTAATGTGAAAATGAATAAGGAGCTGGTGGTGGACCCTAAGGCACTGGTGACCCCTGTTTCCATCCAAGGGGTCAGTGTGGACATGGTGGAGGATTACAGATACCTGGGGATATGAATTGACAATAAACTGGACTGGTCAAAGAACACTGAGGCTGTCTACAAGAAGGGTCAGGGCCATCTCTACTTCCTGGGGAGACTGAGGTCCTTTAACATCTGCTGGACAATGCTGAGGATGTTCTACAAGTCTGTGGTGGCCAGTGCTATCACGTTTGCTGTTGTGTGCTGGGGCAGCAGGCTGAGGGTAGCAGACACCAACAGAATCAAAAAACTCATTCATAAGCCAGTGATGTTGTGGGGGTGGAACTGGACTCTCTGACGGTGGTGTCTGAAAAGAGGATGCTGTCCAAGTTGCATGCCATCTTGAACAATGTCTCCCATCCACTCCATAATGTACTGATTAGGCACAGGAGTACGTTCAGCCAGAGACTCATTCCACCGAGATGTAACACTGAGCATCATAGGAAGTCATTCCTACCTGTGGCCATCAAACTTTACAACTCCTCCCTTGGAGTGTCAGACACCCTGAGCCAATAGGCTGGTCCTGGACTTATTTCCACTTGGAATAATTTACTTATTATTATTTAAATATTTATGGTTTTATATTACTATATTTCTATACTATTCTTCGTTGGTGTGACTGTAACGAAACCCAATTTCCCTCGGGATTAATAAAGTATGTCTGTCTGTCTGTCACCTCTCTAAGGTAGGTGGTGAAAGAGTTTTTGGCTGGATAGGAGGGATCACTGACAAAGCTAAGGGCCCTGTGTACACAGTGCTCTTGATAAATATCTCCAAAGGCTGGAAGGTGGACCCCAAAGATCATCTTAGTGGAAATGGAAGCAGCCTAGGCAGTGGTTCTTCCTCACAGAGGCTTTGTATTGGCTGTACCAAGCTTCAGTGCATACCACAACATGCACTCCTGTAATGTAGTGCATTCTTTTACTGACATCGCACTATACTGGAAGACCAATACTTTTCAGGCAGACTTTTCAGGTGTGTCCTTTACTGAGTCAATGATGTTGCAACAGCTCTTGATATCTGTCCCTGGTCAGAGATATCATCGGCATTATCAGCAGCTGGGGATGAACTGAGACAAGGACTTTACCTCCTCCACACTCTGAGCAAATCCAAATTCTTCAAAGAGGTGGGTGACCATGAGGGACAGCATATGTAGGTCATGGTCCACAGACCGACAGCCGAGGAATATGTTAACAAATTCTACACCAAATTCAGTCTGCACAGATCACAATCCCACTCCCTACAGAGAGAGTTTCAGGACTGTGAGGAAGGGAAAGTTAAATCTTCATTAATTTCTTGTGTATAGTTTAATTTTCAAATTATTAAAATAAATTTAAATACTTAATTATTTAGTTGCATTTATTTTTACTTTTCAAACCTTATTATTTCATTCTATTAAAGTTAATTGCTTCTGAATGCCAGAAACAGTCACATCTTCTGGAAAACTTCATGGAAATAGGCAAAAGCTGTAGGCCAGACTTTGGCAGGTGTCAAAGGTTTTAAGAGGAGTTTTGTGGATGGGACTTATTCAGACTCACCCATATGGCAGTCTATCATTAGAGACTGCATTCATTCAGAATTCTTCCAAGAATTAACTTGAGCAACGAGATATGATTTCCATATCTAGATAAATTAAGGAGAATGTGGACTGTACAGTTGGTAGACCCCACCAAGGATGAGCTAAGCTATTCCACTCTCCATAAATGCTGCCTGACCTGCTAAGTAATTCCAGAATTTTATGCTTTTATTTCAGATTTCCAGCATCTGCAGTTTTTTGTTTTGCTTTTGTGTAAGTCACAGGACAAAATTGTTGACTGGAAAACAGCCCTATGGCTAGACATATATCTTTTGGAGCAACATAATGCTACAGCTAATAGATCCAGTACCTCACAACTCTGGTGAGCCAGGTACACGCCTGATCTCCAGTGTTGTCCGTGTGCAGTTTCTTTCTGGGGCCACTTTGGTTTTCCTGGATGACCCAGTTCCCTCTCATTCCCGAGGATATGCAAACACAAGAGACTGCAGGTGCTGGAATCTGGTACAAAAAAAAACAATCAGCAGATTGAGCAGCATCCATGGAAATAGAGGGATGGTGGATGTTCAACAGATTGCGCAGCATCTGTGGCGACAGAGATGAACAATTTTCAGAAGATCGAACAGTATCTGTGGAATCATAAAGATGGTAGATGTTCTGGGACGAGACCACTCAGTTTTTCTAACAGCTTGTATTTTCCTTCCAAAGACATGCAGCTTAGAAGATTAGTTGTCCTCTAAATTGCCACCAAGGTGAGTGGTGGAAACTGGTATGAGCTGATAAGGATGCGAACAGAATAAAATAGTATTAATACACGATTAGGGTAAATCGACACACACAGAATGCTGGAGGAACTTAGCAGGTCAGGCAGCATCTATGGGGATCAGCCTTTAATCCACAGTATGGTTTGACAAGCCCAATTCTATGACTTCTATCCATTTTCTGCTTGGGAAAAAAAGTACTAATTAGAATAAATGGGGCTTAAATTGTGATTGTGATCCTGAGCAAACTGCATTTCAAGCTTTAAAGTAAATTCATTATCAAAGTAGCATGATGCTATTACAGTTCAGGGCATTGGAGTTCAGAGTTTAATTCCAGCAGCATCTGTAAGGAGTCTGTATGTCTTCCCAGTAGAATGTGTGGCTTTCCTCTGAGTCCTGCAGTTTCCTCCCACAGTCCAAAGATGATTCAATTAGTAGGTTTACTGGTTATTGTAAATTGTCCCATGGTTAGGCTAGGGTTAAATCAGAGGTTACTGGGGCTGTGTGGCTTGAAGGACCAGAAAGACTTACTCTGCAGTGTATCTCTGATAAAATAAATAACACAAAATAAAAAGCAATTAACAACATTGTGATGTTGTCCTCTGTAATTGTGTCTGGGATGGAGTGTATGTAGAGCTGTGACCCTGTGGACTGGCTACAGCAAGGTAATAAAGCAATAACATGTGTACATTCCAAGTCTACGAAAGGAGAGAGAAACCATCAGACCTTCTCAGTACCAGGTATGATTCAAAGCTCTGCATTGAGCATATTTACACAGAATACTGCTCCAAGAAAGCAGCATGCATCATCAAAGACTCTTATCAGGTCCCACACTGCCAGGTTCAGGGACTGTTATTTCCCTTCAGCCCTCAGGCTTCTGAACCATCATGGACAACTCAACACCAAATTGATTCCACAACCTATGGACTCACTGTCAAGGATCCTACAACTCTTGTTCTCCGTGTTAACTTTTTTATATTTGCATAATCTGTTTTCTTTTCACATTGGATGATTGTCAGTCTTTGTTTATGTATAGTTTTTCTTAAATTCTATTGTATTTCTTTATTTTCCTGTAAATGCATGAAAGAAAATGAATCTGAAAGTAGTATATAGTGATGTACAGGTAGTTTGATAATAGATTTCAAATGACTTTGACCACTCTCAGTAACAACGCTTGAGAATGAACTCTGAACTTCACCCATGTGAGAGAGTTGAGCTCAGTTGGGAGCCCACTGATGCCAAGTGCACCATCTTGCAACAACTTCTGTCAGGTCACAGAGATCTCATGGGAAGCGGCCACTGACAGCAGCCTGAGCTCAGCACAAGCTCAGCAGCCTTATCACTGCAACAGCATTTATCTTTTCCTCTCCAGCCATCATCAGGGGCAACACATGTCTAATGTTGACAGTAATGATATAATGCCCGATATCCACATCCTGAAATTAGCTCCATGATAAACGTTGCCATTAATCAACAAGATATAATTATTTTTTTTATTTTTCCTTTCCTGCCATTGGATTATCCATCATTGTGTCGAGTTTAAACTGGATGCCAGGAAAAATGGTTTATAATTCACATGCGCATATTCTACCTATGTGCTAAAAATAATCTATTTCGTTATTTTTATAATGTGCTTCTAGACAAAAAAATGTTCTTTGTATTCCTTCAGAAGAGACAGAAATCTTGAATGGCTGTTAACTACGGGCCACCAGTGTCAGGATCAACAAGCTGATGAAAAATTGAGACCTTTTACCTCCGTGCAACTTAATTTCAAGTGATTGCCCTGAACTCAGTGTACCTGCCACAAGATTGTATCCTCTTGTGACAGTTCTGTGACAATGTAATTCTACACTGATTCCTTCTTAATAGTTCCAATTCGCACAAAGCAGCCAGATATTTAAGCAGTGTAACATCCCCTCATTAATGGGCATTATTTCACTCACTTATGGCTTCCAGTTGTCTGACAATTGGTGTGGGTAAAAGGAGTCTCAGAAGGAAAGCTATAACAGGTGGTCGCAGCACCGCAAACTCATTTGAAATAAATGGGATAAAAGCTGGATCGTTCATTTATACGGTGCCTCGTCTGACTTTGATACATCCTTATATTTAACGTATTTGTGGTCTTCGTTGTTAATTTGCAGGGAACTGCTTACATGGAGGCTACCCCTGCCATCCAGTTGGTGCAGCCTCCAACCCGACAGCATGAACATCAATTTCTCTAATATCTGGTCATTTCTCCCTCTTCCCCTTCTCTCCGTTGTCATTCCCCAAATCTGATTCCCCTCTTACCTCGTCGCTTCTCTTCCTTCTTTCCATGCCCATCCTCTCCCTCTGGTGCCTCTCCTTCTTCCCTTTCTCCAATGGTTCACTTTCATTTCCTCTTAGCTTTGTTCTTCTTCAGCCCTTGACCTCTTCTACTTCTCACCTGCCAGCTTACTTTCTCCCCTCTCCTCCACTCACCCGCTTACCCCCAACCAGCTTTCACCCATCAACCTGCCAGATTGTAGTCCTGCTTGCCACCCCCCACCCCCGTCTTCTTAATCTGGTATCTTCCCCCTTCCTTTCCTGTCCCAAAGAAGGGTCTCACCCTGAAACATCGACTCTTTATTCCCATTGCCTGACCTGCTCAATCCCTCCACCATTTTGTGTGTGTAGCTCAAGCTTACATGGAATTATATTGAATTTCTAAGACTTTTTGTTCCAATCAGTCCAATCACAACTTAGCTATTGGTACACAGCACTCTGCCACGATATGGAGAGATTAAAATATAATATAAACACAACAGATTCTATAGATGCTGGAAATCTAGAGCAATACAGTGTTGGAGATACAATACATGTCAGGCAACGTCTATGGAATGGAATAAAGATTCAATGTTTCGGTCTGAGACCTTTTGTTACCATGGGAGAAAGAAAATGAGGGGGGGTCCTAAGGGTCTAGGTCTGAACCATCAATGGTTTAATCATCTCCATAGATGCTGCCTGACCTATTGATTTCCTCCAGCGTTTTGGGCTGAGATCCTTAATCCCAATTTCCTGAAAATGAAAGGAGTCTATCCTCTTACTTCTTCTCTTCGCCTGCCTATCACCTCCACCTGATACCCTCATCCTTTCTTTTCTCCCATGATCCACCGCCTCTTCTATCACATTCTTTCTTCTCCAGTCCCTTGGCTTTTCCACATATCACCTCCCAGCTTCTTACTTTATCTCCACCTCGCCTATCTCATTACGTGGCTTCACCTGTCAGCTTCTAGCTTGCCCTTCTTTCTCTCCCTTCACCTTCTTATTCTGGCATCTTCCCCCCTTCCTTTTCAGTTAGAAACATAACTGCTTATTCATTTCCATGGATGCTGCCTGACCTGCTGTGTTTCTCCAGCGTTTTGTGTGTGTTGCTAAGGAATAACATGTTTTGTTTATGGTGGTCCTAATACATTGGAAGATCCAGTGTTCTTTAACTTACATAACATCATGTAATTATTTTATATACACCTGAGAGGGCAGATAGGGCTTCAATTTAATTTTCATCTCCATTCAGAACGAAGTTCTCTCTAAAGTGCTTCATAGCATCAGCCTAGATTATGTGCATAAATCTTTGGAGCATAACTTGAAAGTATAATCCCTGAGAGGACAGGTGTGGAGCTAAGGGTGACAGAGAACAGAGTTGAGAGCTCTGCCACTAATGGGCAAGTACTGGAAGGGTACAAATTTGCATTTGTCAGATCAGCTGGGATATTGGAATAGAGATATTTATTTATTTATTTAGAGAAACAGTGCGGAATAGGCCCTTCCACCCTTCAGAGTCGTGCCGCCCAACAACCTCAAACTTAACCTGACCTAATCATGAGACAATTTACATTGACCAATTAAATTATTATCCAACACATCTTTGAGCTGCAGGAGGAAACCAGAGCACCCAGAGAAAACCCACGCATTCCACAGGGAGTATGTACAAAACTCCTTACAGATTATAAGGCCATAAGATATTAGAACAGAATTAGGCTATTTGGCCCATCAAGTCTGCTCTGCCATTTCATCATGGCTGATGCATTTCCCTCTCAGCCTCAGTTTCCTGTCTTCTCTCTGTAAACCTTCAAGCCCTGACTAATCAAGAATTTATCAATCTCTGCCTTAAATATACCCATTGACTTGACCTCCACAGCTGCCTGTGGCAATGGATTCCACAAATTCACCATCGCCAAATGGACATTCCTCTATTCTGTGCCCTCTGATACTAGACTCCCCCACCAAAGAGGGATCCTCTCCACATCCACCTTTGATAGGTTTCAAAGAGATTCCTCTCCCCCCCCCCATTCTTCTGAATTCCAGTGAATAGTCCAGAGCCATCAAACACTCTTCATATTTGACCCTTTCATTCCCAGAATTATTCTCTTGAACCTTCCCTGAACCCTTTCCAATGTCAACGCATTCATTCTTAGATATGGAGCCAAAAGCTGCTCACAATACTCCATGTTAGGCCTTACCAGTGCTTTGAAAAGTCTTAGTGTCACATGCTTGCTTTTATATGTTATGGTCTCATTGACATTGACAACTGACATTGCATTTACTCTCCCCACCACAGGCTCAACTTGAACACTAACCTTTACAGAATTCTGCACAAGGATTCCCAAGTCCCTTTGCACCTTGGATTTTGAAATTTCTCTCCATTAAGAAAATGGTCTATGCTTTTATTTCTTCTACCAAAGTGCATGACCGTACATTTCTTAATATTGTACTCCATCTGCCACTTCCTTGCCCATTCTCCTAATTTGTCTAAGTCTTTCTGCAGTCTCCTGGATTCCTGAACACTACCTGCCCCTCTACCTATCTTTGTAACATCTACAAACTTGGCCACAAAGCAATCAATTCCATCATCCAAATTATTGATACGTAACGAAAAGGAAAGTGGTCCCAGAGATGTCAGAATAGAGCTCTGAGCAGTAATAGCATTTAACCACTACGCTACTGTGGTGCCCAAGTTATGGGTTCAGGACCACTGGGAGAAAAGGAAGAGAAAGAATGTTCTAACTGGTGCCTTGACAATTCACCAAAGGGCAGCCCATACAACAGCGATCACCTTGTGTGTCCCTACACCAACCATTATACATTACATTGAGTCTGAGGCTCAAAACCCACTGTGTAGCATCTTATGGGAGAGAGCTTACTCTAAAGCTATTTCCACTGACCTTGTATCAAGGGCTGTAGGTGACCATGCAGTCAATCTCTTCATCTAGAGAGGGTGGCCTCTGGTATCAAAAGGATCAACGATAACAATGAGGCGGAGTTGGAGGCCCAATGTCCACAAGTCTGAAAATCTAGGACCAAGGACTGGAGACCCTGAGGCTATCTGTCCTGCGGTTGGAGACCTATCTGTGTATGTGAATGGCAGGGAGGGTGGGACATTGTTCTCTTGTTTTGCTTTGCTGTTGTTGCTATGTCTTGTGTTGTTCTGCCAAACACTGTGGGCACACTGTCTTGTCCCTGGAATATGTGGTGGCACTTTTGCTGGCTGCTCCCTGTACATCCTTGCGTGTATTGGTTGTTCATGCAAGCAACATGTATTGCACTGTATATTTCAATGTATATGTGATAAATAAATCTGAATCTGATCTCAATCAGATTCACTCAATGCTTCAGGAACGGTTTCTTCCCCTCCACTTTCAGAATTCTGAATGAACAATGAGCCCATCAACACTGCCTCAATATTTTTTCCACTCTTTTTGCACTACTTATTTAATGAAATATATATATATATACACACACACACTGTTTTTCTTAATGTAATTTAAATTTTTATTATTATGCATTGCAATGTACTGCTGCCATAAAACAACAAATTTTATTGCATATGCCAGTAATATTAAACCTGAGCTGATTCTGATCCTGAGACAATAACTTGAAGTTCCTCAGCATCATATCATCATATCAATAGTAGCCTCACATGGTCACTTTACAGTGATACAGTGGTCAAGAAAGCACATTAGGGAATTTCCTTTTGTGGCAGCTGAGAAGATTTGTCATGCTCACATGGATTCTCTTGAACTTCCACTGATGCAGCAAAAAAACTGTTCTAATGGGTTGCATCTCAGGTTGCTATGGAAACTGCTTTGTTCTTGACCCACTGAATCAGAATCAGGTTTATTATCACCGGCATGTGTCGTGAAATTTGTTAACTTAGCAGCAGCAGTTCATTGCAATACATAAAATAGAAGAAGAAAAATCAAAATCAAACTAATAAATAAATTACTGTTTACATATATTGAATAGATTAAAAACATGCAAAAAACAGAAATAATATATATTTTAAAAGTGAGGTAGTATTCAAAGATTCGAAATCCATTTAGGAATCAGATGGCAAAGGGAAAGAAGCTGTTCTTGAATTGCTGAGTGTCTGACTTCAGGCTTCTGTACCTCCTTGTTGATGGTAACAGTGAGAAAAGAGCATGCCCTGGGGTGCTGGAGGTCCTTAATAATGGACACTGCCTTTCTGAGGCACTACTCCTTGAAGATGTCCTGGATACTTTGTAGGCTACCCAAGATGGAGCCAACTAAATTTACAACCCTCTGCAGCATTTTCGGTCCAGTGCAGTAGCCCCTCATTCCCCCACCCCCCATACCAGACAATGATGTAGCCTGTCAGTGTGCTCTCCATGGTACATCTATGGAAGTTTTTGAGTGTATTTGTTGACATACCAAATCTCTTCTGACTCCTAATGAAGTATAGTCACTGTCTTGCCTTTTTTATAGCTGCATCAATATGTTGGAGCCAGGTTAGATCTTCAGAGATCTTGACACCCAGGAACTTGAAGCTGCTCGCTCTCCCCACTTCTGATCCCTCTATGGGAATTGGTATGAGTTCCTTTGTCTCACCCTTCCTGAAGTCCACAATCTGCTCTTTCATCTTACTGATGTCGAGTGTCAGGTTGTAGCTGTGACATCACTCCCCTAGTTGGCATATCTCGTTCCTGTACCCTCTTTCATCACCATCTGAGGTTCTATCAACAATGGTTGTATCATCAGCAAATTCACATATGGTATTCGAGCTGTGCCTAGCCACACAGTCATGAGTACATAGAGAGTAGAGCAGTGGGCTAAGCACACACCCCTGAGGTGCACCAGTGTTGATCGTCAGTGAGGAGGAGATGTTATCACCAATCCGCACAGATTATAGTCTTCCAGTTAGGAAGTCGAGGATCCAATTGCAGAGAGAGGTATAGAGGCCCAGGTTCTGTAACTTCTCAGTCAAGTTTGTGGGAATGATGGTACTAAATGCTGATGAACATAGGTGTTAGTGTTGTCCAGGTGGTCTAAAGCTGTGTGGAGAGCCATTGAGATTGCATCTTCCATTGACCTATTGTGGTGTAGGCAAATTGCAATGGGTCCAAGTCCTTGCTGAGACAGGAGTTCAGTCTAGTCATGACCAACCTCTTAAAGCATTTCATCACTGTAGATATGAGTGCTACTGAGCGATAGTCATTAAGACTGCCCACATTATTCTTCTTAGGCACTGGTATAATTGTTGCCTTTTGAAGCAAGTGGGAACTTCCGCCCGTAGCAGTGAGAGGTTGAAAATGTTCTTGAATACTCCCACCAGCTGGTTGGTACAGGTTTTCAGAGCCTTACCAAGTACTCCATCGGGACCTTCCAACTTGAGAAGGTTCTCTCTCTTTAAAGACAGTCTAACATCGGCCTCTGAGGCAGAGATCACAGGGTCATCAGGTGCAGCAGGGATCTTCACAGCTGTAGTTATATTCCCCCTATCAAAGGGGGTGTAGAAGGCATTGAGTTCATCTGGTAGTGAAGCATCAGGGCAATTCGTGCTATTGTGTTTCACTTTTGTAGGAAGTAATGTCTTGCAAACCCTGCCACAATTGTTGGACATCTGGTGTCGCCTCTAAACTCATTTGAAAATGTCTCCTCACCCTTAAAATTACCCTCGGCAATCATATCTGGGTCACCAGCCTTGAATGCACAGATTTGAACTGGCAGAGTGTGTTAAATACTGCCTCGTCTGTCAATGGCATGTCACTTCATTCCATCTATTATTTCTACATGGGACCTTGCTTCAGGAAGGCTAACAGTATTGTCACACTGGCCATTCACTTCCCTCTCTTCTACCTCCAAGAAGATACAAAGGCTTGAAAGCCCAGAAGACCAGACTCGAGTATAGCTTCTTCCCCACTCCTACAGACTTCTGAACCATTCACCTCTTTCAGAACAACATGCTTATACTTCTAACACTATCTCTCTTGTTTATTCTGTTACAATCACTTCAGCATTTCTTTTCACACTCTCTCAGATTGCACTACAATCTTTGCACCATTCTGCTGTTTCGTGCTTATTATTTATTTATTGTTGCAGTTATTATTGGCACGTACATTGTTAATTCTGAGTACTTCATATGACAAAAATCTTATCTGATTTGATCTGACCTTGATTAGTCACTGATGATTAGGTGGTTTCATTATCTATTATGGCTGGAAGATGGCAGCTTTCTGACATTTCACCCTGTTGACATCATTAATTCAGTTACTAAACATCAAACAAAGACCTTCTCCTCAATAGAGCAACAGGACTAATAATTAACTTTGGCTTCATTCTCCAAATTCTCAGTAAACTTATGGTTTGGGGCATCAGGTTTTGGAATTCTGGTGTCTTCTGTAAGAAAGTCTGTACAATCTTCCTGTAAGTATGTTGGGTTTGTCTGGGTGCTCCAGTTTCCTCCCACAGTGCGAAGATGTACTGGTTATTAGGTTAATTGGTCATTGTGATTAGGCAGTGGTTAAAATTTGGGGTTGCTGGGTGGGGCAGCTCATTGGGCTGGAAAGGTCTTTCCACACTGTACATCAAAGTAAATAAAATAAACAATAATATATTTGAAGAATATATTCTTCAGTGGTTGGTAAGTTGATGGAAAAGATCCTGAGAGGTAGGATTTATGAACATTTGGAGAGGCATAATATGATTAGGAATAGTCAGCATGGCTTTGTCAAAGGCAGATCATGCCTTAAGAGTCTAATCGAATTTTTTGAGGATGTGACTAAACACATTGATGATTGTAGAGCTGTAGATGTAGTGTATATGGATTTCAGCAAGGCATTTGACAAGGTACCCCACGCAAGGCTTATTGAAAAAGTAAGGAGGCATGGGATCCAAGGGGTGTTGATCATCAGTGAGCAGATGATATTATTTCCGATCTGCACAGATCCTGGTCTCCTGGTGAAGAAGTCAAGATCCAGTGGCAGAGAGAGATACAGAGACCCAGGCTTTGGAGCTGGTTGATGAGAACTGAGGGTATTATTGTATTGAATTCTGAGCTGTAATCAATAAACAGCAAGCTTACTATTGTCCAGGTGATCCAAGGAGAGTGGAGAGCCAGGGAGTTTGCATCCATAGACCTATTGTGGTGATAGCCAAATTGTAGTGGGTCCACGTCCTTACATAAACAGAGTTGACTCTAGCCATGATCAACCTCTCAAAGCACTGCGTCACAGTAGATGTGAGTGCCACTGAGTGATAGTCATTAAGGCAGGTCACCTTGCTCTTCTTGGGCACTGGTATGAAGCAGGATGGAACCTCACACTCATGCTGTTTGAGATTGAAGATGTCCTTAAACACTCCTACTAATTGGTTGGCACAGGTTTCCAGAGCCCTACCAGATACATCACCAGTGCCTCTTGAAAGATGTTCTGACATCGGCCTCCAAGACAGAGATCATAGTGTAACTGGATGCTACAGAGATTGTTTATTCTCTCTTTCAAAGTCTGCATAAAAGACATCGAACTCATCTGTGAGTGAATTATCACAGCCATTCATGATATTAGGTTTTGCTTTGTAGGAAGTAATGATCAGCAAACACTACCAGAAGATGTGCATCTGATCCCATCTCTAACCTCAAGCGGAATTGTTTCTCTTTGCTCTTAAAAGACCCTTCCATAGGTCATACTTGGACTTTTAAATAGCTCTGAATCATTGGTCTTGAATGCCACAGAGGTGAGGTACAAACTTTGGCATCTTTTCTGTGGCCACAGGACTGCTTGTCTGGCCCTCTCACTATTGAGTTTCTTATAATGACTCTCCTGGCTGACTATAAACTCAAGAGATTCTGCAGGTGCTGGGAATACAAAGAAACATCTCCATAGATGCTATCTGACCTCCAGAGCTCCTTCAGCATTTTTTGTGTATTGCCTGTCTGCCTGCATACTTTCCCTCATGTTGGCTGCTTTCCCGAGGCAGCGGGAAACATAAATGGAGCCAATAGAGGAAAGGCTGGTTTGCGTGTTCACCTGGGCTGTGTCATCACTCCCTGCAATTTCTTCCTTTCTGACACAAGTTCCTTACATTCCTTTGTTCATTCTCAGGATGGGTAGGATGACCACCACTATCAAAATTCAACACTTCTACATATCAATACAAAAGTCAAACCAATTTAATTTTGTGACACAATCTTTTAGGCTATGGCTGCTGGTTTCTCAGGATCTTGCTGTTCCTCTGGAATTTGCTGAGTGACAGTTGTCAAGGCAAAGTTGTCAATGTTGTCAAGGCAACTGTCACTGCATTTTGCCTCTTGAATCCACCTGAAGTACAAGGCTGGAGCCAGAATTATGTTAAAAACTCACATCTTAAATCCTGTCCAAGGATTTAGATATTCCAAATTTCAATAAATTAAAATAAAACATTTTGGCTACCAAGAGTATGTCACCTGACCGACATTCCAATCCACTATAATTTGCCCTGACCAGGGACATTGGTCACCTTAACATACTGAGGCAGTGACCCGATTGAACTGAATGGGATTCTTAGCCCATGGAATTAAGAAGTTATTACCCTTTTTAAGTATTTTGCTTAATGATTTTTATGATTTGAAACTCATGATTTATAATTTTAATGAGTTTTTTTACATCAACTTTCAATGTTTCTAATTTTCAAATTTTCTTACAAAATAAAAAGAAACAATTTTTATCTAGTTTATACCAGCTCACAGACCAATAACAATCACCACTAATTTACCCTGTAATGTATTTCCCTCACATTTGATCACTCACCCATTTGGGCAAACCACAGTGGCCAGAAGACCATAACATCATAAAATACAGGAACAGAATTAGGATATTTGGTCCATCAGTTCTGCTCATCCTTTCAATCATGGCTTACTTTCTTTTCTCTCAACTACAGTCTTCCACCTTAACCCCCTTACCATTCAAGAACCTATCAATCTCTGCCTTCATACACTCAATGACTTGGCCTCCACAGCATTCTGGGGCAACAAATTCCATACTGAATTCCCAGATGCTGAATGCAGAAACTTGAAAATGATCACCATTTCCACAGCAGCGCAAAATGGGTCTACCTTGGGTCCAGGGGCATATCTATGGAAAATAGCACCTATGGCAAGCACTGAAATTGCACCCCTGTCCAAACATCTGACACCCATCTTTTAGATAACTTTACCATTATCATATAACCATATAACAATTACAGCACGGAAACAGGCCATCTCAGCCTTTCTAATCTGTGCCGAACGCTTACTCTCACCTAGTCCCACCAACCTGCACTCAGCCCATAACCCTCCATTCCTTTCCTGTCCATATACCTATCCAATTTTTTAAAAATAACAATATCGAACCTGCCTCTACCATTTCTACTGGAAGCTCGTTCCACACAGCTACCTCTCTCGAGTAAAGAAGTTCCCCCTCGTGTTACCCCTAAACTTTTGCCCCTTAACTCTCAACTCATGCCCTCTTGTTTGAATCTCCCCTTCTTTCAATGGAAAAAGCCTATCCATGTCAACTCTATCTATCCCCCTCATAATTTTAAATACCTCTATCAAGTCCCCCCTCAACCTTCTACACTCTAAAGAATAAAGACCTAACTTGTTCAACCTTTCTCTATAACTTAAGTTCTGAAACCCAGGTAACATTCTAGTAAATCTCCTCTGTACTCTCTCTATTTTGTTGACATCTTTCCTATAATTTGGTGACCAGAACTGTACACAATACTCCAAATTTGGCTTCACCAATGCCTTGTATAATTTTAACATTACATCCCAACTCCTATACTCAATGCTCTGATTTATAAAGGCCAGCATACCAAAAGCTTTCTTCACCACCCTATCCACATGAGATTCCACCTTCAGGGAACTATGCACCATTATTCCTAGATCCCTCTGTTCTACTGCATTCCTCAATGCCCTACCATTTACCATGTATGTCCTATTTGGATTTTTCCTACCAAATTGTAACACTTCACACTGGTCAGCATTAAACTCCATCTGCCATCTTTCAGACCAATCACCTAACTGGCCTAAATCTCTCTGCAAGCTTTGAAAACCTACTTCATTATCCACAATGCCACCTATCTTAGTATCATCTGCATACTTACTAATCTAATTTACCACCCCATCATCCAGATCATTAATGTGTATAACAAACAACATTGGACCCAGTACAGATCCCTGAGGCACACCACTAGTCACCAGCCTCAAACATACGAGTCAAGCTCGTTAACTTTTAATTAAAAAATTACGGCACTACATGAAAATTATAACTGCACCTTCCTTGCTTTCACTGATGGAAATTGGTCTATGATGTGATCAAAGTCAATTTTTTCAGTTTCTTCTCTTTCTACACTCAGCAGAGCAAGATCACAGAGTCTGCCTTGATCCATGGAGGCTCTCAAGTACAAAAGTATTAGTTTAAACTTGCTGAATGATCTCTCACAGCTGGCAATGGAATCTGAATTGCAATGCAAAGATTGGGGAAGATGCTCTCATCTCAATACTGAACAATAAATTCAAGAAACTCTTCAAGTCTTGTTATTTTCATGTTGACCCGCCTTGATAGCAACATTCTGCAATCCAAAATTTCTTCATATAGCTGCTGTCCATCAACATCAGAGCTGTACAATTTGCCCAAATTTTCACACTTCTTCTTTAGGTCATTACTGTCGGCACCGTAACACATCAAGAAGGAACCCAAACTTGGCGTCAGTGCCACACAAACGAGCGAACCTTTCATCCATTTCTCTGTGAAGACGGTGGAGTGTTCCCTTCATGACTCCTTCCATTTCCCCCTTAGCTGTTAACCCAGCGTCTCTCTTCAGCCATTCATTTCTTTCGTCTCTGACATCTTTCAATTTGAATATTCCATTCTTGTCAGAAACTGACTCCTTCTTCGAGTGGCTCACTGACCAACATAAAAATGATTTCGGAGGGCTTTCAAATCCAGGGCAGTATCGTGGAAGTTCATGCAAGGATCCTGCAGCCTCTTTTGAACACGGTCAATGCGAATAAGTACTTTGTTCCAAATTCCTAGCAACATCAGAAAATCGTAACTCAACATGAAGTTGTACAGCTGCCTTGTGTCACTTCTTGTTTCACTGGTCTCGTTTTCATTGTCTATCATGTCCTGGAGAACTTGAAGTATCTCCTCAAGGTACTTGTTGACAGGCTTCACTGCTTCTGTCCTTGCACTCCACCTGGTTTCGGACTCCGACTTAACAACCACAGGCACAGCATTTCTGAGTTTTTCCCAATGCTGTGTTGAACAAGAGAAAAACAATAGAGAGCCTCAATGGTTCCAAAAAGTGTGACCATCATTGTATCCTGCTTGGTTGCATGTACACCGACCAAATTGAGCGAGTGATTGTCACAATACACAAACACTGCCAGGTTGTTTTTCTCACTTATTCTTTGATGAACACTTCTGTGTCCAGCCATCACAACAGTCTTGTCATAGCATTGTGACCGACAATCTTTTAGCTCCATTTCGTCCTTCTCTAGCTGTTTCAAGATGTCTTCAACCAAGTTCTCAGCATCCTTCGGGCTTATCTGGATAAAACTAAGGAAGGACTCTCTAACACGGACTGTTTTCCTCTCAAAATCAACTTCCACATTCCTCACTACTTCTGACATCTGCTCACGGTGTGCCTGATCAGGAGTCAAGTCAAAAATGAGACCATAGCACTTGGCTTTACAAATGCTTCTCAGTAAACTCTGGTGAACAGTGGATGCCATCATGTGGATGAATTCGTTCTGGACACCCCGTGAAAGATGTAGATCCAGGATGACTTTCCAAATGAGTGAGGTATTCTTTTATGACAGGGTCAAAGATGGCCAGTAGTTTCAACAAGCCAAGGAAATTTCCCACGTTGGAGTCATCATCTAGCTGAAGTGACTCCCTGTGTGCTCGCAAAGCCAGGTTCTGAGTCGCCAGGAATTTTATGCAGTGAAGGATTTCCGTCAAGATATCATGACACTTCTGCTTTTCCTTCTCAATCTGTGACTGAAATACCACATCAATAATTCCCCTGTTTCCAGCTAAATTTCTTTCCATTTCTTTCCACTGTGTGAACCATTCTTGATGATTCTTGGCATTTTCATGAACACTAATCCTTTCAGGTGCTTTCGACTGGTTGAATCCACTTTCCTGCTCCAATATGGATTGATGGTCTGACCAGGAATAGAGAAGACAACAGATACAAAATGCAGACATTTTAGAAGGGGAATAGACCAGTCATGAATGAGTCACTTCCTCACCACGATCATTTCCCAATTTCCTCTTGAACCAAGTTTTATTCATTCAGTGGTTATTTGTTGGTAGGAAAGGCCCCTCACTGTTCTGGAAATACTTTGAACCCAGCTTTATTATTTCTGTTCTCAACGTGTCACGCAGAATTGCTTTTCCAGTATCCTTGTTGAACTTCAGAAATCCAAAGTCATGCTGTTCAATCACTTCTGGAATGACAGTTCAAGGCACTTTGTCACCATCCAGTTCACTAGGTTCAGTGTTGTCCGGTTCAATCTCGTCAGGTAAAATCTCGTCAATAAACTCAACATCACCACCACCACCATTGTCTTCCCCTTCTGTCATGTCCACGTTCTCTGTGGCAGACTCACTCTTAATCTCGTCATACTCGGATTTATCTGACTTGACTTCCTCCTTGGCTTGTGACGCATTTATACTTGATCCACCTTCAGATTCTAACAAACTTGTAGCAGATGCAGGTGACTCCATGGAACGTGTCGAACTACTTGTTCCGGGCTTTCCAAAGAAGGGCATGAAGAACTCGACCTCTTGGCTTCCTCCACCTCCAACTTTCGTCTCTTTCATCCTTCAGCTCCACTTTCCTCCTTCTTCATGAAGAAACATTTCATGGTCTTCCTACACAATGCTCTGAAATAAGGCCATCCTAGAGCTTCTCACCCATGATAATCAAAGACAGATCATACATCTGAAGCAAATTCTTTTTTCACTATCCGAGGATGGTTTGTCTGACTTTAATAGAAACTGCTCAGTGGCACCCCCCTCAAGTGGCACCCGGGGCACGTGCCATACCTGGCATACCTTAGATACACCACTGCTTGGACCCAACACATTGACATTGATGCAAACTTGATACAGGCACACCAGTGGCTCTGCTTCGTTCGGAGTTTAAGGAGATTTAGTTTGCCACTAAAGGGAGTTGCAAATTTCTGTAAATGTACGGTGGAGATTCACCAGAATATTACCTGAATTGGAGGATTTTGGTTATGGGGAAGGATTTGATAGCTGTGTTTTTTTCCCCTAGCATGAAGGAGGGCTAGCTGAGCCTCTCATTATAAATACCCATTATTTCAAGCATAAATAGAGTAGATCAAATTGTTCTCCCGTGGTAGAAATTTAAAGTGAGAGGAAGGAGTCTTAAAGGGAATCTGTGAGGTAAATGAATTAAGTGATATCTGAAAATTGAGGCCAAAGGAAGTCATAGAGATATACAGCATAGAAACAAGCCGTTTGGTCCAACTTATCTATGCCAACCAAGATGCCCTTCTAAGCTAGTTCCTTTTGCCTACTTTTTACCTATGTCTCCCTATCTTTCCTGTTAATTATCTCTCCAAACCTTTCGTAAATGCCTCTTAAGTATACTAATTGCCTAATTGATACATTTAAGAGGCATTTAGAATGATACTTAACTAAGCAAGGCACAAAGGATGTACTCCTAATGTGGTTAGTGTAGATGAGCAAAAAGCTTAGGATGGGCAAAATGGGCTAAAGGGCCTACTTCTGAACTTTATGACTCAATGCCTAACTACAGCCCCAGTTACTGGCCATGTCAATATAAATCTGGGAACCCAGGCAAGCAAATTGGATTCTTCTGTAGGTTTTTAAGATACATGGTGTTACCACAGAGAGTCAGTGTCATAGAAACCTTGTTCTGTACAATGCACGTTAGCCAAGCGCTTGCAGGCAGTCTCACAATTCACAGAGATTAGTGGCACAGCTTCAAGGTAAATCCAACTGTTCCCCCAAGCGCCTGGCTTAGAAAATAAGAAACAAACAATGCTCCTTTAACACACACAATATGCTGGAGGAGCTCAGGAGGTCAGGCAGAATCTATGGGAGAAATAAATCAACGATATTTTGAGCCAAGACCCTTCATCAAGACTGGAATGGAAGAGAGAAGAAGCCAGAATAAGAAGGTGGGGGGAGAGGAAGGAGTACAAGCTGACAGGTGACGTGAAGCCAGCTGAGGGGGTGGGTTGGTGGTGGGGAAGGAGGGAAGAAGTGAGAAGTTAGGTGGTGATAGGTGGAAAAGCTAAAAGAGCTAAAGAAGAAGGAATCTGACTTCAGAGTGGAGTGAACCATGGGAGACAGGGGAAGAGAAGGAACACTAGAGGGAGGCCACAGGCACGTGAGGAAAAGATGAAGGGTGAGAGGGGAACCAGAAAGGGGAATAATGGAAAAGGGGGGGGGGGGGAAACAGGAGGGGAGGAGGAGGAGCCAGAAGCTGGAGAAATCGATGTTCATGCCATCAGGCAGGAGGCCACCCCAACTTGAGAGCATGAACATCCATCCTGCATATATGCCATCTGATCCGTTGAGTTCTTCCAGCTTTCTGTGTGTGTCCAGCATCTACAGAATCACTGATGTTTATCAAAGCTCCTTTAACCAGCCACAAAATGCAAACAGTGACACAAGCCTCAGAATCCATCCCTATGTATACCAATGTGGAGAGGATGTCTCCTTCTGTGAGTGAGTCTATGACCAGAGGGCACAGCCTCAGAATACAAGAATATCTCTTTACAGCAGAGAAGTGGGGGGGGGGGGATTTCTTTAGCCAGATGGTGGTAAATCCATGGAATTCATTGTCACCAGCAGCTGTGAAGGCCAAGTCATTGAGTATATTTAAAAGCAGTGGTTGCTAGGTTCTTGATTAATCATAGTGTCAAAGGTTACAGGGAGAAGGCAGAAAAATGGGGTTGAGAGGGATAATGTTAGCCATGATGGGATGGTGATGCAAACTCATAAGGACGAATGGCCTAATTCTGCTCCTGTGTCATATATATGTATGTTCTAATGCCCAGGAATGGAAAAGTCTACAGAAAATGGTGGATACAGCCCAGTCCATCATAGGCAAAGCTCTCCTTGCCTTGGACCACAACTATATGGTGCACTGCCACAAAACAATAGCACATATCATCGAACACCCTCAACATCCAGGCTATGCCTTCTTCTCAGTGCTGCCATCAGGAAGGAGATACAGGAGCCTTAGGTTCCCACACCACCACGTTCCAGAACAGTTATTACCCTTCAACCATCAGGCTCCTGAACTAGTGTGGGTAATTTCACTCACCTCCACTTTGAACCGATTCCACAATACAACCAGCAAACTCACTTTCATGGGCTCTACAATTCATGTTCTCAGTACTGTATTGCTTTTTATCTGTACAACTTGTCTTCTTTTGCACATTGGTTGTTTGTCAATCTTTATTTATGTGTAGTTTTTATTGTAAATTCTGTTGTATTTTTTTATTTTTTGTAAATGCCTGCAAGAAAATGAATCTCAAGGTATATGATAATATATATGTACTTTGATAATAAATTTTACTTTGACTTCAGAGCCTCTGAAACAGCAATTTTTCTAGCTGCACACTGTGCGATACTGTTTAATCTAGTTTTTTAAAAGCCTTCTTCCATAAAATCTGAGATATGTGGTTAAACAGGTCTCCATTTTCCAGTAATATCTGAGATATGTAGTCGAACAGGTCTCCATCTGTGAGTGAGTGGGCCAGTGAAGGAGTGGAGATTTGAAGCTTTGACTCGAGAGGCTTCGACGAGAAGAGGCTGAGGACGAGCTTCACTCCAAGTGAGGTAAGGCCGGGTAAGTTCCTTTCAAAGGAGAAAGTTTCAAAAGTTGAGTAAGTATTGGGTAGGTCATGGCAGCTGAGATTGGCCCCGTGGTTTGTTCATCCTGCAGCATGTGGGAAATCAGGGATACTTCCAGTGTCCCTAACGACTATGTGTACAGGAACTGTGTCCAACTGCAGTTTCTGGCAGACCGCATTGAGCGTCTGGAGCTGCGATTGGATTCATACTGGAGCATCCGCGATGCTGAGAAAGTCATGAATAGCATGTTCAATGAGTTGGCCACACCGCAGGTAAAGGCTACACAGGCAGAAAGGGAAGGGGTGGCCACTAGACAGCGTAGCAGTAGGCAGGTAGTGCAGGAGTCCCCTGAGGTCTTCTCCCTCCTAAACAGATATACTGTTTTGGATACTGTTGGGGGAGATGTCTCATCAGGGGAAGGCAGCAGCAGCCGAGTTCATTGCTCCATGGGTGGCTCTGCGGCACAGGAGGGAAGGAAAAGGAGTGGGAGAGCTATAGTGATAGGGGATTCGATTGTAAGGGGAAATAGATAGGCATTGCTGCGGCCACAAACGAGACTCCAGGATGGTATGTTGCCTCCCTGGTGCAAGGGTCAGGGATGTCTCTGAACGGCTGTAGGACATTCTGGAATGGGAGGGTGAACAGCCAGTGGTCATGGTGCACGTAGGTACCAACGATATAGGTAAAAAACAGGATGAGGTCCTACAAGGTGAATTTAGGGAGTTAAGAGATAAACTGAAAAGTAGCACCACAAAGGTAAAAATCTCTGGATTACTACCAGTGCCATGTGCTAGTCAGAGTAGAAATAGGAGGATATTTCAGTTGAATACGTGGCTTGAAAAATGGTGCAAGGGGGAGAGATTCAAATTTCTGGGGCATTGGAATCAGTTCTGGGGGAGGTGGGACCAGTATAAACAGGACGGTCTGCACCTGGGCTGGACTGGAACCAATGTCCTTGGGGAGCATTTGCTACTGCTGTTCAGGAGGCTTTAAACTAATGTGGCAGGGGGATGGGAACAAGTGCAGAGAGACAGAGGGGTGTAAAATGAGGGTAAAAGCAAAAAGTAGTAAGGTGAAAAGTAAAAGTGGCAGGCAGGCAAATCTAGGGCAAAAAGCAAAAAGAGCCACTTTTCAACATAATTGTATCAGGGCTAAGAGTGTTGTAAAAACAAGCCTGAAGGCTTTGTGTGTCAATGCGAGGAGCATTCATAACAAGGTGGATGAATTGAATGTGCAGATAGTTATTAATGAATATGATATAGTTGGGATCACAGAGACATGGCTCCAGGGTGACCAAGGATGGGAGCTCAACATCCAGGGATATTCAATATTCAGGAGGGATAGACAGGAAAGAAAGGAGGTGGGGTAGCATTGCTGGTTAGAGAGGAGATTAACATAATAGAAAGGAAGGACTTTAGCCTGGAGGATGTGGAATCGATATGGGTAGAGCTGCATAGCACTAAGGGGCAGAAAACGCTGGTGGCAGTTGTGTACAGGCCTCCTACCAGTAGTAGTGAGGTTGGGGATGGCATTAAACAGGAAATTAGAAATGCATGCAATAAAGGAACAGTAGTTATAATGGGTGACTTCAATCTACGTATAGATTGGGTGAACCAAATTGGTAAGGGTGCTGAGGAAGAGAATTTCATGGAATGTATGCAGGATGGTTTTCTGAACCAACATGTCCAGGAACCAACTAGAGATCAAGCCATTCTAGCTTGGGTATTGAGCAGTGAGGAAGGGTTAGTTAGCAATCTTGTCGTGCGAGGCCCCTTGGGTAAGAGTGACCATAATATGGTGGAATTCTTCATTAAGATGGAGAGTGACATAGTTAATTCAGAAACAAAGGTTCTGAACTTAAAGAAGGGTAACTTTGAAGGTATGAGTCGTGAATTAGCTAAGATAGACTGGCAAATGATACTTAAAGGTTTGACGGTGGATATGCAATGGCAAGCATTTAAAGATCACATGATGAACTACAACAATTGTTCATCCCAGTTTGGCAAAAGAATAAACCAGGGAAGGTAGTGCACCCATGGCTGACAAGGGAAATTACGGATAGTATCAAGTCCAAAGAAGAAACATATAAATTAGCAAAAAAAAGCGGCATACCTGAGGACTGGGAGAAATTCAGAGACCAGCAGAGGAGGACAAAGGGCTTAATTAGGAAAGGGAAAAAAGATTATGAGAGAAAGCTGGCAGGGAACATAAAAACTGACTGCAAAAGCTTTTATAGATATGTGAAAAGAAAAAGATTGGTCAAGACAAATGTAGGTCCTTTACAGTCAGAAACAGGTGAATTGATCATAGGGAACAAAGACATGGCAGACCAATTGAATAACTACTTTGGTTTTGTCTTCACTAAGGAGGACATAAATAATCTTCTGGAAATAGTAAGGGACCGATGGTCTAGTGAGATGGAGGAACTGAGGGAAATACATGTTAGTAGGGAAGTGGTGTTAGGTAAATTGAAGAGATTAAAGGCAGATAAATCCCCAGGGCCAGATGGTCTGCATCCCAGAGTGCTTAAGGAAGTAGCCCAAGAAATAGTGGATGCATTAGTGATAATTTTTCAAAACTCCTTAGATTCTGGATTAGTTCCTGAGGATTGGAGGGTAGCTAATGTAACCCCACTTTTTAAAAAAGGAGGGAGAGAAAAACCAGGGAATTATAGACCGGTTAGTCTAACATCGGTGGTGGGGAAAACGCTAGAATCGGTTATCAAAGATGTGATAACAGCACATTTGGAAAGAGGTGAAATCATCCAACAAAGTCAGCATGTATTTGTGAAAGGAAAATCATGTCTGACGAATCTTATAGAATTTTTTGAAGATGTAACTAGTAGAGTGGATAGGAGAGAGCCAGTGGATGTGGTATATCTAGATTTTCAAAAGGCTTTTGACAAGGTCCCATACAGGAGATTAGTGTGCAAACTTAAAGCACACGGTATTGGGGGTATGGTATTGATGTAGATAGAGAATTGGTTGGCAGACAGGAAGCAAAGAGTGGGAGTAAATGGGACCTTTTCAGAATGGCAGGCAGTGACTAGTGGGGTACCGCAAGGCTCAGTGCTGGGACCCCAGTTGTTTACAATATATATTAATGATTTAGACGAGGGAATTAAATGCAGCATCTCCAAGTTTGCGGATGACATGAAGCTGGGTGGCGGTGTTAGCTGTGAGGAGGATGCTAAGAGGATGCAGGGTGACTTGGATAGGTTAGGTGAGTGGGCAAATTCATGGCAGATGCAATTTAATGTGGATAAATGTGAGGTTATCCACTTTGGTTGCAAGAACAGGAAAACAGATTATTATCTGAATGGTGGCCGATTAGGAAAAGGGGAGATGCAACGAGACCTGGGTGTCATTGTACAGTCATTGAAGGTGGGCATGCAGGTACAGCAGGGGGTGAAAAAGGCAAATGGTATGTTGGCATTCATAGCAAAAGGATTTGAGTACAGGAGCAGGGAGGTTCTACTGCAGTTGTACAAGGTCTTGGTGAGACTGCACCTACAATATTGTGTGCAGTTTTGGTCCCCTAATCTGAGGAAAGACATTCTTGTCATAGAGGGAGTACAGAGAAGGTTCACCAGATTGATTCCTGGGATGGCAGGACTTTCATATGAAGAAAGACTGGATCGACTAGGCTTATACTCACTGGAATTTAGAAGATTAAGGGGGGATCTTATTGAAGCGTATAAAATTCTAAAGGGATTGGACAGGCTAGATGCAGGAAGATTGTTTCTGATGTTGGGGAAGTCCAGAATGAGGGGTCACAGTTTAAGGATAAAGGGGAAGCCTTTTAGGATCGAGATGAGGAAAAACTTCTTCACACAGAGAGTGGTAAATCTGTGGAATTCTCTGCCACAGCAAACAGTTGAGGCCGGTTCATTGGCTATATTTAAGAGGAAGTTAGATGTAGCTAAAGGGATCAGGGGGTACGGAGAGAAAGCAGGTACAGGGTTCTGAGTTGGATGATCAGCCATGATCATACTGAATGGCGTGCAGGCTCGAAGGGCCGAATGGCCTACTCCTGC
This sequence comes from Hypanus sabinus, assembly GCF_030144855.1. Taxonomy (NCBI): domain Eukaryota; kingdom Metazoa; phylum Chordata; class Chondrichthyes; order Myliobatiformes; family Dasyatidae; genus Hypanus; species Hypanus sabinus. The sequence goes on along the minus strand of NC_082724.1, from coordinate 66,687,458 downwards.
ATCTATTTTCTATGTTTCTGTGTTTCTATCTTCCAATAATATCTGAGATATGTGGACGAACAGGTCTCCTGTTTCTCTTCTATCTCTCAGCTCTCTTTTACATCTGATAACCTTCTTCAGAAATTCTGTCTTACATCAAAAGAAGGAGTTTTACATAGCACTCCACACTACCTCCACGAGACCAAGTGTTCCACAGACAGATAAAGTGGAACTGTTCTGATGAAATCTTCCCAGCAGGAACATTTCTAATTCATAAGATTAGACCCCAGAAAATACTTCAGTTGTGTCATCGAGAGACCATAGTCACGTAGCAGTTGGCACAACACTATTACAACTCAGGTCATCAGAGTTCAGAATTCAATTCTGCTGTTGTCTGTAAGCAGTCTGTATATCCTCGCTGCAGAATGTGTATGTTTTCACCAGGTGCTCTGATTACCTCCCAGAGTCCAAAGACATATTGGTTAGTAGGTTAGTTGTTGTTGTTATCATTCCTCTCATCATCTTGTGGCACATTAAGTGTCAACCTGCCCATTTCTTTAATATTTTTGTCTGTTTTTTTTAACAAGGCCAAGTTGCTAGCTCGATTCTAAACCCAGCATGAATACAAAGTGTGTTATGAGCCAGCCAGATTCAAACCCAGGACAACTCACCTCGAAGACTGCTGTGGATGCCACTACACCACTGGCCATCTAGTAAGTTAATGGTTCATTGTAAATTGTCCCATGAATAGCTAAGGTTAAATTGAGAGTTGTTTGAAGTGCTGAAAGGGCTTATTTATTTATTTATTGTGATATAGCACAGAGCAGGTCCTTCCAGCCCTTTGAGCTGCGCCACCCAGCAACCCCCTCCCCCATTTAACCCCAGCCTAATCATTGGACAATTTACAATGACCAATTAACCTACCAACCGATACGTATTTGGACTGTGGGAGGAAACAGGAGCACCCGGAGGGAATCCACACTATCACAGAATACAACTCTTTACAGTGGGAATTGAACCCAGGTCACCCATACTTTAAAGCATTGTGCTAATCACTATGTTACTGTGCCGCCCCTAAACAATAAATGTGGGATTGCAGGTACTTACAGCATGCTCGACTCTGCTTTGCTATTTACCCAGATCTTTGTTGATCTGATCCTAACCTAATTTAAGTAACTCCACATTCCCTATAAACCTTTTCCTGCCTTAGTCCCATAATCCCATATTCCCATATTGTTCTGTCAAATATTTACTTACGAAAACCTTCAATAAAACAACTCTGTATTCACAATTCTCTGTGATTCTTTAAGCTAAAACATTAACTCTGTTTCTCCTTCCACAGATGCGGCCTGCCATAGTGAGTGCTTCCAGCATATTCTGTTTTTATTTCAGATTTCCAGTATCTGCATTTTTGATTGTCATTTTATACAATTCTGTTTTATCATATTCTTTCTTCCCAAGTGCTTTACCTCTCACTTCCTTTCACTATATAATCTATCTTTCAACTTGTCTCTGTGCCTCTACAATTATTTTGTGACCTCCTCACAATTTATTTTCATGCCTGTCTTTGTATCTTAAGTAGACTTGTCTGCAGTTTATTTGACCCCAAGGTATAAACTGCTGATCTGTTGAATTACCAATGCACGTTAAAGTTTCGCCTATCACCTTTGCCAACTTGTACTCCTTCCCCTCCCCTTACCTTCTTTTTCTGGCTCCTTCTACCTTCCTTTCCAGTTGTTATGAAGGGTCTTGGCTTGAAGCATCAACTGTTTATTTCTCACCACAAATGCTGCCTGACCTGCTGAGGTTTCTAGCATTTTGTATTTGGATTTCCAGCATCTGCAGGATCTCTTGTGTCAAATATTCTATTATTTTGGGTGCAATTGTGGAAAGTGAGACATCTTGTACACAGTTCATCAATTTACTTAGATGGTTAGATTATCTTTATGTAATCTGTTTGATATGTAATGGCATATATTTTAGTTCCATGTATATACCAACACTTTCTGCAGAACTTTATAATCTTTGTGTTGAATAGCCAGTCATTGCCAGGAATGGGGAGATCTCAATAAGTGTGGGGATTTGATTATGGACTTCAGCAACAACTTACATTTAAACTCCACATTAATATTGAATTCAATAGACTTGTGATTTTTCTTGTTTAACATTCTTATGCTTGTTTGCATTTTTATATAATCACCTCTATGTATGGGGTTGTTCAGTGATTACAGTCTCTACTGTATTTTTCTGGAAATTTCTTGGTTTCAGTGGAGGGTGTCACATTACTTGAATCTGGCAGTTTAATTTGTTAACTGGTATCTGTTGGAGTTTCAATGGAATTTACTGCTGTGATGATCTGGTGTAAAAAGACCTGACATCTTTATTGGCTCTTTCCTCCTCCCCCACCGTTCATTCTCTCTCCTCGTGCTTCTGATCCCTTCATCTTTGTTCTTGTAACAGATAATAAAACAATCATAAGCAACAAGTTTTATGCCTCATTCTTAACCTCCAAAGAACTGTTATCAAAGAAAGAGTGAGTCTAAGACTCAAAGGAGACAATATCAAAGACGAAGATTAATTTTAACAGCATCATTAGTGAAGAGATAGAGAGGTAAGAAGGTAGAGAGTTTTGGGGGAAGAATCCTGCTGAAAATAGAATGTACAGACAGCTTAAAATACTAATTTTAAATAGAGGACAGATCTGGACACGTGCCTAGGGTGGTATCAAACAATATTGTATGTAAGTGCCACCACAAAGAAGACACAAAAATGCTTCTACTGTTTGCACAGCTTCAGTGTGTCAACTAAAACTCTAACAAACTGCTATACATGCACAGTGGAGAGTATCCTGACTGGTTTCATCATTGTCTCAGTAGTGGCAAAACCCTCCCCACTACTGAGCACATCTACAAGGAAAACTGCCACAACAATGCAGCAACTATCGTCAAGGACCCACACTAGAAAGGTCATGCTGTCTTCTCACTGCTGCCATTAAGAATGAGGTACATGCGCCTTGAAGTCACACAAAGTCTTCAACCATCCGACTCCTGGAGCAGCATGGATAATTTCACTAGCCTCAACTGTGAATGGATTCTACAACCTACAGACTCACCTTAAAGGACCCTACATCTCATATTCACAATAATATATTTATTTAGGGGTGTTATTTGCAGTTTGTCTTCTTTTACACATTGGTTGTTCATTCTCTTTATGTGCAGTTTTTTCAACGGTTTCAAAGGTACATTTAATGTCTGAGAAATGTGTACATATACATCCTGAAATTCTTTTTCTTCACAACCATCCACAAGAACAGAGGACCATGGAACATAGAACCATAGAACATTACAGCACAGTAACAGGCCTTCTGGCCTTTCTTGGCTGTGCTGAACTATTTTTCTGCCTAGTCCCACTGACCTACACCTGGCCCATATACCTCAATACACCTCTCATCCAAGTACCTCTCCAAGTTTCTCTTAAACATTAAAAGTCAACCCACATTTACAACTTCATCTGGCAGCTCATTTCACACACCCACCACTCTCTGTGTGCAGAAGCCCCCCCCCCTAATGTTCCCTTTAAACTTTTCCCCCTTCACCCTTAACCAATGCCCTCTGGTTTTTTTTCTTCCCTACCCTCTGTGGAAAAAGCCTGCTTGCATTCATTCTATCTATACCCATCATAATTTTATATGCCTCCCCTCATTCTTCTACGCTCCAGGGAATAAAGTCCTAACCTATTCAACCTTCCTCAGTTACTCAGTTTCTCAAGTCCTGGCAACATCCTTGTAAACCTTCTCTGCACTCTTTCAACCTTATTAATATCCTTCCTGTAATTCGCTGACCAAAATTGAACACAATACTCCAAATTCGGCCTCACCAATGCCTTATACAACCTCACCATAACATTCCAACTCTCATACTCAATACTTTGATTTATAAAGGCCAATGTACCAAAAGCACTCTTTACTACCCTATCTACCTGTGACGCAACTTTTATGGAATTTTGTATATGTATTCCTAGATCCCTCTGTTCTACTGCATTCCTCAGTGCCCTACCTTGGTATTATAAGTGCAATACCTCACACTTGTCTGTATTAATCTCCATCTGCCATTTTTCAGTCCATTTTTCCAGCTGGTCCAGATCCCTCTGCAAGCTTTGAAAGCCTTCCTCACTGCCCACTACACCTCCAGTCTTTGTATCATCAGCAAATTTGCTGATCCAATTTACCACATTATCATCCAGATCACTGATATAGATGACAAATAACAATGGACCCAGCACTGATCCCTGTGGCACACCACTAGTCACAGGCCTCCACACAGAGAAGCAATCCTCCACTACCACTCTCTGACTTCTCCCATTGAGCCAATGTCTAATCCAATTTACTACCTCACTATGTATACCTAGCGACTAAATCTTCCTAACTAACCTCCCATGTGGGACCTTGTCAAAGGCCTTAGTGAAGTCCATGTAGACAACATCCTCTGCCTTCCCTTCATCCACTTTCCTTGTAACCTCCTCGAAAAACTCTAACAGATTTGTTAAACATGACCTACCACACAAAGCCGTGTTGAGTTCTCCCTAAAAAGTCCCTGTCTATCTAAATACTTGCAGATCCTATCTCTTAGTTCTCCTTCCAATAATTTACCTACTACCAACATCAACCTTACTGGCCTATAATTTCCCAGATTGCTTTTAGAGCCTTTTTTAAGCAACGGAATAACATGAGCTATCCTCCAATCCTCTGGCACCTCACCCGTAGATACCGACATTTTAAATATATCTGCCAGAGCCCCTGCAATTTCAAAACTAGCCTCCTTCAAGGTCCGAGGGAATACCTTGTCAGGTCCTGGGGATTCATCTACTCTGATTTGCCTCAAGATAGCAAGCACCTCCTCCTCTTCAATCTGTATAGGTTCCATGACCTCACTACTTGTTTGACTTATTTCCATTGACTCCATGCCAGTTTCCTTAGTAAATACAGACGCAAAAAAGCCCATTTAAGATCTTCCCCATTACTTTTGGTTCCATACATAGCCGACCACTCTGATCTTCAAGAGGACCAATTTTATCCTTTACTATTCTTTTGCTATTAATATACTTGTAGAAGGTCTTTGGATTATCCTTCACCTTGACTGCCAAAGCAACCTCATGTCTTCCTTTAGCCCTCCTGATTTCTTTCTTAAGTATTTTTTTGCACTTTTTATACTCCTCAAGTACCTTATTTGCTCCCTGTTTCCTATACATGTCATATATCTCTCTCTTCTTCTTTATCAGAGTTCCAATATCCCTAGAGAACCAAGATTCTTTATTCTTATTCACTTTGCCTTTAATCCTGATGGGAACATACAAACTCTGCACTCTCAAAATTTCTCCTTTGAAGGCCTCCCACTTACCAACGACATCCTTGCCAGAGAACAACCTGTCCCAACCCACGCTTTTTAGATCCTTTATCATTTCTTCAAATTTGGCCTTTTTCCAGTTTAGAACCTCAACCCGAGGACCAGATCTATCTTTATCCATGATCAAGTTGAAACTAATGGCGTTATGATCACTGGAAACAAAGTGTTCCCCTATACACACTTCCGTCACCTGTCCTAACTGGTTTCCTAATAGGAGATCTAATATTGCATCCTCTCTCGTACCTCTACATATTGATTTAGAAAACTTTCCTGGACATATTTTACAAACTCTAACCCATCTAGATCTTTAACAGTATGGGAGTCCCAATCAATATGTGGAAAATTAAAATCCCCTACTATCACAGCTTTATGTTTCCTGCAGTTGTCTGCTATCTCTCTGCAGATTTGCTCCTCCAATTCTTGCTGACTATTGGGTGGTCTATAATACAACTCCATTAATGTGGTCATACCTTTCCTGTTTCTCAGCTCCACCCATATGGCCTCAGTAAACAAGTCCTCTAATCCGGCCTGCCTGAACACTGCTGTAACATTTTCCCTGACTAGCAATGCCAGCACCCCACCCCCCACCCTTCATCCGTCTGTCTCTATCATGTCTGAAACATCGGAACCCTGGAACATTAAGCTGCCAGTCCTGCCCCTCCTATAGCCAAGTTTCACTAATGGCTACAATGTCATAACTCCACGTGTCAATCCACGCCTTCAGCTCATCAGCCTTCCCCACAATACTCCTCGCATTGAAATATACACACCTCAGAAGATTATTACCACCACACACAACCTTTCTATTTGTGACTTTGCATGAAACTTTAGCATCATTTATTTTCACCCCGCTTCACTATCTACTCTGGCACTCTGGTTCCTATCCCCCTGCAAATCTAGTTTAAACCCCCCCCCCCCCCAACCAATAGCACTAACAAACCTCCCTGCAAGGATATTGGTCCCCTTGTAGTTCAGGTGTAACCCGTCTCTATTGTAGAGGTCCCCCCTGCCCCAGAAAAGGTCCCAATGATCCTGAAATCTGAAACCCTGCCCCCTACACCAGTTCCTCAGCTATGTGTTCATCCTCCAGAGCATCCTACTCTTACCCTCACTGGCACGTGGCACAGGTAGCAATCCAGAGATTACCACCCTTGAGGTCCTGCTTTTTAACTTCCTACCAAGCTCTCTATACTCACTCTTCAGGACCTCCTCACTCTTTCTTCCTAAGTCATTGGTACCGATGTGTACCATGACATCTGGCTGCTTACCCTCCCATTTCAGAATGCTGTGCACACTATCAGAGACATCCCTGACCCTGGCACCCGGGATGCAACAAACCATCCGGGAGTCTCTGTCGTGACCACAGAACCTCCTGTCCATACCTCTATCGAGTCCCCATCACTACCGCTCTCCTCTTCTTCCCCCTCCCTTCCGTACTGCAGAACCAGACTCAGTGCCAGAGATCTGGCTTCCACAGCTTGTCCCAGGTAAGTCATCCCCCCCCCCAACAGTATCTGAATCGGTATACTTGTTATTGAAGGGAATGGCCACAGGGAAGCCCTGCTCTGCCTGCCCTTTCCCCTTCCCTTGCCTGACGGTAACCCAATTACCTGTGCGCTGCTCCTTTGGCATAACTGCCTCCCTGTAGCTACTATCTATAAACTCTTCATTCTCCCAAATGATCCAGAGGTCACCTGCTCCAGTTCTCTAATGTGGTTTGTTATGAGCTGCAGCTGGATGCACTTCCTGCAGGTCTCCCTGACTTCCCACATCCTGCAAGAGGAGCATTCCAACATCCTGCCTGGCATTCTCTCTAGTCTAAACAAACAAAACAAAACTTACCGGAACCTACCCTCGCCTCTGCCTGTTCACACTGAAGCCTGTTGAGCCAAAGCCGTCTCACTCTGACTCAGTCCGATGATGGCCGTTGTATACGGCGGTCTTGTTTTTTAAGCCTTTGGCGCGCTACGTCACGCACCTGCACAGTCAAGCCTCTTTGCCCTGATCAGTTTTTTAAAAAACGGTTTCTCTCCGAGATGCCTTTACTTCTTTACTCTCCACCTCTTGCTTCGATTTAAAAGGAGTGTCCCAAAGAATGAATGACAGTTAAATGTTAGAACCTCAAAGCTCCTCTCCAACTCCCCAGTTCCCTGTCAGTAAAAAAAAGCATCAGAGCCCTCCACCAAGAACTAAGCGTGCAGCAAAGCATCAATAAAGATACAGACTTGCAGTATCCCAAAGACTACTCGAACACCCGGCAATTCGACATACCACAGGCTTTCTTTTTCCCTAATAAGGGAAAAAAGGTGTCCCCATTTCACAACAAGAGGGGAGACATAACAAACAACTCGCTGATTTGTGATGCTAAAAGTCTGTTCCTTTGCTGTTTCCGAGCACTGTGCCCGAAGAACTTGGATCTCTGGGCACAAAACCAGCAACCAGCTTTCTGCTTTCAATCTTCCATCTCCTGCACCACAGCAATTTCCTGCCGAGGCACTGTCCTTGAGTCCCCCAGCCTCCAGAGCTATGAAATTCCTGAACCCTGAAGGCACACTTGGTATATCGAATAGCGGCCAGTCATTAGAACCCGAGAGCGGGTCCCATTCCTGCAAAGAACCGAAGTCAACGTGTAACTCCAGGTCAGAGTCTTCAAGAGAACCCTGAAAAGAAAAGACAGAGATATTAAAGATAGAAATAGAGCTATTTCCAAAGATGCAAGCAAAGGAGTCATCACTAGGCGCCATCATCCTTCTAAGCTCCTTGATTCTATTGTATTTCTTTGTTCAACTGTGAATGTCAGCAAGAAAATGAATCTTAGGATAGTATATGGTGACATATGTGTACTTTGATAATAAATTTATTTTGAATAATTGCCCATATGATTTTCTCAGTCTTCTTTATCACTGTGCCTTACCATGAAGCTCCTGTTGCAGTAAGCTTCCAAGAAGCTTCAGGTAGGAATGGAGCTAATCAATGGGATATTACAGTCCTACACTCAGGAACCCTAGGTCACTCCACCCTTGTCCCTCACATCAGAGTACTCAGATGAGGCTTGCATCTACACACATTGTGAGCTCACTAAATTACCTTCAAGAAACTCACTGGAGCATAAGAGAAAATGGGCCTTGGATAGTTGTGCCAAATTCACATTTGTATTAGTGATACACCAATGACAAATTGTGAAGGGAATACTTCATAGCTTCAGATCATCAATAGTGCAGCATAATACAGGCCCTTCAGCCCATTACGTTGTGCCAATGCTTTAAATCACTCTCCACTCATAAAATATTGGAGGAATTCATGTTTGTCCTAAACCAATCTAACCCTTTCCTCCCATTTTGCCTTTCATTTGTTTTGTCATCTGAGTACCTCTATTAGCTCTGTTGGTAAAAAAATGAAAGCAAATCATTAGAAAGAAGTGACAGCTGGTCAGAAGATGTTGAATCATTGTGGATAGAGCTAAAGGGGACTCCAAGGGTAAAAAGAGCTTGATGGGAGTTATGTACAGACCCCTAAACAGTAGTAAAGATGTGATCTACAAATTACAAAGGAAGATAGAAAATGCATGTCAAAAGGGCAATGTTACAATGGTCTTGAGGGATTTCAATATGCAGGCAGATTGGGAAAATCCGGTTGGTGCTGGATTCCAAGGGGGAAGTTTCTAGAATGCTGGATTCTAAGAGGGCAAGTATTTTAGAGCAACTCGTGGTTATCCCCACTAGGGGATCAGCTATTCCAGATTGGGTATTGTGCAATGCACCAGAATTGGTTAGGGAGCTTAAGATAAAGGAATCCTTAGGGTCAAGGGATCATAATATGAGTGAATTCACCCTGAAATTTCAGAAGAAAAACTAAAGTCATATGTATTAGTATTACCATGAAGTAAACGGAATTACAGAGGCATGAGAGAGGAATTGGCCAGAATTGATTGGAAAAGAACACTGGCAGGGATGTTGGCAGGGCAGCAATAGCTGGACTTCCTGGAAGTAATTCAAAAGACACAGGAGATACAGCATACATCCCAAAAAGGAAGAAGTATTCCTCTCTATAGAAGGCAACTAAAAAGTCATTAAGAAAGTAAAGATGGAATATGAAAGTAAACTAGACAATTTGGTGTACAAAGTATGTAGAAAATCTAGTTAAGAAGAAAAGCTTATGAAAGGTTCAAGAAATTAGGTACTGTTAGAGCTCTAGAAAATTACAAGCTTGCTAAGAAAGAGCTTAAGAATGGAATTAGGGGAGCTAGAAGGAGTCATGAGAAGGCCTTGGTGAACAGGATTAAGAAAAACCCCAAGGCATTCTACAAGTATGTGAAGAGCAAGAGGACGAGCCGTGTGAAAATAGGACCAATCAGGTGCGACAGTGGAAACATGTGCATGGAGTCGGAGGAGGTAGCAGAGGTATTTAATGAATACTTTACTTCAGTATTTATCAGGGAAAAAGACCTTGGCAGCTGTGGGGTTGACTTACATTTGAGCATATAGACATTAAGAAAGAGGATGTGCTGGAGCTTTTGAAAAGCATTGTTAGATAAGTCACCAGCCCCAGAAGAGATGTACCCCAGTCTACTGTGGGAAGTGAGGGAGGAAATTGCTGAGCCTCTTGCAATCATCTTTGCATCATCAATAGGAACAGGGGAAGTACCGGACGATTGCAGAGTTGCAAATGTTGTTCTCTTGATCAACAAAGGGAGTAGAGATAACCCAGGAAATTATAGACCAATGAGTCTTACTTCAGTAGTGGGCAAGTTGTTGGAGAAGTTCCCGAAAGGCAAGATTTATGAGCATTTGGAGAGAAATAATTTATTTCGGGATAGTCAGCATGGCTTTATCAAGCTAGGTCATGCTTTACAAGCCTAATCAAATTCTTTGAGGGTGTTACAAAACAATGTGATGAAGGTACAGCAATGGTATACACTATGGATTTGAGTAAGGTATTTGATAAGGTTCCCCATGCAAGGCTCCTTCAGAAAGTAAGGAGACATGGGATCCGAGGAGACCTTGCTTTGTCGATCCAGAATGGCTTACCAACAGAAGGCAAAGGGTGGTTCATATTCTGCGAGGAGGTCGATGACCAGTGGTGTAAAACAGGGATCTATTCTGGGACCCCGCCTCTTTCTGATTTTTATAAATAATCTGGATGAAGAAGTTGAAGGGTGGGTTAGTAAGTTTGCTGATGATACAAAGGTTGGGGGTGCTGTGGATAGTCTGGAGGGTTGTCAAAGGTTACAGCGGGACATCGATAGGATGCAGAACTGGACTGAAAAGTGGCAGGTGGACTTCAAACCAGATAAGTGTGAAGTAGTTCATTTTGGTAGGTCCAGTTTGAAGACAGAATATATTATAAATAATAAGACAGTGTGGAGGATCTGAGAGATCGTGGGGTTCGTGTCCACAGGACACTCAAAGCAGCTGCACAGGTTGACAGTGTTGTTAAGAGTGCATATGATGTGTTGGCATTCATCAACTGTGGGACTGAGCTCAAGAGCCGAGAGGTAATGTTACAGCTATGTAAGACCTTGGGCAGACCCCACTTGGAGTACTGTGTCCAGTTCTGGTCATCTTACTACAGGAAGGATGTGGATACTATAGACAGAGTGCAGAGGAGATTTACAAGGATGTTGCCTGGATTGGGGAGCATGCCTTATGAGAGTAGGTTGAGTGAAACTTGGCCTTTTCTCCTTGGAGTGATGGAGGATAAGAGGTGAGCTGATAGAGGTGTACAAGATGATGAGAGGCATTGATCAGGTGGAATAACCAGAGGCTTTTTCCCAGGGCTGAAATGGCTGCCACAGTGGTGCATCATTTTAAGGTGCTTGGAAATAGGTACAGAGGGGATGTCAGGGGTAATTTTTCACACAGAGAGTGGTGGGTGCATGGAACGGGCTGCCAGTAGCAGTGGTGGAAGTGAATATAATATGATCTTTTAAGAGACACTTAGATAGGTACACGGAGCTTAGAAAAATAGATGGCTATATGCAAGGAAAATTTTAGACAGTATCTAGTGTAGGTTACATGCTTGGCACAACATTGTGGGCCAAAGGGACTATAATGTGCTGTAAATTTCTACGTTCTGTGGTATATGTAATAATATTAAGAGCACACACAAAATGCTGGAAGAACTCAGCAAGCCAGGCTGTATCTATGGAAAAAAGTACATTCAACGTTTTGAGCTGTACTTTCTTCCATAGATGCTGCCTGGCCTGCATTCCTCCTAGTAACAGAAGACAAGGAACTGGCAGATAAACTGAATAAGTATTTTGCGTCCGTCTTCACTGTGGCAAGCACTAACAATATGATGGAAGTTGCAAGTGTTGGGGTTATGAAGTGTGTGAAGTTCTAGGGAGAAAGTTCATGGGAAACTGAGAGGTCTTGAGGTAGATGATCCTTCTGAAACAGGTAGCTAAAGAGACTGTGGAGGAATTAGTAATAATTTTTCAAGAAACAATAGCTTCAGGAACAGTTCCAGAAGACAGGAAAATTGCAAATGTCACTCTACTCTTCAGGAAGGGAAAGAGACAGAAGAAAGGAAATTATAGGTAACCTACTCCAATACTGACTGTGTTGAATCTAATGCCAGTGCAAAGTTTGTGGTGAATCCCTTCCTGACAACAGATAAAGCCTCTCAAAGTGTTCTCCTATCACAAGCTAAAGCAATTGGTTGGCTATTTGATACAGATTAGGAGAATGACTGGTAATTTTATTGAAACATCTTGGATCTTAAGGGGACATAACATTAGTGGGGGTGTCCCAAACAAGGGGACAAATGGACAATATAAAGGGCTATCAGTTAAAACCAAGGCACGTAAAAATTTCTTCTCGCAGGGCGTAGTGAATCTCTGGAGTTATCTGTGCCAAGGAGTTAGAGACCCTAAATCACTGATATAATGGGAAGTGGAGATATATTAAGAGAGGCTTGAAAGAGGTACATGGATAGGGGCATGGTTATGGAGGGTGCATTTCAATGGGACTAGGCAGAATAATATTTCAGCATGGACTAGATGGGCCAAAGGTTGCAGAGGTGCTCTATCATTGTTATTGAGGGCAATGGGTAATTGGAACAGAAGAGATGAGGCAGGGGCAGATCAGGCTTGATCATATGGAATGGTCCAGCAGAATTGAAGGGCCGTGTGGCCTACTCCAGCTCCTGTTCTCATGTGTCTATAAGTTACAGGGAACACTCATTCCTGTCTGAATGGAAGATCCTTCAAAAAGTAGTGGCTATTGCCCAGTCCATTGTACATAAAGCCCTCCCAGCCATTGAGTATATCTACACGAAGCGTTGTTGCAAGAAAGCAGCATCCATCATCAGGGATCCCCACCACTCAAGTCATGCTTCCTTCTCACTGCAGCCATCCAGAAGAAGGTACAGGAGCCTCAGGACCCACACCGCCAGGTTCAGGAACAGTTATTACCCCTCAACCATCAGGCCCTTGAACCAGAGGGGATAGCTACACTAAACTTCGCTTGCTCCATCACTGAATTATTCCCGCAGCCTATGGACTCACTTTCAAAGACTCTTCGTCCCATGTTCTTGATGTTTTTTGCTTATTCTTTTGTTATTATTTATAATTTTCTTTCTTTTTTATTTGCAGTTTGTTGCCTTTTACACTGTAGTTGTCTGACCTGTTGGGTGTAGTCTTTCATTGAATCTATTGTAATTCTTGTATTTATTGTGTATGCCCTTAAGAAAATGAATCTCAGGGTTGTATATGGTGACGTATATGTACTTCGAAAATAAATTTACTTTGAACTTGAACTTTGAACTGTCTAGTACTAAGAAACAAGAGAGAGCTGGCTCAAACTTGGATGTCTTAAGAAATTTGGTAAGATAAAAGATCTAGCATGGGGGTATTAGATATAAAGGAGTTTGTTGAATGATGTCCTAATGCCGATTATATAGTGAAACCTCCACTATTCCTCCAGTGGTGTGTGTGTGTGTGTGTGTGTGTGTGTGTGTGTGTGTGTGTGTGTGTGTGTGTGTGTGTGTGTGTGTGTGTGTGTGTGAGTGTGTGTGTGTGTGTGTGTGTGAGTGTGTGTGTGTGTGTGAGAGAGAGAGAGAGAGAAAGTGGCTGAGTGTGTGTATGTTTGTGTCAGAGCGAGTGTGTGTGTGTGTGTGAGAGAGAGAGAGAGAGAGAGAGTGGGAGAGAGTGTGTGTGTGTGTGTGTGTGTGTGTGTGTGTGTGTGTGTGTGTGTGTGTGTGTGTGTGTGTGTTTGGTGAAACCTCCCCTCCCATCTCCGCTGCTCCTCCGCTCTCCGTCACTCTGCGCTATTTCTCTCAGACTCGCTCCGGGTGTGTATGAACTGCCTCTCTCCCCAGTTGCACTAGCTAACTGCGGGTGAAGCGTGCGGGTTCCGCGCTATCCATGTGGCACCTCGCGGACACCAGGGTCGGTGTCTCGCCTACCATTCGGCGCCTCTCACCTTTCCCAACAAGACTGCCAACTCTACCGAGCCCTACATCTTCCCTTCGCTAGGGCATCTTATATTCTGCAAAAGGGTACGTTCACCGTGAGTCGAATCAGCGCAGCGGGATTAGACAACCCGTTTCACAACGCAACGAGGATTCAGTGAGTACTATACTCTCACAGCGTGGAATATTGCATATTGGGGCTATTTGATGAGTGAACATGGCACTGAGATTTGGTCAGGGCCGTTTGGTGTAAGGCCGGCGGAGTAAATGCAATCTGACCCCTTTCAGGTCAGTTTGGGGCAAACCTATTTTATTGTTCTCTGTCAATTACGGTTCGTTTCCCAAACTGCTTCAAGCTCTCCTCGTGGTCCCGTGTACAGGATTACTCCCATGTGATTCCGGTACAGAGGGTTTTGTTAGCGTTGTTAGTTATATCTTTAGAACCGTCACGGAGAGAAAACAGACTTGCGATTTGAAAATGAAGGAAAGATTGGGTCTGCCCCCACTTTCATGTAAAGGTTAATTTGAGACGGGGTGGAGATTTAGCAGCCAACCGTACTCGGTAGATATGTGGAGTTTATAGTTTCGGAGATAAGAGTGTTGTTTTGATTCATCTAGTAACGGAATTGACGGAAGCAGACTTTGAAAAATGAGCAACTTCTGCTCATGTGGGTTTAAGCAGTGCTTCTTATAAAAACGGTAACGAGGGGATTTTAAAGCTTCCAACTTAAACCCACGAAACAGCACCACCGTCTGCCAAAGGTGGCTGTTCGCATCTCTCAAATATTCCACGCAGAATTCGCCAGTGTGCACATACAGTGCAGTTGGTGCGAGTTTAATCTTCTTTCGTGGTAATTGTTTTACAATCCCGCCAAGATACGCGTTTTGTGTTATCAGCTTGGTGCCGTTATCTCTGGTCACTTCAGTAATTTAAAACAATGTCGAGACTGATTCGTTCCCCCTTATTGCATAAGACTGCGGAAATTTGATGTAGGGAGTGCTTTGACCACCCCTTGGGTTTGGTCCAAGGACAGAGGGGTTTGATTTTGCAGAGATTATATAGACTGGAAGTCACGGCTACGTTTGGCCATCCGCGCACTATGCCAAGATCCGCGCAAGTTCAACGCGTCCGAGATATCGCTTAGCCTTTGACTCGAGGGCAAGATGTTAACCCCAACGTGGAAGACATATGCCGGTGATGTGAATTCCAGTTTAAAACACGCACGTTATCAATTATATTTGACTTTGCGAAATATCAGTGGGAGTTACAAAATATCGTACGCCTCACTGCTGTTTCGCTTGGCACCGCCACTTTCTTACAGTCAGTTTTACTCGATTCCATTCTAAACTTGACATTAACTTGACTTAACTCGGTCGTGGATAGTTTCGAGTTAATCTAAATCAGAATTAAAATTGCTAGAAAATGTCGTGAAAATTGCTGTTTTGCGATAGCAGTGCACTGCAATATATAAATTATAAAATCTATAAATTACCACATATATAATAAACTAAAGAATTAGTGCAAACGCGGAAAAACAACTAGATTCATAGGTTCATTGCACATTCAGAAATCTGATGGCGGAGATTTTACTGAAATGCTTGCCTTCAGCCTATTGAACCTCTTCACTGATGGTAGCAATGAGAAGAGGACATGTCCTGGGTAATGGGGGTCCTTAAAGATTCATGTCGCCGTTTGAATTTGTCCTCCATGCTAGGGAGGCTAGTGCCCGTGATTGTGCTGGCTGAATTTACAACTTTCTGCTGCTGGTAGAATCGTCGAAACAAGGAGATAAATGTATTATGCTTTTTGAAATCTTTTATTAATGTGCGCAGTTTTGTAAATTCACACATTTAGATCCTCCTGAATTCTGCCTCGTCGGTTGTGATCTGCCCTGAGATCTGAATCCTCGCTGAAGAAGATATACCACACCGTGCAAAATATTTGCCTGTTGTGACATGGAGGCTGATCTGGCGAGCAAATTGTTAGAGATGTACTGTGGAAAGTGCGGTTTCTTCTTGCATGCCCGGCACCTCCCTCCAAATCCGCACCCCTGCATGTGGCTTCGTGTTGGATCATATTTGCCTCGCCGCACCTTGCTCTCACTCTCAACCACCCCCCCCCCCCCGCCCCGCCTCGGAGTACCGCCAACACCAATCTCCCACCCTGCGATAAATGTAGGTGTAAATCTCTCCTTTGCATTAGAGGAGGTTTTGATCACTGTCGTGATCGGAATAGGTATTAAACTGTGAGGAGGATCCAGATAGGGATTGTTTAAGATGCGTCGTCTGTGTGCACCTTGCATTGTAGATAACTTTACTCAACACTAAAATGATCACTGACACAAACTCTGGTCTCACTTCCAATAACTCTACAAATCACATTCTCATTTTTTTTTTGTTTTATTGAGATAAATGCCCAATTCAACCCTTGCCTAATCAAGGGACAATTTACAATGACCAATTAGCCTACCTTTGGACTAGGAGAGGAAACCCAGAGGAACCCTGTGTGGTCACAGGGAGAAAGTGAAAATCTCCTCACAGGCAGCTGCAGCAGCGGTGTAAAGTGGTGTGCCAACCACTTCCTACTGTGCCACTATTTATTATTGTTGTATTTATTCCAATTGTCTTCTTTCGCACACTGATTGTTTGTCAGTCTTTGTATATAGATTTTCAATGACACTATCGCACTTCTTGTTCTACTGTGTGAACATCTGCAAGAAAATGAATCCCAAGGTGGTATATGATAATGTATACGTACTTTGATAATAAAGTAACAACAGATCTGGTGGAAGTGCCATCCAATAACATCTGAAACAAAGCTTCCCAACCAGACAGGTTGTAAAGACACTCCAAGGGTGGTGGCAGTTGTAAGGATGAAGTTTTGGAAGTGGGCAGAGGTGGTGAACAGTTCGCTTCAGGATTGCTTAAGAAGCCTAACTGGAGCCACGTTGGTTTTCTGTGGATGGCCACAGGGAATTATGGCAGTCCAGTTAATAAGGACAAAACGTCCCATAACCAAGACCCAGTGGAGACAAAAGAGAGGGCAAATACTGGAACTGGGAACAAAATACAAGTTGCTGAATTTACTCAGTGGGTCAAGCAGCATCTGTGGAGGGAAGTGGACTATTGATTTTTCAGGTCTGAGCCAGCGGCAGGGTAAGTGGGAGTTAGAGGAAGTTATGACCAGGACAGCATAGTTTTGTGGGGTTGTAGGTTTTACAGGAGGTGGAACACAGGCTCCAGGACAGGACTGGACTGAAATTGGTTGAGAGCAGAGGTGCAGGTATGGCTGGGGATTTCAGTAAATACATCACTTAAAGTGGAATACGCAGCATTATTGATGACACAGAAACAACCTGAAGATCATTCTAAGGTCAGATTTGGCACCTTGACTGTGAAGAGTCAGATTCAACCTTGAAAAGTTCCTTGTGTATTGGATGGATGGGAAGAGGCAACTAGGGAACAGAAGTGGCAGCAGCTTATAAACTACTTCACTTTTACCAATATTTACTTAGGGAAATTTTGTACCCCCTTGGGATTGGAATGTCTGGTGATTGACATTAGCGGATTGTAAGAGATCCTGTCATTAGTAGCATCCACTTCCACTCAATGGTGGATTGAGAAACAGTCTGTTGCTGGATCATAGGAAAGAGACAAGGGCAGATTACTGGGCCACCAGAATCACAGTCAAGGTAAAAGATTGTATGCAGCAAACAGCAAGATGCTGGAAAAACACAGAAGGTCAGGCAGCATCTGTTGAAAGAAACCTTTCACTTGACTGATGAAAAGTCTCAACCCAAAATGCAAGCAAAACCCCCAGTACTATATTAGCATTGATAATTCCATTGATCACTATCATTAGAATATTTGTAACTCCTACCATTTGATAGGTAAGAAAGGCATTTGCTTCCACGTCAGTCACCTAAACAATAATTGAAGAGGAAAGTGTTGTCAATTGTGCCACAGCCTATGATCAGGGCAGGGTGAGCAATCATACACTCCTATTACACTTGTATGTGAATGTGAATTAATTTTTCACACAGTTATCCCTTAGATGATTCTTCCGACAGCACTACGAATTGAGATCACATAAAGCATCCTTTCCTTGATGTGCAGTGTGGATCTTAACCAGCCCTCATAGGTTCATCAATTTGTTTGCCAATTACTGAAAGATTTCCGAACCAGACCAACAGTGAATTCTCCACAACCATCATATCAAGCTCCAGAAATGCTGTAGTCTGCACATTTAAAATTGACATTTAATTCACATTTAATAGATGTGGTTTTATTTGTGTTAATGTTGCAGTGTTTTAATAAGCTTTATATTTTGTTTGGTGGCATTTTTCCAGTCTGAACAATTAGTTGCAGTCTAACACAACTGCAATTTGTATCTGCATACTTTTAAATTAGGCAACAAATCTTCCTTCCCTTGTCTCTGTGTTCAAGTACAATCTGAATACTAACCCAGTGCATGTTCTGAATATATTTAGACAGCTTCTGTTAGTTGTAGCAGGTTAGGAGGTTATTATTTTAGATGACCTATATAGCAGTCGAGGCTACAGAGACTGGGTGGCTCATTTAATTGAACAATTAGTAAATTAGCAAACTCAGATATATAATGCTTAGAACAAATTTAGTCTTTTAATTTGGTCACACTGCACTCACAGAGTGAAACCAGCTACATTTCTGAAAATTAACTTTTACTGAATACCTTTAATTTTCCCTATTTTTAAATAAGTAACTGGAAGTATTTAAAATGTTAACCATTCTAACTTTCAAACACATCAGTAGGAAACATTGCGTCTCCAGTGAATTTGATTTCCACTGGGTTAGATAAAGGTTTATCGAACAATATTGCCTTGGATGAGACTGATTATATTTAGCATTTTCACATCAAGGAATTAATTATAGTTACCTCTTTCAAATTACCAGGCTTTAGCAAGCAGGTAGGAAGAGGAAAAATATTTGTGACATTTTTATCGGTACTTTTTTTCCACAGAGGATAAAATTGTGTTTTGGGGTGAACAAAGTATTAGTGACTTCTTTTGCACAGTGACTTCAAGATTTTAATTGAGAATAATGTCTGGAAGAGACATAATATAACCAATAAAGTATCTGGCAAAGATGATATGAATAATGATAAATAGCTCCAAGCTATGGCTGTTTATTATGTACAGGTTTATTAATGGCAAAGTCAACAGGGTTATTTGTGAATATAGTTGGAATTGGAAAAGAGCTGATAGTACTGTTACTGCAATCTTTTGAAATCATTCATATATTTGGAGGTAGGAGATTTCTTCTCTTGAATGTCTTTACACGAAGCCGCAGACTGAAGTGTGTAAAAATTTATGCCAACCTTTGCTATGCTCCCTGTCAGCAAGATTAAGAAAATGCCCGATCTCTTTTCAACACTTTATTCAATATTATGCCCGTTTGGAATCTGGAACTCACTATATGTACATTAAGTTACAAACTTCCAATTGTGAAATAATTGTCCATGTGATAGGCTTTAATAGCAAAACAGTCATTTTTAAAAATCTATTAATTACATTTCATGATGTACATTTTGGCTAAGAATCTCTTCCACACTATGAGTTTGTTCTATGTTATGTTCTGCATATGTTCCTCTTCTCACATTGGGGTAGCGTCATCATAGAGAACAGACAACGTGAAAGGAATAATGGGTGAGTTAATATAACAAAGCATATAAGTAGAGCAAATTAAACAGAAAATCTATCAGAGGTTGATTTACCTTCTTGTTCAAAAATAATTGCTTTAGTGGTAGTTGCAGAAACCCTGCCCATTTTTTATACGAAGACTGATAAGCATTTAGGATTTTTTCCCCAATATGATGTAGAGCTGAAAAACCATAATTTGATTCTTGTTCATTGTTCAGCTGAGGGTGCCATTGTCAAACTTCATTTACATGAAACAAAATTTAGTGAAGAGCTGGAAATATTCTTGTACCAGAACTTCATTGAGAAGGTTGTGTTTTATTTCCATAAAACATTATCATTTTTATTATCTTGTATACCATGAATTACATTGAATTGTAGGATTGTCGTTGATAAAATCATTTGTATTTACATGCATAATTCTATTGCATGTGATTGACTTATTTTTAAAATAGAAATTTCAGCTTCACTCAGTGTCACAGCACCCCAAAACCTCCCTTCGCTGCATAAAGGGATAATAACTTGCATCTCACCCTTCAAAAGAAGTGAATAGTTTACTATGTGATCAGAATGAGCTACTTCACACATGACAGTACTCCCTCACTTAGTGTTAGACTGGTTCATGTTTGTAAACCGTTGGTTCATCTCCTGATCTTATGATAGAACACCAAGATCATTGTTGTTCATAGATGATAAATTGAAAGAATAATGCATGAGACTACTTTTTTTATAAATTAAATACTTTATTTTGCTTTATCAGAATCCTTTGTGAGAATTTATGAAAAAGTAACCTCATGGATTGTTTTTTTTTTCAATTTGGCCTGCTACAAACTGCAATAGAGAATTAAAAGAGTGAGAGATTATAAATATATTTTATTTGAGGAATGACTACAGATGAAATTGTCAGTGGGAATGAGATGGCAGATTTTTAAATTGCTATATTTCTTTCTTGATAGACCATGGTTCTTGTTATTTCCCTCAGGTAACTGAAATGTAAATAATGACGCCAAACAATGTATATTATTCATCATGCTTAGTGATTAATGGAGCTTGAATCATAATATTTCAGTGGAATGGACGGAGACTTATCTATGGCTCAGTTAATAGTGTCTGTGCTGGATTGGAGGCTGGGCCCTCTCATTGGTGCCACTCTCCAATGTTCGCTCAACAGAACAGAAATTGGATTGCGTGTGCATGAGCTGAAGGCTCGTTCTTGCTGACAACATCCATGCTGCAGCAAATTACAGGACATGACATTCAGGGACTTGGGCTATATTATGTATTTTTGTGTGACAGTTTGCTTACTGCTATCTTATGTGTGCTATATGTGCCTTATGCTGTGTGTGACTGTTGGTCCTGTGTTCTGCACTTTCATCCTGGAGGAACATTGTACCATTTGGCTGTATTCATGGATTTTCATGTATGGTTGAATGATAATTAAACTTGAACTTTACTTCTGTCATTTGTTTGGATGTTCAAGTCCACCTCCTGAAACTGAGAGTCAAAGGCTGATGTTCCATTCCTGTAGTGAGGGAATTCAACATCACAGATGTTACCATGTATAAATGTTACTACTTTGAAGTAGTACATTCGTCAATCCACATTTTTAAATTGGAATTAGAATGAGTTATTTATTTATTGTCACATGTGTCATGATGCAGTGAAAATCTTTTGTTTGCATACTATCCAAACATCATTCCATACAAAAGGGCATTGAGAAAGTAAAAAAATACAATTGTCGTGTTACAGTTATCGAGGAAGTGCAAAGGATGTCGACAAATAAAGCACAAAGGCCATGATGAGATAAATTGGGAGAACAAGATTTTATTTTTTAGCATTTGATTTAAATATATTTTAAATAAATTGTAATCAAGTAATTGTGGAAGGTAGTGATTGCATTATTTCCTGTGTTACGATTATGGCAAGTTTACAAATTGCATATTGTTAAATTATTGGATTAGTCTGGAAAAAAACATGAGTTTGAATTCCATCTCTGCAGTTGGAGAATTTCGATTCAAATAGTTAAATATAATCTGGTATAAAACATTGGTGACCATAATAAGCAGTTATAAAAATCCAACAGAAATGGAATCTTTGGGTCTATTGAACCCACTAATTGGATCCTATTGGATCCTGACCCACTAATGTTGTTCTTTTAATTACCTTCTGAAATAGTCCAGCAGACCGTTGTGTTCAGAGGATAACTTGGTAATTAATGAAAAAAGACATTGGGCATGCTGTAACATACTTTGAGGCGCATCTCACAATGATGAAAGGTGAGCACACACTAGTCTTCATAGAGGGATCAGAAGTGGAAAGAGTGACCCAATATCAAGTTTCTGGGTGTTGAAATCTCTGAGCATCTATCCTGGGCCCAGCATATCAATGCAGTTACAAAGAAGGCATGACAGCAGCTATATTTCAGCAGGAGTTTGAGGAGATTTGGCATGTCACTGAAGTCACTTGCAAATTTCTACAGATGTAACATGGAGAGCATTCCAACTGGTTACATTATTGTCTGGTATGGAGGGGCCATTGTACAGGATCAAAATAAGCTGCAGAAAGTTGTAAACTCAGTCTGCTCCATGGTGGGCACTAGCCTCCCCAGCATCCAGGACATCTTCAAGGAGTGATGCCTCAGAAAGGCGGCGTCCATCATTAAGGACCCTCATCACACAGGACATGATCTTTTCTCATTGCTGTCATCAGGGAGAAGGTACAGGAACCTGAAGGCACACACTTAGCGATTCAGGATCAGCCTTTTTCTCTCTTGCCATCAGATTTCTGAATGGACATTAAACCCATGAACACAATCTCACTACTTTTTTACTCTCTTTTTGATCTACTTAATTAATTTATATAAATATATAAATAATTTTTTCTGTAATTCATAGTTTTTTATTTTATGTACTGCTGCCACATAACACCAAATTTCAGGACATATGCCATTGATATTAAACCTGATTCTGATTTTGATATAAATGAAAGTGTTATATAATTGATGTAAACCCTTTAAAACTTCAAAAATCCAACATAAATGAGGAACTTGGGAAGCATATCACAGAAAGAGTTGGCATCGGTAACTGTCACCGTATTGCTGTCATTGCTGGGACAATCAGAACTTTCAAGATTGAATAAAAGAGTTTGTTAGCTAAGAATGCTGAGAGCAGTGAATTAAAACACTGTGTAGATTAAATATGACAAGACTAAATAAGGGAACTACCTTCAGTTACTATTCCAATTTATTATATCCAAACCTTTCAAATTTATGTCTATACATGTCTAACTGAATAACTTGATAAAGTACCCTTTCACCTGTGCTCAGCTTGGTGGCATGGAAGTGTAGCAGTTAGTGTAACATGATTCCAGCACCAGTGATTGCCACTGCTGTCTGTCAGGGGTTTGTACAGTCTCTCTGTGTCTGTGTGGGTTTCCAGCACGATTCCAGCACCAGTGATTGCCACTGCTGTCTGTCAGGGGTTTGTACAGTCTCTCTGTGTCTGTGTGGGTTTCCAGCACGATTCCAGACCAGTGATTGCCACTGCTGTCTGTCAGGGGTTTGTACAGTCTCTCTGTGACTATGCGGGTTTCCAGCACGATTCCAGCACCAGTGATTGCCACTGTTGTCTGTCAGGGGTTTGTACAGTCTCTCTGTCACTCTGTGGGTTTCCAGCACAATTCCAGCACCAGTGATTGCCACTGTTGTCTGTCAGGGGTTTGTACAGTCTCTCTGTCACTCTGTGGGTTTCCAGCACAATTCCAGCACCAGTGATTGCCACTGCTGTCTGTCAGGGAGTTTGTACAGTCTCTCTGTCACTCTGTGGGTTTCCTTTGGATACTTTGGTTTCCTCTCACATTCTAAAGATGTACCGGTTGGTGAGTTAATTGGTCACAATGGGTGTAATTTGGCAGTGCGGGATCATTGGGCTGGAAGGGCCTGTTGCCATGCTGTATCTCTAAATAAACAAATAAACTCCAAACAATCCAGTAGCAATAAGATTAAGTTTGTCATAAAGTGACTCAACAGAATGATAGGCTCATTCAGCACAGGTTCAGGCCTTTCAGCACGCCATTTCCAAGGGCACCATTGATTACCGATCTATGCAAATCACATTTACCAGCTCTTGTATGCTTCAGTAATTAAATACTCATCTTTAGATACTTTTTAAATGACGTGAAGCAGTGCACCCGCAGATTCCAAACGCCCTCTGGGTGTAAAAAAATCTTCCACAAATCTCTTCTAAACCTTCTAAACTTATGCTGTCTAGCTCTCGATGCCTGTGCACAGGAAAAAGATTTCCTGATTTATCCCGTCAATGTTCCTACATAATTTAAAGTACATCTGTTAATTCTACCCAAGGGTTTCCTCCACGCTGTGGAAAAAAGCCCACCCCACCCGTCTCTGCTTATTACTGATGCAGTCTATTCTAGGCAACATAGTGTTGAATCTTCTCTAAACACACTTCAGTGCACTCACATCCATCCCATATTATAGTCATCAGGACTGCATGTGGTTCTCCAGCTGCAAATTAACCAATATATCATAAAGTTGAATCATACCTCCGTTCAGACAGGTAATTGGTAGCATTATGGGCCAAATGTTGGAAAACGCATTAAGTCAGCACCTTGGTAGGCAGGAGCAAATTGGTCTGTATAACTCTATGATGATTACCTCCATGCTCAGTAACATCAGAGAAGTAAACTTTTGAAAATGCAGCACATAATGAAAGATGGAACACTGTTCAGTTTTGAAATGCTTAAAGAGAAACACTTATTAGGAAAACAAGATTTTTATCGGTATTTACAGTTACGACAATACGTTAATAAGGCACTTAAAAATGTAACCAAGGCAAATACATGCTTGATAGAGCTCTTTAAAAAAGAAAATAATTAAGATAATGGTAGTAGAATTATTTCAAGCATGTATAAGGGGTTGTCAAATCTTAAAACACATTCGACCTCATACATTAAAGCAAAATGGGAGAAGGAAGGAGGGATAATTATATCTGAGGAAGAATGGACAACAATATGGAGATATCAATGGAAGTGTACCAATTCACAGAAATGGAGGGAGTTTGGATGGAAAAGCTTGATAAGATATTTTATTACACCCTCTCAGAAATCCCATTATGATAGTAACCTCCCTGTTTGCTGGAGTAATTGTGGAAATCAAAATGCAAATTATTATCATATTTTTTGGGACTGCCATGATATCAAAATCTGTTGGAGGGGTATACACAATGCCCTATAAGACATCTTTAAATGTGAAATACCCTTGGAGAGTAAGACCATATATTTTGGATATATACCTCACGAATGGTTGAAAAGATATAAATATTTAATGAATATACTGTTGGTGGCTGGTAAAAAGACTCTTACTAGGAAATGGTTATCACAGGAGAGCCCAACTTTAAATACGTGGATGGAAATTACAATGGACATTTACAAAATGGAGAAGATAACAGCATCTGTTAATCATAAGTTGGAACAATTTGATTCATACTGGGAAAACTTAACTACATAATGCCTCATAGGCTTGATTTTATTCTCACAAATCAATGAATCTGTTGTAAAAAAAAAGATCACTCCCTACTGGTTTCTTTTAAAGTTCTTTCCTTTTGCTTGTTTTTTCTTTCCACTCTTTTCTATAAGTGTATACCCCAGATAAATACTTTGTGGAGATTTTGTGATATATATGATTATATGATGTATATGTACAATGTCTGAAATACACCTTATGGAAATGTTTGTTTGATGAACTTCAATAAAAAAATAAATTACAAAAGAGAAAATGCAGCACAACCCTGTAGCAAGGAAAGTGGCAAGGCAAGTTTGGGGAACTTAAGTTCCTTACTGTTGTTTTTCTGAATTCAGTGTTAAGCCTGTGATTGATATAGTTACACACAGCTTTTTCTTACATCTTCTCTACAAGAATGGGGATGGAGAAGTATTCGATTGGCTTACTCTGGGTATCATTATTTAAACATCACAATGTTAAACATAATTCTGATCAATATTTTTTCAACAGAACTTAATTATTACTACATGGAGGATTTCACACGCTTGCCTTCCAGCAATTGCATTCAAAATATAAGTGTGAAGGATGTTCATCAACAAATACATACCTTGCTATTTGGCTGAAGCTAAGACTGTTTATAATGCTTTATTTGTGTCCAGAGTCGCTGTAATGAAATCTCAGAATTTTCATTCATGAAAATTGAAAAGATGTTAATAAGCTAAATCTGCACTTGTTAAATTTTTATATATAATAAAGTTTTTGTTGCCTTTTAAAATTATTTTGCTTTGAAATACACTCAGTGACAACTTTATTAGGTACATCTGTACACCTGCTCATTAATGTAAATATCTACAGCTGTGCTTATGCGTGCTGTACCTGATGACCCTGTGATCTCTGCCTCAGTGGCCCTTGTCAGTCTGTTTTTAAAGAGAGTGAACCCTCACAAGGTGGAAGGTCCCCATAGAGTACCTGGTAAGGCTCTGAAAACATGCGCCAACTAACTGGAGGGAGTATTCAAGGACATTTTCAACCTCTCACTGCTATGGGTGGAAGTTCCCGCTTTCTTCAAAAAGGCAATAATTATACCAGTGTCTAAGAAAAATGTGAGCTGCCTTAATGACTATCACCCAGTAGCACTCACATTGACAGTGATGAAATGCTTTGAGAAGTTGGTCTTGACTAGACTGAACTCCCGACCCATTGCAATTTGCCTATTGCCACAATAGGTCAATGGCAGATGCAATCACAATGGCTTTTCACATGGCTTGACCACCTGGACAACACTAACACCTATGTACCTTCCTCTGCAATTGGATCCTCGACTTCCTAACCGGAAGATCACAATCTGTGCAGATTGGTGATAACATCTCCTCCTTGCTGACAATCAACTCTGGGGCACCTCAGGAGTGTGCATTAGCCCACTGCTCTACTCTCTATATACCCATGGCAGTGTGGCTAGGCGTATCTCAGATGGTGACGAGAGAGCATACAAGAGCGAGATATGCCAACTAGTGGAGTGGCGTCACAGCAACAACCTGGCACTCAACATCAGTATGACAAAAGAGCTAATCGTGGATTTCAGGAAGGGTAAGACGAAGGAACACATACCAATCCTCAGAGGGATCAGAAATGGAGAGAGTGAGCAGTTTCAAGTACCTGCGTGTCAAGATCTCTGAGGATCTAACCTGGTCCCAAAATATCAATGTAATTATAAAGAAGGCAAGACAGTGGCTCTACTTCATTAGGAGTGTGAAGAGATTTGGTGTGTCAACAAATACACTCAAAAACTTCTTTAGATGTACCATGGAGATCATTCTGACAGGCTGCCTCACTATCTGGCATGGGCGGGGGGGGAGCTACTACAGAGAACCGAAAGAAACTGCAGAGGGTTATAAATTTAGTTCGCTCCATCTTGGGTACTAACCAGGACATCTTCAAGGAGCGGTGTCTCAGAAGGGCAGCATCCATTATTAAGGATCTCCAGCACCCAGGGCATGCTCTTTTGCACTGTTACCATCAGGTAAGAGGTACAGAAGTCTGAAGGCACACACTCAGTGATTCAGGAACAGCTTCTTCCGCTCTGCCATCCGATTCCTAAATGAGGATTGAATCCTTGGACACTACCTCACTTTTTTAATATATATTATTTCTGTTTTTTGCACAATTTTTAATCTATTCAATATATGTATACTGTAATTGATTTACTTATTTTTGTTTTGGTTTTTTCTTCTATATTATGTATATAACTGCTGCTGCTAAGTTAACAAATTTCACGTCACATGCTGGTGATAATAAACCTGATTCTGATACTGATAATCAGTCAATCATGTGGCAGCTACTCAATACATAAAAGCATGCAAACATGGCCAAACAGGTTCAATTGTTGTTTGGAACCAACAGCAGAATGAGAAGATATGTGATTTCTTTCATCGCTGAGGATTTATCCTGGGCCCAATACATCAATGCAGTTACAAAGAAGACACGACAGCAGCTATATTCCATTAGGAGTTTGAGGAGATTTGGTATGTCAGCAAAGACTCGTAAATTTCTACAGGTGTATTGTGGAAGGCATTCTAACTAGCTGCATCACATTCTGGTATGGAGGGACCACTGCCCAGGATCAAAACAAGCTACAGAAAGTTGTAAATTCAATCAGTTCCATCATGGAGACCTGCCTCTCCAGCATCTAGGACATCTTCAAGGGATGATGCCTCAAAAAGGTGACATCCATCATTAAGGACCCCCATCACCCAGGACACGTCCTGTTCTCTTTGCTACTATCAGAGACCTGAAGACACACGCGCAACAATTTAAGAACAGATTTATCCCCTCTGCCATCCAACATCTGAATAGACAATGAATACTACCTCACTATTCTTTTTCTCTTTTTGCACTATTTACAAACTTATTTAATTTAACATTTATCATATACTTTTTACTATCATTTACATTTATTATTATCATGTATTGCATTGTACTGCCGCTGCAAAACAACACATCATATGCCAGTGATATTAAACCTGATTCTGATACTTGTTTAAGTGACCTTGATGATGGAATAATCGTTGGTTTGATGGCACGGTTTGAGTATCTCAAAAACTGCCGATTTCCTAGGAATTTCACACACGTTTCTAGAGTTACAGAAAATGGAAAAAACAAAAATCATCAAGTGAACAGCAGTTCTGTGGAGGAAAGCACCTTGTTAATGGAAGAGGTCAGAGGAGAATGGCCAAACTGGTTCAAGATGACAGGAGGGTGACAGTAATTCAAATAACTACACATTACAACAGTAATGTGCAGAAGAGCATTTCTAAACACACAACACGTTGAACCTTGAAGTGGATGGGCTACAGCAGCGGAAGACCACAAATATACACTCAAGAACTACCTTATGAGTTACAGGAGGTATCTAATAATGTGGCCACTAAATGTATATCAAATCAGAATAGGTTGAAATCTACTCTCACATATCTGCCACATTCAAAATGGAGCTGTTGTTATGAAGCTCTGACAGAGTAACAACATTATTAACAGATTAAGCTGGTTGTGAGAGAGTGTCCAAGGTTTAATGGAAGTAAAACACTTCACACCAGGAAGCCTGAAGTTCAGTCAAACTTGCTTAGATAATTCCAACCATACCAACAACCATGGGTCCCAGAATTGGCTGCGATGACATTTGGCTCGGGAGTAGATAGCGGCCACTGCTACTCAATTGGGACCTGACTGTGTCTGCACCTCCAGGCACTGACTGGGCTTTGAGGTGGAATAGCCCCTCAATTTCCACGAGGATTCACACTTAAAGAATTGTCACTTCTCTAATGGAGTGACATATTAACTATGTTAATTATGTTGCTGGACAGCATCTAAAGTCAAGAGTTCAAACTTTGTCAAGACTATATCGAGAAGTTATTGAAGGCATTTAATAAAATGCATTATAGATGATAACCATGACATCACAAAAACCATTGCAAGAGAAAACAATCCTTCTGGTGTCCTTCAAGGAAGTAAATCTGCCCTTCTTACATGGTCAAAAACAATGCCTGACTCTGGAGCCACCAATGTGATTAAGGATCATCTTTATTTGCCAATTGCATTTACATGTTGATTTGCTATGGTGTGTTGGTCAGGGTGTGACAGGAAAACAACATATGACAAATATAAAGGATAAGTAATTGCATGAAAAGTAAAGTTAGAGGTTAAAGGACCATGCCAGAGTAGCATAGAGCTGGGAGTTCAGATCCGACACTATCTGTAAAAAGTTTGTGCATCTTTCCCGTGACAGCATGGATTGTCTCCTGATGCTCCAGTTTTCTCCCACAGTTCAGAGACATACAGGTTCATAGGTTAACTGGTCATTGTAAGTTGTCCTGTTAAATAAGTGGGTTGCTGGCAATGTGGCTTGTTGCACAGGAAGGACCAGAACCACACTGTATCGCTAACTAAATAAATAAATAAATAAATAAATAGAATGTACGTAAATACACAAGTGCCAGCATGTGTTTACAATGTAAACAGCATTATAAAAAGCAGTTTAAAGTATCTAAAGCACAATGCAGTAACAGGGGTTGAGGGTAATGGATAGAGGGGGATGGATTGGAGGCTAATTAGGATTGTTGATCAGATTAACTGCAGAGTGGAAGAAACTTTTAAGATGGTGTGAAGATTTTTTTTCTGTTTTAATTGCCCCATAGCACATCCAGAAGGGAGTCAAGTTCCCAAGTTTATCAAGAAGTTAATTTCTTTTGACTTTTGCAACAACCAGAAGTATTCCAGTTTTACCTACATTTAGCTTTAGAAAATTGTAGCACAATCGTTTGTTTATTGTAGTCATAGTCATACCAGAAGTCAGAGATATAGTGTGTTATCATGGTCAGGCTCAACCGAGATATTCTATATTGAATCAATTGTATATAACAAAATAGAATTGCAATGACAACATAGATTAAAAATCGAACTGATTAAAGAGGAGAGAATAATAATGTTGTGTCAACTCGACATTGTTTTCTGGTGGGTACTTCATTTCTTGCAAAGGAACAAAAGCTTCTTTTTTTTTTTAACTGGGGGCTCATTGCTTCCCAGAATCAGCTCAGTGAACTCTACATACACACAGTTATTTTTACTTGTAGTACTTGTTGTTATTTAAGTAAATTAGCAAGCAGTAATGAGATGGATGACAGCAGGTCTGTTCTTGGAGGTCGTTGTTGGGCAGAATATTCAATAATAATGTTTTGAAGAGCTGCTTGTGGTATGCAATGTTCCAAAATGAAATTAGAGATCTTTGTCAGAACAATTGTTTGTCAAAAAAATTATGTGAATCTGGAATTCCATTTCCATGGAGTATTACATAAATGTACTGTAGGAATGATACTAAACTTAATTCTCTAAGACCATAAGACATAGGAGCAGAATTAGGCCATCAAGTCTGCTCCGTGATTTCATCATGGCTGATTTATTATCTCTCTCGATCCCATTCTCTTGACTTCTCCCCGTAACACAGAAACGTAGAAAACCTACAGCACAATACAGGTCCTTCGGCCCACAAAGTTGTGCCAAACACATCTCTACCTTAGAACTACATAAGCTTTACCCATAGCCCTCTGTTTTTCTAAGTTCCACATAGCCATCCAGGAGACTCTTAAAGGACCCTATTGTTTCTGCCTCCACCACCACCGCCGGCAGCCCATTCCACATACTCACCACTCTCTGCGTTAAAAACTTACCCCTGTCATCTCCTATCTACCTACTTCCAAGCACCTTAAAACTATGCCCTCTCGTGCTAGCCATTTCAGCCCTGGGGAAAAGCCTCTGACTATCCACATGATCAATGCCTCTCATTGTCTTGTACACCTCTATCAGGTCACCTCTCATCCTCTGTCGCTCCAAGGAGAATAGGCCAAGTTCACTCAAAATATTCTCATAAGGCATGCTCCCCAATCCAGACAACATTGTTGTAAATCTCCTCTGTACCCTTTCTATGGTCTACATCCTTCCTCTAGTGAGGCAACAAGGATTAAGCATAGTACTCCAAATGGGGCCTGACAGGGTCCTATATAGCTGCAATATTACCTCTTGGCTCTTAAACTCAATCTTGATGAAGGTCAATGCACTGTATGCCTTCTTAACCACTGAGTCAACTTGCTTAGCAGCTTTGAGTGTCCTATGGACTCAAACCCCAAGATCCCTCTGATCGTCCACACTGCCAAGAATCTTACCATTAATGCTATATTCTGTCATCATATTTGACCTACCAAAATGAACCACCTCACACTTATTTGGGTTGAACTCCATCTGCCACTTCTCAGCCCAATTTTGCATCCTATCAATGCCCCGTTGTAACCTCTGACAGGCCTCCACACTATCCACAACACCCCCAACCTTTGTGTCATCAGCAAATTTACTAACCCAACTCTCCACTTCTTCATCCAGGTAATTTATAAAAATCATGAAGCGAAGGGTTCCCAGAACAGATCCCCGAGACACACCACTGGTCACCGGTCTCCATGTAGAATATGACCTGTCTATAACTACTCTTTGTCTTCTGTGGGCAAGCCAGTTCTGGATCCAGAAAGCAATGGTCCCTTGGATCCCATGCCTCCTTACTTTCTCAATAAGCCTTGCATGAGGTACCTTATCAAATGCCTTGCTGAAATCCATATACACTACATCTACTACTCTACCATCAATGTGTTTAGTCACATCCCCAAAAAATTCATTCAGGCTCGTAAGGCACGACCTGCCTTTGACAGAGCCATGCTAACTATTCCTAATCACATTATGCCTCTCCAAATGTTCATAAATTCTGCCTCTCAGGATCTTCTCCATCAACTTACCAACCACTGAAGTAAGACTCACTGGCCTATAATTTCCTAGGCTATCCCTACTCCCTTTTTGAATAAGGGAACAACATCCACAGCCCTCCAATCCTCCAGAATCTCTCCCGTCCTCAATGATGAAGCCAGAGGCTCAGCAATCTCCTCCCTCACTTCCCACAGTAGCCTGGGGTATATCTCATCCGGTCCCAGTGACTTATCCAACTTGATGCTTTCCAAAAGCTCCAGCACATCCTCTTCCTTAATATCTACATGCTCAAGCTTTTCAGTCCACTGCAAGTCATCCCCACAATCTCCAAGGTCCTTTTCCGTAGTGAATACTGAAGCAAAGTATTCATTAAATACTTCCGCTATTTCCTCTGGTTCCATACACACTTTTCCACTGTCACACTTGATTGGTCCTATTCTCTCATGTCTTATCCTCTTGCTCTTCACATACTTGTAGAATGCCTTGTAGTTTTCCTTAATCCTGTCCACCAAGACCTTCTCATGGCACCTTCTGGCTCTCCTAATTTCATTCTTAAGATCCTTCCTGTTACCCTTATAATCTTCTAGATTCCTATCATTACCTAGTTTTCTGAACCTTTCATAAGCTCTTCTTTTCTTCTTGACTAGATTTACAATAGCCTTTATACACCACAGATCTTGTACATCCTTTCCATGTCTCATTGTCTCCATGTCTCACCTACTCAGAACCCCACACAAATATCCCCTGAACATTTGCAACATTTATTCCTTAGGTTTCCCTGAAGACATCTGTTTCCAATGTATGCTTCCAAGTTCCTGCTTAATAGCCTCATATTTCCCCTTACTCCAATTAAATGTTTCCCTAACTTGACTGTTCCTATCCCTCTCCGATGCTTTGGTAAAGGAGATAGAATTGTGATCACTATCTCCAAAATGCTCTCCCACTGAGAGACCTGACACCTGACCAGGTTCATTTCCCAATACCAGATCAACTACAGCCTCTCCTCTTGTAGGCTTAACTACATATTGTGTCAAGAAACCTTCCTAAACACACCTAACAAACTCTACCCCATCTAAACCCCTCACTCTAGGGAGATGCCAATCAATATCTGGGAAATTAAAATCTCCCACCACAACAACCCTGTTATTACTCCTTTCCAGAATCTGTCTCCCTACCTGCTCCTCGATGTTCCTGTTACTATTGGATAGTCTATCCTATTCCTAACTTCTACCCATAGAGACTCCATAGACAACCCCTCCATGACTTCTTCCTTTTCTGCAGCCATGACACTATCTCTGATCAACAGTGCCACACCCCCACCTCTTTTGCCTCCCTCCCTGTCCTTTCTGAATCATCTAAAGCCTGGCACTTGAAGTAGCCACTCCTGTCGCTGCACCATCCTTTGACATTTTGACACTCTGGCTAACCTAGAACTTATCAAACGCCACCTTAAATATACTCAATGACTAGGCCTCCACGGGCATCTGTGGCAATGAATTGCAAAGATTTACCACCCTCTGGCTGAAGAAATTCCTCCTCATCTCTGTTCCAAATGGACATCCTTCTATTCTGAGGCTGTACCCTTTGGTCTTAGACTCCTCCACTGTATGGAACATCCTCTCCACATCCACTGTATCAATATTCAATAGGTGTCAATTTGATCCCTCATCATGCATCTAAGGATGAAGGGCCACGAGGTGTACATTGTGAAGATGAGATCATTTCGCCCAATTTCAGGCACAAGTTTGGTGACACGCATTCCAATGTTTATTAATGATTGAAAGCATTTGATTGAAAATGACAATGGCAATTGAATAAGTCGACCCAAAGAAAGATGTGGACATTCAAAATGACTGATGATGGGATAAAATCCTTTACTTATCTATCTTTGCCTTATAGCAATGTACTCAGGAAAATGATGTACCAATTAAGCTGATTCCACATATCTGCTGGAGATATGGATAATAAACATTAATTGTTTATTAATTCCCATGAATACTGATCAACCTGCTGAGTTCCTCCAGCACTCCACATGCGCTGCTCTGGACCTCCAGCGTTTCTGAATCACTGGTGTTATATCTTACCACGTCAGGTCAGCTTCAGCAGCATGGGCACGTGTTCATTCATTCCATTCACTGTAACTATTGACAGCAATACACAAGACTTGTCCCTGGCATTCTGTCTGTTGACCCATAATCACATAAACAGTGTCTTTTTGTATTTGAGTTCCAACAATGCTCTCAAGTGCATAACCTTCCTTAACCACTCTGCCTGTTAATGTCTGTCCAGCATTCGACACTGGATGGGCAGGTCTTCAGACGGACACTTCTGACCCCACCATAAACTCCATTGCCCAGTCACCAGATCTATCCCTTTCACCAGCATCATTCTGAAACTAAGCAAAATGTTTCACAGCAACAAACAATTTGCTGGAAGACGTCTGTAGCTTGAGATAAATCCATGGAGAAAAAAAGGAATCATCTTGAGTGAAAACTCTGTTCTAGGACCCACAATGCCAATATTCTCTCTTCTCTCCTCTCCTGCATCTACCATCAGACACAAGGACAGCTTTTCATTCCACTGTTAGCAGACTCAGATTAACTTATAAACCATTGACCTCCCATTTTACATCATTGTGGTCCTTTATTTGTCTTGTGCAGTGCACTTTCTCTATAACTAATATTCAAAGTTCAAAGTAAATTTATTATCAAAGTACATTTATGTCACCATATACTAGCCTGACATTCATTTTCTTGTGGGCATTCACAGTAAACACAAAGATACACAATAGAATCAATGAAAGACTGCACACAAGAAAGACAAACAATCGTAAGACCATAAGAGATAGGAGCAGAATTAGGCCATCTGGCCATCGAGTCTGCTCCAGCATTCAATCACGGCGGATCATTTTTTTCTAACCCCTCCTCAACCCCAGTTTCCAGCCTTCTCCCTGTAACCTTTGACGCCATGTCCAATCAAGAACCGAACAATCTCTGCCTTAAATACACCCAATGACCTGGCCTCCACCCAGAGATCAAGATTACAGGGTACCTTAATTAACTTAGTTGTATAAAATCAGACATTTTAAATCTACATCAACCATGATGATAATTAAACTATAACTGCTAGTGTCCTGTCTAAATTAAGGGAGAACAGAAAATTGCAGTATTTAATATTTAATTTTATTAACTGCAATAAACTGCAAAAGGCTGGGGGAGTTTTTGTTTCTTGGTGTGACAAACTCTTAAAGGAGAGAGACAGTTTTAAAAATGTTTTAAAACATTAAAATCATCTGCTATATTATGTTTGTAGAATGTTGTATTTTAGAACCCACTTAAGAGTGCTGAGAGTGGTGAGAGTGTGGAACGAGCTGCCAGAGAAAGTGGTGGATGCAGGTTCAATAACAGCTTTGAAGAGAAGTTTGGATAACTACATGGATATGAGGGATATGGAAGTCTATGGTCCAGGTGCAGGTAAATGGAATAATTAGGTATGGGCTAGATGGACTGAAGGGCCTTTTTCTCTCCTGTAGTGCTCCATGACTCTGAATTTATCAAGGTAGAACAAATGAGCAATGCAGAAGAAACATGACTAACATGCAAGATCTCAGAAGACCTTGTACTTATGTTATACTTTTCACAGCTCCAAATATCATCAGGTGTTTAGATAGATAGATACTTTATTGATCCCAAAGGAAATTACAGTGTCGCAGTAGCATTACAAGTGCTACAGATATACAAATATATAAATCAAAATCAGAACCAGGTTTATTATCACAGGCATGTAACATGAAATTTGTTAACTTAGCAGCAGCAGTTCAATGCAATACATAATCTAGCAGAGAGAAAAAAATATAATAATAAATAAACAAGTAAATCAATTATGTATATTGAATAGATTTTTAAAAACATCCAGAAACAGAAATACTGTATTTTTTTTTTAAGTGAGGTAGTGTCCAAAGCTTCGATGTCCATTTAGGAATCCGATGTCTGTGGGAAAGAAGCTGTTCCTGAATCACTGAGTGTGTACCTTCAGGCTTCTGTATCTCCTACCTGATGGTAACAGTGAGAAAAGGGCATGCCCTGGGTGTTGAAGATCATTAATAATGGATGCTGCCTTTCTGAAACACCGCTCCCTAAGGATGTCCTGGGTACTTTGTAGGCTAGTGCCCAATATGGAGCTGACTAGAGTTACAACCTTCTTTCAGTCCTGTGCAGTAGCCCCTCCATACCAGACAGTGATGCAGCCTGTCAGAATACTCTCCACTGTACATCTATAGAAGTTTTTGAGTGTATTTGTTGACATGCCAAATCTCTTCAAACTCCTAATATAGTCGCAGTTTTGCCTTCTTTATAACTACATCGATATGTTGGGACCAAGTTAGATCCTCAGGGATCTTGACACCCAGGAACTTAAAGCTGCTCACTCTCTCCACTTCTGATCCCTGTATGAGGATTGGTATGTGTTCCTTTGTCTTACCCTTCCTGAAGTCCACAATCAGTTCTTTCCTCTTACTGACGTTGCCAGGTTGTTGCTGCGGTACCATTCCACTGGTTGGCATATCTCACTCTTCACTCAAATGTTAGAAGAGAAGTAAGAAAGAATAAAAAATAAGTTACCTCAAACAGGAGGGGTCATCACTTTCCTAGCTATAGATTGACTCATTATAGAGTCTAATGGCCAAGGTTAAGAATGACCTCATATAGTGTTCTTTGGAGTAGCACATTTGTCTTAGTCTATTATTAAAAGTGCTCCTCTGTTCAGCCAAGGTGGCATGCAGAGGGTGAAAAACGTTGCCAGAATTGCCAGGATTATCCATAAGGTTCTTTGTTCTACCTCAGCCTCTAGTGTGTCCATTTTGATTCCTACAAAAGAGCCAGCCTTTCTAAAGAGTTTATTGAGCCTGTTGGCATCACCCATGTTGATGCCATTGCCCCAGCACACCACCACATAGAAGATTGTACTAGCGACAACAGACTTGTAGAACATGTGAAGGAGAGGTCTGCATACTCCGAAGGACCTCAGTCTCCTCAGGAAGTAGAGGCGACTCTGGCCCTTCATATACTCAGCCTCTGTGTTGCTGCTCCACTCAAGCTTGTCATCCAGCTGCACCCCCAGGTACTTGTAGGTCCTCAGCACATCCACTTGCTCACCATCAATAGTAACAGGGAGCAGTGCAGGCTAAGTCTTCCTGAAGACCATCACCATCTCCTTTGACTTACTGATTTTAAGCTGCAAATGATTCAGCTTGCACCATTTGACAAAGTCCTCCACCAGCGCCCTGTATTCATCCTTCCATCCTCCCTTTATACACCCAAATATTGCTGAGTCATCAGAGAATCTCTACAGAGTTGTATCTGAAGTCTGAGGTATACAAGGTAAACAGGAGGAGAGCCTATACAGTCCCCAGTGGG
Source organism: Hypanus sabinus (assembly GCF_030144855.1). Classification (NCBI taxonomy): domain Eukaryota; kingdom Metazoa; phylum Chordata; class Chondrichthyes; order Myliobatiformes; family Dasyatidae; genus Hypanus; species Hypanus sabinus. The sequence continues at coordinate 66,650,260 of NC_082724.1, read as the reverse complement.
GTCCCAGTGCTGCTGATAGCCATGTCTGACACACAGCTCTGAAGCTGCACAAACTGTGGTCTGCCAGTCAGGTAGTGCATTATCCAGGATACAATGGAAGCGTCAATCTGCATTGAATGAAGCTTTCCTCCAGCAATGAGGGCTGTATGATATTGAAAGTATTCCAGGTTGAAAATGCACTGGAGGACTCCACAAGGATGCCCAGCATACTCCTTCAGGACCTTGGTGTTCGCGCCATCCAGTCCTAAAGCTTTGCCGTGTCTGAGTTTCCCGTGAGCCTTTCTCATCTGCTCAGTGGTGAAGATGAGTCTACGATGACTGGGAAGTTGGTGGGAGGTGGGGGCTGGGAGATATGAAGATGGGGACCATAGCAGTTCTTGTGTGGAAGGTAGGTGAAGGGCAAAGAGGGGATGTGGACAGTGGTAGCCTGTGTTAACCATGAACATGTTGAACTGGAGGAGGAAGAAGCGAGGGGGGGAGGTGTTGGTGCTGAGGGAGCATTGGGTGCCTCAGCACCTAGTCTGGTGCGTTGAGGGGGATACAAATAGTAGGGCATTGTCAAACTTTCACAACCGATGAAGTAATTTGTCAAGTGACATCAATGTCATCATTATGTGCCGTGTCGTATGTCTCATGACTATGGTTGTCCTTGGCAAATTTTGCCATTATCTTTTTCTGGCCAGTGTCTTTACAAGGCGGGTGACCACAGCCATTATCAATACTCTTCAGAGATTGTCTGGCTGGCGTCAGTGGTCACATAACTAGGATTTGTGATATGTACCAGCTGCTCATACTACCATTCACCACCTGCCTCCATGGCTTCACGTGACCCTGATCAGGGAAGTAGGCAGGTGCTACATCTTGCCCAAGGGTGACCTGCAGGCTGGCAGAGGGAAGGAGTGCCTTTGATAGTGACATATCTCCAGCCCACCACCCTTTTCAAGTGCAGTCACTGGTAAAGCAGAGAAGCATGGTGACTGTGGTGAAATAACTAGTTTGTTGATCTAGCTGATAAATATTGGCCAGAGGGCACTCCCCTTGTTTTTTTTCATACATTCTAGGTAATACAAGCTACAATGTGGAACAGGCCCTTCTGGCCACACTGCCTAGCAACCTCCAATTTAACATGAGCCTAATCACGGGACTATTTACATTAACTAATTAACCTATTAACCGGTATGTCCTTGGACTGTAAGAGGAAATCAGAGCACCCGAAGAAAACCCATGCATTCCTTACGTAGGATGTACAGATTCCTTACAGATGATATCAGGATTGATCGCCAAACTCATATACCCCAAGCTGTAATAGCATAACGTTGACGTTGTACTACTGTGGCACCTTAGTTTGTTATCTCATCTGAAGCACAATATAGACCTGGCCAGGTAAAGGTGGCAGAATTTTTATCCTAGATTGAATAAGCTGGAGCTGTTTTCCTAGAGTGCAGGAAGCTGAGATGTGGCTTTATAAGGGTTTATAAAATCATGAAAAATATAAATAGGGTGGGCAGTCACAGTCTTTTTTTCCCAGGATCTAAAACAAAGAAGGCATAGGTTTAAGGTGAGAGGGGAAAGATCTAAAGAGGGCTTGAGGGACATGTTTTTCAAACAGGTAGTCGTGGTACAAGTACAATGTTTAAAAGATATCTGTCCTATCACCTTCCAGCTTGACCTTCTTCTCCTCCCCCTACCTTTATATTCTGGCATCTACCCCTTTCTTTTCCAGTTCTGATGAAAAGTTTTGGCCCAAAACGTCAAAAGATATTGCCTGACCTGCTGATGTCCTCCAGCATTTTGTGTGTGCTGTTCTGGATTTCCAGCACCTGCAGAATCTTTTGTGTTTATGATTTAGATAAGGACATGATTAGGAAATATTTAAAGGAATATGGGCCAAAACACAGACAAGTGGGGCTGGCTCAGACAGACAATTTGTTTGTTATGGACCAGCTTGGCTGAAAAGCCTCTTTCTGTCTTGTATATTTGTATGACTATGGCAAAACTTCTAAGGTATACTTTCATCAATGAAAACAGGATTCAGCACTCCATGCAAGCGTATACAATTTTGATAAGAAGTTTAAACTTCTAAACTTAAATGAGAGTATGACCAGGAAAATGAAGAAATTATCATTATAGAGCAGGAGCTCCCAACCTAGTGTCCACTGACCTCTTGCTTAATGGTATTGGTCTATGTCATAAAAAAAAGATTGGGAACCCCCCTGCTAATGGAAGAGCATGACCCTCCATGGAAGACATTTGCACAATCTGAGTAGACTAGTTGTCGACAAGGAAGTGTGGAACGCCTGGCTCAGAGTTGAAGAGCTCTTCACAGAAACAGAGAGGCTCCTTGAGGCAATACAGGACCAGGCAGTTAACAGACAAATTATCAGAAATACATAATACAAGACCAACAAATACAAGAAATGTAGAAAAAGCCAAAAGAAACCAGAAGCAATCCAACACATTACAGGATCCTGCAGTAGTTTAACTCAATCTGATTATTTACACCAGCACAATCAAGTGGCAAACATCATTCCCCAAAATCTTGCTTTAAAATACAAACTCATAAAAGAAATCATATCTTACTATAAATACAACCCTGATCCAGTTTTAGAATCAGAGTCCTACAAATTATATTATGACCAATACATGATTACAGATAGGATCATCCAGAATAACTATCCAGGTATAATATTACAAGTTAAACAAGCAGGAACAATTTACTTAATAGATTATAACCATTCCAAACACACGTAACACACAGAAATCACTAAGTGAAAAACATAAGAAATATGCTGAATTAAAAGAGGAAATTGAAAGACTATGGAACATGAACAGGATGTTACTAGGATGTTACCTGGGTTTCAGCACTTGAGTTACAGAGAAAGGTTGAACAAGTTAGGTCTCTATTCACTGGAGCGTAGAAGGTTGAGGGGGGATTTGATCGAGGTATTTAAAATTTTGAGAGGGATAGATAGAGTTGACGTGAATAGGCTGTTTCCATTGAGAGTAGGGGAGATTCAAAGGAGAGGACATGATTTGAGAGTTAGGGGGCAGAAGTTTAAGGGAAACACGAGCGGGTATTTCTTTACTCAGAGAGTGATAGCTGTGTGGAATGAGCTTCCTGTAGAAGTAGTAGAGGCCAGTTCAGTTGTGTCATTTAAGGTAAAATTGGATAGGTATATGGACAGGAAAAGAATAGGGGGGTTATGGGCTGAGTGCGGGTAGATGGGACTAGGTGAGTTTAAGAGTTCGGCACGGACTAGGAGGGCCGAGATGGCCTGTTTCCATGCTGTGACTGTTATATATGAACAGAATATAGATTGTCCCAAAAGTAATATCTAGAATTGGTGTCATCCTGAAGCAACAGCATTAAAGAATTAGGCCTTCACAGTAATACCTACATAAAACTCCAGAAAGCCACAATTCTGAACACTAAAATAGTCCTTTAAAATGTGACAGTTATTTCTTCGGCAGTTTGAACGGGGCACGACTGCGCAAGCGTGTGGAGGTCAGCCAGTGAAAACAGAGGGAAGAGTTTAAAAAGAAGACAGATTTACAGAGCAGGCAACGGAGTAGAGGGAGACTGAGTAAGAAGGCTTCGGCTCAACAGGACCTAGGTGATAAAGGGTTGAGGCGAGGTAGGTTATCTGTTTAGAATTCAGACAAAGTATGTGTGTGAGGCCAGTTTTCTGTGCTTGGTGTCAGATGTCGGAGGTCCTGAAGACTCTCAGCCTCCCAGACGACCACATCTGCACCAGGTGCATTGAACTGCAGCTCCTTAAGAACCGCGTTAGGGAACTGGAGATGCAGCTCGATAACCTTCATCTGGTCCGGGAGAGTGAGGAGGTGATAGAGGAGCTATAGGCAGGTAGTCACCCTGGGACCCCAGGAGACTGAGAAATGGGTAACGGTCAGGAGAGGGAAGGGCAAAGGCAGATTCTAGAGAGTACCCCACTGGCTGTACCCCTTAAAAATAAGTACTCCTGCTTGAGTACTGTTGGGGGAGATGGCCTACCTGGGGGAAGCAACAGTCATTGCATCTCTGGCACAGAGTCTGGTCCTGTGGCTCAGAAGGGTAGAGAAAGGAAGAGGATGGCAGCAGTGATAGGGGACTCTATAATTAGGGGATCAGATAAGCAATTCTGTGGACGAAGGAAAGAAACACAGGTGGTAGTTTGCCTCCCAGGTGCCAGGGTCTGTGATGTTTCAGATCGCATCCACGATATCTTGAAGTAGGAAGGAGAACAGCCAGAGGTCGTGGTACATATTGGTACCAACAGCATAGGTAGGAAAAGGGAGGAGGTTCTGAAAACAGACTACAGGGAGTTAGAAAGGAAATTGAGAAGCAGGATGTCAAAGGTAGTAATCTCAGGATTACTGCCTATGCCATATGACAATGAGTATAGGAATAGAATGAGATGGAGGATAAATGCGTGGCTGAGGAATTGGAGCAGGGGTCAAGGATTCAGATTTCTATTTCATTGGGACCTGTACAAAAAGGACAGGTTGCACTTTAATCTGAGGGGGACCAATATCCTACAGGTAGATTTGCTAAGACTACTGGGGAGTGTTTAAACTAGAATTGCTGGAGGTTGGGAACCGAACTGAAGTGATGGTTGAAAGGGAGGTTGGTTCACAAATGGAGAAAGCTTGGAGACAGTGAAAAATGGAGGATAGGCAGGTGATAGAGAAGGGACGCGATCAGACCAACGCTTTGAGATGTTTCTATTTTAATGCAAGGAGTGTTATGCGCTTAGAGTGTGGATCAGCACTTGGAGCTATGATGTTGTGGCCATTACAGAGACTTGGATGGAGCAGGGGCAGGAATGGCTACTTCAAGTGCCAGGCTTTAGATGTTTCAGAAAGCACAGGGAGGGAGGCAAAAGAGGTGGGGGCGTGGCACTGTTGATCAGAGATAGTGTCATGACTGCAAAAAAGGAGGAAGTCATGGAGGGGTTGTCTACAGTGTCTCTGTGGATGGAAGTTAAGAATAGGAAGGGGTCAATAACTGTACTGGGTGTTTTTTTATAGACCATCCAATAGTAACAGGAACATCAAGGAGCAGGTAGGGAGACAGATTCTGGAAAGGAGTAATAATAACAGTGTTGTTGCGGTGGGAGATTTTAATCTCCCAAATATTGATTGGCATCTCCCTAGAGTGAGGGGTTTAGATGGGGTGAAGTTTGTTAGGTGTGTTCAGGAATGTTTCTTGACACAATATGTAGATAAGCCTACAAGAGGAGAGGCTGTACTTGACCTGGTATTGGGAAATGAACCTGATCAGGTCTCTTTGTGGGAGAGCAGTTTGGAAATAGTGATCACAATTCTATCTCCTTTACAGTAGCATTGGAGGGAGATAGGAACAGACAAGATAGGGAAACGTTTAATTGGAGTAAGGGGAAATATGAGGCTATCAGGCAGGAATTTGGAAGCATAAATTGGAAACAGATGTTCTCAGGGAAACAAACAGAAGAAATGTGGCAAATGTTCGAGGGATATTTGCGTGGGGTTCTGAGTAGGTACATTCCAATGAGACATGGAAAAGATGGTAGGGTACAGGAATCGTGGTGTACAAAGGCTGTTATAAATCTAGTCAAGAGGAAAAGAAGAGCTTACAAAAGGTTCAAAAAACTAGGTAATGATATGAATCTATCATAACAATAATCATATTGATTATAAGGCTAGCAGGAAGGAGCTTAAGAATGAAATTAGGGGATCCAGAAGGTGCCATGAGAAGGCCTTGGCAGACAGAATTAAGGAAAACCCCAAGGCATTCTACAAGTAAGTTAAGAGCAAGAGGATAAGACATGAGAGAATAGGACCAATTGAGTGTGACAGTGGAAAAGTGTGTATGGAACTGGAGGAAATAGCAGAGGTACTTAATGCAGACTGGGGACTGTTTCGCCGAACACCTATGCTCGATCCGCCAGAGAAAGCAGGATCTCCCAGTGGCCACACATTTTAATTCCACGTCCCATTCCTATTCTGATATGTCTATCCATGGCCTCCTCTAGTATCAAGATGAAGCCACACTCAGGTTGAAGGAACAACACCTTATATACTGGGTAGCCTCCAACCTGATGGCATGAACATTGACTTCTCTAACTTCCGTTAATGCCCCTCCTCCCCTTCTTACCCCATCCCCGACATATTTAGTTGTTTGTTTTTTTCTCTCTCTCTGCCCATCACTCTGCCTGTTCTCCATCTCCCTCTGGGGCTCCCCCCTCCCCTTTCTTTCTCCCGAGGCCTCCCGTCCCATGATCCTTTCCCTTCTCCAGCTCTGTATCACTTTTGCCAATCACCTTTCCAGCTCTTAGCTTCATCCCACCCCCTCCTGTCTTCTCCTGTCGTTTCATATTTCCCCCTCCCCCCACTACTTTCAAATCTCTTAGTATCTTTCCCTTCAGTTAGTCTTGACAAAGGGTCTCGGCCCGAAACGTCGGCAGTGCTTCTCCTTATAGATGCTGCCTGGCCTGCTGTGTTCCACCAGCATTTTGTGTGTGTTGTTTGGGGTACTTAATGAATACTTTGCTTCAGTATTCACTACGGAAAAGGACCTTGGCAATTACAGGGATTACTTGCAGTGCACTAAAAAGCTTGAGCATCTAGATATTAAGGTAGAGGATGAGCTGGAGCTTTTGGAAAGCATCAAGTTGGGTTAGTCAGCGGGACCGGATAGGATGTACCCCAAGCCACTGTGGGAAGCGAGGGAGGATATTGCTGATCCTCTGATGGGTGAGGTTCCAGAGGATTGGAGGGTTGCGGATATTGTTCTCTTATCCAAGAAAGGGAGTAGAGGTAGCCCAGGAAATTATAAGCCACTGAGTCTTACTTCAGTGGTTGGTAAGTTAATGGAGAAGATCCTGAGAAGGAGGATTTCTGTACATTTGAAGAGGTATAATATGATTAGGAATAGTCAGCATGGCTTTGTCAAAGGCAGGTCATGCCTTATGAGCCTGATTAAATTTTTTGAGGATGTGACTAAACACATTGATGAAGGTAGAGCCACAGGTGTAGTATATATAGATTTCAGCAAGGCATTTGATAAGATACCCCATACAAGGCTTATTGAGAAAGTAAGGAGGCAGGAGATCCAAGGGGACATTGCTTTGTGGATCCAGAACTGGCTTGCCCACAGAAGGCTAAGAGTGGTTATAGGTGGGTCATATTCTGCATAGAAGCTGGTGACCAGTGGTGTGCCTCAGTGATCAGTTTTGGGACCCCTACTCTTTGTGATTTTTATAAATGACCTGCATGAGGAAGTGGAGGGATGGGTTAGTAAATTTGCTGATGACACTAAGGTTGGGTGTGTTGTGGATGGTGTAGAGGACTGTCAGAGTTACAACAGGACATTGATAGGATGCAAAACTGGGCTGAGAAGTGGCAGATAGAGTTCAACCCAGATAAGTATTAAGTGTTTCATTTTGGTAGGTCAAATATGATGGCATAGCATTAATGGTAAGACTCCAGGCAGTGTGGAGGATCAGAGGGATCTTGGGCTCCATAGGACACTCAAAGCTGCTGTGCAGGTTGACTCAGTGGTTAAGAAGGCATACAGTGCATTGATCTTCATCAATCATGGGACTGAGTTTAAGAGCCGAGAGGTAATGTTACGGCTATGTAGGACCCTGGTCAGACCCCACTTGGAGTTCTGTCCAAAATTCTCGTCGCCTCACTAAAGGACATGGAAACTATAGAAAGGGTGCAGAGGAGATTAACAAGGATGTTGCCTGGATTGAGGAGCATGCCTTATGAGAATAGGTTGAGTGATCTTGGCCTTTTCACCTTGGACCGATGGAGGGTGAGCGGTGACCTGATAGAGGTGTATAAGTTGATGAGAGGCATTGATCATGTGGACAGTCAGAGGATTTTCCCCAGGGCTGAAATGGCTAGCACGGGAGGGCATAGTTTTAAGGCACTTGGAAGTAGGAACAGAAGATATATCAGAGTAAGTTTTTTTTTAATATAAACGCAGAGAGTGGTGAGTGCGTGGAATGGGCTGCTGGCGGCAATGGTGGAGGTGGAAACGATAGGGTCTTTAAAGAGAATCCTGGATGGCAAGGTCAGTATGACAGGGGAGTAAAGGGAAATAGAGGCATAGAAGGGAGCCAGCTATACCTTGAAATCAAATCAAAAATCAAATCAAATCAAGTTTAATTGTCATTCAGACCTTAAGTGGATACAGCCAAATGAGACAGCATTCCTGTGTGACCAAGGTGCGAAAATATACATGTGTTTCAAAATAATGAAAGGAAAAATTAAAAGAAGATAGTAATGGAAGACAACAAATTTTTAGTCCGTGTCCCTGAACGACAGGTCCCTCAAATTGATGGTTCCCAGCAGTCCAGCCTGTGACTACACCAATCCAACTCTGGAGGGCAGCACCAATGGGAGAGGCCACTCCCATTTGAGCCAGGATGCCACACGACAATACAAGCACAAGGAATGAGGTCCAGTCCAGCTACAACTGAGATGACACTGCTGCCTTGCCACCTGTCTCACCACCAGACAAGGGAAGCAGGCTTGTGGCAATCCATGTCCAAAAGGGTTTTGCAATCACAATAGAATCATCCGAGACAGTCTCTCACAGTTTCATTGCATGTCGCCTTCACGCCAACTCCAGAGCCTCCGAGCAGCACGCAGCAGCATGGTCTGCTCTTTGGAATCCATTCTGGCTTCTTCTGCAACCTTGTCCAAATCCTCAGGCCTGATAGCCCAGCTCAGATCCCCCAGCCCAATGGCCTAACTCAAATCCCCAGGCCTGACAGCCCAACTCAAATCCCTGGGCCCAAAAGCACCATTTGAATCCCCAGACCCAATAGCCCATCGTGTCATCCGTGACTTGACGGCCAGACTCACCTTCTCCAAACCACCAGCCAGCTCTTACAACACCTCGGCTGGCTACCCCGAACAATGAGCAGCTCACTGATGCAGTGGATCTGTTGTACAGGTAGTTATGAGAGTAAAGAATTGTCTTACTGTGTATAAAGACACGCTTAAAAAGGGAAAAAGCACTTCTGGTTGGCCGCTGAGAGGCCACTGTATGTATATATGCCACCAGAAGATGGCGAATGGATGGGATCATGAGAGAGATAATAGCAGAACAGCAATGGCTGGAGTTTCAGAGGGCAGGTCGTAAGGGCCAGCATAGATGCATCCCAAGATGGAGAAATGTTCTAAAGCAAGGATGCATCAAGTGTGGCGACAAGGAAAGTCAAAGATAGCATAAAAGAAAATGAGAGGGCATCAGACCATAAGACAGGAGCAGAATTAGGCCATTCAGCCCTTCGAGACTGCTCTGCCATTTTACCATGGCTGATCCCCTATCCCACTCAACCTCATTACCTGCCTTCTCACCATAGCTGATCCCACTCACTGCAGTCTGCGGCAGAGCATTCCATAGATTCACTACTCTCTGGCTAATAAAATTCCCCCTTACCTCTGTTCTAAAAGGTTACCCCTCAATTTTGAGGCTGTTCCCTCTAGTTCTGAATACCCTCACCACAGGAAACATCCTCTCCACATCCACTTTATCTAATCTTTTCAACATTCAGTAGGTTTTAATGAGATCCCTCCCCATATTCTTCTGAATTCCAGTGAATACAGTACCAAAGCTGCCAAACACTCCTCATTTGTTAATTCCTTCATTCCTGGAATAATCCTCGTGAACCTCCTCGGATCCCTCTCCAATGACAACACATTCTTTCTGAGATATAGGGCCCAAAACTGTTGACAATACTCAATCAAAGTGCAGCCTGATCAGGATCTTATAAAACCTCAGCATTATCCCTTGACTTTTATATTCAATTCCCCTTGAAATAAATGCCAACATTGCATTTGCCTTTACCACAGACTCAGCTTACAAGTTAGCCTTCTGGGAGTCTTGGCACATGGATTTCCAAGTCCCTCTGCACCTCTAATGTTTGAATTTTCTCTGCATTTGGATAATAGTCTACACTATTGTTCCTTTTACCAAAACATTATCATACATTTCCCAACACTGTATTTCATCTGCCACATTTCTGCCCATTCTTGCAATTTAGCTAAGTCCTGCTGCAATCACATTGCTTACTCAGCACTACCTACCCCTCCACCTATCTTCATAAAATCCACAAATTTTGCCACAAGGCCATCCATTGTGTTATCCCAATCCCAATGTGAAAAGTAGCATTCCCATTACTGACCCCTGAGGAACACCACTAGTCACTGGTAGCCAACAAGAAAATGCCCCTTTTATTCCCACTCACTGCCTCCTGTCTGTCAGGCATTCCTCTATCCATGCCGGCATCTTTCCTGTAATGCCATAGGATTTTATATTGTTAAGCAGTCTTATGTGTGGCACCTTATCAAATGCCTTCCCAAAATTCAAGAAAATGGCATCCATTTCTTCCTCTTTGTCCACCCTGCTTGTTACTTCCTCAAAGAACTCTAACAGGTTTGTCAGGCAGAAACCATGGTTTCCCTTTACAGAAACCATGCTGACTGACTTATTTTATCATTAGTCTCCAGATACCTCGAAACTTCATCCTTAATAATAGACTCCAACACTTTCCCAACTACTGAGGTTAGGCTAACTGGCCTGTCATTTTTGTTTCTTTAGCCTTCCTCCCTTCTTAAAGAGTGGAGTGGCATTTGCAATCTTCTTATCCTCCAGGACCATGCCAGAATCAAATAATTCTTGAAAGACCATGACCAATGCATCCATTATCTCTTCAGCACCTTTTCACAGGACTCTGGGACGTAGTCCATCTGGTCCAGGTGATTTATCCGCCTGAAGATCTTTGAGTTTGCCTAGCACTTCTACCTTTGTAATAGCAATGGTGCTCACAGACCTCTGGCACACTGCTAGTATCTTCCATAGTGAAGACAGAATCAAACTACTCATTAAGCTCATCCACCATTTCTGGCCTATAATATAATAATATTAGTGGGATGGTAGAGTATTGGAATGCTTTTAAAAGCTAATAGAAGGCAACTAAAATCCATAAGAGAAAAATTATATATGCTAGCCAATAAAATAAGATGATACCAAGTGTTTTTTTTAATATACTGCATAAAGAATAAAAGAGAGGTGAGAGTGGATATCGGACCACTGGAAAGCAAAAGGTCTGAAGGTAGATAAATCATCTGGACCACAGGGTTCTGAAAGAGGTAGCTGAAGAGATTATGGATCTTTCAAGAATCACAACATTCTGGAATGGTTCTGGAGGACTTGAAAATTGCCAATGTCACTCTACTCTTTGAGAAGGGAAGGAGTAGAAGTAAGGAAATTATAGGCCAGTTAGCTTTACTTCAGTTGTTGGGAAGGTTTTGGAGTCCACTATTAAGGATTTGGTTTTGGGGTACATGAAGGCATGTGATAAAATAGGCCAAAGGCAGCATGGTTTTCTTAAGAGGAAATCTTGCCTGACAAATCTGTTGGCATTCTTTGAAAAACTAACAAGCAGGATAAACAAAGGAGAATCGATGGATGTTGTGTTCTTGGATTTTCAGAAGAACTTCAACAAGCTGTTGCATATAAGGCTGCTTAACAGGATCCTGTGGTATTATAGAAAACACAGTGGCATGGATAGAAGAATGACTAGCAGAAGGCAAAGAGTGGAAAGAAAGAGGTCATTTTTGGATTGGTGATGGTGACTAGTAGTATTCTGCAAAGGTCTGTGTTGGGACCGCTTCTTCTTACTTAGTATGTCGATGATTTGGATGGCAGAACTGATGGCTGTATGGCCAAGTTTGTGGATGATAGGTGGAGGAGCAGGTGGTGTTGAGGTAGCAAGGTGTCTTCAGAAGGACTTAGATTGAAGAATGGTGAAAGAAGTGGCAGATGGAATATAGTGAAGAGAAGTGTATGGTCATGTACTTTGGTAGAAAAAATAAAGGCATAGACTATTTTCTAAACAGGGAAAAAATCCCCTAAAGATTAACTTGCAGCTTGAGTTGGTGGTGAGGAAGGCAATTACAACATTAGCATTTATTTCAACAGAACCAGAATATAAAAGCAAGGATTTAATGCTAATGCATTATAAGGCATTGGACAGATAGCACTTGGAGTATTATGAGCAGTTTTGGGCCCTTTATCTAAGAAAAGGTGTGCTGGTTTTGGAGAGGCTTCCGAGGAGGTTCATGAGAATGATTCTGGGAATGAAAGGGTTAACATACGAAGAACATTGTAGATTCTGGGTCTGTACTCATTGGAGCTTAGAAGAATGAGATGGGAGCTAATTGAAAGCTATTGAAAGGCCCTCAAATGGATTTTGAGTGGGTGAGTCTAGGATCCAAAGGCACAACCTCACAATAGAGAGGCATCGATTTAGAACAGAAATGAGGAATTTCTTCAGCTAATGGGTATGAATCTGTGAAATTCATTGCCAGAAATGATTGCAGAGGCCAAGTCATTGGTATACTTAAAGTGCCATTTGATAGGTTCTTGATTAGTCAGGGCGTGAAAAGTTACAGGGCGAAGACGAGAGGTTTTATTTTATTCTAGCTCAATGTACCATGTAATGATTTGATCAGTATAAATAGTATGCAAAACAAGCTTTTCACTGTATCATGACAATAATAAACCAATTCCAACACTAGTTTATGAGACTGGAACGGATTGTGAACCTGGACTTGAATAACAACCGCTTTGGGAAATATTGAGTGAACAATTTTGGATGTGGGTTATTTAGTATTTGGAATTGCAAGCTGGTATACTAGTCAAGAGGTTATTGTTGTGTAAATGAAGGAAGCAATTTCAAGCCAGAAGCTGTATCACTATAAAAAGGAATATTAGTCACAGAAAGAACAACCCAATGCTAGTGTAAATAGAAGCTTCTGCAAGCACTTTGCGGGTTGGGCAGCATTTGTGCAATGAGACGCAAAGGTAATTGTTTAGGCCCAAGACCATTCATCAGAGTAGAAGGAAGACATGATTTATGTGTGCCTTTCACAAACTCAGTACATTCTACAGAGTTCTAGAAATAATTTTGCTCTCTAATCAATCTTGGAGTATATGAAACTTTGATAATAGAAGGATAGGAAAATGATTTACAAGTCAACCCAGTCTGCATGGACCAAGATATCCATCTAACCCATTCTTATTTACCCACATTTGTCCATATCTCTCTAAATGCACACCACGGTAGGGAGTGGTTAGTCCGACATTATTACAGAGTTCAGAGTCCAGTTCTGGTGACCTCTGTACGTCCTACCTGTGGAGTGCATCACTTTTCCCTGGGTACTCCTGTTTTCTCCCACGGTCTAATGAGATACTAGGCTGGTTAGTTAAATCAAAGTTGTCAGGAGTTGCAGGAGTGGCACAGCTTGAAGAGCCTATTCAATGCTGTAAGTCTAAATAAATAAATCTCTTTCCTGACCATGCAGCTGTCCAAATCTCATTTAAATGTTGTCAATATACCTGCCTCGACCAAATTCTCTGGCAGTTCATTCCATATACGGACCACCTTCTGGGTGTACAAGTTGCCCATCAGGTTCGTGCAGCAGGGTAGCTTAACGGTTAGGGTGATACTATTACAGAGGTAGTGATCCAGGTTCAATCCCACCACTCTAAGAAGTCTGTACATTCTCTCCACGACTGCAGGAGTTTCTTCTGAGTGCTCCAAAGGCCTGTGGTTTAGTAGCTTAATTGGTCACATGTGTAATTTGGTGGTGCAGGATCATTGGTCCAGAAAGGGTCTATTACTGTGCTGTATATTTAAATAAATAAATACTGTGTACCCACTCTGAGAACAATCTCTCTATTGGACTTTTACAGGGATGTACGTGGAACAGTCACCTCATTCTACACTCAACCGACAAGCTATGTAGCTCCAGTACCACTTCGCACTTCATTCTACAGAAACATTGAACTTTGAGTCAAAGCCAGTAAGGAACACACTCAACAAAACTCAGATCCTGGAAAATTAATTAAAGAAAAATACAGATTTTATAAATATTGCACTGATCTATCAAGCTTTAAGGAGGAGCTGAGCTATAGAGAAAGGTTAAATAGGTTAGGACTTTATTTCCTGGAGTGTAGGAGAATGAGGGAAGAAGTAATAGAGATATGCAAAATTATGAGGGATATACCATGCTTTTTCCACAGAGACTGGGTGAGGCTAAAACTAGAGATCATGGGTTAAGGGTGAAAGGTGAAATACTTGAGGAGGAACTTCTTCATTCAGAGAGTGGTGTGAACATGGAGCAAGCTACCAGTGGAAATGGTGGGCCAAAAGGCCAGTTCCTATGCTGCAATACTTGATTTCTCTGTACTAAAATGCTGGAAATACACTGGAGGGTTGGTGTCCAGCATTACTGCAGTGTAATTGACTTATTTGATTGTTAAGATATAACCATGCTTCATCTGGCTGAAGGGAAAGTATTCACTCTGAATGAGTGGCCTCCACTGGGTACAGTGAAGTCAGTTAGAGTCTAGTTATCCATAGGAACCTCTCAATAGACCTGTCACATGGGAACAAACTAGTTCATGGAGTTGAGAAATACAGTGCACTTGATTTTTTTAAAATACATCCTTTTGACACTCTAAAGTGTGATGGATGTTTAAAGTGTTGTTTATACAGTTCAGAGAGCATAGAAATCATGGAGAGTATATTGGTTGTGTTTGATTTCTGGGTCTGAAATTGAATTGAATGGCATGCTGGTAAATGTAGTTCAATCCTCTGGAAAATGGAAGTTACATTTGACATTGTAATAATTAGACTCAGAATGGGTGAATTTCAAGACATACACTTTACCAGAGCACTGCTGTCAATCTTATACTTTTTTTTGGAAACATAAAGCTAACTCAGACCAGAAATTTTCAATAGTCACTGACAGCTAATACAATAGATGAATATACTGTAAGGACCCAAAAGCAAGGGTCTCTTGAGTCTTCTCTGCCATGCAGTGAGTTCATGACTGATCTGTGACCCAACTCCCCATCCCTTAACACCTTTAATTAACTAAAATGTTCAAATTTTCAAAGTTAAAATTACAAATTGCCTGAGCGTCAGTATTCATTTGTAGAAAAGTTACAAATATTAACTACCTTTAGCAGGGCTATTCATTTCCATGGTTTACTAAGTCCTGAGGAACACAGAGAGGATGAATGCACTGAGATAGAGAATCAAGGATCAAAGTTCCCTCTAAAGTTTTTATAGCTGCGTAGAAATTTTTACATTACCTGAAAACCACCTAGCACTTTAAATGATTTTTAATTGCAAAAGAAACATATTTAAAGTGCCATGTAGTTTTCAGGTAGTGTCGGCATTCAGTGGACTGACAGTTTATTAATAAAAGGCTACTGACTTCTATTCTGTGCTTATTGTTACAATTTCTAATGGTGTTCTAACTTGAAATACAGACAATGCAAATCCATTGAAGCTCTTAAATGATTCAAAATAAAGGTTATGATACACTTATTTAGAAAATTTATGGATTATATTCATTAATACATCATTAATTATACAATTATATTAGCAGATTTCAAAATTATATTAACATTATATAGAAGAAAATTCCAGTTGCATGGCAACAAAGGCAACGCGTGTGGAAACATTTCAGTTACTGCATAGCCGTGCATCCATGCAGCTGAGAGGATACAGTGGTCAAGGGTCAACTTTATTTGCCAATTATATTTATATGTATTAGGAATTTGCTGTGGTTTGTTGGTCAGGGTGCAACATGCAACAAAAAACAACAACATTCAACAATTATGAAGAATAAAGAATCAAGAACTAGGTATAGGTTTAGGGTTAGAGGGAAGGATTTATTAGAAACCTGATGGGCAACTTTTTCACCAGAGGGTGGTCTGTATATGGAACGAACTGAGGAAGTAGTTGAGGCAGCTACATTAACAGCTCTGATCCTTCTCCTCGGATCATTAAAGTTGGGTGGAGAGGCTTGAGAGCTCCTGAGATCCCAAGAGAAATACTCTCTGGAGTTTAGCTCCTGGTAGGGTTACCCATGGCACTAAGGTCAAGGGGAAGGTTTCCGATAAAAAGCAATCCAACCAGGACCTACCGGGAGGAGCTCGTGGAAGATGATGATGCATCACAATGTCAGCGAAGGCGAAGGAAGGCTGATTGTGCATCAGCACCCCTGCATTAAACAAAGGCATGCACAGACATTCTCCATTAAGAGAAAACCTCTTGGGAGAACATCATACTCAACTCAAGTGATGGCAGTACTACTATTAGCAACATTTAAAAGACATTTGGTCGGTTACGTGGACAGAAAAGGTTGAGGGGGACATGAGCTAAATGTGGGCAAATAAGACTGGGTTAGATGGGCATGTTATGTTGGTGCTGAAAACTTGGTGATACTTGCAGGCTTCCCACAGCACAATCCTCCATCATTTTCGATGTTTGAAGTGTTTACAGTGCAGTGAAGTGAGTGGGGTAATAGACAGAGGGAGGTGGGAGGGGATTAACTAGAGTGGCTGATCAGATTAACTGCCTGGGGGAAAAAACGTTTAAAATGGTGTGAATTTTGCACTTGTTTTAACACTTCTCAAAAGGACAGTTTGTAGGTACACAGTTCAACAATGATGTTTTCCTGATTTTTCTTTGTCCCAGACACATAGAAGTCCTACTGTGGTGGTAGACTGCAGCCAATGACCTTTTCTGCTGACCTGACAATTTGTTGTAGTTTTCATATATTGTGAAATGTTGCTGAACCGAACCAGAGAGTGATGACAGGAGATGATAGAACGATGGTAGCATTCAGGCTCGCTGTCATCACATGGAGCACTCAGCAATGCCCACACACACCAGACAAACTTGGGTGTAGCACTGGGCTGCTCGTCTCAGCACTACTCAATACTAGCCTCTTCATACAGATTTCTGCAACACTGAATCACAGTGGATTTAATTTGGCTTTTTGACACCGACCAACAGAAAAAGACTCTTTTGAGCGAAAGCGAAAACAGATCTATACAAAGTGATCTAAATTAAGTACAATTATAAAACACAAAATAATTGATTGTATGATTACTCACCCTCTTCGGGTCTGTTGAAGATGCACCTTTGGCAACAATTGCAGCCTTCACTCTGTGTGAATAGGTCTCTATCAGCTTTGCACATCTGGACACTGCAATCTTTTCCCATTCTTTACAAAACTGCTAAAGCTCTGTCATATTGCATGGGGATAGTGAGTGAACAACCCTTTTCAAGTCCAGCCAGAAATTCTCAATTGGATTGAGGTCTGGACTCTGACTTGGTCACTCCAGGACATTGTCTTTGTTGTTTTTAAAGCCATTCCCGTGTAGTTGTGGCTTTGTCCTCAGGGTCATTGTCTTGCTGGAAAGTAAATCTCTCAATTTGCAGTTCTCTTACAGACTGCATCAGATTTTCCTCCAGGATTTCCCTATGTTTAGCTACATTCATTTAACCCTCTACCTTCACAAGCCTTCCAGGACCAACTGCAGTGAAACTTTCCCACAGTGTGATGCAGCCATCAGCATGCTTCACGGTAGGGAAAGGGTGTTTTTGATGATGTGTGGTGTTTGCCTTAGTCTGATGGTCAAAAGAGATATTCAGTGACTTGGAAATTTTCTTGTATCCATCTCCTGATTTATGCTTTTCAATAACCTTTCTGCAGAGCTATTTGGAGTGTTCTTTTGTCTTCATAGTGTAGTTTTTGCCAGGATACTGACTCACTAGCAAATGGACCTTCCAGATACAGGTGTATTCTTTCTACAGTCAATTGAAATACTTTGACTGCACACATGTGATTTCCATTTAAATAATTATGTGACTTCTGAAACCAATTGGCTGCACCAGTGATGATTTGGTTGTCATACTGAAGGGGTGTGAATCAATTATTTTGCATTTTATAATTGTACTTAACATAGATCACTGCATAGAGATCAGTTTTCACTTTGACACAGAAGAGTCTTTTTCTGTTGATCAGTGTCAAAAAAAAGCCAAATTAACTGCACTGTAATTCAATGTTGTAAAACAATAAAACATGAAAACTTCCAGGGAGGTGAGTGGAATAATTTTTATAGGTACTGCATGTGCCTTGTACTATATATGACTGTTGATACTGTATTTTGTACCTTGGCCCTGGATGAACACTGTTCATGTATGGTTGAATGACAATTAAATTTGAACTTGAACATAACATCCAGTCAGAAGGTCATGCATTGCTTTTTCTCACCAGCTTCCCAGGAGGGGAGCATACTCAGTAATTTATTCTCCTACACATACTTCTGGAACCATAAGACATAGGAGCAGAATTGGTCTATTTGGCCTATCAAGTCCTGTCTACCATTCAATCATTGGCTGAACCTTTCTCCCCCCTCTCCTCACTGCCATTCCCCAGCCTTCTCCCCATTACCTTTGATGGCACATCCATTCAAGAACCTGTCAATCTGCCTTAAATATACCCAATGACATGGCTTCCATAGCTGCATATGGTAAAAATTCCACAAATTCACCACCCCCTGGCTAAGCATCTCAATTTTAAATGGATGGCACTCTATCCTGAGGCTGTGCCCTCATGGCCTAGACTCCCCCACTATGGGGGACATCCTTTCCACATCTACTCTGTCTAGGCCTTTCAACATTTGAAAGATTTCCAACAAGATCATCCCTCATCCTTCTAAGTTCCAGTGAGTACAAACCCAGAGCCATCAAACATTCTTCATATGATAACACTTTCATTCCTTGTGAACCTGGGTGTTCAAATCTACCATGACTATCATTGCCCTTTGACACACCTTTTCTATTTCCTGCTATAAACTGTTTATTCACATTCTGGCCACTGTTGGGAGGCCTGTACATCAACATCCTTTTACCCTTGCAGTTTAACTCAATCTACAAGATTCAAAATCTTACCACTTTTGCGAGGACATGGCTGCAGACAAACCCAGGTGCAGGGCACAGGCGCAGAGACAGAGTCGTGAGGTGTTGGCACCATCGCGAACGTGGAACAGGTATCCAGGAGAGTCTTTACACAGAGGCAAGGTTAACATAGAATATGAGGGAAACAATGTATAGCTTAGAAATACGAGTCATAAGGAATCACAAAACAAGGTTTATTCACACTGGAGTCCATCAACAAACTGGCAGTCTGTTGCTGTGACCCTATGGCTTTTACCCTGCATTCACTGATGGAAAGCAGGTGTGCTGTAATTAATGGAGCAATTGGGAAACAGACAAGGGGATTAAGGCCCAATCAAGGAGATAATAGCAAGATGGGGGGAGATTGCCAGACGGGACAGTGACAGTACCCTCCCCTCAACGGAGCCTCCAGGCTTGTCCGGATGGTCTCGATGGAAGTTCTGGATGAGGGAAGGGTCCAGGATGAAGGAGCGGGGAACCCAGGAATGCTCCTCTGGGCTGTATCCTTCCCAGTCTACCAGGTACTGGAGGCTTCTGCCCCAATGGCGCACATCCAGTAGTCACCACACGGTGTATGCTGGATGATTGTCAGTGATTTGGGCGGGTGGAGGGGTTTCGGTCAGAGGACACAAGGGACTGACAGAAACTGGTTTTAATTCAGAAACATGAACAGTAGGATGGATGTGCATTGCCTTAAGTAGCTTAAGTCAGACTGCTGTGGGGTTGATGATACTTCTGTCTTCGAAAGGATGCAGGAAGCGAGGGGCAAGTTTCATAGGCTCATTTTTGAGGAATGTCCTTGGACAAGAGCCACACCTTCTGCCCAGGTTGATACTCAGGTGCAGGAGTGCAATGGCAATTGGCAATCCTCCAGTTGCGGTCAGCTGATCAGAGCAGGGCCTTGCATATGTCCTCCCAAACCTTGCGGCACTGATCGATATGGGCCTGAATAGATGACACCATAATCCCCTCTTCTTGTTCGGGAAACAGCGAGGGTTGGTATCCAAGGGAGCATTCAAAGGGAGGTCATCCGGTGGCAGCACTAACCAGAGAGTTGTGGGCATACTCAAACCACATGAGTGGCACTCCAGGTAGACGGGTTGTTAATTGCTATGCAACATAGCACCGCCTCCAAATCCTGGTTGACCCGTTCCATTTGCCCGTTCATCTGAGGATGGAAGCTGGATGACAGGCTAACAGAGGAACTCAGGGCTTGGCAAAAGGACTTCCACACCTGCGAGACAAACTGGGGACCCTGATCGGAGATGATAGCCGCAGGAATCCCGTGGAGGTGGACGACATGGTGGACAAGAAGGTCTGTGGTCTCTTGTGCCAAAGGGAGTTTAGGGAGAGCTACAAAGTGCACCGTCTTGGAGAACTGGTCTACCAGGGTGAGTATGGTGGTGTTTCCATGTGAAGGGTGTAGACCAGCGATGAAATCTAGGGCTATGTGCGGCCAAAGACAGGTAGGGGACAGAGTAATCTAGCAGGTGGCCAGTGGGAGGCTTTTCCACAGGCACAGGCGGAACATGCAGAGACATAGGAACGGGTATCCGCCTCCATTGAAGGCCACCAGAAGTGTCTTTTCAGGAGAGACAGTGTCTGATCACTCCCAGGGTGGCAGGCGAACTGAGTTGTGTTCCCCCAGTGGAGAACCTGAGACCTGACGGAATTGGGCACAGAAAGGTGATTGCCAGGTCCGTTGCCGGGGTCAGGGTCATCCTGTTGGGTTTCGTTTACTATGGACTCGATCTCCCAAGTGGGGCTGTCACCACACAGGATGGTGGGAGGATGGTCTCTGGGCTGGAAGTGTCCTCCTTGGAGTTGTATTGGTGGAAAAGCACATCAGGTTTCCCACTCTTGGACCCCAGCCAGTAGGTGTGAGAAAGCCTGAACCAGCCAAAGAATAATGCCCAATGGGCTTGGCGGGAGTTCAAACGTTTGGCGGTCTGGATATATCCAAGGTTCTTATGATCAGTCCAAACAATTAATGGGTGTTCCGCCCCCTCCAGCCAGTGCCTCCATTCCACCAACGCCATCTTGACCACCAGTAGCTCCTGGTTCCCCACGTCATAATTCCATTCGGCAGGGGACAGCTGGCGAAAAAGGCGGCACAGGGATGAAGCTTCTCATCTGGACTTGATTGGTGGCATGGAACTGCTTCCATCCCAGACTTGGAGGCATCAACCTCTACAAGGAACTGGAGGGAGGGGTCCGATTGGACCAGGATGGGAGCAGTCATGAAACTCCTCTTCAGGTCAGTGAATGCCGAATCAGCCTCGGAGTCCCAACAAAAATGATGTAGGCAAGGGTAAGTCGGGTAAGGGGCGCCACCACATGTCTGTAATCCCTGATAAATGGGCGATAAACGTTTGCAAACCCCAAAAACGTCTGAAGTTGCTTGCGGGTCGTAGGTCTGGGACATTCTTCCACCGCCCGGATCTTCTCGGGATCTGCCCTCACTTGCCCGCTCTCGAAGATGTAGCCCAGAAAGCTGACAGAAGGGACGTGGAACTCACACTTCTCCACCTCCCACAGTCGCTGGAGGACTAGACAGACATGCCTAATGCGTTTCTGGAGGCTGCTGGACAATATCAAGTCAAGTCGTCACTTTTATTGTCATTTCAACCATAACTGCTATGTACAGTACATAGTAAAACTGAGACAATGTTTTTCAGGACCATGATGCTACAAGACACAGTACAAAAACTAGACTGAACTACGTAAAAAACAACACAGAGAAAAAAAACAACAATAAATAATAAACAAGACAATAGGGCAGTAAGGTGTCAGTCCAGGCTCCGGGTATTGATGAGTCTGATGGCTTGGGGAAAGAAACTGTTATATAGTCTGGTCGTGAGAGCCCGAATGCTTCAGTGCCTTTTCCCAGACACAGGAGGGAGCAGAGCTTGTATGGAGGTGCGTGGGGTCCTTCATAATGCTGTTTGCTTAGCAGGTGCAGCGTGTAGTGTAAATGTCCATGATGGCGGAAAGAGAGACCCTGATGATCTTTTCATCTGATCTCACTATCCGCTGCAGGGTCCTGCAATCTGAGATGGTGCAATTTCTGAACCAGGCAGTTGCTCAGGATGCTCTCAATACAACCCCTGTAGAATGTGATGAGGATGGGGGGTGGGAGATGGACTTTCCTCAGCCTTCGCAGAAAGTAGAGACGCTGCTGGGCTTTCTTTGCTATGGAGCTGGTGTTGAGGGACCAGGTGAACACCGAGAAATATGGTGCTTTTAACGATCTCTACCAAGGAGCCGTCGATGTTCAGCGGGGAGTGGTCGCTCTGTGTCCTCCTGAAGTCAACAACCATCTCTTTTGTTTTGTTCACATTAAGAGACAGGTTGTTGGCTCTGCACCAGTCCGTTAGCCACTGCATCTCTTCTCTGTAAGCTGACTCATCATTCTTGCTGATGAGACCTACCACAGTCGTGTCTTCGGCGAACTTGATGATGTGGTTCGAGCTGTGTGCTGAAACACAGTTGTGGGTCAGCAGAGTGAACAGCAGTGGACCGAGCACACAGCCCTGGGGAGCCCCCGTGCTCAGTGTGATGGTGTTGGAGATGCTGCTCCCGATCCGGACTGACTGAGATCTCCCAGTTAGGAAGTCTAGGATCCAGTTGCAGAGGGAGGTGTTCAGGCCCAGTAGGTTCAGCTTTCCAATCAGTTTCTGAGGGATGATTGTGTTGAACGCTGAACTATGAACAGCATCTGAATGTATGTGTCTTTTTTGTCCGGGTGGGTTAGGGCCAGGTGGAGGGTGATGGCAATCTGTTGAGCGGTTGGGACAGTACACAAACTGCAGCGGGTTCCAGTGAGGTGGGCAGCAGGGTCTTAATATGCCTCAGGATATCAAGATGTCATCTAGGTAAACAAACACAAAGTGGTTAATAATGTCCCTCAGCATGTCATTGATTAAGGATTGAAAAATGACGGGGGCATTGGTGAGGCCAAACGGCATGACCAAGTATTCAAGGTGGTCTAATGGTGTATTAAGTGCCGTCTTCCACTCGTCTCCCTCCCTTATCCTGACTAGATGGTAGGCACTACGAAGGTTCAACTTCGAGAAGATGGTGGCTCCGTGAAGTGGTTCAAATGACGAGTTAATGAAGGACAGTAAGTAATTATTTTTAAACGGTTATCTTGTTGAGGCCTCGGTAACTTTTAGAGGGGCAAAGCAACCCATCCTTTTTCTCTACAAAGAGGAAACTGGCATCCACCAGGGAGGATAATGCCCACTGCGAGGGATTCACTAATGTATTTCTCCATGGCCTCTCTCTCAGGTTAGGACATAGGCAACTGTGGGGTAATGAGGCCCCAGGGAAAAGGTCGATAGCGCAGTCATGCAGCCGGTGCAGAAGCAAGGAAAGAGCTCATTGTTTGCTGAATACCTGTCCCAGGTCATGGTATTCCGTGGGAACTCTGGTTAAGTTGAGGGGTTCCAAGGCAGGCAAGGTTGCAGTAACCTCCCTAGGGGATGGAGCCGACTGCAGAGAGGTGGCGTGGCAAAATGGGCTCCAGCTGGCTATCCTCCCGGGAGACCAGTCGATGCGGGGGTTGTGGTGGTTCAACCAGCGGTTACTCAGAACTATAAGGCCTTGAGGAGAATGGATGAGATTAAATCATACCTTCTGTCCATGGTTTCCGGACAGAATCAAGGTACAGTGGGTGACCTGAGCCAGAAGTTTTCCATCCAGTGCCCCGGCCTCCAGAGGGGTACTTTGGTTCCCAAGGTATTCCGGCCCGGGAGGCTATGTCCTCATCCAGCAAATTTCCCTCGGCACCAGAATCCACTAAGGCGGATAGGGTAGGGACTGCTGTGGATAGGTCTCGGTAGCCAGGATCTGCATCCAGGTTTGGGGAACTGAAGGGAGTGTTGTCTGACTCACCAGAACAGTAAGAGTGGGAGCTCTGTGAAGAACAGAAGGGAGAGAGGTTATGGCTGGTTGAAAATGGCAAGGTGGGCCATGGGATGACTCAAGGAGTAGGACATCCAGACTTTTCTCTCAAACATTCTCGAAGTCGATTATCTACCCTGGTGGCTAGAGAGACCAAAGAGTCCAGGCTGTCTGTGTCATCCCTTGCCACTAATTCATCTTTTATCTTGTCAGAGAAACCCCATCAAAACACTTCCCATAGTACCTCATCCTTCCATCCAGAGTCAGCTGCTAATGTTCGGAACTCTATAGAGTATTTTGCTACGCTTTGCGAGCCTTGACAGAGTCAGTAGGCACATAGCGACGTCCTTACCACAAGTGGACTGTTCAAAAACCTTCCTTATTTCGGAGACGAAGGTGGAGAAGGAGGAACAGACCTCTGGCCGGTTGTCCCAGATCGCGGTGGCCCATGATAAGGCATCCCCTCGTAACAGCCCCATGATGTACGCAATTTTTGATCTGTCCAAGCTGTACCTATGTGGCTGTTGCTGGAAAACCACAGAGCATTGTAGTAAGAAGGCCCAGCACTTCCTTCGGTCCCCAGTGTAGGGTACCGGTTCGGGTACATACAGCTCTCAAGGTGATTGTGTTGCCGATCCAAGGGGCGTAGCCATACCAGGCTATACGGTTTGGTCAGACTGGGTTCTTGGAAGGGACAGAATAAGGGGAGTGGACACTTGCTCACTGACCTTCTTTACATCCTCGGACAGGGCTCGAAGATTTTTCATGATTCCTCTGGGCAGCTGATCATGTACACCCAGTAGGGAGCCCTGGCTGATGAGTGCCTGTTGCACTGGGTCCATGTCCGCTGGGTTCATTCTTGGCCAGTTCATTCTGTTGCAAGGACGAGACTGAGGACAAACCCAAGTGCAGGACACAGGCGCAGAGACAGAGTCGTGAGGTGTTGGCACCATCGCGAACGTGGAACAGGTATCCAGGAGAGTCTTTACACGGAGACAAGGTTTACATAGAATATCCAGGAAACAATGCAGAGCTTAGAAATGCCAGTCCTAAGGAATCAGGAAACTAGAATCAACCAACAAACTGGCAGCCCATTGCTGTGACTCTAGAGCTTTTACCCTGCATTCACTGATGGAAAGCAGGTGTGCTGTAACTAATGGAGCTGGCAGCAATTGGGAATCAGACGAGGGGATTAAGGCACAATCAAGGAGATAATAGCAAGATGGGAGATTGCCAGATGGGACCGTGACACCAATCCTATGTCACATCTTCCTACCGATCCGATTTGATGCCATTCTTTACCTGCAGAGCCACTCCACTGCCTCTGTCTACCTTCCTATCCTTCTGATACATTGTATAACCTTGAACATTCAGCTCTCAACTACAACTAACCTTCAGCCATGATTCAGTGCTGGCCACAACACTGTACACTGTACAGTGAGATATAATACTTTCCTCTGTACACTGAGATATAATACTTTGAACACTGTATTGACTACCCTTTTTAATTCTGTATCCCTAATGAATTGATACTCACCCTGCTGGCTGCAATTCTGTCCTATCATCTGTCTGCCTTCCCTGACAGTCTGACTGCTTGCTATCTTTGCTTTTTAACCGTTAGTCCTATCCTGAACCCCTTCATTCCAGTTCACAACCCCATGACAAGTTAGTTTAAACCATCCCAAACAGCTCTAACAAGCCTGCCCACAAAATATTGGTCTCCCCGGGGTTCAGGTGCAACCCATCTCCTTTGTACGGGTCATGCCTCCCCAGAAGAGATCCCAATGATCAAAGAACACCCCCTTTTTAGCACTGATACCTGAGGATAATTAATGAGCATAAGATACCAGTGCAAAGGTAACCTCCTCTGCACTCTCTCCACTGTGATGCCCAGATCTGGTCACAGGTGCGATGTAAACAGGACATTGTTCAAGCTGAGGCAGAACATCTCTCCCTTTGCCCTTCAATCCTTCCAATACAATGGCTGCCATTCCATTCATATTTATTGTTATATTATGTCCTTGTTATTTCATTTCTATAGACGTGGGCTTTCAAGGTTTTTTTGACATGCTCTGTGTTTTGCTTTTCAGCATTTTGAAAATACATTTTTCTTTCCTTTCATTCCAGGTTGAAAGACCTCATATATGCCTAAAGTGAGAATCCATTAGCCATAGACTTTCCTCCCTATTTTGGTTTTGTATTTTATTTTGTTCCATTGCCACCTTGCTTTGTACCCTGAATAATCCTGAATATAGGCCGGAGAATGGGATTGGGAGTGATAATATACCCCCTCAGGGTCTCTGCCTGTACTACCACACCTGATAGTGCATCCATGCACCCACCACTCTCTGTGTAAAAAACCCACCTGTGACATTGCCCTAATACTTTCCTCCAAATAACTTAAAATTATGCCCCTCATATTAACCTTTTAAAATTTAGCCCCCTTGATTTAGCGATAGAACAGAACTGGGGATTCTTAGTGCTAATTATTCCTATGCCATCAGGCAGGAGGTACTTTAGCATTAGAACTCCTTGAAAGGGGCTACACAGGTTGGTAAGATGGTTAAGAAGGCTTATGAAATATTTGTTTATATTAATTGAGGCATTGACTTCAGAAAGTCAGAAGGTTATTTTGCAACTTTATAAAACTCTGCTTAGGCCATACCTGGAGTATTACATACAGTTCCAGTCACCCCACTACAGGAAGGATGCTGAAGCTCTGGAGAGGGTGCAGAAGAGGTTTACCAGGATGCTACCTGGTTTAGAGGGCATGTGCTGTCATGAGAGGCTGGATATAGACAATTGATTTTATTGTGTTTCTGGGATTTACTGTGAATGCCCACAAGAAAATGAGTCACAGGGATGCATATGGTGACATAAATGTACTTTGTTAATACATTTACTTTGAACTTTGATCTTTGTATTAATGCTACACAGTAGCTGCTACAAAGTAGCTGCTACAACACTAACTTCAAGAGTCAGATCAAAGACTTGCTGACACCATCTTGACAACGTCTCCCAAAACTATAATCACTAGAACCTAGAATTGTAAGAGTTAGGACCTTATGTGAGGACCACAGCCTCCAAGTAACCTGATAAATCCCACACCATCCTTACTTCTTCATGGCTGGGTGTAGATCCTCAGCCTCCCTCCCACTGTGGACACTTCCACGTCTGGGACTGGTTGAAGGAGGCAGATCACCACCACTGGTAAGCACTTTCACCTCTGTAACTGAATATTGAATATTTACCCATGAAAATTCAAGATACAGAATAAATCATGACATCAATAATGATGTCCCATATCCATGAATGGGTAAAAAAATCTAAAACTTATGGACATCAAAATAACTGAAATTGTCATTAAAACTTGCAGTTACCAACTCAACTTCACTGATCCCATCACTGAACTGTTCCCACAAACTATGGACTCACTTTCAAGGACTCGTCATTTCATGTTTTCTATGTATATATATGTGACACCATATGTTGAAACAAAGGTTAAAAGGGTAGGATCCTTCACAAATCTCAGATGGTTTATGATGAAATATTATTTCCAAGCCCAGAGAATCAGAATGCAACTTATCAGAAGTTTGTGTTTAATATTATGAGCAAAAGTGCTGAAGTTGGAAGAAGCTTTTCTTATGCAACATCTTCACTGATTTTGAATACTTTAAGGTAGCTGACTGTCGGGATTTAAAAAGGGATTAGTCATAGAATCATAGAGCACTACAGCACAAAACAGTCAGTGATACAGATCAGCTGGCTGAGTTGTGTCACAGCAACAACATTGCACTCAACATCAGTAAAACCAAAGTATTGTTCGTGGACTTTCTGAAGGGAAGATGAGGGAAAACATTGATCCTCATTGAGGGATCAGCAGTAGAAAGGCACTAGGAACCAAGTTCCTGGATGTCCACATCTCTGAAGATCTGTCCTAGGTCCAACATATTGATGCAATTACATAGAAGGCATGATAGCTGCTACACTTCATTTGGAGTTTAAGAAGACTTGGTGAGTCACAAAAGACTCTCATAATTGTCTATTATAGACAGCATACTAACTGGTTGCATTGCCATTAGGTATGGCCACTGCACAGGATCAGAAAAAGCTGCAGAGGTTGTAAACAGCCAGCTCCAGCAAGGGCACTAGCCTCCCCAGCATTGAGGACACCTTCAAAAAGCAATGCTTCAAAAAACTGTGTGGCCTTTTCTCATTGCTGCCATTGAGGAAACGGTACAGGAGCCTGAAGACACACACTCAACATTTCAGGAACAACTTCTTCCCCTCGGCCATAACATTTGTGAATAGACAATCAAATGGTGTATAGTGCCTTATAGTTTTTTTGCTCTCTTTTTGCACTACTTACTTAATTTAATTTTTTAATATACAGGTTTATTTCTTATTATAATTTATAGTTTACCTTTTGTATTGCACTCTAGTATTGCCACAAAACAACAAATTTCACAACATATGCCAATAAGATTTAAGCGATTTTGATTCTGAAACAGGACCTTCAGCCTACCTAGTCCTTGCTGAACTATTATTCGGCCTAGTCCCATTGACCTGCACCTGGATATAGCCCTCCATACCTCTCCCAACCATATATTATCACAACTTCTCTTAAATGATAAATTCAAACCCATATCCAACACTTCTGCTGAAAGCTCATTCCACACTCTCACCTGAGTGAATTATGCAAAGTAAACTATTGAAGAGACAGAAAATGAGCAGAGAGATACAAAGTTAAGGAGGCCTCACAGTGGCTGTGGACCTGGAGGGGGGATCCGTGGATTAGTGTACCACTTGGACACAAGTCGGGGGCCGATCACCCCTGGCTGGGTCGCCCGGGCAAGGTTGTCTGATGATTAAAGACCCGAAACATCCTACAACCCCGGGTTCATCTCTGAAGACATGTCTAAGTAGCACCAGAAGGTGTATTCTACAACTATTTAACAACAATGGTTTAATGTTTGCTCTCACAGCATAGAGTGCCCTACTTTTAAAAAGCTCTGTGACTCTTCAGAGTGTGCATTTCTGGCAATGATTCTTATTGTTCTGCCTCACATATAAAAGCACAGGAACACTGCACATATGAGAGAGCAAGCCCCAGTGCTGACTTTGGGAAATCAGATGCACTGCACGTGTCAGGGAATCGGACACTCAACACAGTTATGGATGTACTGGATATCTGGATAATTGGAAAGTAACACAAACAAAGCAGTAATGGAGAAATCACAGTCACACTTCCAGAGACTGTAGTTATGAGGAAATCAGACACACAGTAGATCAGGGGAATCATAAAATGCAGTGCTATCTACTTCATTGTGACCTTGTGCCTTCCTGTCTACCAGCATTGCACATTCTCTGTAACTGGTACACTTTATTGTGCACTCTGTTATTGTTTTACCTTGCACTATCTCAGTGCAGCATTGTAATGAACTGATCTGTGTGGACAGTATGCAAGACAAGTTTTCCACTGTTATTGAATGAGACAATAATAGTTACCAATTTACCAGTTACCAATCTACCATCCTTTTGTGAGGATCAGACACTGCATCTACTGGGATGTCAGGGGCACAAGTGCTGATCATCAGAAAATACTACAGGTAAAGATAAAGATTAGCTTTGTTCATCACACATACATTGAAAATTGAAACATGGTGAAAGCTATCATTTTAGTCAACCACCAACACAGTCAGAGGATGTGCTGCAGACTGCCCACAAGTGTTGCCACACTTCCGACGCCAACATAGTATGTTCACAATTTACTAACCCTAATCATAAACCTTTGGAATGTGGGAGGAAACCGGAGCACCCAAGGAAACTCAGGACACAGGGAGAATGTACAAACTCCTTTTGGATAATGGCAGAATTAAAGCCATGTCACTGATGCTGTAAAGCATTACACTAACCACCATGTGTGGTGAACTACATATACCTGTCTGGACACACCCCTCTGCTGACTGCTCCTGTGGCTCCTCCCACAGACCCCTGTATAAAGGCGATTGAGACCAGAGCCCAGCCTCTCAGTCTCCAGGATGTAGTATGGTGGTCACTCACTGCTTGTTCCTTTACGTCTCGCCTTTACGTCTCAGAGTGAGTTATTGATGGTACATCACCATGCTACCATGTTGAACATATGAGGGGAATCAGACACAGTGTAGATATCAGAAAATCACAACAATAAAGTGCAAGATCATGGTGTTAAAAGGAAAATTAAAACAGCTATGACCAAATGGTGGAGAAGACTCAATGGGCCAAATGGTCTAATTCTCCTTCTATGCATTATGGTCTTATTTCCTTTGAATAAAGCTGGGAGCAGCAATGAAAATTTTTCTCCACCATTGACAACTGACAGAGCCTCTGTAGTGCAGTAACTAAGTTCACAACTCCATCTGAAGCAATCGGAAACACAGATTTCTGTGGAGCAATATTATCACAGTAAAAATGAGAGGACGAATTATGTCTGTTCAATGACCCTCAGCAATCCAGTTCTGGATGCACCTCTGGAAAGCAATACTGTATTCTGGAGTCTACATTGCAAAGGCCTTGGTTGCATAGAAAGGAACAATGTCAAGGCTCAAGACCACATTGAAATGAAAAGATCCATTTCTTGCATGCAGTTTGGTCCTGTGACAGATTGTGTTACAGCAGGGAACTAGCTTCTCAGCCAAGTTACTTTTAAATAGCTCTTCTAATATTGTTACCTTCATCAGCTGGCACCCAGTGTTTTCAATTTATTCCTGTTCTTCTTATTAAAGAGAATTTTTGATCATGGTAGGGTTGGTAGTTTGTGTGGATCTGATCAAGAGAAACTAGATGATTCCAAATCCAACTCCTGATCCAACTTTGGCCAACCAGTTTCTATGCTGATACAAAATACTATCAAAACTATTTTCTGAAACTGAAAATGTGCCAACTGTTGTTCAGGGAACGTGAGAAATAGAAGCAGAATTGGCGGGTTCATCTGCATCTATGAACAGGAGTAACAACACAACATTTCAGGCCAAGAATCTTCACTGTATGGCCTCCAGCCTGATAGGATGAACATCGATTTCTCTAATTTTGGATAATCTGTCTGTCCCCTATTTTTCCATTTCCCCATTCTGGTTGCTCTCTCACCCCTTCTCTTCTCCTCCCCACTATCTTGACTTGTCCATCACCTCCCTCCGGAACTCCACCTTCCTGGTCCACTGTCCTCCCCTATCAGATTCCTATTTCTTCAACAATTTACCTTTC
This sequence comes from Hypanus sabinus, assembly GCF_030144855.1. Classification (NCBI taxonomy): domain Eukaryota; kingdom Metazoa; phylum Chordata; class Chondrichthyes; order Myliobatiformes; family Dasyatidae; genus Hypanus; species Hypanus sabinus. The sequence continues at coordinate 66,619,286 of NC_082724.1, read as the reverse complement.
TCATGCATCACCTCCCAGCTTCTCACTTCATCCCACCCACCCACCTTCCCCCTCTCCTGGTTTCAACTCTCACCGCCAGCTTGTACACCTTCTCCTCTACCTATCTCCTTACTCTGAATTCTTCCCCTTTCCTTTCCAATCCTGATATTTAAAAAATGCCCAGAATACCAGCTATTTATTCCCCTCAATGCTGGCCAACAGTCCCTAGTTTCTAGAGAATGTTGCGAAAACAAAAAAGCAACCAGTGGCTGGCATTTCTGTGGGTGAAAATGGCTTGTTAATGAGAGAGGTCAGAGGAGAATGGCCAGACTGGTTCAAGCTGACAGAAAAGTGACAGTAACCACACGTTACAACAGTGGTGTGCATAAGAGCATCTCTGAACACACAATAAGTCAAATTTTGAAGTGGATGGGCTATAGCAGCAGAAGACCATGAATATGCACTCAATGGCCACTTTATTAGGTAGAGGAGGTATCCAATAAAGTGGCCACTGATTGTAGAAGTGTGTATTGACCATCTGGCCCCATGTCATTTATTTAGCTTGTGACCATTTCCCAGGCACATCCAACAAAACTCTGGCATGAAGAGAATCATCCCCCAGTTTCTGGAATGCTCAAAAATCTATTGATCTCTCTTTATTTATTGATTAAGATACAGTGTGGAATAGGCCCTTCCAACATTTCAAACCCTAGCATAATCATGAGAAAGTTTACAATGACCAGTTAACCAACTAACCGATATGTCTGGATTGTAGAAGGAAACCAGAGAACCCAGAGGAAACCTATGTGGTCACGGGGAGAACATACAGACTGCTTACAGTCAGAAGTGGGAATTGAACCCAGGTCATTGTTCCTGTGAATTGTTGTGCTAACCACTATGCTACCATGCTGCCACTAAATTAACACAATAACTGAGCCTCCACGATCATCTAGAGTAGATAATTTTATGGAGCTAGATTGTTATGCTGCCAGCAGAAAGCGAATCAGGTTTGTCTTCGTTGAAAAACAACTACCGGTATTAGGTTTCAAGCTGTGCTTGCCTTGATGGAAAGCTGTCATTGAATATAGATCAAAGCAGCAGTATTATTGAGTGTGTCACAGGATCTCTCACTCTCCTAGTGTTTGTAGACAATTGGATATACTCTAATAGGGATAACAAATGCTGTTTGCTGAAGTGAGCATTATAAAAGAATGGGGATTTTTTAAAAAATGGTGTGGTGATGTAATTTACTAAAAAGTATCAACATATTTGAAACATAACAATCCTCTTCCCTCATCTGGTCTCAGGTTAAATCATGCTATCATTTTAATTCACCCAAGTTCAAAAGAATCTATTCTGTTACATTTTACACATCTTTTACTTTAATCTGAATGACTTTTTGTCAATGGAACATTGAAAATTTAACACACAATTTCAGTCCACCTTTACTCCTGTGAATTTCCCACCCATCCCACTGATGGAAGAATATTGGAGACTTCTTATTTGACAACTAGACCACAATCCAGTTCTCAGCACTGTTGTATGGAAGGATATGATTTCTGGGAAGATTTATGACGATACTGACGGGAATGTAGAATAATAACTATGAGGAAGCCCTGGATAAGTTTAAGTTGTTTTCCTTGCAGCAGAAGAGACTGTGAGATTTAATTAATATGAAAATGAAAGACATCTCTCTTTGCAGAGACATCAATAACCACAAGCATATATTGAAAGTAATGGACAGAAACAGGGGAAATACTTATGGGAACCATTGCAACACAGCAGTTAGTGCAACACCGTTACATCAGAATTCAGAGTTCAATTCCGACATCGCCTGTAAGGAATTCGTACATACGGGTGTGAACATATGGGTCCCATAGTCCAAAGACATACTGGTTAGTAGGTTAATAGGTCATTGTGTTATCCCATAATTAGGCTAGAGTTAAATAAGTGGGTTGTCCAGTGGTGAGGCTCATTGAGCCAAAGGATCTGTTCTGCACTCTGTGTATAAATGAATAAAGTTTCCATTTTCACTCAGAATGTGGTGAGGATCAGGCACTCTGTGTGAGTAGGTGAAAGATTCTAAAAGATTTGGTTCTTTCAGCTTCAAGTATTGTAACCAGCAAAACTCCGGACCAAGAGCTGTGAATCAGGTTTATTATCAGTGACATATGTTATGAAATTTGATGATTGGTAGCTGCAAAGTACAAGATATAAAATTTCTATAAGTTACAAAGAATAAATAAAGACTTTGTGTAAAAAAGGAATAGCGAGATAGTATTGATGAGTTGATGGAACATTCAGAATTCTTGTTTCTGCCCCCTTTCTTGCCAGTCCTGATGAAGAGCATTGCCCCAAAATGCTAATTGTTTACCCCTCTCCATGGATGCTGTCTGACTTGCTGAGTTCCTCCAGCATTTTGTGTGTGTTACCCAATAAATATTCATTGATGTGATAAAAAGCAAGAAATTGTAAATGCTAGAAATCTGAAATTAAAACACAGAAGGCTGGAAATACTCAGCAGATGAGGTAGCATTTGCAAAGAGAGAAACCGAATTTATGCTTCAGGTTGCAACCCTTTGTTGGATTAGGCTCTGAATTGCTACTTAAAATAGTTACTTTCGTTGTAGTTTTACTTTCTTTGCATAATCGCCATTTTGTCTGTAAATTTTGAGTAGATTTTCAGTAGTTTGTGGTATCATTGGTTCTGCACTTATATATTTTCTTTGTGAGCCTAAGATGTCATGGCAAATCAAGGCTGCATTTGTTTCACCGACTGTTCTTAACAGAGTAAAATCACTTATCTAACCAACTTATTCTAGTTTGCAATATGAAGGAGTCCAGTCCATTTTACTTGACTTTTCTCTTTAGCTATAGTACTTGCTGTTGTGTTACTTGCCTTATTGGTAATGGATGATTCTGTCTGATCTGTACTAACAGGAACATCCAAAGAACTTTCTGTACCATATCATCCCCAGATCCAAAACCTTCAAAAGAAGTTAATCACACCTTCCATTGGGTACTGTATCCTGACAATGGATCAATAGCCTAAAGCATAATCTTTTGATGTCAGGAAATATAGAGGAGGCTTAACCCAAACACAGAGCAATGGAGATGATTTGGCGATGAGTGATCACTTTAGTAGTAAACTACTAAATAACAAGCCATGAGGGGAACAAAACAAGAGACAACAGATATTTAACACAACAAGGTAATTGAAGGCTAGGAGCAAATGATTGCAGCAATCTGGTTTGATGAGTGATCAAGGACTGTGGATGAAAATTGGGTTTAAATAGGTTGCAGGTGATGAGTTGGAAATGAGTGACAAGTGAGTCCTGTTAGTAGGGTGGAGACTGGGAGTTGTTTGTCTGTGGAGGCCTGACTTGTTTTTTTTTACCACATATGCTGCCTAACCTACTGACTACTTATATCATTTTCAGCTTTCTTTGCATTAGTAGGCTGCCTACTTAATTTCACAAAATCTTACTTTAACCCTACAAAATTAATTTGCTCACATAAAATATTTAGACAGACTAGTTTCATCGAGTGAACCACTGATGAACCTTCTGGGATGAACATTGAACACCATCACATGACCAATGCAATCCAAGGATTGTGCTGGGGTCAGCCCTCAAGTGTCACCATGCTACCCCACTAATACAGCATGCGACAACTTACCTTTGAAATGGTGGAGGAAACTGGAGCACCTAGAGCAAATTCAAGCAGTTTCGGGGAGAAGTTACAAATTCCATAGAGACAGCGGTGGGAATTGAACCCTGGTTGGTGATAGCTGGTGCTCTAAAGTGTTATGCTAACAGCTGTGCAACCTTGCCACTCTTTGAAAAGATCTGCAGTTAAACTATTTCACTTAGAGGGAGGCGCAAGAGTGGAACGAGCTTCCAGAAGAAGTGGTGGATATGGGTTCAATTGTAACATTTAAGAGAATTTTGGATGAGAGGATTATGGAGGGCCATGGTCTGGGCACAGGTAGTACTCTATGACTCAATGACTCCATTTCCAAAATGGACAATTTCTGTAACTTTGAAAGGTTATGATTGAAATGATCATCAGATTGTGGACAATTCATTAAACAAAGCATACTGGATCCAGGATTCAGACAACTTGGAGACTATAATCAATTATATCACAGATATAAAGGATCTGTCTGACATGGAGATGTTTCTCTGCACTGTTCTGTCTATGATAAATTTTATTTATAGTTTAATCAAGGGAGAATTTAATTAAAGTGATTAAATACATATAGCCTCATATTCTGTCTTGCTTCAGCATTGCTTCTGAGACAGCAAGTCAAAATGCCAATGAATTTTGACCATTCAAGAAACAAATTTATGTGTATTTTATAGTCATAAAACTCTTGAGGCAAGAGTTCCAAAGAAGAAAAAGCACATGGGTGAGAGTGATGCAAAGAGCTACTATTCAGGACCTTCAAAAGATGCACAGTAGGGAGCATCCTAACAATCACTGCATGAGAACTGCTCTGCAGTGGACAGGAGAGCTCTACAACTGCCCGAAGCATCACTGGCACCAGACTACCCACCTTCAAGGACGTATATACAGAAAGATGCTAGAAAAAGGCCAGCAATATCGTGAAGAATCCAACACACCCTGCTGATAAGCATTTTGTCCCATTCTCATCTGGGAGGAGGCTATGAAGCATCCACACCAGGACCACTAGACTCAATTACTTTCCCCAAGCAGTATGGCTGATCCACCACTACTTTATCGTTTTCTGTCAGTCACTTTATATACAGACACTCCTTTGCCTAGCATCACTTTATAGACACACAAAAACTCTATATGTAAAAGATAACTTACGTATTTATATTTATTGTGCGATTCTTATTATTGTGTTCTTAATCTTATTGTGTTTTTCATATTCTGTGTCAAATCCAGAATAAAAATTATTTCATTCTCCTTACACTTGTGTACTGGAAATGACATTTAAAAATCTTGACTCTTGAATCTTGAGATGCAGTAGAAACCATCCAGCACATAACATTGACTGGATATAGAATTAGGTCATTACTTTAATGTGTACCAAGATAGACTGGGAAACATGTTTTGAATGCCATCCAGATGGTTCATGCCATGCATACACTCAGTGGCCACGTTATTAGGTACAGCTGTACACTCGCTCGTTAATACAAATATCTATTCAGCCGATCATGTGGCAGCAACTCAAAGCATAAAATCATGCAGACATGGTCAAGCAATTCAGTTCTTGTTCAGACCAAACATCAGAATGGAGAAGAAAGGTGATCTAAGTAACTTTGACTGTGGAATGATTGTTGCTGCTAGATGGGGTGGTTTGAGTATCTCAGAATCTCCTGATCTTCTGGGATGTTCATGCACAGCAGTCTTTAAATCTTGCAGAGAATGATGTGGAAAAACAAAAAAAAAAATCCAGTAATCAACAGTTCTGTAGGTGAAAACGCCTTGTTAATGAGAGAGGTAAGAAGCCAGACTGGTTCAGACTGATAGGAAGGTGACAGTAACTCAAATAACCACGTGCTTCAACACTGGTATGCAGAAGAGCATTTGTGAATGCACAATGCATCGAACGTTCATGTAGAGATTACAGAAAAATAAGAGTGGAAATCAGAATTAAGAGCTAGCATAGACTCAGAGAGCTGCATAGCAAATTGGTGAAAATGGTAAATTGGTAAATTAGTTTAGTATTGTCACCATTGTATGGCCAGAGAAGCAGAATTAAACAATTTGGCCCATTGAGTCTTCTGCTCTGCTATCCCACCATTATCCCTCTCAACCCCATTCTCTACCTACTTTAACCTTTGACACCCTGACTAATCAAGAACTTATCAACCTCTGATTTAAATATACCCAATGATCTGGCTTCGACAGCTGTCTGTGGCAATAAATTCCACAGATTCACCTCCCTGTGGCTAAAAGAAATTCTTTCTCATCCCTGTTCTAAATAGACATCATAAGACCATAAGACATCCCTCTATTCTGAGTCTATGCATTCTGGTCCTAAACTATAGGAAACTTACTTTCCACATCCACTCTATCTAGGCCTTTCAACATTTGGTAGGTTTCAATGTGATCCCCCCTCTTTCTTCTGAATTCTAGTGAGTACAGACACAAGGCCATCAAACACTCCTCACGCCTAACTCTTTCATTCCCAGGATATGGTGAGAAACTTATCTTACATATCATACAGAACAATTCATTACAACAATGAAATGACGTAGTAAAGGTATTAACAAGAGAGTGCAGAATTAAAGATTACAGTTACAGAGAAAGTGCAGTGCAGGCACACAATAAGTGCAAGCTCATAATTAAGTGTATTATGAGGTCAAGTCCCTCTTATACTAGGGGGAACTTTCAATATTCTAATAAGAATATAAAACCATAAAAGATAAAAGAAGAATTAGACCATCTGACCCATCAAGTCTGCTCTGCCATTCAACCATGGCTGATCCTTTTATTCCCTCCTCAGCCCACTCCCCAGCCTCCTCCCTGTAACTTCTGATGCTGTGTCCAATCAAGAATCAATGTAGCTCTGTCTTAAATACACCCAATGACCTGGCCTCCACAGCTGCCTGTGCTAATATCTTCCACAGATTCATCACCCTCTGGCTAAAAAAATTTCTCTGCATCTCTGTTTTAAACAGGCACCTCTCTATCCTGAGGCTGTGCACTCTTGTCCTCGACTCCCCTATCATGGGAAACATCCTTTCTATATCTACCATGTCTAGGCCTTTCAACATTTGAAAGATCTCAATGAGAACCTCGCCCACTCCTCATCCTTCAAAATTCCAGCAAATTCGACCCAGAGCCCTTTCATTCCAGGAATCATACTTGTGAATCTCCTCTGAACCCTCTCCAATGCCAGCACATCTTTTCTTAAATGAGAGGTTCCTAAAATTGTTCACAATACTCAAGGAGAGGCTTCACCAGTGCCTTATAAAACCTCAGCATCACATCCCTTCTCTTGTATTCAAGACCGACTTGAAATGAATGCTAACATTGCATTTGCCTTCCTCTCCACCAACTCAAACTTTAAATTAACCTTTAGGGTGTTCTGCACAAGGACTCCCAAATCCCTTTGTGCCTCAGAATTTTGGATTTTCTCCCCATTTAGAAAATAATCTGTACATTTATCTCTAGCCTGGTCCCAATATATTGATGTAGTCATAAAGAAGGCAAGACAGTGGCTATATTTTATTAGGAGTTTGAAGCAATTTGGCATGTCAACAAAAAAGCTCAAAAACTTCTATAGTTGTACCGTGGAGAGCATTCTGACAGGCTGCATCACTGTCTGGTATGGAGGGGCTACTGCACAGGACTGAAAGAAGCTGCAGAAGGTTATAAATCTAGTCAGCTCCATCTTGGGTACTAGCCTACAAAGTACTCAGGACATCTTTAGGAAGCGGTGTCTCAGAAAGGCAGCATCCATTATTAAAGACATCTAGCACCCAAGGAATGCCCTTTTCTCACTGTTACCATCAGGTAGGAGATACAGAAGCCTGAAGGTACACACTCAGTGATTCAGGAACAGCTTCTTACCCTCTGCCATCCGATTCCTAAATGGACTTTGAAACTTTGGACACTACCTCACTTTTTTAATATACAGTATTTCTGTTTTGGCACATTTTTAAATAATCTATTCAATATACGTAATTGATTTACTTGTTTATTTACTATGTTTTAATTTATTAATTATTATTATTACTTTTTTCTCTCTCTGCAAGGTTATGTATTGCATTGAACTGCTGCTGCTAAGTTAACAAATTTCATGTCACATGCCAGTGATAATAAACCTGATTCTGATTCTGACTACCAAAGTGCATGACCATGCATTTTCCAATAGCAGGATAGAAGCTGTCCTTGAGGAAAGAGAAGAAGTGAGAATATCCAGGGCAGCAGGGTTCTTTGATTATTCTGGCTGCTTCATTAAGGCAGCGTGAATTGGGCTTCATTCAATCTGTTAAAAAGATAAGAGAAATTTGAGAAAGAGTTCTGAGAGATTATCTTTGAAGTAAAAGGTATACATCAACTCCTTTTGGACAGGAATGTTATTTTGGTCACAAACTATAAACCTGTAGAAACAATTTTTAACTGTAGTTAACATAAACAAAAAGGTGCAGAGGAGAGTGTGAATGTGGGCTGTCGCTTCTTTTCAATATGACTCCACAGTCTAATACAGAAGCTTGAAACTAATTGTAATTACAGATCAGTTGTCAGAGTTACCACATTTGAATTCAACACTGTGATAGCAGGATCCTCCAACAAAAGAAAGTAGACAACAGCTACAGAGAGAAAACACAAAAATGTTGTCCTGAAGCAAGTCTGTGAGATAAAAGGATGGACTGAATTAGAAAAAAGACAGAAGACATTTTAACACATTATAAACTGTGAAATGGAATGTCAACAAAAGGAGATTGATGTGTACCAGTTATTTTATCACACATTATGAAAACTAGACTTTCCCCTGTAGACTCTGTTTACACTTCTCACTGTCCTGGTAAAGCAGCTAGCACCCCACCCACCCTGGATACCCTCTCTTCTCCTCCCCTCTCATCGGGCAGAAGATAGAAAAGCCTGAAAGCACATGCCACCAAGCTGAAGATGAATTTCTACACCACTGTTGATATTAATCTACCTCATCATAGCCTTGCATCCTAAAGTCTACAGCACTTTCTCTGTAACTAACACTGTATTCTGTTTTCGATTATTGGTTTCCCTTTATATGACCTTGATGTCCTCTTCTATCAGATTCCTCCTTCTTCAGTCCTTCAGCTCTTCCACTTATCATCTCCCTCTCCCCCACCCACCACCATTCCCTCTCACATGGTTTCACCTTTCACCGGTCAGCTTGTCCTCCTTCCACTACCCCTCCATCTTATTCTGTCTCCTTCCCCCTTCCTTTCTAGACCCGATGAATGCTCTCATCCTGAAATGTCTTTTACTCATTCACTTCAATGGATGCTGGCTGACCTGCTGAGTTCCTTTGGCATGTTGTGTGTATTACTCTAGATTTCCAGCATCTGCAGAATCTCATGTGTTTACAGTATAACATCAATGTGATGAAATGAATAGGCACAGACTGCAAAATAAAGGTTGTCATTGTACGCCAGTACATGCGACAATAAGCCAAATCAATTCACCATTTTAAAAGCTTTGTGATGAAAATATTATCCAAAGGTTTTGTCTGTTGACCTACAGAAAATATGTGAAACAGCAGCAATAAAAGGTGAGAAGTAACCAGTGCAGGATGAGAGTTTAGGGGGTGGCAGGGCATTCAGACATAGTGTACATGTGTACCGAGTGGTAGCAGGGTGCTAAGAGGTTTAATAACCCACAGGGTGACAGTTCTGAATCTTCTACTGTGTCTTGCACCTTGGTCCCAGATGAATGATGTTTTGTTAAGCTGCGTACATTTGTATGGTTCAATGAAAATTAACTTGAACTTGATCTTGAGAAGATAAAGATCCTACACCACCTTCCTCTATCTGTCTGAGTAGACCCATTGTCTCTGCCTGCTCCTGTCCTACTGAACTCATGTCCTAATACCTCATCTCCATTCTATCCCCCTTGTTTCAGTCCCTTCTCACCTATATCTTTGGTACATCACATGCTCCTGATCTCCTTAGTAATTTTCAATTCCATGCCCCAGACAGCCTCATTTTCACTATTGATGTCCAGTCCCTATACACTTCTATGCCCCATCAAGAAGGCCTTAATGCTGCCCTCATTTCCACCCTGCCCTTTACTTCTTTTGGTCCATTTCTGACACCTCCCTCCCCTTTTTCGATCTCTCAGTTTCTATCTCTGGAGACAAACTGTCAACCAGCAAACAATCTCATACTTTCCCAGTGTATATGATAAATAAATTCTTTTCAGCTTCCAGTTGGGTACAGGTATTGATTATAATTGACACTTTAATGAAAAATTCTGCCATCTTCCTCCCTGAATAATCAATACCTGCACCCGGCTGGATGCCCAAGTAGAGTTTATTTGTCACTGACATCTTTTATAAACTACTGATTCCCATGATTATCTTGACTATACCTCTTCCCACCCTACATCTTGTAAAAATGCAATTCTCTTGTCTCAGTTCCTTTGTCTCTGCCACATCTGTTCCCTTTCCTTGACATCAGAAACATCTTCCTTCTTCAAAGAATGGGGTTTTCCTTCCTCCAGTATTGATGCTGTCCTCATTTGCAACTCTGTAGCGGTGTGCTACACGCAGCGCTAAAATTACGACACGGAGTCGGTAACTGCAGTCGAAGGAAAAAACTTTATTTGAAATCCTCAGCCTCACTTTTAAGCCTCCCTCAACCTGCCCCCCATGGCGCAGAGGCTCCAAAGCTCTGTGCTCGCAAACCCCCGTAGGCTATCTAATTTTGAGCCGGTTCGGATGTGCCAGGAAATGGGTCGCCACATAACCCCCCTCCCCCCCAGAACCGGCGATACACCCCCCAATGTCCACAGTCTGGGCCAGAACCTGTTTGGGAGGTTGGCCTCTGTGCCGAGGTGCCGGAAACTCAGCCGGTTGCGCTAGGTCCACATGGGCCGGTTTGAGGCGGTCCACCGTGAAAACCTCCTCTTTCCCCCCAACGTCCAGCACGAACGTGGACCCGTTGTTCCGGAGCACCATAAACGGCCCCTCGTATGGCCGCTGCAGCAGTGGCCGATGCCTGCCCCTTCGTACAAACACAAACTTACAGTTCTGCAGGTCTTTGGGTACGCAGGTCGGGTTCTGCCCGTGTTGTGAAGTGGGTATGGGGGCCAGGTTACCGAGCTTCTCGCGTAGTCTGCCCAGGACTGCTGCGGGATCTTCCTCTTGCCCCCATGGGGCTGGTAGGAACTCCCCGGGGACGACCAGGGGCGCGCCATATACCAACTCAGCCGACAAGGCGTGCAGGTCGTCCTTGGGCGCTGTGCGGATGCCGAGTAGGACCCAGGGAAGCTCGTCCGCCCAGTTGGCTCCTCGCAGGCGGGCCATGAGGGCCGACTTCAGGTGACGGTGGAAACGCTCCACTAGCCCGTTCGACTGTGGGTGGTAGGCAGTTGTGTGGTGCAGCTGAGTCCCCAAAAGGCTGGCCATAGCTGACCACAGGCTGGAGGTGAACTGGGCGCCTCTGTCGGAGGTAACGTGGGTCGGTACACCAAAGCGAGATATCCAGGTGGTGATCAGGGCAAGATTCGGAGGTGGTGTCGGTGAGCGGGACCGCCTCTGGCCATCTTGTGAACCGGTCCACAATAGTCAGGAGGTGCCGCGCTCTGCGCAACACTGGCAGGGGGCCCACGATATCCACATGAATGTGGTCGAAACGCCGGTGGGCGGGATGGAACTGCTGCGGTGGGGCTTTGGTGTGCCGCTGCACCTTGGCCGTCTGGCAGTGCATGCACGTTTTGGCCCATTCACTGACCTGTTTGCGGAGTCCGTGCCAAACAAACCTGCTGGAAACCATCCGGACAGTTGTCCGGATGGAGGGATGCGCCAAGCTATGAATGGAGTCGAAAACACGGCGCCGCCAGGCTGTCGGGACGACAGGACGGGGCTGGCCGGTGGCGACGTCACAGAGTAGGGTCCTCTCACCCGGGCCTACGGGGAGGTCCTGGAGCTGCAAACCGGAGACTGCGGTTCTGTAACTCGGAATCTCCTCATCTGCCTGCTGTGCCTCTGCCAGTGCCTCAAAGTCTACCCCTTGGGAAAGGGCATGAACGGTAGGGCGAGAGAGCGCATCCGCCACGACATTGTCCTTACCCGAGACGTGCCGGACATCCGTCGTGTATTCAGAGATGTAGGACAGGTGGCGTTGCTGGCGGGACGACCAGGGGTCAGACGCTTTCGTAAACTCAAAGGTAAGCGGTTTGTGGTCCGTGAACGCGGTGAAGGGCCGACCTTCTAGGAAGTACCTGAAATGCCGGATTGCCAGGTAGAGCGGCAACAGTTCCCGGTCGAAAGCACTGTACTTGAGCTCGGGTGGCCGCAGGTACCCCGCCGACTGCCGTGTTTGATGCGTCCACTGTGAGGGCGGTAGGGGTGTCCATTCTGGGGTGTACTAGCATTGCGGCGTTTGCCAAAGCTTCCTTCGTTTGAACGAAAGCGGCGGCGGACTCCTCGTCCCAGGTAATGTCCTTGCTCGGACCCGACATCAGGGCGAACAGGGGGCGGATGATCTGGGCAGCTGAAGGGAGGAAGCGGTGGTAGAAATTGACCATACCTACGAATTCCTGAAGGCCTTTGATCGTGGTGGGTTGGGGGAAGTGGCGGACAGCATCTACCTTAGCGGGCAGAGGGGTTGCCCCGTCTTTAGTAATCCTGTGGCCCAGGAAGTCAATGGTATCGAGTCCGAACTGACATTTGGCAGGGTTGATTGTAAGACCGTACTCACTCAGTCAGGCGTAGAGTTGACGGAGGTGGGACAGATGCTCCTGACGACTGCTGCTGGCTATGAGGATGTCCTCCAAATAGATGAACGCGTCCCGTCCCACCGCGTCCATTAACCGCTGGAATGTCTGTGCGGCATTCTTCAGGCCGAACGGCATGCGGAGGAATTCGAAAAGGCCAAACGGGGTGATGAGAGCTGTTTTGGGGACGTCGTCAGGATGCATCGGGATTTGATGGTACCCTCAGACGAGGTCTACCTTGGAGAAGATCTGTGCGCTGTGCAGGTTTGCTGCTAAGTCCTGAATGTGCGGCACAGGGTAGCGGTCCGGTGTGGTAGCCTCGTTCAGCTTGCGGTAGTCGCCGCACGGTCTCCAGCCTCCCGTCGCTTTGGGCACCATGTGCTGGGGGGAGGCCCATGGGCTGTCGGACCGCCGGATGATCCCCAGTTCCTCCATCCTCTGGAACTCCTCCTTCGCCAGTCGGAGCTTGTCCGGGGGAAGCCGCCGAGCGCGGGCGTGGAGGGGTGGTCCCTGGGTCGGGATGTGGTGCTGTACGCCGTGTCGGGGCATGGTCGCTGTGAACTGCGGTGCCAGAACCGATGGGAAATCCGCCAGGACCCTGGTGAAGTCGTTGTCGGACAGCGTGATGGAGCCGAGGTGAGGGGCTGGCAAGTGGGCTGCACCCAGGGAGAACGTCTGAAAGGTCTCGGCGTGTACCAGTCTCTTCCTGGGCAGGTCGACCAGTAGGCTGTGAGCCCACAAAAAATCCGCACCCAGAAGCGGTTGGGCTACGGCGGCCAGTGTAAAGTCCCGAACTGTAGCTGCACCTGACGGGTGCCATAGGTCCTTACTGTGCTGCCATTCACGGCCCTCAGGGGGGGACCCGGTGCCCTGCTGCGGGTGTCGTAACTCGTCGGAGGTAAAGCGCTGATCTCTGCACCAGTGTCGACCAAAAACCAGCGACCCGTCCTTCTGTCCCACACATACAGGAGGCTATCCTGATGGCCAGCCGCCATAGCCATCAGCGGCGGCTGGCCCTGGCGTTTCCCAGGAACTTGCAGGGCGGGTGACAACGGTGGGCTTCTGCGCCCCACCACTGGTGGTAGAAGCACCAGTGTTCATTGGGCTGGGGGTGGCGGGCTCTGCGGCCGGGCCTGGACTGGTTTGTTGCTGGGAGCATGGCTGGGAGATCTGTGCAATGGACGCCCCACTCACCTTCTTGGCGTTCCACAGCAAGTCCGCCCGGGCTGCCACCTTCCGGGGGTCACTGAAATCCGCGTCGGACAGCAGCAGGCGTATGTCCTCGGGCAGCTGCTCCAGGAATGCCTGCTCAAACATGAGGCAGAGTGTGTGTCCGTCGGCGAGAGACAACATCTCATTCATTAAAGCCGAAGGAGGTCTGTCGCCCAAGCCATCCAGGTGCAGTAAACGGGCAGCCCGCTCGCGCCGTGAGAGTCCAAAAGTCCTGAGGAGCAGGGCTTTGAATTCCGTGTACTTGCCGTCTGCCGGGGGCGACTGTACGAACTCCGCAACCTGGGCCGCTGTGTCCTGGTCGAGGGAGCCCACCACGTAGTAGTAGCGGGTGTCTTCTGAGGTGATCTGGCGAACGTGGAATTGGGCTTCGGCTTGCTGGAACCATAGGTTCGGTCGCTGTGTCCAGAAACCCGGCAGTTTCAACGAAACCACATGAACAGAGGCGGCGTCGGTCATTTCTGGTCCAAAAATCGTTTGGACCGTCGGGGTCACCAATTGTAGCGGTGTGCTACACACAGCGCTAAAATTACGACACGGAGTCGGTAACTGCAGTCGAAGGAAAAAACTTTATTCGAAATCCTCAGCCTCACTCTTAAGCCTCCCTCAACCTGTCCCCCGTGGCGCAGAGGCTCCAAAGCTCTGTGCTCGCAAACCCCCGTAGGCTATCTCCCTTAGCCGGAACGCTGGCTAATTGTGAGCCGGTTTGGATGTGCCAGGAAATGGGTCGCCATAACTCCTCCATTTCCAGATCACTGCCTTAACAGTGATAAGAGTTCCTCTTATCATAATCTACCACCCCATGAGCCTCTACATCCAACACATCATTCTCCTCATTTTTCACCACCTCCAAAGGAATCATACCAGCAGAGCCCCGGCCCCTTCACTTTCTGCAGGGATCACACCCTCCATGACTCTCTTGTGCCTTCATGCCTCCTCAGTAATCTCCCTCCTGGCATATCCCTGCAAGCGGCCTAAGTTAATAGGTACATTTAATAGAAAATAGAAATTTACAGCACATTACAGGCCCTTCGGCCCAATATGTTGTACCGACCATGAAACCTACTCTAGAAACTATCTCGAGCCCTCTGTTTTTCTAAGCTCCATTTACCTATCTCAGAGGTTCTTAAAAGACCCTATTGTATCCACTTCCACCACCACCACCGCCAGCAGAGTATTCCATGCACCCACCACTCTCTGTGTGAAAAACTTACCCCTGACCTTCCTATTTCCACAAAGTTCACTGCAGATGCTGTGGTCAAATCAACACGTACAAACAAGCTGGAGGAACTCAGCAGGTAAGACAGCATCCGTTGAAACGAGCAGTCAATGTTTCGGACTGCTTCGTCAAGCACCTCCTCTCCATCCACGACAACAGACAGGATCTCCCGGTTGTCACCCACTTCAACTCTGCTTCACATTCCCATTTGGATATGTCCATACATGGCCTCCTCTACTGCCATGATGAGGCCAAACTCAGGTTGGAGGAGCAACACCTCATATACCATCTGGGTAGTCTCCAGCCCCTTAGTATGAACATCGAATTCTCCAGCTTGCGGTAATTCTCTCCCTCTCCCTTCCCCCAACCCACTTCCACTCTGCCTCCTCTTCTAACTGCCTATCACCTCTCTCATGATTCTGCCTTCTTCTACTACCCATAGTGCTTTTCCCTTACATTCCTTCTTCACCTTTCCTGCCTATCCCCTCCCTGCTTCCCCTCCTCCACCCATTGATCTTTCCTCTGATTGGTTTTTCACCTGGAACCTTCCACCCTCCTCCCCTACTTTCTGTATAGGGCCCCTTGGCCCGAAACTTTGACTGCTCATATCAACGGATGCTGTCCAACCTGCTGAGTTCCTCCAGCTTGTTTATACCTATTTCCAAGAACCTTAAAACTCTGCCCCCTTGTGTTAGCCATTTGAGCCCTGGGAAATAGCCTCTGGCTAGCTACACAATCAATGCCCCTCATCATGTTGTATACCTCTATCAGGTCACCTCTCATCCTCCATTGCTCCAAGGAGTAAAGGTCAAGTACACTCAACCTATTCTCATAGGCATACATGCTCTCCAATTCAGACAACATCCTTGTAAATCTCCTCTGCACCTTTTCTATGGCTTCCACATCCTTCCTGTAGTGGGGTGACCAGGAAAGAACCTAGTACTCCAAGTAGGGTCTGATCAAGGTCTTATATAGCTATAACATTACTTCACAGCTCTTGAACTTGATCCTATGGTTAATGAACTCCAACACACCATACACCTTCTTAACAACACTGTCAACCAACGCAGCAGCTTTGAGTGTCCTATTGACATGGACTCCAAGATCTCTCAGATCCTGTACACTGCCAAGAATCTTAACATTTATTTTTTTATTCTGTTTTCAAACTGGACCTTCCAAAATGAACCAGTTCATACTTATCTGGGTTGAAGTCCATCTGCAGTTCAGTTCTGCATCCGATTCATATCCTGCTGTAACCTCTGACAACCCTCCACACTATCCACAACCTTTGTGTCATCACCCTTCTAACCCACCCTTCTACTGCTTCATCAGGTCATTTATAAAAATCACAGGGAAGGAGTCCCATAACAGATCCCTGTGGAACACCACTGGTCATCAACCTTCATCTAGAATACAAACCATCTGCAACCACCCTTTGCCTTCGGAAACATAGAAACACAGAAACATAGAAAACATACAGCACAATACAGGTCCTTCAGCCCACAAAGCTGTGCCGAACATGTCCCTACCTTAGAACTACCTAAGCTTTACCCATAGTCCTCTAAGCTCCATGCAGCCATCCAGGAGTCTCTTAAAAGACCCTATCGTATCCCCCTCCACCACTGCTGCCAGCAGCCCATTCCACGCATTCACCACTGTCTGCATAAAAGACTTAGCCCCAACATCTCTTCTGTACCTACTGTGGGCAAGCCACTTCTGGAACCACAAAGCAAGGTCTCCTTGGATTCTATGCCTCCTTACATTCTGAAGGAGCCTTACATGGGGAGCCTTATCTGCCTTACTAAAATCCATTTACACTAGATCCACTGCCCTACCTTCATTAATATGTTTTGTTTCATCCTCAAAGAATTCAATCAGGCTCATAAGGCACAATCTTCCCTTGACAAAGCCACATTGACCATCCCTAATCAGATTACGTCTCTCAAAATGCTCATAATTCCTGCCTCTCAGGATTGTCTCCAACAATTTGCCCACCACTGAAGTCAAACTCACTAGTCTATAATTTCCTGGGTTACCTCTACTCCCTTTCTTGAACAAAGGAACATTTGCACCCCTCCAATCCTCTGGTACTTCTCCCGCTCCTATTGATGACGCAAAGATCATTGCAAGAGGCTCAGCAATCTCCTCCCTCACCTCACACTGTAACCTGTGGTATGTCCCATCTAGTCCCTCGTGACTTACTCAACTGAAAGCTTTTCAAAAGCACCAGCACATCCTCTTTCTTAATGTCTATATGCTCAAATGTTTCAGTCCATGTCAGAGAAATGTATACAATGTACATCCTGAAATTCTTGTTCTTCACTAATATCTACCAAAGCAGAGTATCCCAAAGAATGAATGACAATTAAATGTTAGAACTGCCAAAGCCCCTCCCCAGCTCCCACCTCCCACGCACAAGCAGCAGCAAGGCAATAACCCTCCCCCCAGCACCAGCAAAAAAACACCAACATCCCCCACTGAGCACCAAAGTTGCAGCAAAGTGTCATCATAACTGCTATATCTGTCCATTCACCTCCCTCTCATCTGCATTTAGGGCCCCAAATAGTCCACCCAGGTGAGACAACACTTCACCTGTGAATCTTTTGGAGTTGTCTACTGTTTTTGGTGCTCCCGATGTGACCTCCGCTACATTGGTGAAACCCATTGTAAATTGGGGTTCACTGCTTCGATCACCTCCACTCCATCCACCAAAAGTGGAATTTCCCAATGGCCAAACATTTTAATTCCCATTCCTGTTCCAACGTTGGTCTATAGCCTCCTCTTATGCCATGATGAGGCCACCCTCAGGGCAGATGAGCAACACCTTATATTCCATCTGGGTAGCCTCCAACTTGATGGCATTAATATCAATTTTTCCTTCCAGTAAAAAAATTATTTCTCTCCCCATCTCATACCTCTTTTCACCTCCCCATGGGTAACCTCCTACTTCCCTTTCTCCTATGGTCCACTCTCTTCTCCTATCAGATTCCTTCTTCTCCAGCCCTTTACCTTTCCCACCCACCTGACTTCACCTATCATCTTCTAGCTAGTCCTTCTTCCCCACCCCCCACCATTTTAGTCTAACATCTTCCCCCTTCCTTTTCAGTCCTGAAGAAAGGTCTCGGCCCGAAACATCAACTGTTTATTCATTTCTATAGATGCTGCCTGACCTGACATGAGTTCCTCCAGCATTATCTTTGTGCTGCTTTGAATTTCTAGCATCTGCAGACTCTTGTGTTTAAGATCCTACAGATTTGGTAGAAAGATGCACAGACTGTCAGGTTTATAAAGTAGAGCCAGTCGTGACCGTCCCAAAGAATACATAATGATTTTTAATGAGAACGAGATTGGTAGCTCAAGGTGAATGACCCCGTATCATTTGGACTGTACTGTTGAAGGAATGGAATTCCTTCCCTCTCACCACAGTTTACCAGAACAACTGGTCTCAGTCAATAGTACCACACTTCATTCCTTCTAATATAGAAACATAGAAAACAGGTGCAGGAGTAGGCCCTTCGGCCCTTCGAGCCTGCACCGCCATTCTGTATGATCATGGCTGATCATCCAACTCAGAACCCTGTACCTGCTTTCTCTCCATACCCCCTGATCCCTTTAGCCACAGGGGCCATATCTAACTTCCTCTTCAATATAGCCAATGATCCGGCCTCAAGTGTTTCCTGTGGCAGAGAATTCCACAGATTCACCATTCTCTGTGTGAAAAAGTTTTTCCTCATCTCAGTCCTAAAAGGCTTCCCCTTTATCCTTAAACTGTGACCCTTTGTTCTGGATTTCCCCAACATCGGAAACGATCTTCCTGCATCTAGTCTGTCCAATCCCTTTAGAATTTTATACGTTTCAATAAGATCCCCCCTCAATCTTCTAAATTCCAGCGAGTATAAGCCTAGTCGATCAGGTCTTTCTTCATATGAAAGTCCTGCCATCCCAGGAATCAATCTGGTGAACCTTCTCTCTACTCCCTCTATGGCAAGAATGTCTTTCCTCAGATTAGGGGACCAAAACTTCAACAGTCTTCAGCAGTGTTGAATCCTGATACTTCTGTGCTCCAAGATTCTTCAGAAGACAAGAATGAGGCATAAAATTTATTGATTACATTTGATTTATTAAGTGTTACAAGAGTGGAAACAAACAAGAAGGTGGAACTGAGAGAACAAAGGAAAAAGCTGTGGTAGCTGTCTCATACCAGAGATATCAAAAATTCCAGTGATAGCAACTAGTCTATAAAATAGCCAAATTCAAGTGGCGTGACCCCTGCTATGGAAAACTAAGAAGTTTCTGGAAAATTGCAGTAGCAACTGTACTGTGATTACTGGAAAATTTACTGTGTATTTGCATGTATATAGGTGATTAAATAAAAATGCAAGCAAAAATAGGAGTTAACTACAAGAAAAATAACAATTCTATACCCAACTCAACAAAAGGTTTTATGAAACAAAATGGAATTGAGCATCTTATATCATCTAATGGCTGACAGATCAGTGAGAACTGTAATTGTACTGGAGAGGCTTTAGTTCTCACTCAACTAGAGAAAAACATCACGTTCCACAACAGTTTATACTCCTGCTGACTAACTCATTTATCGATGACTCAGAACACAATCAAGCCAAATCTTAAGAGACTAGAACAGGTGAAATGGAGGCAGAAGCAAAGTTATGACTCAAATCACTGAATTATGCATTCAAACAACATGACCGAGCTTGTGCATTAACACTACTGAACAAATGTGACACTTGGTAATTGGTTCATGGAGTGATTGCAGAACTGTATAATACAAAATTTATTATCAAACTGCATATATATGTCACCATATACAATCCTGAGATTCTTTTTCTTGTGGGCATTCGCAGTAAATACAAGGAGCTCAATCGAATCAATGAAAGACTGCAAGAGTGCACCCAACAGGAGAGGCAACTAACCAATGTGCAAAACCTGGGTTTTGGGTTTCAGCACCTATGTTACAGGGAAAGGTTGAACAAGTTAGGTCTTTATTCTTTGGAGCGTAGAAGGTTGAGGGGGGACTTGATAGAGGTATTTAAAATTATGAGGGGGATAGATAGAGTTGACATGGATAGGCTTTTTCCATTGAGAGTAGGGGAGATTCAAACAAGAGGACATGAGTTGAGAGTTAGGGGGCAGAAGTTTAGGGGTAACACAAGGGGGAAATTCTTTACTCAGAGAGTGGTAGCTGTGTGGAATGAGTTTCCAGTAGAAGTGGTAGAGGCAGGTTTGATATTGTCATTTAAAGTAAAATTGGATGGGTGTATGGACAGGAAAGGAATGGAGGGTTATGGGCTGAGTGCAGGTTGGTGGGACTAGGTGAGAGTAAGTGTTCGGCACGGACTGGAAGGGCTGAGATGGCCTGTTTCTGTGCTGTAATTGTTATAGATAGATAGATAGATAGATAGATAGATAGATAGATAGATAGATAGATAGATAGATAGATAGATAGATAGATAGATAGATAGATAGTTAGATAGATAGATACTTTATTCATCCCCAAGGGGAAATTCAACATTTTTCCAGTGTCCCATACACTTATTGTAGCAAAACTAATTACATACAGTATTTAACTCAGTATAAATATGATATGCATCTAAAATCACCCTCCCAAATAGCATTAATAAATAGCTTTTAAAAAGTTCTTAAATAGTTTACTAAAGTGCATTGGGTGGTAACTTAAGCTCAGTCCTAACCCTGGCACTTTAACATGTCTTGCCCCTGGTGGTTGAATTGTAGAGCCGAATGGCGTTGGGGAGTAATGATCTCTTCATCCTGTCTGAGGAGCATTGCATATGGTTATATAGTTATAAAACACATCAAACTATGCAAATACAAAACAAAAGATAATAATAATAATTAATAAATAAGCAATAAATATCAGGAACATGAAGTGGCCATGTGAAATATTTAATTCTGACAAGAGATGTACAAGTGTATATCAAAGAGACGTGTGATTTCAAATGAATTTCAAAAGTCCAGCAGAGATGGACAAGTTTTTGAAAAATTGTTGAGTAATTGTAAAGAAAAATTAACAACATTAAATGTTTTTTTCATGATATAGTGAGCAGCTAAAATATTCTAAGTGTCCATTCCAGAGTGTTAGTCTGCACATTTCCACATCCACTGGAGGATTATCCACATTTTATTTAAAGGTAGCATCACGCAAAAATACAGTGCATGTCCAACACTTGTTGGCTTGACATATTTTAGCTGTGTTGAACAAGTCAACTCAAAACTTTGAGTCAATACAGGTGAACTTATCAAAAAATCAGATGACCTTTGAAATGACAAACTGCTATTCGTACATTGGTGATATTTAGTGTTATTTAGATGATAGTTTGTGCAGCTCTGTGACACAGTTAATACTGATGCAGCCCATCAGGTTGGTAGTGGGACAGTCAGGGCAGAGTTGATGGGCTTATGAGAGTGGACAGGTTACAGAGAAATAAGTGGGAAAATATGATTGCTCTGAGGGCTAGCATTGACTCAATGGGCCAAATGGACTTCTATATAATTAGGAAATATGAAATATCTTTCCTTTGTGGAGCAACACTGTCAATAAAGATGATGCCAAATAGTTCCAGTGACCCAGATTTAATATCTAACTTCCATCGTTAACCATGTGGAGTTTGCACATTGTTAGTGTGACTGTGTGACCCAGATTCAATAACTAACTTCCATCGCCAACTGTGTGGGTTTAATCTTGTTTCCTAACGCAGTCCAGAGCTGTGTGGTTTGGAATGTTAATTACCTTTTGTAAATTGCCCCGAGTGTGCAGTTGAGGGGTAGAATTGGGAAAGTTTTTGAGGATGTGGGGTGAATAAAATTCAGGATTAGTGCAAGTAGATGTTTGATGGTCAACGCAGACGTGATAGGCAAAAGGAGGTGCTTTCTCACTGTATGACTCCCTAACTGTAAGAGAATGTCAGCTGGGCAACGAAGTTGAGGAACTTCTTGTCTTGTATGCTGAATAGGAAAAGCAATTTGAAAGCTCAGTGCATGGTAAAGAAGTTGTTAGCATGATCGTATTACAACTTGGAGTGTCAAAGTTCGGAGTTCAATCCCAATGTTCTTTATGAACAACTTGTGGAATGCACAGGTTTTCTCCCGCAGTCCAAAGACTTTGGTCTTTGGGGTAGGTCAGCTGGTCATTGTAAATTGTCTTGTGGTTGGGTTAGCATGAAATTTGAGTTGCTGGAGCTTGCTGGATGATGTGGCTCGAAGGTCTAAAAGGGCCTTTTCCATGCTGTATCTCAAAATAAATAAATATATGTCACCAGCAGCAGATCCTTAAATGCACCTCGAGTTTGAGCTCTATGCTGCTCTTCAAGCCATCCCACCTAGCACTGCACCCCACCACAACAAACCCTAATTTAACCCTAGCCTAATCACAGACTCCTTATGGGGTATGCCGGAATTTAACTCCGAACTCCAACGCTTTGAGCTGAAATAGCATTGCACTAACCACTATGCTACTATGGCACCTATTTTGCCATTGTATTTGGTAAGAACTAATTGAACCATGTTTTCGAAAGATTATTAATGGAAAGCTGAGATTTCTAGTAGATGCAAGTTCTCTCACCTCAGAGTAGGAGGGTTGCTAGCTCAACTCCCACAGCAGACTTCAGTGAAAAATCTACACAGAT
The DNA here is from genome assembly GCF_030144855.1 of Hypanus sabinus. NCBI lineage: Eukaryota > Metazoa > Chordata > Chondrichthyes > Myliobatiformes > Dasyatidae > Hypanus > Hypanus sabinus. The sequence continues at coordinate 66,596,789 of NC_082724.1, read as the reverse complement.
AGTTTAATACAGTGTGCTACACTGTGAGAGTTGCTATCCTCCATTCGACTGAAATGGCATTGGCATTGGTTTATTATTGGTAAGTGTCGCAAGATACAGAGAAAAGCTTGTCTTGTCTACTGTTCATACAGACCAATTCATTACATAGTACATTGAGGTAAAATAGGGTAAAACAAAATCAGTGAAAAAGCTAATATAAAAGTGCAGTGCATGTAAACGTTAAAGTGCAGGATCATAATGAGGTAGATTGTGAGGTCTGGAGTCCATCTTATCCTATAAGAGATCCATTCAAGAATCTAATAGCGTTAGGGTAGAAGCTGTCCTTAGGCTTGGTGGTAGGTTTTGTACCTTCTGCCCAATGGGATAGAGGTGCAGAATCCAGGATGAATGGGATCTTTGATTATACTGGATGCTTGTAGTCAGAGTCCATCGAGGATATTTTTGTGATATGCTGAGCTGGGTCCACAACACTCTGCCGTCTTTTTTGGTCACGTACAGATCAGTTGCAATTCCAGACAGTATGTTGTCTGTGGTGTAATGAAAAAAAAATTATTTATTTGTTTATTTAGAGATACAGTGCAGGATAGGCCTAGCAACCCTTGACAACCACCATTTAACCCTAACCTAATCACAGGGCAATTTACATCTATCTATTATGTTTTTCGACTATGGGGGGAAACCAGATTACCTGAGAGCCCAACATTCCATGGGGGGGGGGGGGGTAATATAGAAACTCCTTATGGAAGGCTCTGGGATAGAATTCCAAACTCTGACATCCCAAGCTGTAAATGTGTTGTTCTAACTGCTACAGTACTCTGGGAAAGCATCAATATATAACCATATAACAATTACAGCACAGAAACAGGCCATCTCAGCCCTTCTAGTCCATGCTGAACGCTTACTCTCACCTAGTCCCACCTACCTGCACTCAGCCCATAACCCTCCATTCCTTTCCTGTCCATATACCTATCCAATTTTTTTTTTATTGACAAAATCGAACCTGCCTCTACCCATTTAAGAAATTCCCCATTTCAGAAAGAGCAGCATTCTGGTGTCCTATCAGTCACAGATCACATTGTTGTCTATGGAAGCTTGGTCTGCATTTCCAACAGTGCAAGGGAAACCACACTTTCAAAAGTGTTCCATTGACTGTGAAGTGCTTTAGGGTTATCCTAAGGTAATGAAAATTGTAGTGTATAGGTTTAGCTCTAAGTTGCACACCGTCCAGGCTTAGAAATACCATATAACACCATATACCATATAACCATATACATAGAACTTCAATGTCACTGGTTCTATATCCTGAAACAGCCTCCCCTTCAGCACTGTGGGAGTCCCTTCACTATAAGGACTGCAGTAATTCAAATAGGGGGCTTATCACAGCATACGTAAGTCCAGTTAGGTCTGGCAAAAAATGCAGGCCTTGCTAATTATGCTCAGATCCTTAAAATGGGTCTTCAAAATATCTTTCCACATGGTTTGAGTGTAATAATAAGCCAGATAATGTGCTTCATACAACAGTCCTCAATATTACACTGATTGAGTGCTGGAGCTTCGGAGATATTGTTTTGGAGCTATGGTTCTTGTAAAAGGAGCAAGATCTCTTGGCAGTTGAAAGTCAGCCAAATTTTTATCGTAAACACAAGAGGTTCTGCAGATGCTGGAAACCTGAAACAATGCACATAAAATGCTGGAGGAATTCAACTGGTCAGGCAGGATCTATGGAGAGGAATAAAGAGCCCACATTTCAGGTTGAAACCTTTCATCAACTTTTCAACATACCCTGGCCATTGCCTGAACTATCAAGGAAAACAGATTAAGCTACAGTTATGGGAACCTGAAACAAAAATGAAAACTGCAGCCACTCCACACTATTCCCCCCCACCCAGTTCTGAAATAGGGATACTGATCCAAAATGTTGACTGGTTTCTCCTCCCACAGATGTTGCTTGACCAGCAGAGTTCTTCCAGCATCTCACTTCTTGTTTCACCTGAACTATCCATTGGTCATTTATTTTATTTTTGTGTGTGGTATTTTGTTACACAGTAACAATAACCTGATTCATAAATTCACTAAACTTTGTATTAAAATGGGCTTTTCTTTGATCCTATTAGGTGGCATAGGATCATAGGACCATAAGATAGAGGAGCAGAATTAGGCCATTTGGCCCATCAAATCTGCTCCACCATTTCATCATGGATGATCCAATTCATCTTCTCATCCTCTGCCTTCTCACCACATCCCTTCATACCCTAGCTAATTAAGAACCTATAAACCTCCACCCAATAATCTGGCCTCCACAGCCAGCTTTGGCAACAAATTTCTGAGATTCACAACACTCTAGCTAAAGAAATTTCTCCTCCTCTCCATTCTAAATGGACATCCCTCTATTCTGCCATTTCTTTCTCCCATTATAATTTGAGGCCTGGCTACTGTTCAAATGCCTATATGTAACTCCCTTCAGGGTCTTTTTACCCTTGCTTTTTCTTAATTCTACTCAATTCTACTGACAAGGATTCTACATCTTCCAAGCCTATGTCACCTCTTTCTAAAGTCTGGATTTCATTTTTTACCAACAGAGCCACACCACCTCCTCTGTCCTTTCTATATCCTTTTTTGTTATGGTCCTAACAATCATTATTTAGTGAAGCCCACTACGTCATACATGCTAATCTGTAACTGTCTTACAAAACCATCAATTCTATTCCATATATTGCCTGCATTATTCAGTGCCCTTTCTGATTTTGTCTCCCTTTTATGCTGCACCTCAGCCTACTGACTACAATTGTATCCTGTCATCTGCCTGGCAGTCTCACTGCACACTGCCTCTGCTTGTAAACCAACAACCCCATCCTCAGACCTATCACTATCAGAAGATGTGGGTAGAGTTCAGAAATTGCAAGAATAAAAAGACCCCGATGGAAGTCACATACAAATTCCAAATAGTAGCCAGGATGTGGGATATCAATTACAAAGGGAGATAGAAAAGGGCTGTACTAAGGGCAATGTAACGATAATCATAGGGGATTTCAATATGTAGGTAAATAGGAAAAATCAAGTTGGTGCTAGATCCCAAGAGAGGGTATTTGTAGAATACGTACAATATAGCTTTTTACAGCAGTTTGTGATTGAACCCACTAGGGGAAAGGCAATTTTAAATTGGATATTGTGTAATGAACTGGATTTGCATAAGGAGTTTAAGATAAAGGAACCATTAGGAGACAGATATTATAATATAATGGAATTCACTCTGCTGTTTGAAAAGGAGAAGATAAAGTCCAGTGTATCAGTATTACAGTGAAGTAAAGGGAATTACAAAAGCATGAGGGAGGAGCTGGCCAAAGTTGATTGGAAGGGGACACTATCAGCAATGACAGCAGAACAGCAATGACTAGGGTTTCTTGGGGAAATTTGGAAGGTGAGGTATAGATAAATCCCAAAGGTGAAGAAGTATTCTAAAATGATAAGGGAGAAAAGATGAAATATGAAGATAAGTTTGCCAATAATATAAAAGAGGATACTATAATTTTTTTCAAATATGTAAAGAGTAATGAAGCAGGGATTCTGCAGAAAGACTTCAAATTAAGAGAATAGGTTAAGTGGCAGATGGAATATAGTGTAGGGAAGTATACGGTCATGCACTTAGCTAGAAGGAATAAAGACATAAACTATTTTCTAAACAGTGAGTCAATTCAAAAATCTGAGGTGCAGAGGGAATTGGGCGTCCTTGTCAGGATTCCCTAAAGGTTAAGTCAGTGGTAAAAAAGGTAAATGCAATGTGAGCAATTATTTTGAGAGGACTAGAGTATAGGAGCAAGAATGTGATACTGAGCCTTTATAAGGCATTGGTCAGACTGAACTTGGAGTATTGTGAGCAGTTTTGGTCCCCTTATCTAAAAAAAAAGATGTGCTGGCATTGAAGAGGATCAAGAGGAGGTTCTGAGAATGATTCTGGGAATGAAAGGGTTAACATGCGAGAACCGTTTGACTGCTCTGGGTCTGTATTCACTGGAATTTAGAAGAATATTGAAAGGCTTAGAACAGGGGTCGGCAACCCGCGGCTCCGGAGCCACATGCGGCTCTTTCATCTCTGTGCTGCGGCTCCCCGTGGCTTTGGAAAATAAATTATGAGTATTTAATTAAAATGTATTTTATGTTAGTTTGTTAGTTTTTGAAATGTAATTTGAAATTTGAAGATTATGGTGATCTTATATAATATAAATAAAACGTTGTGGCGACCCCATTTCCTGGCACATCCGAACCGGCTCACAATTAGCCACCGTTCCGGCTAAGGGAGATAGCCTACGGGGGTTTGTGAGTACGTGTCTTTTGGAGCATCCGCGCCCACGGGGGTCGGGTTGAGGGAGGCTTTAAAGCAAGGCTGTTTAGTTCGAATAAAGTTATCTTTGTCGTTATTTTAGCGCTGCGTGTAGCACTCCACTACAACGTGTTTTTTATCGCTATTAATATACGTCACCACTGCCAATGTCTGACACCCACCAGTGCGCGATTTCTTTTAATTTTCCGATCCAAGGTAGGCTAACTATGGAGTAACCTTCAACCCAACATCTTTTTTTCAGAGTTCAAAATGTTTTTGTTGGATGCAGAAATGTAATTTCGTTTTCTCTGCAGGAGTTCATCAATTTCATAAATGCAACACATTATAGTTTGTTTATACATAGCATAAAGGCAAAAAAAACCCGTTGTATGCAGTGTTATTTCATTTTAAATGTCAAACGGGTTTTGTGGCTCCCAGTGTTTTCTTTTCTGTGGGAAATGGGTCCATATTGGCTCTTTCAGTGGTAAAGGTTGCCGACCCCTGGCTTAGAAAGAGTGGAGATGCAGAAGATATTTACTACAGTGGTTGAGTCTAGTACCAAAGGCCACAGCCTCAGACTTGAGGGACATCTATATAGATGAGAATTCAGAAGGAATTTCTTTAGCCAGAGGGTAGAGAATCTCTGGAATTCATTGCCATGGATGACTGTGGAACCTAAGTCATTCAGTATATTTAAAGCGGAGGTTGATAGCTTCTTGGTTTTGGGAAGAAGGCAGGAGAAAGGGGTTGAGAGGAATAATGAATCAGCCATGATGAGCTGAGTGGCATAATTCAGCTCCTGTGTCTTATGGTCTACCAGTTATGGTCTAATTTAGTTGTTTCTTGGAAGAGATACAGCATAACTTATGTTTAAGTTGTTTTTCATGCCCATGATGTTGCTTCAAGCAAGTTTTTCATTGCATTTGTGTACTTGCACATGTGAAAATAAACTCAACTTTGACTTGGACTTTGACAGTCAGTACAGATAGGATGGGCCAAGTGGTCTGTTTCTATGCCATATGACTCTATGACATCTCAATGGCTTTATAACAATCATGTTAAACCTCAGCTTGTTGTAGATTCTACATAAGTATGAGCTCTTTCTTTAATTTTTAATAATACTCATTGTGAGTTTTCATATATTTAGACAGGTCAGAAAATAAGATAAAGAACGTCCTATGGGGAATATTCGCTGATCCACTAAGGCTTTGGAAATGAGATGTAAGGTATCTGCCATGATCCACCAACCAAAACCCGAAAGTATGAAGACAGCCTATCTACTAATATGTAATAAAAACTGTGAAATTGTGATTCATCATGCATAATTTATAACGTTACACAATTCCCGTTGTAGAACTCTTCATAAAAATGGAAAATGATGCACAGCAAGGAGCAGCGGGCTATATCATTTATCTCAGGAGTTTAAAAGAAGGCCTTGTACCCTATCTGTTAACACCTCCTCTGATTTCCTTCTGGGTATTCAGCATTTCTGTGTGTGTAACATTTTGACACAAAACAGATTTATTACAAGGCAATACTAACTATAACAAATCACATTGATCCCACAACGACAGTTGTGGTGGTTTGTTTATTAATTCAAAGAAACCACAGAAGGAGGACAGCAGTACAACGGTACAGCAGTAATTAGAGCTGCCTCACAATTCCAGGGGTTCAGGTATGATCCCAACTGTGGTTATGATCTGTATGCAGTTCACTCACACATCAGGAGGATTTCTTCCGTGTTCTGGTTTTCTTCATAGTTCCCTAGAATCTGCTGGTGAACTAAATGGCTGTTGTAACTAACCCTTTTGTCTAATTTGATAGCAACGGCAATCTAGAAGGGGTAGAAGCTGAACTTATGAAATGCTGAGGAACACTTCATATCAACTATGAAGTGTTCATGGGTTCTTGGAACTGTCCATGAATTTTTGAAGCTATTAACATTACCCCATTATTAAATTTTTCTGCAATATTTATTTATTTTGTGATTTATAGTAATTTTATGTCTTTGTATTATACTGCTGCTGCAGAACAATTTTACATCATATATGACAGTGACAATAAAATTGATTTTGATTCTGATTCTGACAATGCTGGCCTCCCCCTGTTAGAGAGATTCCCTTTGTCCTGTCCAATGTTCTCCCCCTTCTCTGAACTTAAAATGGACTTCCCTCTTTCCCAGTTCTCATGAAGAGTCTTTATTCACCCTATTTCTCCATCTAGAGATGCTGCCTGACCAGCTGAGCATTTCCAATATTGCCTGTGTTTGGAATAAAGTTGTAGAGTCCAACAAGGAGACAGGTTGTTTGGGCAAACTGGTCCACGTTGACTATCAATTACCTGCTTACACTTCAGAGTTCAATGTTCAAAGTAAGTTTATTATCTAAGTACAAATATGTCACCATTTACTATCCTGAGAGTCATTACTTGCAGGCATTCATGGTAGACACGATAAGACCATAAGACATCAGGGCAGAATTAGGCCATTTGACCCACTGAATCTGCTCTGTCATTCAATCATGACTGATGTTCCCTTTTCCCTCTTCAGCCCCGATCCCCACCCTTCTTCCCATAACCTATGAATCAGAATCAGGTCTATTTTCATTGGCATGTGACGTGAAATTTGTTAACTTAGCAGAGGCAGTTCAATGTAATACATAATCTAGCAGAGAAAAAAATAAAATAAAACATAGTAATAATAAATAAACAAGTAAATAAATTACATATATTGAATAGATTAAAAAAACATGCAAAAACAGATATAATGCATATTAAAAAAAAGTGAGTTACTGTCCAAAGCTTCAACATCCATTTAGGAATCGGATGGCAGAGGGGAAGAAGCTGTTACTGAATCACTGAGTGTGTGCCTTCAGGCTTCTGTACCTCCTACCTGATGGTAACAGTGAGAAAAGGGCATGCCCTGGGTGCTGGAGGTCCTTAATAATGGACACTGCCTTTCTGAGACACTGCTCCCCAAAGATGTCCTGGGTACTCTATAGGCTAGTGCCCAAGATGGAGCTGACTAGATTTACAATCTTCTGCAGCTTCTTTCGGTGCTGTGCAGTAGCCCTGGACCAGTCAAGAATGTATCAATCTCTGCCTTAAATACACCCAACAACCTGGCCTCCATAGCTGCTTGTAGTAACAAATTCCATAAATTCACCGCCCTTTGGCTAAAGAAATTTCTCCATATCTCTGTTTTAATTGGACATCCCTCTATCCTGAGGCTGTGCCCTCTTGTCCTAGATTCTCCCATCATGGAAAATATCCTTTCCATATCTACTCTGATTATGTCATTCAACATTCAAAACCCTTTCATTCCTGGAAGCATCCTTGTGAACCTCCTCTGAACCCTCTCCAATGCCAGCACATCTTTTCTTAGATAAAGAATCCAAAACTGTTCACAGTACTCAAGGTGAGGCCTCACCAGTGCATTAAAAAGCCTCAGTATCACATCTCTACTCCTGTATTCTAGACCTCTTGAAATGAATGCTAACATTGCATTTGCCTTCCTTACCACCAACTCCACATGCAAGTTAGCTTTTAGGGTGTTCTGCACAAGGATTCCCAAGTCCTTTTGCATCTCTGATTTTTGGATTTTCGCCCTGTTTAGAAAATAGTCTGCACATTTATTTCTATTACCAAAAAGCATTACCATGTATTTTCCAACATTATATTTCATTTGCCACTTTGTTGCCCATTCTCCTAATCTGTCTAAGTCCTTCTCTCCATCCTACCTGTTTCCTCAACACTACCTATCCCTCCACCAATCTTAGTATCATCTGCAAACTTGGAAATCTATCATGGAAATCATTGACGTACAGCATAATAAGAAGCAGTCCCAACACTGGCCCCTGCTAGTCACTCCTACCAATGCTCCAACCATGCTAGTAACTTTCCTGTAATGTAATGGGCTATTAACTTGATGAGCAGCTTCATGTGTGGCATCTTTTCAAAGGCCTTCCAAATATCCAAATATACGACATCCACTGCATCCCCTTTATCCATCCTAATTGTAATCTCCTCAAAGAATTCCAACAGGTTTGTCAGGCACAATTTTCCTTTGTCCTATCTTGTCCTGTGTCACCAAGTACTCCATAACCTCAGACTTAACAATTGACTCCAACGTCTTCCTAATCACTGAGGTCAGGCTAACTAGTCTATAATTTCCTTTCTGCTGCCTCTGACCTTTCTTAAAGAGTGGAGTGACATTTGCAATTTTCCTGTCCTCCAGAACCATGCCAGAATCCAATAATTCTTGAAAGATCATTACTAAGACTTCCACAGTCTCTAACAGTACCTCTTTCAGAACCCTCTGGTGCAGTTCATCTGGTTCCGGTGAACTATGTACCTTTAAGTCTTTCAGCTAGAGGAAATAAATGCAATAGAATCAGTGGAAAACTAACACAAAGATCGACAAACAATGTGCAAAAGAAGACAAAATTCAAAAACAATAAATAGATAGATAGATAGAAAGATAGATAGATAGATAGATAGATAAATAAACAAATAGTACTGACAACATGGATTGTAGAGTCCTTGAAAGTGAGTCCAGTTCCTTGGAACTTCTCCTATTAAAATCCAATTTTATTCCCATTCCCATCAACTCCTTCCCAGATTCTATCATTTACCTCTAAATTAAGGACAATTTATAGTGGCCAGTAAGAAACCAGAGCACAGGGGAGAAATGCACAAGGTCAGGGGGAATATGTGCGAGCTCTGCTCTAACAGCAGCAGAGGGCAGGATTGAACTTGAGGGGTTGGGCTATGAAGCTCACTATCTATGTCATTATTCCACCCAGTAGAGTGTTGAAGGCAATCCATTCACCCTGTCAAGGCTGTGTCACCCCCTGATCTTTCACACCATAATGCAAACATTTTCTTTTGGAAGTTCAGTTTCTTTATGAGATTGCACCATCATCTACCAACTTTTCAGGCAGATTCGACCAAATCATAAAATTTCACAAAGGACTTTTCATTCTCTCTGTCCTTAGAATTACAAACGTTCCCTCCATAGATGCTGTCTGACTTGTTGAGCTCCTCCAACATTTTGTGTGTGTTGCTCTTCATCATGTGTCCTGTGGTTAACACCCCTCCTGTCAATGCAAACTATTTAGTCACAGTCTCAGAGCACTGCAGCACAGAGAAAAGCCCCTTCATTGATTCTGTGCCAACCTGCTTTTCTGCCTAATCTCATTGAACTTCCTCTCCACTGCCCTCTAATCTATGTACCCATCCAGATTTCTTTTAAGTGGTGTAATTGAACCTACATCTACCGCTTTCAGTGGCAGCTTGTTCCACACTTGCACCAAAGTCTTAGTGAAATAGTTCCCCCTTAGTTCCCCTTAAATATTTCACCTTTCACCCTGAATCTGTGGGTAGTGGGTAGTGGCTCCAAACGTCACTACTACATGGTGTGACGACCCTGCCTTACACGAGTCCCAGGCTCAGCTGGCTCCAGCCGACAGTACCCAGTATGGGCCCCTATCCAGTAATATGGATCCCACTGCTTTGTGGATATCTTCGGGAGAAGTGAAGGCTAAGGAATAAACCCGACACAAATCCGGAGTGGAGCCCCTAAGGCGGTTGGATGACGTATCACATTACCTCCCAGCAGCTCTTGCAGCCAAGCTGATGCCAAATGTACTGCTTTGCATTCCTTTGGACCACATCCGCGAGGCCGAGAGGGGGATCTCAATGTCTGGGCAGCCCAGGATCTCCATATTCATCGCCTAGGTCTGTGCCCAGAGAGGTCACTCCAGTGCTGCTGCAAAGCAGCAAAACCAACACAGGAGGCAGCAGTTACGAGTTATAAGTCCAACCTGACTGGCATAAGGTATGGTGCTAAGGGGTTGCCTCCGACGGTGGGAGAGGTCATTGCATCTCTGATCAGCTACCACCCAGCTCAATCCGGGCAGCTCCCGGACAATTGGGTGCTGATCCGCCACTGTCTGCCTGCTTCAATGGGTGGTTGGAGCTTAGAATTGCATCGAAAAGCAGACAGCTATCACTGCACCAGGCAAACTACAGAGAAGAAAGAAGAAACCACCAGTCATGCAACGGGCCACCAGAAACATTAGGACCATGTGCCCTGGCCTCTCAGATGACCTGCAGCAGATCAGCGACAGCAGGAAAACAGCAATCATTGACTCTGAGCTGAGGAGGCTGGACATCGACATAGCAGCACTGCAAGAGACCAGGCTTGCTGCAGACGGCGTGCTGCGGGAGAAGGACTATACATTCTTTTGGCAGGGCAGACCAACTGAGGAACCATAAACCTATGACCTCTAGTTCTCATCCCACCCAACCTATGGTGAAAAGACCTGCCAACATCCGATCCATCCACTGTAATTTTGTATACCTCTATACAAGAGGCTTTATGACACATAGTTAAAACTGCTAATGCATCTCTGGCACCAACCTACCTACCATCAAGTATATATATTCAGAAAAGTGCCAGTAAAGGGCTAGTAAAATCATTGGCACAAGGCCAAGTGGTTAAGGCTTAGGCTAGCGATCTGAAGGTCACTAGTTCAGGCCTCAGCCAAGGAAGCGTGTGTGTCCTTGAGCAAGGCACTTAACCACACACTGCTCCTGTACGTTTATACAGCAGTTGGGGCTGTATGGACAAGACAAGAGAAGAAGGATCCCATCCACCCTGTTCAAAGACTGCTTGCCCCATTAGCATCACAGAGAAGACTATATAGCATCCACATCAGGACCACCAGACTCAAAAACAGTTACATTCCCCAAGCAGAAAGACTGAGCAGCATCTCCGCCTGCTAATTCCACCACTACACTATTATTTCCTGTCAGCCACCTTATGGGTCCTTAAGGCTGTCAAAAGCTCGCACGACCTAATAAATGCTCCCAATGACATGTGCCTCAAATAGTCTCTGACAACCAAGTCCTCCTCCTGGCCTGCATGTGTGCCTTAGTTACTAAACCCAGTGGAAATGTTTCTACTGACAGAAGGGGAAAAGACAGGTTACTGATGTCTTAAAACCAGTTGCTTTGGATAGATGGGGCTCATCAGCCATGGTTGGTAGCTCATCTGAGAGAAGGAAAACTCTGATTTCAAATCTCCTTGGGGCAATCTTCACTCATGGGGAAGTCTTTGGAAGTAAGCGCTGAGGAAAAGTCCAGAGTTGGAGTCCCTAAGGCCGTTGAATTGAGCACTGACTGGCAACTCCTGTGATACTGCTGGTGCCGAACTTTGCTGTTCCTTTGGATTCATCAGATGTGTGGGAGGAAGGCCTGAGCATGGGTAGCAGCTTGCTCTCCATATTGTACTGCACTGGCTTGCATATCATGTAGACAGCCGGGATGCAATATCCATGGTCGACCCTAACCAACAGAGGGCCTCACCTTATGTACAGTCTAGCATCACTTTATGGACATATTCAATCTATGGATTTAAAATATCTTATGTATTTATATATATTCTGTGCTTTAGTATTATTATTGTGCTCTTTATCCTTTGTGTGGTTTTTTTTTGCGCTGTTCTGGATCTAGAGTAACAATTATTTCATTTTCCTTACATTTGTGTACAGGAAATTACTTGAAACAATCTTGAAACTTGAAGTTCTCCTGAAGGAGATGGTGACCAGTCTGAAATACTGTGTGAGGAAAGTCAGCGCAGTAGAAGTGGACATTTAGTGAAGCCTGGCCTGACACTTTTCATCCGAGCAATGCCTCTTTCAGCACCCATTTGCTGACCAGGCAAAACTAAAAGTGGAGAATGCTCTATTCAGCTCACAATCATAGCTCAATTTGATGTTGCCCATTTTACAAGCAATCAATTGTGGGTTGTCTTGTTCTGCAGAATGAATATAACCTTGTCGTGTACTGGCTTTGTGAGTGGCAATCTTTCTGTCACAAGCATGATTTAGATTTTCATTATTAGGTAATGGGTGACACTGCACAAATCTGTAAATCTTCTTTTATTCTTCTCTGGAGTATTTGACTGGATTAAGGATGTAGGCATCGATAGAAGCCACATTCTTATGTTATATTCAAGCTAACAAATAAGCTGGTTCAGGGAGTCATTTACTTTTGGTAATATTCTCAAGTTTTTCTTATATTGTCTTACAACAGAGAGGGATGCCAACTGGCCCTTCAAGTCTGTGTCAGCTCTAAAAGCAATCCCATCAATTCCATTTCCCTACTTAGAGGCACAGAGTGGAGCAGCATAGAACATAGAGCATTCAACCCATCATACCCGTGCACAGCATAATGTAGAATTAATCTATTTCACATCTTGCTGTACACAATCCATATCCCTCCATTCTCTGGATGGTCATGTGCCTATCTAACAGCCTCTTAATGCAGATACTGTTGTATCTGCTTTCACCATTTCACCAATTTCAGGTATACCTACTACTCTCTAGTGTAAAAAAATCTTGTCCCCAAAATGTAACTGTTCTTATAAGAGATGAGGTGTTAGGTAGAGTTGTGATTGGCTGTAGGTGGTCGAGCTGGAGGCCAGCCTAAGATACGAGCAGAAACATGATTAGCATTGTTGGCTGGAAAATGGGAGGATGCAGAGGATCAAAAGCAGCTCAGGTTAGGTTTGGAGTCCCCATCCCCCAGCTAACACCAGCACTGAGAGTGCTCAGTGGGACTGAGCAGTGCCATATTCAGGCTGCAATACACTGTGGCATCAAATCATCCATTGTCACTTGACATCACTGCGTCAGCAAATTGGGTTCCTTGGTATTTTTGCCAAAAAGCTGGAGATTTTCATTCTGATTCAATTCTGCAAGCCATGAAACTGGGCACCTATATTAGAAAATATTTCTAATATTAGAAAACACATTATATTTTCTAATATTAGAACACACTTTACAACATCAGCAACCTGGGTTCAATTCCACCGCTGTCTGTAAGGAGTTAGTACCTTCTCCCCGGTTCAATTCCACTGTCATCTATAAGGAGTTCGTACATTCTCCCTTGTTCAATTCCACTGCAGTCTGTAAGGAGTTCGTACATTCTCCCTTGTTCAATTCCACTGCTGTCTGTAAGGAGTTTGTACATTCTCCCCGGTTCAATTCCACCGCTGTCTGTAAGGAGTTCATGTATTCTCCCCGGTCCAATTCCACTGCTGTCTGTAAGGAGTTCATACATTCTCCCTTGTTCAATTCCACCACTGTCTGTAAGGAGTTCGTACATTCTCCCTTGTTCAATTCCACTGCTGTCTGTAAGGAGTTCGTACATTCTCCCCGGTTCAATTCCACCGCTGTCTGTAAGGAGTTCATGTATTCTCCCCGGTCCAATTCCACTGCTGTCTGTAAGGAGTTCATACATTCTCCCTTGTTCAATTCCACCACTGTCTGTAAGGAGTTCGTACATTCTCCCTTGTTCAATTCCACTGCTGTCTGTAAGGAGTTCGTACATTCTCCCTTGTTCAATTCCACCACTGTCTGTAAGGAGTTCGTACATTCTCCCTTGTTCAATTCCACTGCAGTCTGTAAGGAGTTCGTACATTCTCCCTTGTTCAATTCCACTGCAGTCTGTAAGGAGTTCGTACATTCTCCCTTGTTCAATTCCACTGCTGTCTGTAAGGAGTTTGTACATTCTCCCCGGTTCAATTCCACCGCTGTCTGTAAGGAGTTCATGTATTCTCCCCGGTTGAATTCCACCGCTGTCTGTAAGGAGTTTGTACGTTCTCCCCAAGATCATGTAGGATTCCTCTCTTTCCTCCCTCATTCCAGCAACATATGGGCTAGTAAGTTCATTGGGTGGCTCAGGCTATTTGGGCCAGAAGGGCCTGTTACTATACTATATCTCTAAATAAATATCACAGTATTACAAATGTACAAACATTGTAGTAGGACACCACAGCAGTAGGAAATCTCCCTGACCCAACTGCTCTCCAAGATGCTGGATGCCACATTCCAGCTCTGGGCTGCTTGATCCACCAAGCAAAGACCTGGGCTGGCATGGCCTCGATGCTTTTCTCTAGATGATGAATCTGAAGTGCCACCCTACATCTACATGGACCTTGGTAGGACTACACTTTTTAACCAAATGTCTTTGTTTTGCTTCCCACACAGGCAAAGGCAAACATCAGCGATGCCCTTTGGCTGCATAACCCTTGGTGACAAAAAGGATTATAACAACCCTTCAGATGTAACAGACAAATATGATTTGGGACAGACAGTCAAGACGTAAGTACACACTTTTCTCAATGAGGTTATAAATATTAGGTCCACTTTAATTAAATTATGTTATTTAGAAGTACAGCATGGAAAAGGCCCCTGGCGCTGCGCAGCCCCAGCAACCTCCGATTTAACCCTAACCTATTCACAGAACAATTTACAAAAACCAATTAACCTACTAGGCTCTGGACTGTGGGAGTAAACTGTAGCACCCGGAGGAAACACACACACACATTTCACAGGAAGGATGTACAGACTGCTTACAGATGATGTGGGAATTGAACTCCAAACTCTAATGCCCTGGGTTTAATTAATATACAGAAATCAGTGTAATCATTGCATGTTACAAAGCTTGGCTGTTGGAGCTCAGAGGTAGGTGAACGTGAATGATATTTGGTAGCAGAGTTTTATTAAGATGTAATGTGGTTTTATTAGGATGTAACACTGATAATTGAACAAGACGTGGTGAATATAGAATATGTCCCTTCACTCCTGGCCTGTTCGGTTAAATCCAGTCAATGAAGTGAAAGTCCTTTTTGTCTACCAATTATAAAGGGCTTGTTTTAGACAATTACTGCTTCTGCAGCTATTAATGGTGAAGAAACATATTAAGGCATGCAGACATAAAAAGATGATTTGCTTCATTGAACAGTGAAAAAAACAAGTGAGATATTGAAAAGCATAAAAGAGCTACAAACAGGCTAAAACAGAAGGTGTACAAATTGCTCAGGAGGTCGGGCAATGTTGCTGGTGGATGAAACAGCATTTATATTTCAGATGGGGAGAGAACAGAGAGAGAGAGATTTCTGCAATGGGTGGAGACCGAGAGAGTTTAAGTGACACAAGTAGTGGTGCCGGATGAATGAGTGTGGAAGATATGTTATACGTAGCTGTTCTGAGTGGAGGATGAATAAATCAAGGGAGATGAATTGGAACTGAGCAGAGGGAAATACAATCTGTAAGAGACACAGTCAATAGAAATATGAAGTAAAAGAGAATAGTATGGTGTCGTTAAGCTAGAGAGAGTGCAGAGGACATTTACAAGGATGTTGCTAAAAGACTGAGTTATGGAGAGAGATTAAACAGACTGGGACTTTATTCTCTGACTGTAGAAGGATAAGCAGTGATATCATAAAGTTGTCTGAATTATGCCCCTCAGAATTAATGGGGTCAGTGCACATTATCTTTTTTCCCAGGGCGAGGAACCAAGAACTAGAGTGATTTAAAGGTAAGAGATCTAATAGGAACCCAAAGGACAACGTTTTCACCCAGATGGTGATCCATATTTGAAATGAGCTGCCAGAAGATGTGGTTGAGGTGGGTACATTACAAAATTTAAAACACACTTGGACAGATACATGAACAGGAAAGGGTTAGGAATCTGGACAAAATAGGACTTTCTTAGATGGGAATCTTGGTTAACATGGATCAATTGAGCTGAATGGCCTGTTTCTGTGCTGAATGTCAGAAATATTAAACAGGTCAAGCAGAGAGAGAGAGAAACTAATTTCCAACTGGCCTGTTCTGATACAAAATGAAGACCATGATTATGATTGTACCTTTCACTATTCAAGATTTGTTGCTCACAATGTAGGCCATGAGCTAATGGGGAAAGGTGGAATGTTAAGGGGTAGCTAAAGAGACCGTAGAGGCATTCAAGAATCACTACATTCTGGAATTGTTCCTGAGGAATAGAAATTTGCAAATGTCACTCCACTCTTTAAGAAGGGGGTGAGGCAGAAGAAAGTTAACTGTAGTCTAGTTTGCCCAACTTCAGTGGTTGGGATGATGCTGAAGTCCATTATTAGGATGAGGTTTTGGGGTACCTGGAGGTACATGATAAAATAGGCCAAAGTCACCATGGTTTTCTAAAGGGGAAATCTTGTCTGACAAATCTGTTGGAATTCTTTGAGGAAATAACAAGGCAGGATAAATAAAGGAGAATCAGTGGATGTTGTTTATTTGGATTTTCAGAAGGCCTTTGACAAGGTGCAGCACATAAGGCTGTTTAAAAGCAGCTCAGGTTAGGTTTGGAGTCCCTGCCCCCCAGCTACCCCAGTAATACTCATTGGTTCATCGTTCAGAAATCTGACACAAAGGTGAGGAAGCCTTTTCTAAAACACTGAGTTTGAGTCTGTATCTCCTGATGGTAGACAAGAGAGCATGTCTTAAGCGATGAAAGGTCCTTAATGATGAATGCCACCTTTTTGAGGCATCACCTACCTTTTGAAGCTGAGGAGACTTGTACCCATGATGGTGCTAGCTGAGTTTATAATCTTCTGCAGCCTTTTCCAACTCTATCTATGTATCTAGCCAAGTGTCTTTTAAGTATTGTTAATGTACATGCCTCGACCACGTCCTCTGGCAGTCATAGCACATAGAGAACCCCTCTATGTCTATTTGTCCCAGAAATATCTTGCTTTGAACAAGCAGCATGTTCAGCCAGATTCACTTCATGACACTGTCTCCCTTGATCCTTGCCCTATCACAGATGTTCTCATTCTTCACTCCACCCTTCTCCCTTCTCCGTATCTTAAACTGTTTATTTATATTTCTTCTAGTTAGAATGGCAAAAATGATCAGCCTGACATATTGTGGGTCAAAGGGCCTGTATTGTGCTGTAGGTTTTCTATGTTTCTATTAAATCAATTTGTCTACTGAGTATTTCCAGCATAAAGTTAGGACTTAAGACTGTGTAAGAAAAAAGATGGATAAGGGGCTGAACTATTGCTGTAGACTATTTAATGAAGTTTCAGTTGTGTGATCATAGAAGCAAAATTATTGCCCCCATAGAGATCACAGCAGCAATCAGCAAGATTCTAGTATGAAGGATATTAATTATAAAAGAAAAAAGTTATTACCTGTGGAAAAAGTGATCCCATTAAAATGTTTTTAATAAATCAGAAAGATCCCTCACTAAATTCATACAGTTTTTATTATGATGAAAGCTTCCAATCAAAAATTGGAAGGAATAAGAAGTTTCAGAAACTAAGTTTTGCTCTCAATGGCAAAAGTACTGTGAAGTAATTTAATAGAGAGGGCTGTTGAGGTGCCTCTGTCAGAAATAGCTACATTGATTCCAAGAAAGAATTGTCAACTCCTGACTGACTGGAATGATGAATTCCAAATCAATGGCTTTTTGTTCTTAAAAATTAATCCTTTTTCAATCTGTATAAAAAAAAGATGCAGCAAAGGAATGCAGGCTCCAGTTGTTAGATTTCTTGTTCCAGTATGGATTTTCTAACCCACTGATTTTGAAAATGGAAATATTACCTGCATAAATATGCATCTCTGAAAAGCAAAGGTTAATGGAAATTCCAATTGCTACGTACAATGCAAATCTAAATTTAAATTCAGAACCATTTTGGAAATTCCACTGAACTCGCTGATTAGTAAAATTTCTAATGTTACTCAACAATTGACTTTTATAGGCTACCTATTGTCTTCTTTATCCTTTGTAAAGAAAGATAACCTGAGGAAATCTGCTTGAAATTCAGACTGGAGAAGAGTAGAATTTCACTTGGCATCTCATTACTCCCTATCCCAATTTAGCTTTTTGAGTGCCACGGTAGTGTAGCAATTAGCACAATGCTTTGATAGCTCAGGGTGCCATAATTCAGAGTTTTAATCCCAGGGTCCTCTGTAAAGAGCACATACAACCTGTAGAATTGTTAGTTTTCTCCAGGTGCTCCAGTTTCCTCCAACAGTCCAGACACACTGATTTAATGGTTAATTGGTCATTGCAAATTGTCCCATGATTAGGCTAGGGTTAAATTGGGGTTGTCAGGGGTTGCTGGGCCGCACGGCTCGAAGGGCTGGAAGGGCCTATTCCACACTATATCTAAATAAAGTAAAAAGAAAAAGAAATCCACAAATATCGGGGATCTGAAATGGAAATTGAAGCATTTTGTTAGGTGTCATAGACCTGACCCTTAACTCCTGACTTGTGAATGAGCAAGTTCTGCAGTAGTCTGTCTCATGAACTTCTGAGACGGAGGCTAATTCATGACAGTATAGAGCATGAGTGGAGAAGGAGCTTCAAGGCCATTGTACCACAACAGATAACAGTAATGGAGATAGCACTCGGTCAAGGCTTCCATCAATTCATGTTCAGATAGTGGGAATCACAGTTCTATGTAAATTTATTATCAAAGTATGTATATGTCACCATATACAAACCTGAGATTAGTTTTCCAGCAGGCATTCACAGTAGAACAAAGAAATCCAACCGAATCAATGAAAAACTATGCATGGAAAGACTGACAAGTAACCAATGTGGAAAATAAAATGAATATCAAATAAATAAATAATATGAGAACATGAGTTGTAGAGTTCTGGTAAGTGATTCCATAGGCCATGGAATCAGTTCAGAGTTAAGGGTATTCAACCTGATTTTGATTCTAATTCATGTGTATAAAATCATGTTGGGCATCGATGGAATGCATACAGTTTTTCACAAGATTCAGTTTATTGTCATTTATAAGCCACAAATGCAATGCAGTTAAAAAATGAGACAACGTTCCCCTAGAATGATATCACAAAAGCAAATGACAAAACAGAATACACCAGAAAATCCACATAATGTTTGGCAATCCCCAATCAAGAGTCCGGAGAGGCTGCTGTGTATTAATATCGCGCTATCGCCTTAGCACATTCCCCGGAAAGGAGCTCCACATCCACCAGACAAAAACAAGACCAAAAACTAAAGCTACAAGACCTGCACAAAACCACATAATTACAACATATAGTTACAATAAAAAACAGACCGTGGGCACAGTAAAAATAGTCCAAAGATGTTAAAGGACTATAAGTTCAAAAGAAATCACCACACAGTTTCCACAAGTCCCCAGGGTCCTGAGAGACTCGCCATCCCAAGGCGGCGGCAGAAGGGAATACCCCCACTATGGACTTCCAAGGCGCCACCCGACTCAGCCTCGCTGATGCAGCACACAACAAAAGCTCCGTCGAAACCAGCCTCGCAGACGCAGCACACACCAAAAGCAACCTGACCGCAGTGGACTCGGAGTCCATCGAACCTCTGAGCCGACGACCACCCCCTCCGGCACAGCTTCTCCGAGCACCATCCTCTGCCGAGCTTATTAAGACGGCCCCGCCAATGGCCAGCGGCAACACGACCCCGAGGACTGGGGGCCTGTTCTTCCCAGCAGAGTCCCGGACCTCACAGCAGCAGCAGCAATGAAGAAGGTCTTCCTGGAGAAGTTCCCGATGTTCCTCCCTGCTCCCACGTCCATTTTCAATCGATTATGATTGCGCACAGCACCCCACTTCACAAATAACAGATAATCAGCTCCAGAGTGGCCGCTGCAAGCTGCGTCACGCCGCCATCTTGGATTTCCAAGCGAGGGAATCAAAAATTAGAGAACATAAGATTAAGGTGAGAGAGGAAAAATTTTAGAAGGATTGAGTACCAAATTCTTCACACAGAGCGGTGGGTGTTAAAGTGGTGCAATCACCCAATTTAAAAGACATTTGGTTCAATACATGGATAGAAAATGTTGAGAGGCATATGAGCCTGATATGTATAAACGGACAAGCTTAGATGGTTAGCATGGATGAGTTGGGCCAAAGGGCCCATTTCCATGCGTATTGCTCTATGACATTGTGGCTCAAAGTCAATTACAAGTTCCTCAACATTTACCACTTCAACAAGTTTCATAAGTTTTCACCAAGACCCACACACAGGTTGCTTATAAATTCTGATGAATGCATTGTTCTGGCAGCATTGATTTTATGAAGCTGAATTATTTAGAGAAACCCAGAAATTAACTGCTGAAATAATATGGTTTCTCACTTTATTTCTCTCTCTCTCTCTCTCTCTCTCTCTCTCTCTCTTTAAAACAGGGAGGAGTTCTGCGAAATATTACGGGCAAAAGAGAAGTCTACAGGGAAAATGTACACCTGCAAGAAGTTTTTAAAGAAAGATGGAAGAAAAGTTAGAAAGGCGGCTAAAAATGAAATCATGATTTTGAACATGTAAGTCCCTACAATTGTGTCATCACCTCCTTTGTGGAGTTAATCCCTCACCATCATACAATATTTAAGATATATGCAATATCCATTTGAACTTGCTTGCCTAATATTGAGCCCAGTATAAGAAGAGCCAACATTACATTCTTTTCTTTGTAGTTCAGAATGAATGTTGAATAGGCTTAAAAAGCAAAGACCATGCTCTTTTTAGCTACAATATGAAAGAATAAAACTTGGTAGATTGGTTTACTATTGTCACATGCACCAACTTAGTTTTGCATGCCATCCATACAGATAGTGTCATTACAACAGTATATTAAGTTTGTACAAGATAAAACAATAACAGACTACAGAATAAGGGCTCACAGTTACAAAGAGAGTGCAGTCAAAGCACAATAAGGTGAAAGGTCATATGTCTGTCTGCCTCTATTACAGTTTCTCTAAAACCATACAACTCTTGAATGGTCCCCTGGTATGTTCTTAAGTCAAGAATCCATCTTATTGCACCAGGGAACCATTCAATGGTCTTATTACAATAGGGTAGAAGCTGTCCTTAAGCCTGGTGGTATGGGTTTCAAGCTTTTATATTTTCTGCCCAGTTAAAGGGGAGAAGAAGAGAAAATGTCTGCAGTAGGTAGGGTCTTTGATTATATTGGCTACTTTACCGAGGTAGCAAGAAGTGTAGACAGTGTCCATTGTGGGCAGGCTGATTACTGTGATGGGCTAAACTGGTGCCACAGCTCTCAAAATTTTCTTGAGCACTTGGACATGGCAAGCTGTGATGTATTTGGATAGGATGTTTTCTATACTGCATGTATAAACATTGGAGGGGACAAAAGGGACTTGCATATTTCTTCAGGTTCCTGAGGAAGTACATGTGCTGGTGTGCTTTCTTTGCCATGGTGTCTCTGCGGTTGACCAGGACAGGGTATTGATGATGTTCACAACCAACAATTTGAAATATTCAGCTGTGTTGTAGTGTTCCAATTCAGTTCTTGCCATCCACTGCCAAATCCATGTGTAAGGCCAACAATATTTAACCTTAGAGAAGGTAATATCACTATTCATAGGAACAAGGAAACAAGATAAGGGCTTGGAACCCCACCTCTTTTCAATTTCTTTTTCTTTTACCACCATCACTAGCTAATACTCAAAGGTTTCAAAGGTATATTTAAAGTCAGAGAAATGTATACAATATACATCCTGAAATGCTTTTTCTCTGCAACCATCCACGAAAACAGAGGAGTGCCCCAAAAGAATGGATGACAGTTAAATGATAGAACCACAAAGTTCCCCCCCCACAGCTCCTCTCCCTCCTGTGCATAAGCGGCAGCAAGCAATAAACCCCCTCCCCCCACCAGCAAATAAAGCATCAGCACCCGCCACCAAGCACTCAAGCGTGAGCAAGGAAATAGCAAAGATTCAGATTTGTAGTACCCCAAAAACTACATTGTTCACCTGGCATTCAACATACCACAGGCTCTTTCTCTCTCCCTCTCTAATAAGGGAGAAAGAGATGTCTCCATTTCACAGCGAGAAGGGAGACATAACAAACAACTCACTGGTTTGCGATGTTAAAAGTCCATTGCATCACTTTCTCCGAGCTCTGTGCCCAAAGATCTCAGATCCAACAACATACCAATCTCCTGCAGAGGCACCAACCTCCAATCCCCCCATCTCCAGAGCCACAGGATCCCGAGCCTTCAAAGGCAAGTGGAGTTCTTAGGCTGAGCCCTTGGCGTGCTAAACAATGGCCAGTTGTGAAACCCCGAGAGTGGGTCCCATTCCCACAAAGAACCATAGTCAGCATGTAACTCCAGGTCAGGGTCTTTAAAAGAACCCTGAAAGGGAAAAGTGGAGGTATCAAAGATGGAAATAGAGCCGTTTCCAAAGATGCAAGCAAAGGAGTCGCCATTAGGCGCCATTATCCCTCCTAAGCTCCGCCTACTAAAGACTGTGTTTAAATAAAACTTCATGAATAAGTACACCAATTGTCAATTTGCATGCAAACCTTATTATCAACACACAACTGACCCCTCACCCCAAGCTAGTTCTTTGCAGCGTTCTCTGGTCCTACAAACCTCTGAACATTCTGCATTCTGCCACTTCCAGGCTCTTGTGCACTACTCTTGTGACCTTTTCTGTCCTCTAATAGTCCTCTATTGCCTTCAGACATCCAGACTAAAGCTTTAGAACCCCCTCCTTTGAACCGTTTATGTTTCAGACCATCTCTCCTTCTTTGATTCACTTATTCAAAGTTAACCTTTCTAGTTGTCTCCATCTCTGAACTGGTGTTAATTTGTGTCTGATACCACATTCGTAAGCCAAGTTAAACATGCTATGTAAATCCTGAGACTTGACATCATTACTGGGCTAAATAATAGCGTCAGTGTGCATCTTCTATCTCAAGCACTGAACTCATTAGTAAGACTTTAAGAGGTTAGAGTATAAAGCACCTCAAGGGCGAATTCCAGGATGAATTTCTAGGCCATGTGGATTTGCAATGGCAGGTCCAATCATCTGGTGCCATTTCCATTATTTTTTTCTCAATACCTTGAATGAATATTAAATAATATTGTGGTGCATATTTTACTTAAGTACCAAGACTCCTTGGAGCTTGGGATGAAACCGATTGAATATTATGAAGACTATGTTGTATAAGTAATAACTTACCATCAAGGTTAATTCAGGTACTACGCCATCTTAATGGATTGTTACTAACCATACAACCATATAACAATCACAGCATAGAAACAGGCCATCTCGGCCCTCCTAGTACGTGCTGAACTCTTAATCTCACCTTGTCCCACCTACCCGCACTCAGCCCATAACCCTCCACTCCTTTCCTGTCCATACACCTATCCAATTTTACCTTAAATGACACAACTGAACTGGCCTCTACTACTTCTACAGGAAGCTCATTCCACACAGCTATCACTCTCTAAGTAAAGAAATACCCCCTCATGTTTCCCTTAAACTTCTGCCCCCTAACTCTCAAATCATGTCCTCTCATTTGAATCTCCCCTACTCTCAATGGAAACAGCCTATTCATGTCAACTCTATCTATCCCTCTCAAAATTTTAAATACCTCAATCAAATTCCCCCTCAACCTTCTACGCTCCAATGAATAGAGACCTAACTTGTTCAACCTTTCTCTGTAACTCAAGTGCTGAAACCCAGGTAACATCCTAGTAAATCGTCTCTGCACTCTCTCTAATTTATTGATATCTTTCCTATAATTCAGTGACCAGAACTGTACACAATATTCAAAATTTGGCCTTACCAATGCCTTGTACAATTTTAACATTACATCCCAACTTCTGTACTCAATGCTCTGATTTACAAAGGCCAGTGTTCCAAAAGCCTTCTTCACCACCCTATCTACATGAGACTCCACCTTCAGGGAACTGTTATTCCTAGATCTCTCTGTTCCACTGCATTCCTCAATGCCCTACCATTTACCCTGTATGTTCTATTTGGATTATTCCTGCCAAAATGTAGAACCTCACACTTTTCAGCATTAAACTCCATTTGCCAACATTCAGCCCATTCTCCTAACCGGCAAAAATCTCCCTGCAAGCTTTGAAAACCCACCTCATTATCCACAACACCTCCTACCTTAGTATCATCGGCATACTTACTAATCCAATTTACCACCCCATCATCCAGATCATTTATGTATATTACATACAACATTGGGCCCAAAACAGATCCCTGAGACACCCCGCTAGTCACTGGCCTCCATCCCGATAAACAACGATCCACCACTACTCTCTGGCATCTCCCATCTAGCCACTGTTGAATCCGTTTTATTACTCCAGCATTAATACCTAATGACTGAACATTCTTAACTAACCTTCCATGTGGAACTTTGTCAAAGGCCTTGTTGAAGTCCATATAGACTACATCCACTGCCTTACCCTCGTCACCATTCCTCGTAACTTCTTCAAGTTAAGACTAAGTTAAGACAGTCTTGCTCTCAGTGTGTTGAGGTACAGCATAGTCAATTTGTTATGAAGGATAATCACCAGCATTCATCCCACTCAGAGGTCATTTGTTATTATGCTAATTGATATGCATTCTGGGGAGAGGTGGCATTTTTATCTATGATAGTCTCCCTCTGTAAGAAGTGTTATAGAAGTAAAAAGCTACACAAGAAGGATTCTACAACAAGTTACATGACCAAAGATCAATTCTCGCACAAGTTCGCCTGGACAATGTATGAAGGGTTGGCTCTCACATGCTGACCTACACCCACACAGAGCTTATTAACTCAATTAACTTCCAACCTCACCCTCAAATTCACTTGGTACATTGCCAACACAACTCTCTCCTTTCTGATTTGTCTCCATCTCAAAAGACTGACTATCCACAGGCATTTACTGCAAACCTGCCGAGTCCCACAGCCACATATTCAGTTCAGATGAAGAGTCCTGACCTGAAACAGCAATGTCCATTTTCTGAAAATCCAAGTAAACAACATCCACTGATTCTCTTTTCTCTATCCTGCTTGTTATCTCCTCAAAGAATTTCAACATATTTGTCAGGCAGTATTTCCCCTTAAGGAAACCATGCTGACTTTGCCCTATTTGCCTGCGCCTCCAAGTACCCCGAAATCTCATCCTTCAGCTCTCCAACATTTTCTGAACCATTCAAATCAGACTGACTGGTCTATAATTTCTTTTCATTTGCCTCCCTGCCTTCTTAAAGAGAGGAGTGACATTTTCAATTTTTCAGTCTTCCCGAACCATGCTGGAATCTACTGATTCTTGAAAGATCATTATTAAGGCCTCCACAGTCTCTTCAGCTACCTCTTTCAGAACTCCGGGGTGCAGTCCGTTGGGTCCACATGACTTATCTACAGTGGGGATAGAAAGTTTGTGAACCCTGTAGAATTTTCTCTATTTCTGCATAAATATGACCTAAAATGTGATCAGATATTCATGTAAGTTCTAAAACTAAATAAAGAGAACCCAATTACATAGAAAAACACAAAAATGCGATACTTGTTAATTTATTTATTAAGAAAAATGATCCAATATTACATGCATTTGTTAGAAAAGTACATGACCTCTGGGGTAATGCCTTTACAAAAATTGTTTGGAGACAGAAGTTCCAATCAAGGAGATGAGATTGGAGGTGTAGGTTGTAGAGATTAGATTAGATTAGATTAGATTAGATTAGTTTAGATTAGATTAGATTAGTTTAGATTAGATTAGATTAAATTAGATTAGATTAGATCCAATTTTATTGTCATTGTGCCGAGTACAGATACAAAACCAAATGAAATGCAGTTAGCATCTAACCAGAAATGCAAAGAATACTGTTACTTACCAAATAACTGCGAATAAAAAGTAAGTGCTACAGCACACAAATATAAAAGTACTGAGACAGTACAATATGGGTGCAATACTGCTTAGCGCTGTGATGTGAGGTTCAGCAGGGTCACAGCCTCAGGGAAGAAGATCTTCCTGTGCCTGCTGGTGCGGGAGCGGAGGCTCCTGTAGCGCCGAGCGGATGGGAGTAGAGTTAAAAGTCCATGGTTAGGGTGAGATGCATCCTTGATAATGCTTTTCGTCCTGCCCAGGCAGCATTTATGGTAGACATTCTCAATGGTGGGCAATTGGGTGCCGATAATCAGCTGGGCAGTTTTCACTACACACTGGAGTGCTTTGTGGTCTGATATGGGACAATTGCCATACCACACTGAGATGCAGTTAGTGAGTATGCTTTCAATGGTACAGCGGTAAAAGCCCATCAGTATCCTGGGACAGAGGTGAGCTTTCTCGATGCTTTTCAGGTAATAAAGGCTCTGTTGCGATGGAGGAGGATGGAGGAGTTCAGGGACCAGGTGAGATCTTTGGAAATGTGGACACCAAGGAATTTAATGGCTTGATACACGTTCCACTACAGCTCCATTGATGTGGATGGGGATGTGAGTGTGGCTCCTAGCATGCCTGAAATCCATAATGATCTCCTTGGTCTTCTGGGTGTTAAGGGCCAGGTTGTTGTAGGCACACCACACAGCCAGGTGCTGGACTTCGTCCCTGTAGGCCAACTCATCATCCCCTCTGATCAGGCCAATCACCATGGTGTCGTCTGCAAACTTGATTATGGAGTTAGAACCATGTACAGGAACGCAGTTATAGATGAAAAAGGAGTACTGAAGAGAGCTCAGTGCACAGCCTTGAGGCACGCCGGTGTTCAAGGTGAGAGTGGAGGACGAGAGGTTGGCTAAATTAACAGATTAGGGTCTGTTAGTCAGAAAGTCCAAGGTCCAATTGCAGAGGGATGAGCTGATACCAAGCTGGTGAAGTTTGGCAATCAGCTTGGAGGGGATCACAGTATTAAATGCCAAACTAAAGTTCTGAACAGTATTCTGACATAAAAGTTGGAGCTGTCCAAGTGGATCAGGGCAGAGTGAAGTGCTGTGGAGATGGCATCCTCTGTTGACCTGTTGGGGCAACAGGCAAATTGATGGGGGTCCAGGGTAGTGGGCAGACAGGATTTCAGATATGAAAGAACCAGTCTCTCAAAGCACTTTGCAATGATGGGGGTGAATGCAACTGGGCGAAAGTCATTCAGGCCCATGGCAGTGGAATGCTTCGGTACTGGCACAATGGTGGCGATCCTGAAGCTTGTGGGGACAACTGCCTGGGCCGGGGACAGATTGAAAATGTCCGTGAAGACCCCGGCCAACTGCCCTGCACAGAGTCTGAGCACACGACCAGGTTTTCCATCCAGACCAGCTGCCTTCCATATGTTCACCCTGCTCAGGGTGGCGCAAACATCGGAGATGGAAAGTGAGAGAGGCAATTCACCAGGTGGGAGATCCACTTTGAGGGTGACCTCCTTGTTCTCTCAGTCAAAGCGAGTGTAGAAGTAATTGAGATCATCAGGGAGGGGAACAGAGCTGGAAGGGGGCACAGTACTAGGTGGTTTGAAGTCTGTGATGACCTGTATGCCATGCTACATGCGCTGGGGGTCCGAGGAGTTGAATTGCTCCTAAATTTTCTGTTCGAATATGTGTTTAGCCTGAGAGATTCCCCTCCTCAGGTTGGCCCTGACTGAGCTGTAAGCCTCCCTGTCTCCAGACCTGAAGGCTGAATCTCTGGCTTTGAACAGGAGGTGAACCTCTCTGTTCATCCATGGTTTCTGGTTGGGGAAAATTTTTATTTGTTTTTGTGATGTTACTCTATCTACACACTTGTTGATGGGGTCAAGGACAGATTTGGTACATAAATCAATGTTAATCTGAGAGTCTGTGGTGGCATGGGCAGTAAACACGCTCCAGTCTGTGTGCTGGAATTGGTGCTGAAGAGCAGTCAGCACCCTCCAGCCAGATCTTTCTTTATCAATCCTTTTTATTAAGTTTCAAATAGATAAACATAATAATGATAGTGATACAAAAAGATTGGGATTTCATTAATAACGGTTAACGTATACATAATCAGACTCTGAGTAACATGTATAATCTAAGCCTCCCAATCTCTTAGTAACTAAGCATGAGAAAGATTCAAAGAAAAAAGATTTTTATAAGAAAAAAAACCCCTAAACTAACAAAAAAAAAAACAGAATAAAAACAAAGCAAAACAAAAGCTAGGCTTCCATGTTTCATCAGTTAAAATCGTTATTTGTCATTAACTCCGCTCCTCTATACATGAACAAAAAGTTATTGAGAAGGATTCGGAAAAGGTCAGCTTACATCATACGAAAACATTGAATAAATGGTCTCTAGGTTTCTTCAAATTTAACTTACAAAAATCAAAAAAAGATGGTGGTTTAGCTTTACCTAATTTTAGATTTTATTATTGGGCAAATAATATTCGTAATTTATTGTATTGGAAATTAGATTTGGATTCACCACTGTGCCCACAGTGGGTAAATTTGGAATGTAATGAGGTAAAGGGATATTCTCTATTCTCTGTTCTTGGTTCTTGTCTTCCTGCGGATTTAGTTAAATTTAATAAACAAATATTTAATCCTGTTATTAAACATACATTACGAATTTGGTTTCAATTTCGTAAGTTTTTTATTTTGAAAAACTTTGTTCTTGATAGCCCTATCTTATTTAATTTCTTTTTCAAACCCTCCTGGACAGATCAAGCTTTTAACATATGGAAAAGGAAAGGTATAAAATGTTTTCATGATCTCTTTTTTGAAGATACTTTGATGTCATTTGATCAACTTTCTAATAAATTTGAATTACCTAAATCTAATTTTTTCAGATATTTACAAGTTAGAAATTTTTTACATAATGTTTTACCATCTTTTCCTAATTCAACTTTGATGGACACTACAGATTTGATCTTTACCTTAAATCCTTGTCAGAAGGGATTAGTAGCTTTTATTTATAATATGATTATGAAGATACAACCAGAAATATCAGTTAGAATTAAACAAGAATGGGAAAAAGAACTTCAATACAACATATCAACAGATAAATGGGAAAAAATTTTGCAAATGGTTAATTCTTCTTCTATATGTGCTAAACATGCTTTAATACAATTTAAAATTGTACATAGAGCTCATATGTCTAAAGATAAACTTGCTCGATTCTATTCTCATATTAACCCTCTATGTGACAGATGTCATTTAGCAGTGGCCTCATTGACCCATATGTTTTGGTCATGTCCCACTTTACATAATTATTGGAAGGATATATTTACTACTATTTCCTCAATTTGGAATATAGATTTACAACCTCATTTTATTACTGCAATTTTTGGCATACCAAATGAAGATGGCAATCAGTTTTCCCCCTCAATCAGACGAATGATTGCTTTTGTAACATTAATGGCCAGAAGGTCTATACTACAAAATTGGAAAGAAGTAAATCCTCCTACTACATCTCAGTGGCTTTCTCAAACTATTTCTTATCTGAGTTTGGAAAAAATTAGAAGCACTATTTTTGACTCATCAATTAAATTTGAAGAAACTTGGAGACCGTTTATTCGACATTTTCATATGAATTAATTTGGCCTTCTCCGGACCTTTCTGCTTATTCATGTTCAGGTATGGAGTTCCGGAGTTCTTTGACACTATCTTATACTTGTAAACTGTTGTTATTGCCTATGTTAGTTTAGTTTAGTGTTTTATTAATTTTTTTTTAATATATATTTTTTCTCACATATTTTTTAATATTTTTTTTTTCTTTTTTAATGGTTATTTGTTTTTTTTTTCATATAATCATGTGGACTTGATTAAGGTATTTTCTTTTGTTGATGTTTAGTAGGATATTATTATCTTATTATCAATGTGATTTCAAGTCTATTGTATTTATAATTTACTTATTACTATGTTATTTTTTTTTGTGTATATGTGAAAATCAATAAAAAGATTGAAAAAGAAAGAACAAATTTAACTGAAGGGTTGATAGAGTCACTCCTAATTTTTTCCAAGTTTAAGCATGTTATAGTTTAGGAATACCATTGAAATGTAGTAGGGGGATTGGAATCTTTCCATTTAAATAAAATGGATCTTCTGGCTACTAACATAACAAATGCAATCAAATGGCAAGCTGAAGAGGGTGATTGATTAGAGTCCATCACTGGTAATCCAAAAATTTCAGTAATAGGATGAGGTTGTAAATCAATATGCAAAACTGCTGAAATAGTATCAAAGATATCTTTCCAATATTTTTCCAAAAGAGGACAAGGCCAGAACATATGTGTCAAAGAAGCTACCTCAGACTTTCATCTGTCACAGACAGGATTTATATGGCAATAAAAACAAGCTAACTTATCCTTGGACATATGGGCCCTATGAACCACCTTAAATTGTATCAAGGAATGTCTAGCACACATTGAAGAAGTATTAACTAGTTGGAGAATTTTCTCCCATTTCTCTATAGGTAAAGGTACCTGCCATTCTCTTTACCATTCATTCTTAATTTTATCAGATGTACCTAGACGTATTTTCATAAACAAATCATAAATAATTGCTATTAAACTCTTCTGATGGGGGTTTAAACCTAAATTTTTTCTGTAATTTCGGTTTGATGTGACACCAGAAAAATAGGTAACATAATATTCAAAAAATTTCTAATATGTAAATATCTAAAAAATGTGATCAAGGCAAACTATATTTATTAGACAACTGTTCAAAAGATAGTTATCCATGAATATGTCACAAAAACATTTGTCCTTCGTTCTCCATAAAAGAAAAGCTTGATTAATTCTGGAAGGAAAAGCTTGATTAATTCTGGGAGGAAAAAATTCAATATAATAGGACTTGATAGGATAAATTGATTCAATCCAAAAAAATTTACGAAATTGAAACCATATTCGTATTGTATGTTTAGTTATTAGATTAGTCATTTGTTTATTCAGTTTAGTAAGTGCAAAGGGAAGGGAGGCCCCTAAGACAGAAGCCAACGAAAACCCCTGTACAGACTCATGCTCGAGGTTCACCCATCATGGACAATGAATTTCATCCAGATCTTGTGTCCAAAACGTTAAATATTGAATATTAATTACCCAATAATAGAATCTAAAATTCAGCATTGCTAAATTGCCCTCGTTTTCTGATTTCTGTAAGTATTTCTTACTTAATCTAGGATTTTTATTCTGCCATATATATGAAGAAATTTTAGAATCAATATTATCAAAA
Organism: Hypanus sabinus; assembly: GCF_030144855.1. Classification (NCBI taxonomy): domain Eukaryota; kingdom Metazoa; phylum Chordata; class Chondrichthyes; order Myliobatiformes; family Dasyatidae; genus Hypanus; species Hypanus sabinus. The sequence goes on along the minus strand of NC_082724.1, from coordinate 66,565,712 downwards.
AGGGAGTTAGAAATGAAAATTGGTACCGCCTGAAATAGATACAGAAATTTAGGTAAAATAATCATCTTAATATTATTAATTCTACCAATCAATGATAAGGACTATGAGGACCATTTAGGAAGCAGTTGTTTAACATGGTCAATTAAGGGTAAAAAGTTAACTTTAAATAGATCCTTATGCTTCTTAGTAATTTTAATGCCCAAATAAGTAAAGTATTCCATAACCAGTCTGAATGGTGATTGTCTATAGATTGGAGCTTGCATATTTATTGGAAAAAGTTCATTCTTATTAAGATTCAATTTATAACCAGAAAAAGTACTAAACTGAGCAAGTAGTGATATTATTGCAGGGAATGATTTCTCTGGGTTAGGGATATATCATAACAAGTCATCTGCATATAGTGATACCTTATGTACCCCATTCCCACGAATAATGCCAAATATATTGAGTGAATCACAAGGAGCGATTGCCAAGGGCTCCAAGGCAATATCAAATAGTAAGGAACTTAAAGGACAGCCCTGTCTAGTACCGCGAAAAAGGGGCAATCTCTGATTATTGGTAAGTACAGAAGCCAAAGGGGTATGATATATCAGTTTAATCCAAGATATAAACTTTGGGCTAAAATTAAATTTCTCAAGCATATTAAATAAATATTCCCATTTAACTCTATCAAATGCCTTCTTGGCATCAAGTGAAATAACGCATTCTGGGGTTTTAGATGAAGGGGTATATACAATATTCATTAACCTCCTAACATTAAAATAAGAATAACGATTTTTAATAAATCCTGTCTGGTCATCAGAGACAATTTGTGGAAATACATTTTCCAAACAAATTGCCAATATTTTGGAAAAGATTTCAGAGTCCACATTCAACAAGGATATAGGTCTATGTGATGCACATTCAGTGGGGTCTCTTATCTTTTTTAGGAATTAAAGAAATAGATGTTTCATAAAAGGATTGTGGTAATTTACCGACAGATAACGCATCCTTAAAGATTCTAAATAACCAAGGAGAAAGCAGATTTGAAAAAGATTTGAAAATTCCTACTGTATACCCATCCAAACCAGGTGTTTTACCAGAATTCATCAAATAAATTGCTTTATTTATTTCTTCTTCCATGAAGGGTGCATATAATGCTGAACATTCATTAAGTGGTAATTTCAGAATATTCAATTTCCTTAAAAATTCATGCATTATGGTAGAATCATCAGGAAATTCTGATTGGTATAAAGAGGTATAGAATTCTTGAAAAGATTTTTTAATTTTGTCATGGTCAACCGTCAAACTACCATCCTGTTTATGAACTTTAATAATCTGATGTTTAGCTGAAGCAATTTTCAATTGGTTGGCCAATAATTTACCTGATTTATTACCATGATTATAAAATTGACTCTTAGTTTTAAGTAATTGATTTTCAATTGGGGATGTTAACTACAAACTGTGTTGCATCTGAAGGTCAACTCTCTTTTTATAAAGCTCCAGATTAGGAGCAACAGAATATTTTTGATCAATTTCTTTAATCTTATCAACCAATGTACATATTTCATTATTAATTCATTTTTTAAATACAGCAGAATATGATATACTTTGACCACTGATGTATACTTTATAAGTATCCCATAGTATCCCACTGGAAATTTCTTCTGTAAAGCTAGTTGAAAAGAAAAAGGCAATCTGTTCTGTAATAAAGTTAACAAAGTTTAAGTCCTGAAGTAGAGTAGAATTGAACCATCATTGCTTTTAAAAGTTACATCAGTTAATTTGATTGATAGTTTCAAGGGCACATGATCGGAAACGACGATTGCATCGTACTCACAGGCATTAACAGATGGAACTAATCAAGAGTCAATAAAAAAGTAGTCAATTCTAGAATAATCATGATATACATGAGAAAAGAATGAGAACTCCCTTTATCGTTAGGATGTAAAAGCCTCCAGATATCTAAAATTCCAGAGTCAACTAAAAAGGAACAAATAAGAATAGCGGATTTGTTTGGTCGTACCTGATTGGATGCAGACCTGTCCATTGAAGGATTCAAACAACAGTTAAAATCCCCTCCCTTTATCAACATATATTCATTTAAATTAGGAAGAGATGCAAATAAATGTTTAAAGAATTCAGGATAGTCAACATTTTGTACATAGATATTAACCATAACAACTTTTTGGTTATAAAGGAAACCAGTAATTAATAGAAATCTTCCATTCAGGTCTGAGATTGTTTCATAGTGAACAAATGAAATCAAGGAGTCTATAAAAATAGATACACCGTTCACCTTAGCCTGTGAATTAAAATGAAATTTCTGTCCCTTTCAAAACCTTAAGAAATGCTGATTATCTTCCTTCCTCAAATGAGTTTCCTGGGCAAAGATAATCTGAGCATTCAATCTATGAAAAACTTTAAAAATCTTCTTTCGTTTAATCAGATGGTTCAAACCATTCATATTCCATGAAACAAAGTTAGTAATATTATCCATTTTATTTGAATAAGCCATATGGTATGTAAAGGGTTAACCTTCCTGCATAGGAAACTCTTGAATCAGGAAGAGGGAAAAATGTTTAAAGGGGAACCAAAAGTTACAACAATTCAGACATGTTTGTAGTTTCAGTTCAGCCCAAATGAAAAAAACTAAATTAAAGATAGTCCACCTCCCACCCACAAAGACCTGAAAACTGGCCAATAGACAGCCAGAAAGATAACTAGAAATCCTTTACCCCCAATCTCTTGATGGCAAGTCTCCAAAATTGAAAAAGTGATGTAAAATACCACCCACTCAAAACATTGAAAAAGGAATGCCATATTTGCAAAACATTTTGAGAAGCGAAATCCTAAAAAAGTAAAACAGAATACAATCTTATTACTATTTCAGGAAAAAAAAACATTCAGTCACCAGATCAGAAAAAACTTCAAACCCAAACAGTCAGAACTATAAACTAAATGAATACAGACATGAAAAAATTGAGAAAAATGCAAGCTTCTACCTTAGTCAAAGCATTGAGAAAGGAATGCTAGAAACAACACCAGAATACAATCTTATTAATATTTCAGAGAAAAAAAAGTCAACCACCAAATCAATTTCTTAATTATTTTCAAAAGAAAAACAATTGACAATAATAAAGTAACAACAGAAAAAAAAGAAACTTAAACATAAAAGCATAATAAACATCCATATTCTGAAACAGAATATGTGTGTTATCAAACCAATGGCAAAAATCTCCAAACTTCAAAAGTCTAAATCTATGAACTGATTATTAACTTATAAACCAAATGAATATAGACATGAAGAGATATTCAATTTATTAGACAGCTGTGATCAAACGTTGGTCGTCAAGGAATTGTTGAGCTTCTTCCATGGATTTAAACCATTTATGTGATTTGTCAGGCAGAACAACCCTTAAACAAACTGGAAATAGCAGAGCCGGTTGAAAATTTCTTTGATAAAGCTCGGACATCACCAGTTTAAAAAGCAGTCTTTCTCACATCACCTCGGGATTATTGTCTTCAACCAGTCAAAACTTGAGGTCCCCATGTACAATAACCCCTTTCCGACAGGCAATTCAAATTAAATGCTCCTTGGTTTGCACATAGTGGAATTGAAGTATAACAGGTCAGGGCTTCAGCTCATTAGGGGGTTTGACTCTCAGTGCAATGCATGCAGTCAAGTATGGGGTAGTAGAAAAAGCTTCAGAGCCAAACACGTCCATTAAAAATTGAGAAAAAAAATTAGTAAGCTCACCACTCTCTACGTCTTCACCGAGCCCTATTATTCGCAGGTTCTGTCTATGACTGCAACTCCAGGTCAATAATCTTGAGTTTATACTGTTTCAGTGTCTGAGTAGTCAAAGTTAAGTTCTTTTCCAGCACATCCAATCTGTGAGCTCTCTGTCTTCCAGCTTCATCGAGTTCAGCTATTTGCCTCTGTTTTTCTCACTCTCCTGCTTAAGAGCTCCCAGTTTGCTTTCGATCTCCTTTAAAACTACCTCCAAAGTAGAATTTTTTTTTTATTTATCATCCAGGAGCTTCGACATAGCTTCCAAAGTGAGTGGAGACTGTTTAAGTTGTTTAGAATCTCCTTCTTTTCTTTTACGTTCATTACCAGCTTCCTTGCCTTTGGCTCATGCCTTTTGTTCTCTGGTATTCATTTTCAGCGATTAAAAATCAAAGTTCAGGCATGTAAAAGTGTTATAAACACTTTAATATAAATAGTGAAAGGGTGGTAAAAAAATTGAAAACTGAATGGAGAAAAGCCAAAATATGACTTACTCCCTCTAGTTCCCCAAGAGAATCCTCCCAGCCAGATCTTAATAGTCTTCATTGTGGGTTTCACACGTTTAATGACCAGGCTATACTTGGGAAGCAGAAAATCAAAAATTCACACCAAGTCAGATTACTGTCAGAACCTGCTCTTCTCAAGAAATATCTGTGTATGATCAAAACAACTTCCAGAGGACCTTAGAATTGTAGAGATGCATGAAGCTGGAAAAGGCTACAAAAGCATTTCTAAAGATTTGAGTGTTTGTTAGTCCACAGAAAGAGAAATTGTCTACAAATGGAGGAAAATTTCTCTAGGAGTGGGCATCCTGCAAAGATCACACCAAGAGCACAGCATGCAGTGCTGAAGGAGATGAAAAAGCACCTAAAGGTCAGAGCAGAAGACCTATAGAAATCTCTAGAACTTGTTAAAGTCTTTGTTCATACATCCTTATAAGAAAAGCACTGAACTAGAATGGTATTAATGGAAGGACACCATGGAGGAAACCACTGTTCTCCAAATAAAAATTTTCCTGCACTTTTCAAGTTTGCAAAAGACCACCTGGATGCTCTACAATGCTTCTGGGACAATGTTCTGTGGATTGCTGAGACAAAAGTTGAACTTTTGGCAGAAATGTACATTGCTATGTTTGGAGGAAAAGGGGCACTGCACACCAACACCAAAAACTCATCCCAACTGTGAAGCACATTTTGGTTTGGGGCTGCTTTGCTGCCTCAGGGCCTGAACAGCTTGCAATCGTTAAGAGAAGAATGAATTCAAAATTGTATCAAGACATTTTACAAAAGAAACACCACCTGAAGCTTTATAGAAGTTGGATAATGCATTAAGATAAGGATCCAAAAGATAAGAGTAAATCAACAACAGAATGGTTTAAAAAGAAGTAAAATAGCCTGTTGCAATGGCCGAGTCAAAGTCCTGACCTTAATCCTATAGAAATGTTGGGGAAGGACCTGAAGCAAGCAGTTCATGCAAGGAAGCCCACCAACATCCCAGAGTTGAAGCAGGAATGACCGAAAGAGGAATGGCCGAAAATTCCTCCAAGCCAATGTGCATGACTGATCAACAGTTAATGCAAACATTTGGTTGAAGTTATTTCTGTACAAGTGGGTCACACCAGTTACTGAAAGCCAAGGTTCACATACATTTTCCAACAAATACATGTAATATTGGAACATTTTCTCGATTTAAATGAACAAGCATAAAGTTTTTATGTTATTTATTTAATTGGGTTGCCTTTGTCTAGTTTTAGGACTTACTTGAAGGTCTGATCACATATTCGGCCATATTTATGCAGAAATAGAGAAAATTCTACAGGGTTCAGAAATGTTCTCTCAGCACTGTGCCATTAGCCCTGTCAGTTTCCCAAGCATCTTTTCCTTAGTAATAGCAACAACACTCACTTCTGTCCTGGCTCTGAAATTTCTGCATACTGTCTTCCACAGTAATGACTAATGCAAAATACTTCAGTTCATCTGCCATTTCTTTATCCCTCATTACTACCTATCCAGCATCATTTTCCAGTGGTCTGATATCCCCTGTCATGTCTCTTTTACTCTTTATATATCCAAAAAACCTTTTGGTATCCTTTCTTACATTATTGGAATAAAGGGCTGAAAAGGGCAGAAGGAATTTAATGCAGCCAGGTGTGCAGTTTCAGAAGACGAACCAGAGTTGGATTTACACAGTAGGGCATGGAGGTGTCTGGTAGAACAAAGCGATCTAGGAATACAGTTCCATAATTCCTTGAAAGTGACATCACAGATTGATAGCGTCATAAAGAAAGCCTTTGATACATTGCCCTTCATAAATCACTGTACTGAGTACAGTAGTTGGGATGTTATGTTGAAGTTATATAAGACATTGGTGAGGCCTAGTTTGGAGTATGTGTGCAGTTTTGGGCATCTTCCTACAGGAAATATGAAAATAAGACTGAAAGAGCACAGAGAAAATTTACAAGGATGTTGCCAGGATCTGAGGATCTGACTTACAGGGAAAGGGTGAATAGATTGAGAGGAAATTTGATAGAGCTATACAAAATTATGAGAGATATAGGTAGAGTAAATGACAACAGGCTTTTTCCATAGTTGGGTGGGACTACAACTAGAGGTCATGGGTTAAGGGTGAAAGGGGAACATGAGGGCAAACCTCTTCACTCAGAGGGCGGTGGAGTGTGGAACAAGTGGTGGATGCCAGTTTGATTTCAACGTTTAAGAGGAAGTTGGATAGGTACACAGATAGGAGAGGTACGGCAGGCTATGGTTCAGGTTCAGGTTGATGGGACTGGACAAATTAATAGATCAGCATGGACTAGATGGACCAAAGAGCCTGTTTCGGTGCAGCATAAAGCATAGACAACACATTCCCATTCATGGAATATTGTGTACAGTTTTGGTCTCCAGGTTTAAGGAAAGACATTCTGGCAATTGAGGAAGTGCAGCGTAGATTCACTAGGTTGATTCCTGGGATGGCAGGGCTGTCTTACACAGAGAGATTGGAGAGATTGGGCTTGTACACACTGGAATTGAGGAGATTGAGAGGGGATCTGATTGAAACGTTTAAGATAATTAAAGGATTTGATAGGATTGAGGCAGGAAATATGTTCCAGCTGTTGGGAGAGTCCAGTACCAGAGGGAATGGATTGAGAATAAGAGGTCAGTTATTTAAAACAGAGTTGAGGAAGAGCTTCTTCTCCCAGAGAGTTGTGGAGGTGTGGAATGCACTGCCTCGGAAGACGGTGCAGGCCAATTCTCTGGATGCTTTCAAGAAGGAGCTAGATAGATATCTGATGGTTAGGGGAATCAAGGGATATGGGGACAAGGCAGGGACTGGGTAATGATAGTGAATGATCAGCCATGATCTCAGAATGGCGGTGCAGACTCGAGTGGCCGAATGGTCTAGTTCTGCACCTATTGTCTATTCCAGTGCCAACTAATGATACTATTATATCAGCCTTAACCATTAACTTAGGCAGCTCATTCCACAGACTCATCAGTGCAAAAAAGTTGCCCCTCAGGTACTGTTTTAAATCCTCCGCTACTTATTTGTCTCTTTCTGTCCTTAAAGAACATAAAATTCCTGCTTTCTGTGTCATCAGACAATCCTCAAAGCTTTGTTCTCTCTCCCAGGGTGAAGCATCCTAACATACTGCAACTGGTGGATGTCTTCGAAACGCGCAAGGAATATTTCATCTTCCTGGAACTGTGAGTGAACTGTAACAGATTCAGTGGTGGAAAGGTGGGGTGGAGATCACCCGTGAGTGAATTGTATCAGAGGTGGGTGGGAGAGTGGGGGAGATCACCTGTGATTGAACTGTAACAGATTCAGGGGTGGAATTCAGGGTTGTTAAGTATGACGGCAGAATAGAGTTTTAATGGTAAGACTCTTGACAGTGTGGAGGATCAGAGTGATCTTGGGGTCCAAGTCCATAGGAAACTCAAAGCAGCTGTGCAGGTTGACTCTGTGGTTAAGAAGGCATACAGTGCATTGGCCTTCATCAATCGTGGGATTGAGTTTAGGAGCCAAGAGATACTGTTGCAGCTATCTAGAACCGTGGTCAGACCCCATTTGGAGTACTGTGCTCAGTTCTGGTCGCCTCACTACAGGAAAGATGTGGAAACCATAGAAAGGGTACGGAGGAGATTTACAAGGACGTTACCTGAATTGGGGAGCATGCCTTATGAGAATAGGTTGAGTGAACTCGGTCTTTTCTCCTTGGAGCGAAGGAGGATGAGAGGTGACCTGATAGAGGTGTATAAGATGATGAGAAGCATTGATCAGGTGGATAGTCAGAGGCTTTTTCCCAGGGCTGGAATGGCTAGCATGACAGGGCACAGTTTTAAGGTGCTTGGAAGTAGGTACAGAGGAGATGTCAGGTGTAAATTTTTTTACACAGAGAGTGGCGAGTGCGTGGAATGGGCTGTCGGTGACGGTGGTGGAGGCAGATACAATAGGGTCTTTTAAGTGACTCTTGACAGGTACATGGAGCTCAGAAAAATAGAGGGCTATGGGTAACCCTAAGTAATTTATAAGATAAGGACATGTTTGGCACAGCTTTGTGGGCCAAAGGGCCTGTGGTGTGCTGTAGGTTTTCTATGTTTCTATAGAAAGGTGGGGTGGAGATCACCTGTGAGTGAATTGTATCAGAGACGGGTGGAAGAGTGAGGGAGATTGCCTGTGCATGAATTGTAATAGACACAGGGGTGGGGGAGTAAGGGAGATCACCTGTGAGCGAATTGTAACAGAGACAGGGGTGGGAGAATGAGGGAGATCACCTGTGATCATAGACAGGCGGGAGAGTGGAAGAGATCACCTATGAGTGGATTGTATCAGAGAAGGGTGGGAGAGTGGGAGAGATCACCTGTGAGTGGATTGTATCAGAGAAGGGTGGGGAGAGTTGGGGAGATCACCTGTGAGTGAATTGCAACATATTCAGGTCTGGGTTGGGGGGTGGAAATCAACTGTGAGGGAATTGTATCAGAGACAGAGGTGGGAGAGTGAGGGTGATCACCTGTGATTATATTGTATCAGAGAGTGGGGTGGGAGAATGGGGGAGATCATATTTGAATGAACTGTATCAGAAACAGGGGTGGTAGGGTGAGAGATCATACGGTCTGTTCAAAATGGGTTTTAAGTACCAATACATTAAGATTGTTTAAAATTGTTGGAGATTGCTCAATGTCATTTCCTTTACACAAGTGTAAGGAGGACAAAATAATTGTTACTCCAGATTCGATCAGCACAAAAAGAAGACAATAGTAAAGAACAAAATATTAATGATAAAAATGCAATAAATATAAATATATAAGATAGCTTATATGCATAGATTGATTTTATGTGCTTAAGTGATACTAGGCTGTACATAGTGTAATTGAGTCATAGAACACCAGAGCACAGAAATGAGCCTTCAGCTCATCGAGTCTGTGCGAAGCCATTAATCTACTTTGTCCAGCCCTCGATACCCTTACTATTCATGTACCTATTTAAATTTCTCTTAAATACTGAAATAAACCCTTCATCCACCACTTGTGCTAGCAACTCGTTCCACACTTTCACCACACTCTGAGAAAAGAAGTTCCACCTCCTTTTCCCTTAATTATTTTACCTTTTCTCTTAACCCATGACCTCTAGTTGTAGTTTCACCCAGCCTCAGAGGAAACAGCCTGCTTGCATCTACCCTAACTATTTCCCTCATAATCTCCTCTCAGTCTTCCATGTTCTAAGGAGTAAAGTCCTAACCTATTCAACATTTCCCTTAATTAGGTCCTCAAGCGCTGACAACATCCTTGTAAATTTTCTTCAATCTTATTTACATCTTTCCTGTAGATAAATAACCGAATCTGTACACAGCACTCCCAATTAGGCCTCACCAAAGCCTTATACAATTTCAACATAACATCGTAACTCCTATACTCAATACATTGATAATGAAGGCCAACGTGCCACCAGATTTCTTTACAAATAGATATTCCTGTGATGTCACTTTCAATTAATTATTGACCTGTATTCCCACATTCTTTTGTTCTAGCATACTCCTCAGTGCCATACTGCTCACCGTGTAAGACCTACTCTGGTTGGTCCTCCCAAAGACCTCAAATCCCATCAGCCATTTTTCCAGCTGGTCCAGCTCCCGTGCAAGCTCTGATAGTCTTCCTTACTATCCACTACATCCCCCAATCTTGGTGTCATCAGCAAATTTGTTGATCTAGTTTATCACATTATCATCAAGATTGTTGATATAGAAATACAATGAACAATAAACCCGGCACTGATCCCTGCAGCACGCCACTAGTCACAAGCCTCCGGACAGAGAGGCAACCATTTACAACCACTCTCTGGTTTCTTCCACATGTCTAATTTAATTTACTACCTTATCTTGAATACCAAGTGACTAAACCTTCTTAGTCAACTTCCCTTGCAGGACCTTGTCAAAGGTCTTGCTAAAGTCCATGTAGACAATGTAAAGTCCAGCATAATTTGTACTTTTTATTACTCATTTTTATTTATTTATTATTTATTTAGTGATGTAGCATTGAGTAGGTCCTTCTGAGTCTTCAGTGACAAATTACCCTATAGGGTACGTCTTTGAACTGTGGGAGGAAATGGAGCATTTGGAGAATACTCATGAATTCCATGGGGAAGTCATACAGACTCCTTACAGATGATGTCAAAATTGAACTCCAAACTCCAGAACACCAAGCTGTAACAAGCTGTATCATGCTACTGTGGCAATGTATTATTATATATTACAGTACTACTGCCACAAAACAACAAATTCATGACACAAGCCAGTGACATTAAATCTGATTCTGATTCTGATTCTAAGATTGTTGCTTCAAATCCTCTTCATTAATTACAGGTTGCTTTGGCCAGTTCCAAATTTCCACATAAATGAATTCTTTGTGCTAAGAATCAGCAGTAAGCACAAGAGTTTTATACTCAAGTTTCTGAATCAGAATCAGATTTATTGTCACTGATATTAGTTGTGAAATTTGTTGTCCTGTTGAGCAGTATATGCTGGCATAACAAATTACCATAACGTACAATACTATATAAACAGTGCAAAACACAAATAATGAAGTTGTGTTCATGGGTTCGTAAACTGTTTAGAAATCTGATGGTGGAGGAGAAGAAGCTGGTCCCAAACCATTGAGTGTGTGTCTTCAGGTTCCTATACCTCCTTCCTGATGGTAGAAATGAAAAGAGGGCATGTCTTGGGTGAATGCGATCCTTAATAACGGATGCTGTCTCTTCAAGGCATGTCTTTTTTATATGATATGGGGGAGGCGTGCCTGTGATAGAGCTGTCTCAGTCTACAGCCAACTGAAACCTCTTACACTCTATGCATTGGAGCCTCAATACTAAATGGTGATGTGACCAGTCGGAATGTGCTCCACAGTACATCTGTACAAATTTGCTAGTCTTTGGTGACATATCAAATGGCGTGCAAGTTTGTTATGATGTCTAAGTATTACAGAAGGTGATTGAGCAACTCCAAGTCAATCTCCTTCACTTTTGTTCCTGTGAAAGTGTTTATTAGTGTTTATGTGCAAACTCCGCACAGAATGCACTAGAGCTAGGACCGAAGTCAGATCACTGGAACTGTGAGGCAGCAGCTCTATTAGCTCCATCACCATACCATCATTAGGACTTTCACAGGGGAACTGAATAGGCATATTGGAAAATAATTTGCAACTAACTGATATCAATCACTCAACAAGGAGCCACCACAGACTTGACAATCCAAACTGCATCTTTTAGTGTTACAGTCGTTTTATACATTCCTTTAATATCAGTAACTACTTGTCGGTGTTACCCATGTACCAAGCTACAGTGAAAGGCTTGTCTTGCATGCTGTTTAAATCATTACACAGTGCAAGGTAAAACAATAACAATGCAGAATAAAGTGTTACAGCTACAGAGAAAGTGCAGCACAGGTAAGCAATAAAGCGCAGGATTGTAACAAGGTGGATTATGAGATCAAGAGTCCATTTTACTATACAAGAGATCCATTCAAGAGTCTAATAAAAATGGGATAGAAGCAGTCCTTAAGCTTGGTGGTACATGCTTTCAGGTTTGTGTATCTTCTACCTGATAGGAGAAGGGGAGAAAAGAGCATGTCCTGGGTGGGTGGGGGTCATTGTTTATGCTGGCTGCTTTACTGAGGCAGTGTGTAGTATAGACAGTACACAGAGAGAAAGGCTGGTTCCCATGATGTGCAGAGCTGTGTCCACAACGCTCTGCAGTTTATTGCATATCACAGGCATAACAGTTGCTATTTCAATTTGTTAAGTGCCCAAGTAGGATGCTTGCCATGATGAATTTATAAACACAGGTAAGGGTCAAAGGATACATGGCAAATTTCTTTAGAGGTATTGGTGAGCTTTCTTGATTGTCACATCAAGAAGTTGGAGAGGTTAATGTGAAGAGGTTGTCAATACATTATTTAACAATTAGAAGTTTAAGGTTCTGCTGGATATCTATGTGAGTAATGGGTTGTGCCCCTACTGGCCACTAATGTGATGAATATCAAGAACAGAGTTGCAGTCCAATAGATGAAATGTACTTAGTCTGACACTTTGTACTCTGCAGTTTCACTGGCTGGTATTAAAAACTCCAGGGTTTGATTCTGTAGGAGGAATATTTAGCATAGGCCAACGTCCCAGAGGAGGCTTTGATGCAGTCATCACTCTGGAAGGCAACCAAAAGCTCATAATCTTTTGCATTAAGGAAGCTGGAAGAAACAGCAGCACCTGAAGCAAAGCTGTGTATTGTATTTGGACAAGACTGCAGAGTGTTTAGTGGCTGAGAGTCTGTCAACATTTAGCTGAAAGGATTTTCAGGGATTGCTCACTGCCTAGTTTCTTAATCACCATTCTGATCACAAGATTAGTTGAGAATTGGCACTGGCCAGAACCCAAGAGATGTCAGCATCTTATTGCAGCTTTAATTGTCTTTGCTGATGCACAGACTTTAGTGCCAGTTGACATGCATCTGCAGCACTGTACTAATAGCGTAGGGGGCTTCTTTTGTTCATCCCATCACATCAGTTACTTTCATTATGAGTGTACACATGTTACAGGAATTGAATCCATAAAGTGCTTTCAACTCAAGCATAATGAGTGCAGACAATCCTCAACAATCCTGTGTTTATTGAGAAATAAACATTGACACAGGTCCCTAGACCTGTCAAAGTCCATCCTCACATCAATCATTTACTCTAATCATACATTCATCCCATCTTTTATTCAAGATTCAAGATTGTTTAATGTCATTTCCAGTACACAAGTGTAAAGGAAAATGAAATAATTGTTACTTTGGATCCAGTGCAGCACAAATAAAACACAAAGATAAAGAACAACAACAATAATAATATACACAGTAAGAATAAATTCACAAGATAGCTTATATACATAGGTTGATTGCATGTTCATAAAGTGATCCTACGATGTACATAAGGTGTCACAGTCCCAGCTGAACAGTGGCAGGCATCCAAGTTTTGGCTCTCCAATTCCCTGGAGTTATGGTTAGGAGCCGCTGTCCCTTTAAAACTTAGACTATCAGTTATCACCTGCCACATTCCTGCATGGAAACTCTGTACTTAAAAGCCTTGTGCTATGTTCTATTTCTGGTACTACTACTTGTCATCTTGTTTATTTTGACTCTGAGTCAATTCTAGACCTTAATCTGCATTTGGGTTTACCTCCATCCATAGCTCTCTTGTTACAGCATGATTGAGCCATCATGAACCCAGCAGAATATGAAAGTTTGTGCCTGCCTTGGGCTACCAGGAAACAACTGTTGGCAGACATGACAACATGCTTCAGGAGATCCTCTCTAGCCTCTAGAAACACTCCAACTCCAGAAGGCAGGATTCAGGTTCAGCCAGAGGGGCCCAGTTCCTGGCATGTTCAAGCTGGAGACTCTGTCAATACTCATGAAGGATCACTGCACATACAACTCCCGAGAGGTATAATGGTAACCCCAAAGAATGCCGAGGATATATGGTACAATAATCCTTAGCCTTTAAGTTACAGCCATCCAAGTACCTGTTGGAATGCAGTAAGACAGCCTATATGATCTGGCTCCCTACTGTAAGAGACCTTGCCTTGGCAAAAGGGCTCACGCATCTATGCCAGTGCAGAGACTTTTCTCAGAGACTTCAAAGAAGGTGTTCTATCATCCCACTGGAGGACATGGGACAACTTGTTCAGGGGAATTGGTCTGCAGTCAATGATTCCATAGAATTTTGTTCCTTGACCACAAAGGTTGAATATGGAAGCACAAGATGCTCTATTCCATAATGTATCAAGTGACAATCTAAAGAATGCCCTTGTGCCCAAGACCTTGTGGAGGATCTAGAGGGTGTTCTGGACCTGGTGATGTGACTCGATAAGTGAGTAACAGAAAGGAGAAGGGATAGATGAAGGAGATTATTACATAAGAAATAGGAGCAAGAGTAGGCCATCCGGCCCATTGAGCCTGCTCTGCCATTCCATAAGATCATGGCTGATCTGGCCATGGACTCACCTCCACCTATCTGTCTTTTCCCCATAATCCTAATTCCCCTACTATACAAAAATCTATCCAACCTTGTCTTAAATATATTTACAGAGGTAGCTCCCACTGCTTCACTGGGCAGAGAATTCCACAGACTCACCACTCTCTTGGAAAAGTAGTTCCTCCTCATCTCTGTCCTAAATCTACTTCCCCAAATCTTGAGGTTATGTTTCATAGTTCTATTCTCACATAATAGTGGAAAGAACTTTCCTGTCTCTTTCTTATCTATCCCTTTTATAAGTTTATACATTTCTTTAAGATCTCTCATTCTTCTGAATTCCAGAGACTACACCCAGGCAACTCAATCTCTCCTCATAGTCTAACCCCCTCATCTCTGGCATCAACCTGGTGAATCTCCTGTGTACCACCTCCAAAGCCAGTATATCCTTCCTCAAGTAAGGAGGTCAGAACTGCACACAATACTTTAGGTTCGGCCTCACTAGTATCCTGTACAGTTGCAGCATAATCTCCCTGCTATTCAATTCAATCCCTCTAGCAATGAAGGCCAGCATTCATTTATCTTCTTGATAGCCTGTTGCAATGGCAAACCAGCCTTTCGTGATTCATGCGCAAGCACTCCCAAGTCCCTCTGCACAGCAACATGCTGCAATTTTTTGATAATCTGCTCTTTCATTTTTCTTTCCAAAGTGGATAACCTAGCATTTACCAACATTGTACTTCATCTGCCAGACCCTTGCCTGCTCACAACCTAACCATATCTCTCTGCAGACCATCCGTATCTTCTGCAGAATTTGCTTTTCCACCCAATTTAGTATCATCATCAAACTTAGATACACTACACTTGGTCCCCTCTTCCAGATCATTAATTTACATCACGAACAGTTGCGGGTCCAGCGCCAACCCCTGTGGCAGACCGCTCACCACTGATTGCCAACCAGAGTAACACCCATGTATCCCAACTTACTATTTTCAATTAGTTAACCAATCCTCTGTCCATGTTAATACACTACCAACTCATAAGGCGATACTACCCTTATCTTATGAATAAGCCTTTTGTGTGACACCTTATCGAACGCCTTCTGGAAATTCCATTTCTTTTCAGGTGCCTCACTATTTCTTCTTTAATGATAGCTTCAAGCATTTTCGCAACTACAGATGTTAAACTAACTGGCCTATATTTACCTGCTTTTTGCCTACATCCTTTTTTGAACAGTGGAGTGACATTTGCATCTTCCACTCTACCACGACATACCCAGAGTTCAGCAAATTTTGGTAAATCATCACCAAAGTCTTTAGTATAGCAGCTGCTGTTTCTTTCAGTACCCTGGGATGCATTCCATCAGGACCAGGGGACTTACCTATCTTCAGGCCCACAAGTTTGTTCAGCACTACTTCTTTAGTGATAGCTATTGTGCTGAGGTCCTCACCTCCCATCGCATACATAGCATCTCTCTTTGGTATTTTAGGTGTGTCCTCCACTGTGAAGACCGACACAAAAGCCTCTGCTATTTCCTCATTACCCTATATCAATTCCCCCTCCTCATCTTCCAAGGGACTTACATTCACTTTAGCCACCCTTTTCTGCTTTATATAAGTATAAGTAGTTTTACTATCTGTTCTTATATGTTGTGCTAGCTTCCCTTCCCTTATTGCTCATTTAGTGGTACTTTGCTGCTTTTTAAATTTTTCCCAATCTTCCAGTTTGCCACTACTCTTGGCAACTTTGTATGCACAAGCTTTTACTCTGATGCCTTCTTTTATTTCCTTAGTTATTCAAGGCTGACTCTCCCCACCTTTACTGAACTTGCTTTTAACTGGAATACAATTTTGTTGAGGACTGTAAAAAATTTCTATGGAAGTCTTCAACTGTTCCTCAACTGTCCCACCATATAGACTTCAGTTCAGCATTCAACACAATCATCCCTCAGAAACTGATTGGAAAGCTGAGCCTACTGGGCCTGAACACCTCCCTCTGCAACTGGATACTAGACTTCCTGACTGGGAGACCTCAATCAGTCCAGATCAGAGGCAGCATCTCCAACACCATCACACTGAGCACGGGGGCTCCCCAGGGCTGTGTGCTCAGTCCACTGCTGTTCACTCTGCTGACCCACGACTGTGCTGCAACACACAGCTCGAACCACATCATCAAGTTCGCCAATGACACGACCGTGGTGGGTCTCATCAGCAAGAACGATGAGTCAGCTTACAGAGAGGAGGTGCAGTGGCTGACGGACTGGTGCAGAGCCAACAACCTGTCTCTGAATGTGAACAAAACAAAAGAGATAGTTGTTGACTTCAGGAGGGCACAGAGAGACCACTCCCCGCTGAGCATCGACGGCACCTCAGTAGAGATCGTAAATAGCACCAAATTTCTTGGTGTTCACCTGATGGAGAATCTCACCTGGTCCCTCAACACCAGCTCCATAGCAAAGAAAGCCCAGCAGTGTCTCTACTTTCTGCGAAGGCTGAGGAAAGTCCATCTCTCACCCCCCATCCTCATCACATTCTACAGGGGTTGTGTCAAGAGCATCCTGAGCAACTGCATCACTGCCTGGTTCGGAAATTGCACCATCTTGGATCGCAAGGCCCTGCAGCGGATAGTGAGGTCAGCTGAGAAGATCATCGGGGTCTCTCTTCCCACCATTATGGACATTTACACTACATGCTGCATCCGCAAAGCAAACAGCATTATGAAGGACCCCATGCACCCCTCATTCAATCTCTTCTCCCTCCTGCAATCTGAGAAAAGGCTCCGAAGCATTTGGGGTCTCACGACCAGACTATGTAACAGTTTCTTCCCCCAAGCTATCAGACTCCTCAATACCCGAAGCCTGGACTGACACCCTGCCCTACTGTCCTGTTTATTATTTATTGTAATGCCTGCACTGTGTTTTGTGCACTTTATGCAGTCCAGTGTAGGTCTGTACTCTAGTGTAGCTTTCTCTGTTTTTTTTTAATTACGTTGTTCAGTCTAGTTTTATGTACTGTGTCATGTAACACCATGGTCCTGAAAAACATTGTCTCATTTTTACTATGCACTGTACCAGCAGTTATGGTCGAAATGACAATAAAAGTTGACTTTCCTTGCCTTGACTTGACTTGATATAGCCTGTGTTCCCAGTCTACACCAGCCAAATCCTCCCTCATCCCATTGTAATCTCATTGTTTAGGCATAATACACTGATTTTAGATTGAGCTATTGCAGCCTCCATTTGTATGAGAAATTTAATTGTACTGTGATCACTAATTTTACCTTTCTTATTGCACAGGACCAGATAAAAGATAGCACACTTCCTTGTAGGTTCAGTAACATGCTGAAGATGCTTGCCCCTGACTATACTTTGTCCTCTCCAATCCCCCGGGCTAGGACTGCTCCTTGACCACTGCTGATCCCAGCCTCTGAGGAGCCTATGCAATCAGGCTGGACCAAGCTCACTCGAGCTGCAGGAGTGAAGGAGAGAGAGGTGCTGCACTTTCTGTGGAGAGGCCAAACATTATTGTACCTCTTGTCCCAAGCTGCCAGGATGCACTGAGATTAGAGGTGGAAGGTTCAAAAGCTAATTCGGGTCGAATCCAGGGGTACCATCCAGCAAAGGGAGTTTGGTGTTGGTTGCTGGCCTCACTCCCAATTCACCTCCCTCCGGAGTGGTGCTCCATGTGTCACTTTTATGGAGAGATCAAAATCATTCCCTATATGCCTTTATTGGCTCAGATGCAGTGGGGAGTTTTTTGGACCTCAGACTGATTAAAATCCTCTGTTCACATCTCAACCAGCGGCTCGTTGCCATGGCCCTGGATGGAAGACTTTTGGTATCAGAGCAGATCAACAACCAAACAACGCTACTTAAGCTTAAGACTGGCCAGCAATTCAGTTCCATCTCATTTGCTTCCCAGGAATACCACTCGTTCTGGGTCATCCCTGGTTGTCATCCCACAACCCTAGAGTCAATTGAAGTGCTGGTGTCATTCTGAGTGGATCAAGGCAGGGCAGAAAGAAATGTCTCTGAATTACCTCATGAGTTTACTTCTGAGAGTACCCCTGGATTCCACCCGAATTAGCTTTTGAACCTTCCACCTCTAATCTCAGTGCATCACATTTGTCTCAAGGTCCCCCAGAAAATTCAGACCTGCTGGAGGTCTTCAACCAGAAGAGGTCATCACTCTACCACTTCACCAGGTCTATGACCATGCCATCATTCTGCTACCAGGTACTTGTCTTTGGGGACAGCTCTACTCTCTATCGGCCCCAAAGAGAAAAGCCAATTGTGGACAATATCCAAGAAGCTATGTGTTCTAGGTTTACTGAACAATCCATATCTCCCACTGCACTTCTCTCGCAATGAGATGTTTTCGAAGCATAGCTATAGTTTTTCATGAGAAAAGCAAAGAGCCTGTTTGTGCATAGCAAGCTCCCATGAAGTACAACATGTAACAAATTAGAACATAGAACTGTACAGCACAGGAACAGATCCTTCGACCCACAATATTGTGCTGAAATAATTAAATTAAATTAGTACTCAAATGGTCAACTAAGCTAATCCCTCCTGCATATATAATGTCCGTCTCCTACCACTTCATTCACATTCATGTGCCTATCTAAACATCTCTTAAAAGTCCTTTATGTATTTTCCTCTACTACCGCCCCAGGCAATAAATTCCAGACACCTACAACTCGTGCCTGTCAAAAATGTGCCTCTCACATCTCCTTTGAGTTTATCCCCTCTCATTTTACAAGCATGTCCTTTGGTATTAGAATTCATGGAAGAACATTGATCACAGTGTTGGGAAAATGTTTCCTGCCCTTTTGCAAAGTGTTGCTATGGGATTTTTGAATGCACTACTCTGATGCAATAATGAAATAGGGTTCACTTATATCACACCCATCACAAAGCAAAACACAAGCAGTATAGGGTGTTTCATGGAATGAGCTTCATTTTTTGCAGGCATTTACAGGAAAAATAAAATACAACAGACTTTTACAAAAAACTACACACAAACTGACAAATAACCCCAATGTGCAAAAGAAGGCAAACTGTAGAAATAAAAATAATACTTATTGTAATAAGTCCTTGAAAGTGGGTCTGCAGGTTGTAGATTCAGTTCAGGATAGTGAGTGACTATCCACACTGGTTCAAGCGCCTGATGGTTGAAGTGTAAAAGCTGCTCCTGAACCAAGTGGAGTGAGATCCAAGGTTTCTGTACCTCCTGGCTGATGGTATTAGTGAGAAGAGTGCCTCTCCCAAAGATAACACATGCTGATGCCACCAGCCGACTGCCCTCACTCTGAGTACACTGAAGCCTCAGCAATGGTACAGAATAGTGGCAAAGCTAGCAGGACTGTTGCCTCATCCCAGCAGGGTCCCAGGTTCCCAGCTGCTGTCTGTATGGAGTTTGCATGTTCTCCACATGACCACATGAGATGAACAAAGATGTCTTCCCACACGCAAAAAAAAGGGTTCTGGTAGTTAAGTTAATTGTTCACTGTAAATAATACACTCTGAGGAAGTTGAGGGACATGTGAGAGAGAATAGGTTGTTGGGAAGTAAGTGGGATTGATGGGATTGTTCCGACATCTCCTGAGAACTTAAGGGGCCAAATGACCACCTTCAGAATCTGAGAATAAACTCAATGGCCACTTTATTATACAGTATACTTCCTGTACCTAATACAGTTGTCAGAGTGTTTGTGGTATTCTGTTGCTGTATATTCACTTAGAATATACACTCAATGGCCTCCATTTAGCTGCAGGAGTGGATACTGGTGTGGTCTTCTGCTTCCATAGCCCATCCACTCCATGATTTGACAGAGTTCTATGTTTCTATGAATATAACCATATAACAATTACAGCATGGAAACAGGCCATCTCGGCCCTTCTAATCCGTGCCGAACGCTTACTCTCACCTAATCCCACCAACCTGCACTCAGCCCATAACCCTCCATTCCTTTCCTGTCCATATACCTATCCAATTTTTTCTTAAATGACAATATTGAACCTGCCTCTGTTGGAAGCTCATTCCACACAGCTATCACTCTCTGAGTAAAGAAGTTCCCCCTCATGTTACCCCTAAACTTTTGCCCCTTAACTCTCAACTCATGTCCTCTTGTTTGAATCTCCCCTACTCTCAATGGAAAAAACCTATCCATGTCAACTCTATCTATGCCCCTCATAATTTTAAATACCTCTATCAAGTCCCCCTTCAACCTTCTACGCTCCAAAGAATAAAGACCTAACTTGTTAAACTTTTCTCTGTAACGTAGCTGCTGAAACCCAGGCAACATACTAGTAAATCTCCTCTGTACTCTCTCTAAATGGACTGAATAAATGGGCTGATGGACTGTAATGTGCTATGACTTGAATGGGACTAGAATTTACAGCCTTCTATTCTGAGGTGAGGATGCAGCCGAACGTAACTACTGACACTGGACCTGTACTTTATTGTTCTTTCAGATGCCAGGTCTTGACTCATCTTTATTTAATTTCTCACAGCCATCTGGCTTGATTAAATATTTGCTGAGTAAGTTCTGTATTGCAGATAGCTTCCTCCAGTACTGAAAACTGCCCAAGGGACCACACTGAAATAGGTTCATGAGAGTGAGAGATAAATCTGGTCTGACTCGTAACTTGCACTTGTTGTGCAGTGGCTTACTTTAGTACAAATGAAGTCCCAGAGTGTCAGAGCAATGAAAGCACAGGAAAGCTTTTGAAGTTGCTTGTTTACAGCAAGAATACGGAGGCAGCTTCAATCTGACAGTCTTGATGTATGATTCATTGCAAGTTCAAAGTGCTTCTGTTCCAATGTTTCCAGGATCTGTTTCCTTGCCTCAGTCTTTCATTAAAACATCTGCTTCTGAGAAAACACTACCAATACCAGATTGAAAACATTATCTTATTTTAATTCCCCACTCTGGCCTCATATCTCTTCTCCTCACCTGCCTATTACCTCCCACTGGTGCCCTTTCTTCCTCCTTTTCTCCATGGTCCACTCCGCTCTTTATCAGATGCCTTCTTCTTCAGTCTTCCCCTGGCTTCACCTCTCCCCTTTTAGCTTGTACTCCTTCCCCTCTCCCACCTGGATCTCTTCTGGTTATTGTCTTACTTTTCTTTCTAGGTTGCAATCTGTGCAGTTAATACTGAAATACATTCTGAAGTTTAGTCTTCCTCCCATACCAAGCAATTCCTCTGCAGAAGTTAAGCCCCAGATGTTAAAATATAAACAAGTGATTCTGCTGATGTTGGAAACCCAGAGCAAAGCAAATAAATGCTGGAAGAACTCAGCAGGTCAGGCAATGGAAAGGAATAAAGAGTTAACATTTTGGTTGAGACCCTTTAGGGCAGAAGCCAAAACAAAGAGATGGGGAGGGAAAGGAGTATAATCTAGAAGGTGATAGGCGAAACCAGGTGAGAGGAAAGATGGGGTAAAAGGATGAAGTGAGAAGCTGGCAAGTGATAGGTGGGAGAAGTAAAGGACTGGAAAGGAAGTAATCTGATAGGAGAGGAGGGGGGACAATAGGAGAAAGGGAGATTGGGGCACCAGAGGGAGGTGATAGACAGGTGAGCAGAAAAGCAGAGAAGGGAAGCCAGAATGAAGAATGGAAAAAGAGAGAAGGGTGAGGTGCAAGATTTTATATTTCTTTCCATAGATACTGCCTGACCTGATAAGTACCTCCAGCATTTTGTGCTAATCTGTCAAAATGCTTTATGGTTCTTCCTTCCAGAAAGATTTGCTTTCGCAAATAATAAATTACCTCAAATCTCGAGTCTGGAACTCTGTGAAGTACAGAGTTGCTTCTTGCATTTGACAGAGCCATAAATATAAATTGCACCCAATTTTAATCTTTTCCTTGGAAGTTCTATCTCAAATATATCTCCACTGAATAGCTGAGAGAATACAACCATGACAGAGGTACCATATTAATATAAGACAATCAATAAAGCCACCCGTGGACTCTTGGGCACATGTGTAAGATACCACAGTGTTACTTTGAAGGGGATCAGAAGAGAATTCATAGTACATGTCACACTAATTGCCATTGTAGTGTAAGACCACAAGACATAGGAGCAGAATTAGGCCATCTGGCTTATCAAGTCTGCTCCGCCATTCAATCATGGCTGATACTTTTTTCCTTAATATCCTCCTCGATACCAGTAACCAGCCTTCTCCCCATAACTTTTGATGCTACGTCCAATCAAGAACCTATCAAAACACCCAATGACTTGGCCTCCACAGATACATGTGGCAACAAATTCCACAGGTTCACCACCCTCTGGCTAAAGAAATTTCTCCACATCTCTGTTTTGAAAGGGCACCCCTCTATCCTGAGGCTGTGCCCTCTTCTCCTAGACTCTCCCACCATGGGAAACCTCCTTTCCACATTTGTCTAGGCCTTTCAAAATTTGAACAGTTTCAATGGGATTCCCCTTCATGAATTCCAGCAAGTACAGACCCAGAGCAATCAAATGCTCATCATATGATAACCCTTTCATTCCTGCAATCATCCTTGTGAACCTCCTCTGGACCCTCTCCAATGCCAACTCATCTTTTCTAAGATGAAGGGCCCAAAACGGTTCACAATACTCAAGGTGAGGCCTCACCTGTGCCTTATAAAGCCCCAGCATCACATCACTGCTCTTGTATTCAAGACCTCTTGAAAGGAATGCTAACATTGTAGTTGCCTTCCTCACCACCTATTCAACCTGCAAGTTAACCTTTAGGGTGTTCTGCACAAGGACTCCCAAGTCCCTTTGCATCTCAGATTCCTGGATTTTCTCCCTGTTTTAAAAATAGTCCGCACATTTATTTCTACAACTAAAGTGTATGACCATGCATTTTCCCACATTGTATTTCATTTGCCACTTTCTTGCACATTCTCCTAATCTGTCTAAATCCTTCTGCATCCTACCTGTTTCATCAACACTGCCCACCTCTCCACAAATCTTTGTGTCATCTGCAAACTTGGCAACAAAGCAATCTATTCCATCATCTAAATCACTTATATACAGCATAAACAAAAGTGGTCCCAACTCTGACCCCTGCAGAATACCACTAGTCACTGGCAGCCGACCAGGAAAGGATCTCTTAATATCCACTCACTGCCTCTTACCAATAATCCAATGCTCTAACTATGTTCATAACTTTTCTGTCATACAATGGACTCTTAACTTTTTAAGCAGCCTCATGTGTGGCGCTTTGTCAAAGGCCTTTTGAAAGTCCAAATATACAACATCCACTACATCCCCTTTATCTATCCTACTTGTAATCTCCTCAAAGGTGGTTTGTCAGGCAGGATTTTTCCTGAAGGAAACCATGCTGACTTTGTACTATCTTGTCCCATCTCACCAAGTACTCCATCACCTCATCCTTAATAATTGACTCCCACATCTTCCCAACCACTGAGGCCAGGCTAACTGGTCTATAATTTCCTTTCTGTTGCCTTCCTCTTTTTTTAAAGAGTGGAGTAATATTTGCAATTTTCCCATCCTCTGGCACCATGCCAGAGTCCAATGATTTTGGAAAGATCATTTCTAATGCCACCACAGTCTCTAATGCTATCTCTTTCAGAAACCTAGGATGCAGTTCCTCTGGTCAGAGTGACTTGTGTATCTTCAGGTCTTTCAGATTTTTGAGCACCTTCTCTCTTGTAACAGTAACTGCACCCACTTCTCTTCCTTCACACATTACAACATCAGGCATAGTGCTAGTGTCTTCCACAGTGAAGACTGATGCAAAATACTCATTTAATTCTCCAGCCATCTCCTTGTCTCCTCTTATTATTTCTCCTACCTCATTTTCTAATGGTCCTATATCCACTCTCATTTCTCATTTATATTAACATACTTGAAAAAAACTTTTCCTATCCAAATTGATATAATTTGCTAGCTTGCTTTCATATTTCATGTTTTCCCTTCTAATGATTTTATAGTTGCTCTTTGCAGGTTTTTAAAAACTTCCCACTCCTCTATCTTCCCACTGATTTTTGCTTTCATGTGTGCCCTTTTTTTTGCTTTTATAATGGCTTTGACTTCCCTTGTCAGCCAGGACTGCAGTATTTTACCATTTGAGTATTTATTCACTTTTGGAATACACATGTCCTGCATCTTCCTCATTTTTTCCCAGGAATGCACACCATTGCTGCTATGCTGACATCCCTGCCAGCAGCTCTTTCCAATTTACTTTGTCCAATTCCTCTCTCATACCACCATAATTACCCTTACTCCACTGAAATATTGATACATCAGACTTTACTTTCTCCCTATCAAATTTCACATTGAACACAATCATATTGTGATCACTGGCTCCTAAGGGCTCTTTTACCTTAAGCCTCCAGTTCATTACATAACACCCAATCCAGTATAGCTGATCCTCTAGTAGTCTCAATGATAAACTGCTCTAAAAAGCCATCTCTTAGTCATTCAACAAACTCACTCTCTTGAGATCCATTACCAACCTAATTTTGCCAATCAACCAGCATGTGAAAATCTCCCATGGCTACCATAACATTGCTCTTTTGACTCACCTTTTCTATTTCCTGTTGTTACGTGTGGTCCACCTTCCAGCCTCTGTTGGGAGGCCTGTATGTAACTGCCATCAACATCCTTTTACCCTTGCAGTTTGTTAACTCAACCCACTAGGATTCAACATTTATCCTATGTCACATCTTTCGACTGATTTGATGCCGTTCTTTACCAGTAGAGCCACACCACCCTCTCTGCCTACCTTCCTATCCCTCCGATACAATGTGTAACCTTGGATATTCAGCTCCCAACTACAACCATCCTTCAACCACAATTCAGTGATGGCCACAACATCATACCTGGCAACCTGAAATATTGTAACAAAATCATCCACCTTATTTCTTATTCTATGTGCATTTAGATACAACACCTTGAGTACTGTATTTGCTATCCTTTCTAATTCTGCATCCCTAATGACTTGATGCTTAGCCTGTTGGTTGTAACTAAGTCCCATCAACTGTCTGCCCTTCCTGACAATCTGGCTGCATGTTATCTTTACCTTTTTACCATCCATTCTTTCCTGAGTCCCTTCAATCCAGTTCCTACCCCCTTGCTAAGTTAATTTAAACCCTCCCTAACAGCTCTAACAAACCTGCCCACAAGAATATTGGTCGTCCATGGGTTCAGATGCAACCCGTCACTTTTAAACAGGTCATACCTCCCCCAGAAGAGATGCTAATTAGCCAAGAACCTGAAGTCCTGCCCTCTGCACCAGCTTCTCTGCCACACATTTATCTGCCAAATCATCCTGTTTCTACCTTCACTGGCACGTGGCACAGGCTGCAATCCAAAAATTACTACCTGGGAGGTCCTGCTTCTCAGCCTTCTACCTAGCTCTTTGAATTCTCTTTTCAGGATCTCATTGCTTGTCCTTCCTATGTCATTGGTACCAATATGTACCAAGACATCTGGCTGCTCCCCCTCCCTCTCCAAAATGCTGTGGACGCGATCTGAGACATCCCTGACCCTGGCACCTGGGAGGCAACATAACATCCAGGTGTCCTGTTCACATCCACAGAATCTCCTGTCTGTTTCCCTCACTATCAAGTCCCCTATCACTACCACTCTCTCTTCTCTCTCTTTCCCTTCTGCACCACGTACCCATGCTTGGTGCCTGTAACCCAGTTGCAATGGCATTTTCCCAGGAGGTTATCCCCCACAATAGTATCCAAAGCAGAATACTTGTTTTTGAGGGGAATGGCCACAGGGGTGCTCTGCTCTAACTGCCTATTTCCATTTCTCCTGACAGTCACACAGCTACTCGCCTCCTGCAACTTTGGGGTAACTACTTCCCTGTAACTTTGATCAATTATATCCTTGCTCTCCTGTACAAGCCAAACATTATCCAGTTGCTGTTCCAAATCCTTAACACAGACTTCAACAAGCTGCAGCCAGATGCACTTCACACAGATTTAGTTCGCCGGGAGTCTCTGGGACTCCAACATCCACACAAAGAACACACCACAGCCAGTTAAATGCTACAGTAAGAGAAGAAAAAAGGATTAAAAAAGGAAACCTTAACAGATCTTAACACAGAGCCGCTGCCTCTTCCGAGCCAAAGCTTGTCACTCCTACTCTCACCACTGGCTTACTCCCGACAATGGCCACTCCACTTATCCTTTCTGTACTTTCATTTCGTTTGCAGAGCTCTGTTGACACTGCTGATAGGCCACATACAATGGACAAATGTCCTCGAAGCTCCCTTTTTAAATAACCACTGCCAACCTGCGAGAAATGCCTCTTGTGTTGATGCCACTGATAGGCCACGTACACTATAGTGGCTAGTGTGATACTATTACAGCTTGTGGCGTTCCAAATTTTGGAGTTCAATTCCAGTGCTGTTTGGTAACGAACAGTGTACGGAAACAGTGTAAGGAAAGTATGTCCTCCTAGTGGAATGTGTGGGTTTCCTCTGGGTGTTCCAGTTTCCTCCCATAGTCCAAAGATACACAGGTTAGTAGATTCATTGTAAACCGTCCTGTGCTTAAGTTAGGGTTAAATCAGTGGTTGCTAGGTGGCACAACTTGAAAGCCCAGAAGAGCCTATACCATGCTTTATCTCAATAACTAAATAAATATCCCGATAATTAAACTACAACCAGCAATTTATTTCATTTTTGTTTCTGGGAGTTTGCTATTTATCACAATAGCTTTATTTTTAAATTAGCACAAGGTGATTTCAGTAGAGGAGAGATATCTTGTATAATTAAATTAGTTAGACTAAACCTGGAATACTTTGTACCATATTGGACTCTCACAATGAAAAACAATACACTTGCTATAAAGGGAGTTTATAGAGAAAGTATAATGTAGACTCACCAGATCTGCCATAAGAGGAGGGATTGGTTAATGGCGCTACAGGAGAGATACTGGCATGGATAGAGGAATGACTGACAGGCAGGAGGGAGCAAGTAGGAATAAAGGG
The DNA here is from genome assembly GCF_030144855.1 of Hypanus sabinus. NCBI lineage: Eukaryota > Metazoa > Chordata > Chondrichthyes > Myliobatiformes > Dasyatidae > Hypanus > Hypanus sabinus. The sequence goes on along the minus strand of NC_082724.1, from coordinate 66,538,479 downwards.
GGCCTTTTCTAGTTGGCCGCCAGTGACTAGTGGTTTTCGTCAAGGCTCAGTATTGGGACCGCTACTTTTCACATTGTTTGTCAATGACTTAGAGAATAGAATTGATGGCTTTGTGGCCAAGTTTGTGGATGATATGAGGATAGGTGGAGGGGTTGGTAGTGCTGAGGAAGCAATGTGATCGCAGCACGAGTTAGACAAATTGAAAGAATGGGCAAAAAAGTAGCAGATGGAATACACTGTTGGGAAATATATGATGCGTTTTGGTAAAAGGAACAACAGTGCAGACTATTATCTAAATGGGGAACAACATCAGAGGTGCAGAGGGGCTTAGGAGTCCTCGTGCAAGAAGTCTTTACAGGTTGAGTCTGTGGTTAAGTAAAAAAAGCAAATTCAATGTTGGCATTTATTTCAAGGGGAATAGAATATAAAAGCAAGGAGATAATGCTGATGTTTTATAAGACACTAGTCAGGCTGCACTTAGAGTATTGTCAACAGTTTTTGGCCCCATATCTCAGAAAGAATGTATTGTCATTGGAGCGAGTCCAGAGGAGGTTAACCAGGATGATTTGGGGGGTTAACATATGAGGAACATTTGACAGTTTTGGGCCTGTACTCACAGGAATTTAGAAGAATGCAGGGGGATCTCAATGAAACCTACCAAATCTAGAAAGGACTAGATAAGGTGGATGTGGAGAGGATGTTTCCTATGGTGGGGGTATCCAAAACTAGAAAGCACAGCTTCAAAACTGAGGGCGACCTTTTAGAACAGAGGTAAGGAGAATTTTTTTAGCCAGAGAGTAATGAATGCTACAGACTGTGGTGAAGGCCAGATCTGTGGGTATACTTAAAGTTGAAGTTGATAGTTTCCTTGATTGGTAGGGCATCAAAGGATATGGGGAGAAGGCAAGCGCATAAGTTTGAATGGGATCCAGGATCAGCCATGCTGGAATGGTGGAGCAGACTGAACGGGCTGAATGGCTCCTAAGTTTTCTGGTCTTATTAACTTAATTTGTTACACGTACATTGAAACATCAAAACATACAGTGAAGTGTGTTGTTTGTGTCAAGGATGTGCTGGGGTCGCCTCTAAGTGTCACCATGCTTCCAGTGCCAAAAGACCATGCCCACAACTTACTACCCCTAACCCGTATGTCTTTGGAATGTGGGAGAAAACCAAAGCATCGGAAGGAAACCGACATGGTCGCAGGGAGAACTCCTTACAGACAGCAGCTGGAATTGAACTCCAATCTTACAGTTGGCGTTGTAAAACATTATGCTAATCACAACACTACCATGCTGCTGGGAGACCATGTAGACCAGTGACAAAAGAATAAGACATGACCATATTGAAACATACACATCCAACATTCTTCGAAAGCTCCTTACAGTAGATCCAAGAAGACTATTGACCATTAACTGCAACTAGTGGTTACTGTCTCTAAATAAGGGGTTTACTATTTTGAACCAATATAAGGAGAAATTTCTCCACACAGAGGCTGGTGAATCTTTCTAAGTTCCTGTTCCAGAGAACCTGACACTCAGTGATAGGTTTCTGGATATGACAGGAATCAAAAGTTTAGTCAAGAAAATGGTACAGAAGTCAATGAACAATGATCTTTTTGAATGAGAGAGTAGGCTTAGGAATCAAATAGCTGACTCATTCTATTTAGTACTAGATATGAAGATCACAAAGATGGCTGATACTTATTGCCCATACATAATCAATGTCGGTCAGGGATGGTGGGTCTGAAGTCCAATATAGGGCAGGAATCAGTGGTCCAGTGTAGAGCAAGGATGATGAAATTGGAAATCTAGTGCAGGGCAGGGTTGTTGGGTCAGATGTCCAATGCAGGGTAGGGATATTGGGACCTGGTGCCAATGTAGGTCATGTATGGTGGAACCTGGTGTAGGACAGAAATGGTAGAATTTAGAGTTCAGTGTAGAAATTGATGGTGGGCCTGAAGTCCAATGTAGGACAGGGATTGTGGGATCTAAAGTCTGATGTTGGAATGGGATGGTGGGAGCTGGAGTTCAATGTACAGCAAGGATAGTGTAATTTGGAGTCCAACGTAGGGTAGGATTCTGAAGTCCAATGTAGGACAGAGATAGTGGGTTCTGGAGTGCAATATGGGGCAGGGATCTGAAGTCCAATATCGGGCAGGGATCTGGAGTTCCAATGTGGGCAGGGATATGGAGTCTAATGGAGAATAGGGATCTGGATTCCAATATGGGGCAGGGATCTGAAGTCCAATATCAGGCAGGGATCTGGAGTTCCAATATGGGCAGGGATATGGAGTCTAATGGAGAATAGGGATCTGGATTCCAATATGGGGCAGAGATCTGAAGTCCAATGTAGGTTGGGGATATGGAACTCAACATAGGGTAGGGATCTGGAGCCCAATATTTGTAGGAATCGTGTGACCTGGGGTGCAATGTGGGACAGGGATGATACGTTAGTGAAGCAGCCGAGTTTTAATAACACTCTGTGGTCACCGTCACTAATGATGGATTGTGTAGATTTATCTGACTAAACTCCCTGCTGTGATGGGATTCCAACTCATGTCTCTAGGGCACTGGTCCAGGTCTCTGTATTTTATCCCAGTAACATTGTCACAGCACCAACATACCCATTGCTAAATAGTTGTTGGAATTGCTGTTGTTTTGCAATTGGAGTTATAGGGAGATCCTGCACAGAAACAAACCAGCAGACTGAGTCCACATTAACAAATGAGCCGTAATCCATTTCCATTCCGCTTTATTCTTCAGACATTGCCTTAACTCTCCACAGACTTAACCACTCATCTACAGGTTAGAGACAATTTACAGTGCCTAATTAAGCCCTCACATTTTCAGGACATGGATGTGAACCGACACAGCCACAGACAGAATGAGCAAACTCTTTACAGACAACTTCTGAAGTTGAGATTGAACTCAGCCTTGGAGATTTGAGGAACAGCAACTGAGGCTCTTCTGCATACATCCTGTACTAGGATTTGTTCTGCCTACTGACTGAGATACATAATGATTGGTCTCCCGGCTGAGACACAGGGAAACCCTTGGACATATTTCTCAGTACAGGAGTATTTAGCCTGTCCCATTTTAAATAATAAGCTGCAAATTGTTAACAGTGTTTTCCATGTCAATCACTGGAAGAAAAGGTATATTTTACCTTTATGATTCAATGACTCATGATAAGCCTGATTGTGTTTGTTTGGACTTTCAACCCACATCATCTTCTCTTCCAGTTTTCCCCCACCGATACCAAGAACATAGAAGATAAAACACTGCACACAATACAGGTCCTTTGGCCCCTCTATCCAATCTAACCCTTCCCTCCTACATAACCTCCATTTTCCATCTTTCATGTGCCTATCTAAGAGTCTCTTAAACATCCCTAATGTATATGTCTCTACTACTACACCTGGCAAGATATTCCACCACCCACCACTCTCTGTAAAAATTGTACTCCAGACATCACTTCTATACTTTTCCTCCAGTCAGCTTAAACTTATGCCCCCTCATATTAGCCAGTCGTCAGCCAACACATCCATCCCATACCTAACACACTATAATCCTCGGAGCATCATCTCACTGCTAGTGATTCTATTTGGCTTTGTAAGACAGAAGCATCTGCAGCATGTTTTAAGCCTTCTGTGTTACTTGCAGCAGCCTATGACAGATAATGTATATTGCCACCTACTGGTTTAGCAGTACACCTTCCACTGTTCTGAATCTGTTTCTCCTGGGATTTACCTTAACTTAAATTTTTAAAAACCTAAGGTTCAATTATGTGGTCAAGTATTAAACCTCCTAAATATTAATCAACTGTATAAGAGTACTCCCGACATTAAAAACCATGCACTATTGAAAGCTACATTTTATTGAAAATTATGCTCAGTGACCACAGTATTAGCTGCCTCCTGTACCTAATAAAGTGACCACTGAGTGTTTACTCATGGTCTTTTGTTGCTATAGCCCATCCACTTCAAGTTTTGATGGTTCAGAAATACTCTTATGGACACTACTGTAGTAACGTGTAGTTATTTGAGTTACTGCCACCCTCTTGTCAACTTGAACCAGTCAAGAAATTCTCTCCAACCTCTCATTAACAAGGCTTTTTCACCCACAGAACTGCCACTCGTTGGACATTTTTTGTTTCTTACACCATTCTCTGTAAATTCTTGAGACTGTTGTGCATGAAAATCCCAGGAGATCAATAGTTTCTGAGTTACTTAAGTCACCCCTTCTGGCACCAGGGTCAAAGTTACTTAGATCATATTTCTTCCCCATCCTGATGTTTGGTCTGAACAACAACTGAATTACTTGACTATGTCTGCAAGCTTCTTATGCATTGAATTACTGTCACATAATTGGCAGATCAGATATCTGCATTAACAAGTAGGTGTACAGATGTACCTACTTACAGGTGCATCCAAGTCATTGAACTGAATTGGATACTGTTGGAAAGGGCTTAGTATCTATGGTAATGAAATGTTTCTAGGAGATTGGTCATGGCTAGAATCAACTCCTGCTTCAGCAGGGACTTGGACCCACAGCAATTTGCCTATTGCCACAAGCCTATTGCCTAAGCCTACCTGGTCAATACCTGTGGAGGAGGGGGAACTGCGCAGGCGCGAGTGACGTCAGCGTCGAGCGCGCACTTTAAAAGGCAGGACTTCTTTTCAGAGCGGGCAGCGGAGTCCATGGAAGCAGAGTCCTGGGCTTTGGCTAAGTGGGCTTCGGCGTAAGGGGGCTTCGGTAAGCCTGTGTGATTGCTCGCTGAGGGGAAGAAGGTAAGGTCGCTCGGTGCTTTTTAGACTTATTCTATCAATCCAGTTCAGGTATGGGGGAGACAGTCAGAGCAGTGGTGTGCTCCGTATGCAGTATGTGGGAAGTCAGGGTCAACACTGTTGTCCCTGATGACCACACCTGCAAAAGGTGCATCCAGCTGCAGCTCCTATCAGCCCGGGTTAGGGAGTTGGAGCGGGAGCTGGATGAATTACGGATCATTCGGGAGGCAGAGGCAGAGATAGATAGGAGTTATCAGGAGGTAGTCACACCAAAAATCCAAGAAGTAGGCAGATGGATGACGGTCCAGAGAGGCAGGGGGAGCAGAGCACCTCTGCGGCCATTCCCATTAACAATAAGTATACCGTACTGGATACTGTTGATGGGGATGACCTACCAGGAATGAGTTGTAGTGGTCCTGCCTCTGACACAGAGGTTGAACCCTCAACTAGGAAGGGGAAGAGGGAAGAGAAGAGAGCGATAGTTTTAGGGGATTCTATGGTCAGGGGGGCAGATAGGAGATTTTGTGGGGCAGATCGGGAGTCTCGGATGGTATGTTGCCCCCCTGGTGCCAGGGTCCGGGACATCTCAGATTGGGTGCAGGCTATTCTTGAGAACGAGGGCATGAACCCAGATGTAGTGGTCCATGTAGGGACCAATGATGTAGGTAAGGTGAGTGAGGGGGTCCTGCTTAGAGAGTTCAGGGAGTTCGGAGTGAAGCTGAAAGGCAGGACTTCCAGGGTGACAATCTTGGGATTGCTACCTGTGCCACGTGCGAGTGAGGCGAAGAATATGCATGTTAATATGAGGCTGAGAGCATGGTGCAGGAAGGAAGGGTTCCGGTTTTTGGATAATTGGTCTTTGTCCCAGGGACATTGGGAGCTGTTTCGAAGGGACGGTCTACATCTGAACTGGAGGGGTACTAACATTCTTGCAGGAATGTTTGCCAGTGCTGCTCGGGGGGGGGGGGGGGGTTTAAACTAGATGTGCAGGGGGCAGGGATCCAGAATACGAGAGAAGATAATATGATGAAGGATAAGGGACAGGTGGGGAATACACATTTCCCAAATATTAATTGTGTAAAGGAGAAAGGTGAGACAGAACATGTGTTGGAAAAGTTACATGTACAGAGGGTTGGTCAGAAGGAGCATGGGGTTAAATGTGTAGAAGGTTTGGGTGATCTTGAGAAGGTCATCAAAATTCAAGGTGCAATTAGCCCGATGGAAGTTCAAGGAGCTGGGCTAGGTACAATAGACAGTGTTTTAAGCAAAGAGAGGAGGAATGGGCTAAGAATTCTATACTTGAATGCGCGTAGTGTCAGAAATAAGACAGATGAGCTTGAAGCTCAGATGAAAATGGGGAACTACGATATTGTTGGGATAACGGAGACATGGCTGCAAGGGGATCAGGCCTGGGAATTGAGTGTACCAGGGTATACGTGCTATCGTAGAGACAGAAATATGGGAAGAGGGGGTGGGGTGGCCCTGTTGGTGAGGAATGAGATTCAGTCCTTAGCAAGAGGTGACTTGGGAACAGGGGAAGTAGAGTCTGTGTGGATTGAGCTGAGGAACAGTAAGGGTAAAAAGACCCTAATGGGTGTTGTGTACAGGCCCCCAAACAGTAGTGTGGATATTGGGTACAAGTTGATTAGGGAGTTAACATTGACATGTGCTAAAGGTAATGCAGTCGTTATGGGAGATTTCAACATGCAGGTGAACTGGGAGAATCAGGTAGGTGCTGGACCCCAGGATAGGGAGTTTGTGGAGTGTCTAAGGGATGTATTTTTGGAACAGCTTGTGCTTGAGCCAACCAGGAACGAGGCTATTTTGGACTTGGTGATGTGTAATGAACAGGAATTGATAAGTGATCTTTAAGTAAAGGAGCCATTAGGAAGTAGTGATCATAACATGATAAGTTTTTATCTACAATTTGAGAGGGATAAGGGCAGATCAGAGGTGTCAGTGTTGCAAATAAATAAAGGAGACTACAGAGCCATGAGGGAAGAGCTGGCCAAAGTTAAATGGGCGGATGCCCTGGCAGGAAAGACAGTGGATCGGCAATGGCAGATATTCTTGGGCATAATACAAAAGATGCAAAAGCAGTTTATTCCAATGAGAAGGAAGGATTCAAAGAGGGGGAAGGGGCCACAGTGGTTGACAAAGGAAGTCAGAGATTGTATAGCATTAAAGAAAAAGAAGTATGACAGGACTAAGATGAGTGGGAATACAGATGATTGGGGAAGTTTTAAGGAACAGCCGATCTTAACTAAAAAAGCAATACGGAGAGAAAAAATCAGGTATGAGCTCAGTCTAGCCAGGAATATAAAAGGGGATAGCAAAAGCTTTTTTAGCTATGTGAAGAGAAAGAAGATAGTTAAGAACAATGTTGGCCCCTTGAAGAATGAATTGGGAGAAATTGTTATGGGAAACAGGGAAATGGCAACAGAATTTAATGCGTACTTTAGATCTGTCTTCACCAGGGAGGACACAAGCAATCTCCCAGATGTATGGATGGGCCAGGGTCATAAGATATCAGAGGAATTGAAACAGATTGATATTAGGAAAGAAACTGTGATGAGTAGACTGATAGGACTGAAGGCTAATAAATCCCCGGGTCCAGATGGTCTGCATCCGAGGGTTCTAAAAGAGGTGGCTCAGGAAATTGCGGATGCATTGGTAATCATTTTCCAATGTTCCTTAGATTCAGGATCAGTTCCTGAAGATTGGAGAGTGGCTAACGTTATCCCACTTTTCAAGAAGGGAGGGAAGGAGAAAACTGAGAACTATCGCCCTGTTAGCCTAACGTCAGTCGTGGGGAAGATGCTTGAGTCCACTATTAAGGACGAAATAGTGGCATATCTTGATGGCAGTAATAGGATTAGGCCAAGCCAGCATGGATTTACCAAGGGCAAATCATGCTTCACTAATCTGTTGGAGTTTTTTGAGGGTGTAACAAGGATGTTACATGAGGGTAAGCCAGTGGATGTAGTGTACCTAGATTTTCAGAAGGCATTCGATAAGGTGCCACATAGGAGATTGGTGAGTGTAATCAGAGCTCATGGCATTGGGAGCAGTGTTTCAACATGGATACAAAATTGGTTGGCAGATAGAAAGCAAAGGGTAGCAGTGAATGGGTGTTTCTAGGACTGGCTGGAGGTGACTAGTGGGGTACCACAGGGCTCTGTATTGGGACCACAGCTCTTTACGATTTATGTCAACGATTTAGATGAGGGCATTGAAAACTATATCAGCAAGTTTGCTGACGATACTAAACTGGGTGGCAGTGTGACATGCGAAGAGGACGTTAGGAGAATGCAGGGAGACTTGGATAGGCTGGGTGAGTGGGCAGATACTTGGCAGATGTCATTCAATGTGAATAAATGTGAAGTTATTCACTTTGGAAGCAGGAACAAGAGGGCAGAGTATTGTCTGAACGGTATAGAGTTAGGTAAGGGAGAAATGCAAAGAGACCTAGGAGTCCTAGTTCATCAGTCAATGAAGGTGAATGAGCAAGTGCAACAGGCAGTGAAGTGGGCAAATGGAATGTTGGCCTTTATTACAAGGGGAATTGAATACAAGAGCAAGGTTGTCCTTTTGCATTTGTACAGGGCCCTGGTGAGACCACACCTGGAATATTGTGTACAGTTTTGGTCTCCAGATTTAAGGAAGGATATTCTGGCAATTGAGGAAGTGCAGCATAGATTCACTAGGTTGATTCCTGGGATGGCAGGGCTGTCTTACGCAGAGAGATTGGAGAGATTGGGCTTGTACACACTGGAATTGAGGAGATTGAGAGGGGATCTGATTGAAACGTTTAAGATAATTAAAGGATTTGATAGGATTGAGGCAGGAAATATGTTCCAGATGTTGGGAGAGTCCAGTACCAGTGGGCATGGATTGAGAATAAGAGGTCAGTTATTTAAAACAGAGTTGAGGAAGAGCTTCTTCTCCCAGAGAGTTGTGGAGGTGTGGAATGCACTGCCTCGGAAGATGGTGGAGGCCAATTCTCTGGATGCTTTCAAGAAGGAGCTAGATAGATATCTGATGGATAGGGGAATCAAGGGATATGGGGACAAGACAGGGACTGGGTATTGATAGTGAATGATCAGCCATGATCTAAGAATGGCGGTGCAGACTCGAGGGGCCGAATGGTCTACTTCTGCACCAATTGTCTATTGTCTATTGTCTATAAGTCTGTGGCAGACACAATCTCAGTGGCTCTTCACATGGCCTTAGATCACCTGGACAATACAAACACCTATATCAGGATGCTGTTTGTTGACTATAGCTCAGTGTTTAACACCATCATTCCCACAGTCCTGATTAATAAACTACAGAACCTGGGCCTTTGTACCTCCCTCTGCAACTAGATCCTTGACTTCCTAACTGGTAGATCACAGTCTGTGAGGATTGGTAATAATATCTCCTTCTCGCTGACAATCAACACTGGCGCACCTCAGGAATGTGTGCTTAGCCCACTCCTCTATACCCATGACTGTGTGGCTAGGCATAGCTCAGATTTGCAGATGATACAACCATTGTTGGCAGAATCTCAAATGGAGATGAGAGGTCATACAGGAGTGAGATATACTAGCTAGCTGAGTGGTGTTACAGTAACAACCTTGCTCAACTCAACGTCAGTAAGACCAAAGAGCTGATTGTGGACTTCAGAAAGGGTAGGATGAGGGAACATGAACCAATCCTCAAAGAAGGATTAGAAGTGGGGAGAATAAGCAATTTCAAGTTCCTGGATGTCAGGATCTCTGAGGATCTAACCTAGTCCCAACATATTAATGCAGCTATAAAGAAGGCAAAACAGCAGCTATCTTTCATTCAGAGTTTGAGGAGATCTGGTTTGTCACCTAGAACACTCAAAAACATCTACAGATGTACTGTGCAAAGCATTCTCTCAGGCTGCATCACTGTCTGGTATGGCGGGGGGTGGGGAGGCATGTGACTACGGGATCAAAAGAAGCTACAGAAAGTTGAAAAATCAGTCAGCTCGAACTTGGGTTCTAGCCTCCATAGTATCCGTATCTAAGAGACCTTCAAGAAACAATACCTCGGAAAGGTGGTGTCTATCATTAAGGACCCCCATTACCCAGGACATACCCACTTCTCATTGTTACCTTCAGGTAGGAGGCACACACTTAGTGATTCAGGAACTGCTTCTTCCCCTCTGAAATCCGATTCCTGAATGGATATTGAACCCATGAACACTACCTCACTTTTATTATTTGTTTTTCACTGTTTTTAATTTGTATGTATGGCATCCATTAGTCTCGCCAGACCATGGATCTGCGCCTGGAAAATCTTCTCCGGGGCGCAGGCCTGGGCAAGGTTGTATGGAAGACTGGCTGTTACCCAAGCAGCAAGTCTCCCCTCTCCACGCCACCGATGTTGTCCAAGGGAAGGGCAAGGGCCGATACAGCTTGGCACCAGTGACGTCGCTGGAGTTGCCAGAACGAGGTTGAAGACTGCCTTAGGGACTCCAGCTTCGGATTTGTCCTCAGGGTTTACTCCCGAAGCCTTTCCCATAAGTGGGTATGGCCGCAAGGCAGCGTAGGTTTGGAATCAAGAGTTTTTCCTCTCTTAGATGGACTGCCTTCCCAGGCTGGCAAGCTCTATCTACCTGAAATTTTTAATTTAACTATTACATACACTTACTGTAATTGATTTACTTTTGTTTTCTCTATATATTATGTATTGCAATGTCGTGCTACCACTAAGTTATCAAATTTCACAACATATCCTGTGATGTCAAACCTGATTCTGATTCTGAATCTGAATATTTTTATCTTATGAGAATTCATATTGAGACAGCTCCATTTGTACAGTTGAGTGGGTTACATGGCAATTTCAGGAGATTGCAGGAGTCAACCATAGTGCCATACAGCATGGAAATAAGCTGCTTGGACCATTTTGACTATCAAGTATCTGTTTACACTGATTCTATTTTCCCGTCATTCCCATAAGCTCTCATATGATTCTATCACTCACTTATTCAAGTACTAAGCCACACATATTTAGGAGATGGAAGGAAACCAGAGAACATAGAGGAAAACCATGCAGTCACAGGGAGAACATGCAAACTCAACATAGACAGCACCAGAGATCAGAACTGAGCCCTGTCTCTGGAGCTGTAAGGGAGTACTCTACCACTATGCCATTGTGCTGTCCTACCTACCAAGAACCAGAAATGTAGGTCAGACCAGTTACAGCTCAGAATAAATAGCCAATCTCACTCCATGGTAAAGATGATTGTTTCAGGAGTGCCAAAGCTGTTGTCAACATTTTTGTGTTTCTGTCTTGTGTGTTCAATGATAGCCCAAGTTAGCCTACGATACTTGAAGATATATGCTCCCTCTCTCACGACTGACATCCGTCATCTTAATGAGGACAAAATGTAAATTTGGGAAGTAATATTTTCTCAAGAGCTAAAATTACCATGTTGCCATGGGGATGGAGTGTTGGTTGCTGGCAGCATTTATTTCAAATCGATTTGGAAGGTATTGTTGAAGATTTCCAAAAATGCAATGGAACAGATGGAGTGGATTAATGGAAGACCATGAGAGGAGGCCGAGCTGTAAGAGCTTAACTTATATAAAAATGTTGCCATAATTCACAGACAGTGAGTTACTGTGGAAACAGATACCCTCCAGTTGAATGAATTAAAGATTAAATGATTAAAACAGTATTTGGAAGGTATTATTTTAATTCATTTAAGGAATGTGGGTATTACTCTTGAGACATAAATTTGTGCTTTGCCCTAATTCCCTGGATGAAAAATAAAGAATTACTTTATTTGGCACATACACATTGAAACATCGAAAGATATTGCAAAAGATGAAGAATGAGGTAGTATTAATGACTGCATGGATCCTTTAGAAATCTAATGGTGTGAGGGAGAAAGTGTTCCTAAAAATATTTTATGTGGGTATAAGCTTCCAACTCAATTCCAGAAAAAATTTACACTCAGTGGTACTTCATGGCAGATGCAATTTAATGTGGATAAATGTGAGGTTATCCACTTTGGTTGCAAGAACAGGAAAACTGATTATTATCTGAACGGTGGCCAATTAGGAAAAGGGGAGATGCAACGAGACCTGGGTGTCATTGTACACCAGTCATTGAAGGTGGGCATGCAGGTACAGCAGGCGGTGAAAAAGGCAAATGGTATGTTGGCATTCATAGCAAAAGGATTTGAGTACAGGAGCAGGGAGGTTCTACTGCAGTTCTAAAAGGCCTTGGTGAGACCGCACCTAGAATATTGTATGCAGTTTTGGTCCCCTAATCTGAGGAAAGACATTCTTGCCATAGAGGGAGTACAGAGAAGGTTCATCAGATTGATTCTTGGGATGGCAGGACTTTCATATGAAGAAAACTAGATCGACTAGGCTTATACTCACTGGAATTTAGAAGATTGAGGGGGGATCTTACTGAAACATATAAAATTCTAAAGGGATTGGACAGGCTAGATGCAGGAAGATTGTTTGCGATGTTGGGGAAGTCCAGAACAAGGCGTCACAGTTTAAGGATAACGGGGAAGCCTTTTAGGACCGAGATGAGGAAAAACTTCTTCACACAGAGAGTGGTGAATCTGTGGAATTCTCTGCCTCAGGAAACAGTTGAGGCCGTTTCATTGGCTATATTTAAGACGAAATTAGATATGGCCCTTGTGGCTAAAGGGATCAGGGGGTATGGAGAGAAAGCAGGTACAGGGTTCTGAGTTGGATGATCAGCCATGATCATACAGAATGGCGGTGCAGGCTCCAAGGGCCAAATGGCCTACTCCTGCACCTGTTTTCTATGTTTCTATTAGATATACTTGTATACAGTACCTGCTCATTAATGCAAATAGCTAATCAGACAATCATGTGATAGAAACTCAATACAGAAAAGCATTCAGACATGCTCAAGAGGTTCAGTTGTTGTTTACACAAAACATCACAATGGGGAAGAACTGTGATCTAGGTGATTTGACTGTGGAATGATTATTGGTGCTAGATGGGGTGAATTGAGTACCTCAGAAATTGTTGATCTCCTGGTATTTTCACATACAACAATCTCTAGAGTTTACAGAGAATGGTGTGAAAAACAAAAAAACATCCAGTTCTGTAGACAAGAATGGCCAAACTGGTTCAAGCTGACAGGAAGGCGACAGTAACTCAAATAACCATACAACAGTGGTGTGCAGAAGAGCATCTCTGAATGCATAACATGTTGAACCTTGAAATGGATGGGCTACAGCAGCAAAAGCCTATGAACATACACTCAGTTGCCACTTTAGGCAGTATCTAATAAAGTAGCCATTGTGTGTATTTAAAGCCAGTTCAAGCTACAAAAGCACAAGAACTACTGTTGGTGATTGTTACAATAGCACTACTATTCACAGTTCAGCCTGTTTTTCTGATGAATTGTCAAAAATAGTTTGTAAGTTAAGATGAATAAACTCTTCTTAGACTTCCAGCTGGGTACAGATATCAATTTAACTGACATTTCCATGACCAGCTCTGCCATCTTCATCGGGGATGAGGCCTGGGCATATTAAGTCACAAAATTTATTTAGTCATTATTCGTCTTATACACCAGGACAACACTAGATCCTTTTCGTCAGATTGGAAGTTCTTTGCTGAATAAGACAGCTTAGCTCACCAGTGATGATGGTGAAAGAAAAAGTTCAAAGTAAATTTATCATCAAAGTACACATATGTCACCATATACCACCCTGAGATTCATTTTCTTGTGGGATTTCACAGTAGATAAAAATGAAACACAATAGAATCAATGAAAAACTACAAATGAAAATGGACAACCAACCAATTAACAATCTTCTGAACCAAGTAGTTCTGAAGAAACATATCTAAGTATTTTGTGAGATGCTTGCTAAACATCGCTGTGTATTGCCAGCACCAGCTGGATTCACCTGGTGGTCTGCACGTTGTCCCACCTGCAAGTAGTTGTTTCTTTTTGCACCTAGTAATAAGGTGCTGTAACTATGTGTTCAATGTACATGTGACAGATATGAATCTGAATGTAAAGCAAAGGTGAATGTATGGAAATAAGCAGACAGGTTATTAATGATTGAAACATAATGTAGATAATAAGATATAAGGAACTGAACAACATTTGACCATTCAGCCTCTTGTTCTGACACCAGTAATTGGAGAACTCTGAAACTGTTAAAATCAGATGTCCATGATACTAAAGAATTTCTGAGTTTGGCATTATGTAATGTTGTTAAGACGCTTCTAAGACTGGATCTGGACTATATCTACAACAATAATATATATTGCTCATTGTAATTTATGGTATGTTTTACATATGCCATGTATTGCTGCATCAAAACAACAAATTTCACAAAATACTGTATTTCTGTGTAAAAACTATGATTCTGATTATCATTTAAGCCACGTGACTATGAGACACATCACTTAATGATAAATAAGGAATAAAAACTGTCCAGTTTTACTATCCTGGTAATCATGTGGTTTAATGATAATGGAATTAATTATTGTGTCAACCTCAATGCAATTGACATGAGTGAAGGGACCACAGTTCCAAAATCAACTGCCTTGAAGTTCATTCCTGGTTGTAGTGCTAACCTGCCCTACATAGAGGCATTGTGGGAAGAAGTTTTGTTGTTATAACTTACCAATAATAAGCAATGAACTGAAGACAATTCACTCTTAGGCAATGTTTTATAACACACTATTAACACCAGTGCAGTGCTATAAATACTAAATTATCTAAATCACTTCCTAATGGACAGAGATGTGCCCCAACAGTATACTTCTCCATCAACTCAAAGTGAACATTCATATAGTGTGCCACAGCTTAACCTTTCAAATGAATTACATTGCCAAACAGAACTGTGATAAGTGCTGAGAGTAAAGGTCAAAGACTTTATTTACTCTGGGCTATAAGTTAAATTGTTTAAGTGATCCTCCTTTGATGGTAGAGTCAATTTCTCACAAATAAATTGTCTATAAATGGTGCACATCATTAGAAACATAATCCGTGTCATATGGAGTTGTAACAGGCAGCCTACAGGTGTACAGAACATGTACTGCATGCTCACATAGCCTTTTGGAAGATGCAGAAGAATAAACAATTACTTGTAACTATTATACATTTATTAAGTCCCGAGAAGGGACGCTCCCTGAAACATCGATTCTTTATCATTCTCCATAGATACTGCCTGACCTACACAAAATTGTATATTTTGTGTGTACAATTGTAACAATTACTTTTACATTAACAGATATAAAAAATCATGTACAAGTGTATTTATACTGTACAGGCAACAGAAATGATAGTGGCTGGAAATCCCATTTATACACTAAACAGAAGAAACTGGGGGGAAAATTCTGACTTCCAAACAGTTGCAGCTAAGCCCAAGTAGACAGATGTTATCACGACAGTTAAGTCAATTTAAGTCATGTTTAAAGACGTAAGCTTTATTTGTCACATGTACATTGAAGTATCGAAACATACTGTGAAATGTATCATTTGTGTCATCAATCAACACAGTCTGTTGATGTTCAGGGGAGCAGTCCTCAAATGTCACTACACTTCTGGCACACACATGGCATGCCCACAACTTACTAATGGTAACCTGTATATCTATCCCATGCGCTCATGGAAAGAATGTACAAATTCATTACAGGCGGCAGCAGAAATTGAACCTGGATTGTTGGTGCTGAATAGCGTTACACTAACCACTACACTACCATTTATTACTGCCCTGTGCACAAGCATAGTGAGGTACAGTATACTGAAAAACTTGCCTGCAGCAGCATCACACATAATTTAGTAGACAACTCATGGAATGTAAATTAGACCATTAAGTGAAAATAAGACTACAAAAAAAAAGTCTTTCGTGTAAAAAAAAAGACGAAGACAGGTGATGGGACTTAGCTTCAGCCAGAAGGCTGAGTATCAAAACATTAGGGATGCAGAATCAGAAAGGATAGCAAATACAGTACTCAAGGTGTTGTATCTAAGTGCACGTTGTATAAGAAATAAGGTGGATGATCTTGTTGCACTATTACAGGTTGCCAGGTGTGATGTTGTAGCCATCACTGAATCGTGGCTGAAGGATGGTTGTAGTTGGAAGCTGAATGTCCAAGGTTACATATTGTATTGGAGGGATAGGAAGGTAGGCAGAGTAGGTGATGTGGCTCTACTGGTAAAGAACGGCATCAAATCAGTAGAAAGATGTGACATAGGATCGGAAGATGTTGAATCCTTGTGGATTGAGTTAAAAAACTGCAAGAGTAAAAGGACATTGATGGCAGTTTTATACAGGTCTCCCAACACTGGCTGGGAGGTGGACTGCAGATTACAACAAGAATCAGAATCAGGTTTATTATCACTGGCATGTGTTGTGAAATTTGTTAACTTAGCAGCAGCAATTCAATGCAATGCATAATATAGAAGAAAAAAACTAAAATAATAATAATAAATAAATCAATTGCAGATTATGTATATTGAATAGATCAAAAATTGTGCAAAAACAGAAACAATATATATTAAAAAAGTGAGATAGTGTTCAAGGGTTCAATGTCCATTTAGAAATTAGATGGCAGGGAGATAGAAACTATTCCTGAATCACTGAGTGTGTGCCTTCAGGCTTCTGTACCTCCTGCCTGATGGTAACAGTGAGAAAAGGACATGCCCTGGGTGCTAGAGGTCCTTCATAATGGAAGCTGCCTTTCTGAGACACCGCTCCCTGAAGCTTTCCTGGGTACTTTGTACGCTAGTACCCAAGAAGGAGCCCACTAAATTTACAACCCTCTGCAGCTTCTTTCGGTCCTGTCCGGTAGCCCCCATTCCCATTACCAGACAGTAATGCAGCCTGTCAGAATACTCTCCAAGGGACATCTATAGAAGTTTTTGGGTGTGTTTGTTGACACACCCAAACTCCAAAGTCACTATCTTGCCTTCTTTATAACTGCACCGATATGTTGGGAGCAGGTTAGATCCTCGGAGATCCTGACACCCAGGAACCTGATGCTGCTCACTCTCTCCACTTCTGATCCCTCTATGAGGATTGGTATGTGTTCCTTCATCTTACCCTTCCTGAAGTCCACAATCAGCTCTTTGGTCTGACTAATGTTGAGTGCCAGGTTGTTGCTGCAACGCCATTCCACTAGCTGGCATATCTCACTCCTGTAAGCCCTCTCATCACCACCTGAGATTCTACCAACAATGGTTGTATCATCAGCAAATTTATAGATGGTACCTGAGCTATGCCTAGCCACAGTCATGGCTATAGAGAGAATAGAGCAGTGGAACAGAAAAGGTGAGTCAAAAGGCCTATGAGAGATTTTAACATGCAGGTTGATTGGAAAAATCAGGTTGATAATGGATCTCAAGAGAGTGAGTTTGTTAAATACCTATGAGATGGCTTTTTAGAGCAGTTTGTTATTGAGACTACTAGGGGATCAGCTATACTGGATTGGGTGTTATGTAATGAACCGAAGGCGATTAGGGAGCTCAATGTAAAAGAACCCTTAGGAACCAGTGATCACAGTATGATTGAGTTTAACTTGAACTTTGACAGAGAGAACGTAAAGTCTGATATAGCAGTATTTCAGTAGAGTAAGGGAAATTACAGTGGTATGAGAGAGGAGGTGGCCAAAGTAAATTGGAAGGAGCAGGGATGTCAGCAGAGCAGCAATGGCATGTGTTTCTGGGGAAAAATGAAGAAGGTACAGGACATGTGTATTCCAAAAATGAAGAAATACTCAAATGGTAAAAATAGTACAACCACGGCTGACAAGGTAAGTCAAAGCTAATGTAAAAGCAAAAGAAAGGGCATGCAACAAAACAAAAAATAGTGAGAAGGTAGAAGATTGGGAAGTTTTTAGATATCTACAGAGAGCAGCTAAAAAATCATTAGAAGGGAAAAGATTAAATCTGAAAGCAAGCTAGCAAATAATATCAAATTGGATAGGAAAAGCTCTTCCCACATCTACTCTGTCTAGGTCTTTCAACATTTGAAAGGTTTCAATGAGATCCCCCCTCATCCTTCTGAATTCCAGTATACAGACGTAGAGCCATCAAATGTTCCTCATATGATAATCCTTTCATTCCTGGAATCATCCTTGTGAACCACCTCTGGACCCTCTCCAATGGCAGCACATCTTTTCCTAGATGAAGAGCCCAAAACTGTTCACAATACTCAAAGTGAAGCCTCACCAATGCTTTATAAAACCTCAGCATCACATCCCTGCTCTTGCAACCAAGACATCTTGAAATGAATGCTAACATTGCACTTGCCTTCGTCACCACTGACTCTACCTACAGGTTAACCTATAGGATGTTCTGCACAAGGGCTCCCAGGTCCCCTTGCATCTCAGATTTTTGGATTTTCTCCCTGTTTAGAAAATAGTCTGCACATTTATTTCTACTACCAAGGTGCATGATCATACATTACATTTCATTTGCCACTTTCTTGCCCATTCTCTTAATCAGTCTAAGTCCTTCTGCAACCTATTTCCTCAATCGTGCCTGCCCCTCCACCAAATCTTTGTATCATCTGCAAACTGAAAAACAAAGCTATCTAATCCATCATCTAAGTCATTGATATACAGACAAAAAAAAGAAGCAGTCCCAACACTGACCCCTGTGGAACAACACTAGTCACTGGCAGCCAACTTGACAAGGATCTTTTTATTCCTACTCATTTCCTCCTACCAATCAGCCAATACTCTAACCATGTTAGTAACTTTCCTATAATACTTGGTAAGCAGCCTCATGTGTGATACCTTGCATCCCCTTTATCTATCTTATTTGTATCTCCTCAAAGTATTCTAACAGGTTCGTCAGGCAGGATTTTCCCTGAAGGAAACCATGCTGACTTTGTTCTATCTTGTCCTGTCTCATCAAGTACTTCATAAACTCATCCTTATCAATTGTGTCTAACATCTTCCCAATCACTAAGGTCAGGCTAACTGGTCTATAATTTCCTTTTCACTGCCTTTCTCTTATTCTTAAAGATTGGAGTGACATTTGCAATTTTCCAGTCGTCTGGCACCATGTCAGAATCCAACGATTTATAGTTCATTGCTAGTGCCGCCACAATCTCTACCACCACCCCTTTTAGAACCCTAGGGTGCTGTTCCTCTGGTCTGGGTGCGTTATTTAACCTTAGGGCTCCAGTTTTTTGAGCACCTTCTCCCTTATAATAGTAACTGCACCCACTTCTCTTACTTCACACAGTACAAAATCTGGCACATTGCTAGTATCTTCCAATGAAGACCAATGCAAAATACTCATTTAGTTTATCTGCCACTTCCTTGTCCACTATTATTATATCTCTGGCCTCATTTACTAACAGTCCAATATCCAGTCTCATCACCCTTTTATTTTTTTACATTACTTGAAAATGCTCTTAACATCCACTTTTATATTGTTTGCTAGCTTGGTTTCATATTTTGTCTTTTCCTTTCTAATGATTCTTTTAGTTGCTCTCAGTAGGTTTTTAAAAGCTTCCCAATCCTCTATCTTCCCACTAATTTTTGCTTTGTTGTATGCCCTCTCTTTTGATTTTACATTAGCTTTGACTTTCCTCGTCATCCATGGTTATACTATTCTGCAATTTGAGAATTTCTTTGTTTTTGGAATACATCTGTCTGCACCCCCTCATTTTTCCCAGAAACTCACGCCATTGCTGCTCTGTTACCGTCCCTGCCAGTAGCTCCTTCCAAATTACTTTAGTCACCTCTTCTCTCATACCACTGTAATTTCCTTTACTCCACTGAAATACTGCTACATCAGATTTTACTTTCTCCCTTCAGCTTTCAAGTTGAACTCAATCATATTGTGATCACTGTTTCCTAAGAACTCCTTTACCTTAAGCTCCCTAACTGCCTCTATTTCATTACATAACACCCAATCCAGTATAACTGATCCTCTAGTGGAATCTTCGACAAACTGCTCTAAAAAGCCATCTTGTAGGCATTCAACAAATTTTTGAGATCCGTTACCAAGCTAATTTTCCCAAACAATCTGCCTGTTAAAATCTCCCTTGATAATCATAACATTGCCCTTTTGACACGCCTTTTTGATTTGCAGTTGTAATCTGTGGTCCACATCCCAGCTACTGTTGGGAGACCTGTACATAATTACAGTCAGGGTCCTTTTACCCTTGCAGTTTCTTAACTCAACCCACAAGGATTCAACATCTTCCGATCCTATGTAACACCTTTCTACTGATTTGATATTTAACAGCAGAGCCACACCACCCCCATGCTACCTTCCTATCCCTTCAATACACATGTAACCCTGAACATTCAGCTCCAAGCGACAACCATCCTTCAGCCATGATTAAGTGATGGCCACAACATCATACCTGAAAATTTATAGTAGTGCAGCAATATCATCCACCTTATTTCTTATACTCTGTACATTGAGATATTGTTGTAAAATATGGAGAGCATTTTACGACCCAACAGATTGGATCTCAACCCTCAATCCCAGGAAGCCAGCAATGCTTTCGAACTCTGGCTAGCATGCTTCGAATCGTACCTGGAGGAGATTCAAGTGACCGAGCCTGCCACGATGTGCAGAGTTCTCCTCTCCAGGGTCAGTCCGCGGGTCTACTCCATAATCAGGGACCAACCGAACTACCAGGGCATGCTGGATGCCCTCAAAAGACAGTACCTATGGCCGGTGAACACTGTCTACGCAAGACATCGCTTAGCGACACGGCAGTGAGTCGAGCGCTGAGTTTGTCCGGGCCCTACAGACACTCGCGCGGGCCTGCAACTGCAGGGGACTGACGGCGGAACAGCATGCAGAGCTCCTAGTAAGAGACGCCTTCGATACGGGGATCAGGTCAGTGTACATGCGCCAGCGGCTGCTGGAACACACTGATCTTACATTACATTCGGCGATCGAGCTGGCCGACATGCTGGAGGCCGCTCTGCACAATGCTGATGCTCTCCAGGTACGCTATCTCCCACTGGCCTCATGGATGCCGCAGACCCCGCAACCCGCCAGCAAATCAACCTCAGCTGCTACCAGTCGCGAGTCCGTGAAGTCCCCGCAACCCGCTGGCGAATCGACCATGGCTGCTACCAGTCGCAAGTCCGTGAAGTGTTACTTCTACGGACTCTAGAAGCACCCCTGAAAACGCTGCCCGGCCCGAGAAGCTGTCTGCTCCAGCCGCGGAAAGAAGGGCCACTTCGCCAAGGCCTGTAAGTCCAAACCACGAGCGCCGCGTGCGAGGCATGGGGGTCGTCATCTTTCCTCCCCGCCGCTTGCGAGGCACAGGGGCAGCCATCTTGCCAGCCTGCTACGTGCGTGGCATGGGGTGGCCATCTTTGTCAGTGCCACCTTGCCCCGCTTCCGACACACCGGTGCTTACCGGGCACCAAGACAGCGATTCAACCCTCGCCTCCGTGACCCTCGACCAAAGTGCTCCACACCAGCTCGCAAGGTCAATGATGGACATCCTGGTGGAGGGGCACAGGACTAGCTGCCTGTTTGACACGGGCAACACTGTGAGTTTTATTCACCCGGACACGGTGCAGCGCTGTGGACTCATGACACGGCCGGTAAGCCAGAGGGTCACCATGGCTTCTGGGTCGCATACAACAGACATCTTGAGGGGTTGTGTAGCGACACTAGTGGTGCAGGGCACAGAGCATCGGGACTTTGTCTTACTGGTCATGCCTCAACTGTGTGCCCCTGTGCTGTTGGGGCTCGACTTTCAGAGCCACTTGAAAAATGTGACAATGGAGTATGACGGGCCCCTCCCACCAATCACTGTCAGAAATCCTCAGTTCTGTGGGAATTCATCACATACCCTGCTACTGACCACACACACATACCGACCCGCACATCCCACCCAACACCATGCCAACAGCCGTGCTACGGACACCACTTGCAGCCTCTCAACCCTCAAGAACCCTCCCCCACTGCTGTTCGCCAACCTGACCCCCGACTGTAAACCTGTGGCAACTAAAAGCAGGAGGTACAGCACGGGGGACAGGGCCTTCATTAAGTCGGAGGTGCAGCGGCTGCTCAGGGAGGGGATCATTGAGCCAAGCACAAGTCCTTGGACTCAGGTGATCGTTGTTCGGAACGGGTAGAAAAATAGGATGGTTGTGGACTATAGACAGACCATCAATAGGTTCACGCAGCTTGACGTGTACCCCCTACCCCGCATCACAGATATGGTCAATCAGATAGCTCAGTACAAGGTGTACTCAACCATAGACCTGAAATCCGCTTACCATCAGCTCCCCATCCGCCCGGAGGACCGCCCCTACACCACCTTCGAGGTGGGCGGCAGGCTCTATCACTTCCTGCGCGTCCCTTTGGTGTCACAAATGGTGTCTCTGTCTTCCAGAGGGAAATGGACCGGATGGTGGACCAGTGCCAACTGAAGGTCACGTTCCCATATCTGGATAACATCACCATCTACAGTCACGACTGGCAGGATCACGACACCAACCTCCAACAATTTTTCCAAGCGGCCAAAGCTCTTAACCTTACCTATAACAAGCCCTGACCCCGACCGTATGTGCCCCCTTCTGGAACTCCCTCTTCCCAACACCCTCAGAGCCCTCAAATGGTGCCTGGGCTTCTTTTCCTATTACGCCCAATGGGTCCCTCACTACGTAGACAAGGCCCACCCCCTGGTCAAACCCACCATATTTCCCCTCTTAGGCGAGGCCCGCGCGGCCTTCAGCCGCATTAAAGGGGACATTGCCAAAGCAACGATGCATGCGGTGGACGAGACCATTCCCTTCCGAGTAGAGAGTGACACCTCCGACTTTGCGCTGGCTGCTACCCTCAATCAGGCAGGAAGGCCGGTAACATTCTTCTCTCGTACCCTTCAAGGCCCTGAAATTCGGCACTCCGTGGTGGAGAAAGAAGCCCAGGCCATAGTGGAAGCGATTAGACACTGGAGGCACTATCTCACAGGCAAAAGGTTCACCTTGCTGATCGACCAGCGCTCAGTTGCGTTCATGTTTAGCAACCAACAGCGGGGCAAAATTAAAAATGATAAAATTTTGAGGTGGAGAATCGAACTCTCCACCTACAACTATGATATCCTGTACCGGCCTGGAAGGCTCAATGAGCCCCTTGATGCCCTATCCCAGGGAGCGTGTGCTAGCGCGCAGCTCGACCAGCTATATGCCCTCCATGCAGATCTTTGCCACCCAGGGGTCACCCAGCTTTTCCATTTCGTGAAAGCCCAGAACCTGCCTTACTCCCTTGAGGAAATCAGGACGATGACCAGGGACTGCCAAGTCTGTGCTAAGTGCAAACCACACTTCTACTGTTCTGAAAAAGCACAGTTTATCAAGGCTTTGAGCAACTGAGTGTCAACTTTAAGGGCCCCCTTCCCTCCACCGACTGCAATGTCTACTTTCTTAACATAATCAACAAGTACTCACGATTCCCCTTTGCCATCCCCTGCCCCGATACCACTGCCACATCCATCATAAAAACCCTGCGCCAGCTCTTCACTCTGTTTGGATATCCCTGCTATGTCCACAGTGACAGAGGGTCCTTGTTTATGAGTGACGAGCTGCGCCAATACCTGCTGGCTAGGGGTATTGTAACTAGTAGGACCACGAGCTATAATCCCCAAGAGAATGGACAGATGGAGCGGGAAAATGCCACGGTGTGGAAGGCCACACTCTTAGCCCTTAAGTCAAAAGGGTTGCCGGTCTCTCGATGGCAGGAGGTCCTCCCCGAGGCACTCCACTCCATCCGCTCCCTGTTATGCACGTCCACCAATGCCACCCCTCATGAATGACTCTTTTCTTTTCCCAGGAAGTCAACTACCGGGAGGGACCACCCTATTGGCTTGGCTGACGTCCCCAGGGCCAGTCCTGCTCCGGAAACATGCGAGGAGCAATAAATACTCCCCGATGGTTGAGAGGGTTCACCTACTTCATGCAAAACCCCAGTATGCCTACATGGTCTTACCTGATAGGTGGGAGGACACGGTCTCCATCCACGACCTGGCACCCGCAGGAGCACCAGACCCCTACCCCAAACACTCCACGGTGACTATGAACCCCGTCCACACCGATGTATGTACCCACGAGACACCGCGCACGCCAAGCCCTACACAGACTCCTCACAACACTCCCATACCGGGCACCACGCACACGCATGAGGGATTACTGATGCCTAACGGGCTGGCACCTCAAGTCAGGCTGGAGCCAGCACAACCACCGTCACCGGGACTCTCTTTTAAAACAAAGGAGGGGTGAATGTGGTAAACTATGTATACCTGTCTGGACACACCCCTCTGCTGACTGCTCCTGTGGCTCCTCCCACAGACCCCTGTATAAAGGCGATTGGGGCACTGCTCCTCCCTCAGTCTTTGAGATGTCGTGCTCCCTTTTGCTGTTAATAAAAGCCTATCGTTCACTTCCAGTCTCCGAGAGTTATTGATGGTGCATCAGATATAACACTTTGAGTACTGTATTTGCTACCCTTTTTGATTCTTCATCCCTAATGCATTGATACTCACCCTGCTGCCTGCCATTTTGTCCTGTCATCTGCCTGCCCTTCCTGACAGTCTGACTGCAGGCTATCTTTGCTTTTTTACCATCTGTCGTATCTTGGGTCCCTTCACTCTGCTTCCCATCCCCTGCCAGATTAGTTTAAACCCTCATCAACAGCTCTAACAAACCTGCCCATGAGAATATTGGTTCCCTTCTGGTTCAGGTGTAACCTGCCCCTTTTGTACAGGTTGTACCTCCCGCAGAAGAGATGCCAATGATCCAAGAACCTGAAGCCATGCCTCTCTGCACCAGCTTCTCAGCCACACATTTATCTGCCAAATCACTAACAAATGGCACATATAGAAATCCAAAAAGTACTATCCTGATGGCGTAGCTTCTCATTTTTCTGCCTAGCTCTCTAAATTCTCTCTTTATCATTGTTTTCCTTCCTGTATCATTGGTGCCAATATGTGCCAAGACATCTGGCTGCTCTTCCTCCCTCTCCAAAATGCTAGGGACGTGATCCAAGCCATCCCTGACCCTGGCACCTGAGAGGCAAAATGCCATCTGGGTGTCCTGTTCACATCCACAAACTCTCCTGTCTGTTCCTCTGACTACTGAGTCTCCTATCACTACTGTTCTCCAAAGGTCAGAATATGGGCCAGCAACAATAATTTATTTTCACACGTGTAACAACTGAGATTTAGTCATCCTAGCATCCCCACTACTCACTAACCCTAATCTGTACACTTTTGGAATATGGGAGGAAGCCAGAGCATCCAGAGGGAATCCACACAGTAAGAGGGAAGAGTGGGAATTGAATCTCGTGGTGTAAAGCGTGCACTCTACATGCCACCCCCCACCACCTTCTTAGGGGTAATTAGGGATTAAATGCTGGCCTTGTCAGCAATGCCCATACCTTATAAATGTAAATAATGTCACTGGCTGGTGGATGATTGGCACCTTTTAAGCTACTGCAATGTTCACTTGAGCTAAGCTCTGACTTCAGTTATTTCACCCCTCTCTGTACCTCTCTTTTTCCATTTCCTATTCTGGTTCCCCTCTTACCCCTTCCCTTCTCCTCACCTGGCCATCACCTCTCCCTAGTGCCCCTCCCCCTTCCCTTTTTCCCATAGTCAACTCTCCTCTCCTTTCAGATTCCCTCTTCCTCAATTCTAACTTTTCCACCTATCACCTCCCAGCTTCTCACTTTGTTCTCCTTCCACCCTCCCCTCCCCCCACCTTCTTATTCTAGCTTCTTCCCCTTTACCTTCCAGTACCGTTAAAGGGTCTCAGCCTGAAATGTTGACTGTTAATTCCCTTCCGTGGCTGCCGCCTGACTTGCTGAGTTCCTCCAGCACTTTGAGAGTGCTATTCTGTATTTTCTGCATCTGCAGAATATCTTGTGTTTATAAAGAATATATTAGAGACATAGAACACTACAGCAAATAAACAGGTCCTTCGACCCGTCCAGTCCATACTGATCTATTTATCTGCTTAGTCCCATTGACCTGCACCCAGGTCACAGGTTTCCATACCTCTCCCATCCAAGTACCTAAGCAAATTTCTCTTAAATTTTGAAGAGACTGAAATGTCAACTCTTTATTCCTTTCCATAGATGCTGTTTGACCTGCTGAGTTCCTATAGCATTTTGTATGTGGAATAAAGCTCTACCCTTTGTTGCTCAGCTACTGTTAATGACACTGGTGATTTTGAAAGGGCAGGTGTTGTCATGGAAACAAAATCTACATGATACTCAATGATGTGTGCAAAGGAATGACACATTGACAGAGCTGGTGAGTCATGTCACCTGTCACAACCGGTGTGATGGATTAATTATTTTTATCCTTGTTTTAATTTTCTTTTAAGTGGTTATCAAAAGTGCCGAAATAAATATTAACTATTGAGGTTTCTTTTTGAAAGTGCGTACAGCATGCAGGAAATTTGGAACACATCCCCTTCTGCCACTTTCAAAATTTTGGTTGAAGTCCATTATTAACTCTTAGTATTTACTTCAGTGCCACAGGTCGGGAGGTTTTTGACTGGATTCTGGACCAAGGATATTATTCAGAACGGGATACCAGCAACGTGATCAGACAAGTACTGGAGGCTGTTGCCTACCTGCATTCCCTCAAGATTGTGCACCGAAATCTGAAGGTAATGGATGTCTAAATTAACCAGTGCCTCTCACTGTCCTTTACTAAAGTGGATTTGCACTACACCAGTAAGAAGAGCCTCAGTATGACTGTCCCTTAAGAAACTAATTTTCAAATCCCTTCCAACCATCCTCACTGCAAAGTTAGTGATTATGTAGAGTGGATTCAAACTTGTGCCTCTGAACTCTGAACTCTACAACCACACTACCTTACAATTAGCCAGTGTTATCTCACAACCAGCTGCCTCAGCTGAAGGTAAGAAATCCAGCAGATGAGTTATCCACTCAGTTCCTTTGTCCTGTTCAAGTATTCAGTTAGAACAGGGCTAACCTGTACCTCCTTAACCTACCTTTGATCATGTCACTTGGTTGCTTACCCAACAAAACACATAAGCCTCCTCAGGTTGGATGGCGCTGGAACTAGAGATCATAGGTATACAGTGAAAGGTGAAATGTTTAAGGGAAATGTTTTCCACTCACAGGGACATTTGAGTGTGGAATAAGTTGCCAGTGGAAGTGGTCGATACAGGTTCAGTTTAAGAGAAGTTTAGATAGGTAGATGGAGGAGAGAGGTATAGAGGGCTATGGTCCGTGTGCAGGAAGATGGGACTGGGCAGAAAAACAAGCCAGAATGGACAAGATGGGCTAAAGGGACTGTTTCTGTGCTGTCATGCTCTGTGATTCTATGAGACTCTTGGCATATTGCTCGCTGCCCTTTTCAGAAATTTTGCACATTGAAAAGAGAATCAATCAAAGGTTGGTGAACAAAAAGAATTCCTTATGCCAAAAAGTTGTGGAGGGTCAATTGTTCACAACAAAGATTGATCAGTTTTCTTGGATGTTAGACAAGTTGAAGGATAAGGTGATAGTGCAAAACAAACACTACTAAGTTGGAAGAACAATCGCAATATTTTAGAGTACAAGGCCAGGCTGAAGGGGATGAGTGGCCTATTCCTATGCTAATTAATATTCCTATGTTGTAGGCCTGGATCTCTGATAGTGAATGGGTAAGATAACATTGGCCTTCATAAATCAGAGTATTGAATGTAAGAGTTAGGATTTTATGTGAGGTTGTATAAGATGTCGGTGAGGCCTAATTTGGAGGATTGTGTGCAATTCTGGCCACCGACCTACAGGATAGATATAAATAAGATTGACAGAGTACAGAGAAAATTTACAAAAATGTTTCTGGGACTTGAGGACCTGAGTTACAGGGAAAGATTGAATAGGTTGGGACTTCATTCCCTGGAGCATAGTAAAATATGGGGATATTTGATAGAGATGTACCCAATTATGGTG
This sequence comes from Hypanus sabinus, assembly GCF_030144855.1. NCBI lineage: Eukaryota > Metazoa > Chordata > Chondrichthyes > Myliobatiformes > Dasyatidae > Hypanus > Hypanus sabinus. Next base: position 66,510,755 of record NC_082724.1, on the reverse strand, counting down.
TAGTTGGGGTAAATGCAAGGAGATTATTTCCACTGAGATTGGATGAGATTACAACGAAAGGTCATAAATTCAGGGTGAAAGGTGAAATATTTAAGGGCAAGTTGAGAGGGAACTTCTTCACTCCAAAGGGTGGTAAGAGCATGGAATGAGTTCATAATAAAAGTGGTGGGTATAGGTTTAACTGTAACATTTAAGAGAAGATTGGTTTAGTACAAGGATGGGAGGGGTATAGAGTGCTTGGGTGCAGGAACAGGTCAATGGGACTTGACAGAATAACAGTTCAGCACAGACTAGATGAGCCAAAGGCCTGTTTCTGTGTTGTAGTGTTCTATAACTCCTGGAGTTACTGCCCTTGACAATGAGGCACCATTTGACTGTGCACATCATCATGGAGCACAGTTTAAACTGATGTTTGTGGACATCAAGGTCAGAAGTCACACTTTGCACAAAAGAAGATGGTTGCCATTGTTAGAATTCGATCTTTCCAGCCCTACCGCATGATTGCAGAGTTCTTCAGGCCAAACCCTTGCCCCATCACCTTTAACTGCTTCATTAATAATTCTTCATCCATCAGAAAGTCAGGTGATCAATGTTGGCCACACAACGTTCAGCTCCATGTGCAATTTCTCTGCAACTGAAATAGTGCAAGAGCTAGCTTGCTGCAAAATGTGAACAGTGTTCAGGCTAGTGGTGATGTGGGTATAGGTCTTATGCCACAAATGTCTCAGATAATGACCATCAACTACAAGAGAAAATGGAACCACCTAGCCTTAACATTCCCTTAGCCAATCCCTCGCATTCTAGGGGAATGCCCCCAGTCCTCCATATACTGAGGGCCCCTGTTGATCAGACACACAGCTGTGGCTAAAAGAAGAGCTCAGAGGTTGGATATTCTCTATTGAGTTCCCAAAGCCTTTTGATCTGGTACAAGGACAAGTCGGCAAAATGAAGGATTACTTTCTACTTACCAGCAACCCATGAGAAACCTGGGTGGGTTGGGTTAGTAAACTTGCTGAGGATACAAAGGTTGAGGGTGTTGTAGATGGTGTGGAGGGCTGTCAGAGGTTACAGTGGGACATTAATAGGATGCAAAACTAGTCTGAGAAGTGGCAGATGAAGTTCAGCTCAGGTAAGTATGAGGTGGTTCATTTTGGTAGGTCAAATATGATGGCAGAATATAGTATTAATGGTAAGACCTTTGGCAGTATGGAGGATCAGAGGGATCTTGGAGTTCGTGTCCATAGGACACTCAAAGCAGCTGTGCAGGTTGACTCTGTGGCTGAGAAGGCATACAGTGCATTGGCCTTCATCAACTGTGGGATTGAGGTCAAGAGCCGAGAGGTAATCTTACACCTATATAGGACCCTGGTCAGACTCCACTTGGAGTACTGTGCTCAGTTCTGGTCACCTCACTACAGGAAGGATGTGGAAATTATAGAAAGGGCGCAGAGGAGATTTACAAGGATGTTGCCTGGTTTGGGGAGCATGCCTTATGAGAATAGGTTGAGTGAACTTGGCCTTTTCTCCTTGGAGCGATGGAGGATGAGAGGTGACCTGATAGAGGTGTATAAGATGATGAGAGGCATTGATCATGTGGATAGTCAGGGCTTTTTCCCAGGGCTGAGATGACTAAAACAAGAGGGCACAGTTTTAAGGTGCTTGGAAGTAAGTACAGACGTAAGGGGTAAGGGGTAAGTTTTTTACATGGAGAGTGGTGAGTGTGTTGAATGGGCTGCTGGTGCCTGTGATGGAGGCGGAAACGATAGAGTCTTTTAAGAGGCTCCTGGATAGCTACATGGAGCTTAGAAAAATAAAGGGGTATAGGTAACCTTGGGTAATTTCTAAAGTCAGTACATTTTGGCACTGCATTGTGGGCTAAAGGGCCTGTATTGTGCTGTAGGTTTTCTATGTTTCTAAATGCTGAGTATTATCTTTAAAAGTCCATGAGACACAGAGGGAGAATTATACCATTTGGCCCATAAAATCCACTCTGTTATCCAACCATGGCTGATATATTTTCCCTCTCAACCCTATTCTCCCCCCTCTTCCTTTGATGCCTTTAGCAATCAAAAACCCATCAACCTCTGCTTTAAATATAAACAATAACTTAGCCTCTACAGCCATCTGTGGCAATGGATTCCTCAGATTCATCACCGCTCTAAAGGAACATCCTTCTATTCTGAGGCTGCACCCTCTGATCCTGGACTTGCCCACTATAGGCAACATTCTCTCTACATCCATTCTATTTAGGTCTATCAATATTCAGTAGGTGTCCACTAAGGGAAGTAAATAACACTATTAATCTATGACTTTATGAAATCCACTATCCTTACTTGGTCTGACATATATGTAATTCCAGATTCAGTGTGATAGCCAGAGAAAGTAGTTGAGGCAGATATAATTGTGACATTTAAAAGACCTAGATAAGTAAATAAATAGGAAAGGTTTAGGGGACTATGGCCCAAACACAGGTGAATGGCATCAACTTAGGTGGGCCCCTTTGGTTGGCATGGACGAGTTGAGCTGTTCCTGTCCTGTATTACTTTTACTCTGTGACTCTCAGGTGCTTCTGAAATGATCTGGTTACCCAATCAAAATCAAAGTCAAGTTTATCATCATACACACAAGTACATGTATGCATAGGTAAATGAAAAGCTTACTTGCAACAACATCCCAGGCACATAGTGTCAGCTAAAGAGATGGTTATTAAATGGTGGGTTTAAAATATATCCTTTTGATGGGTCCTCATGATGAGTAATTCTTTAAGATGAATATTAACATCGACTTTCTATTTGTAGACTTTCTCCCCAATTATTTTTGTATGTGGTAGGTGTTGATGACAGAAAGAGATTGGCAGGTTGCCAAGCCCACGGTTACAGAGATTTTGTGACATCAGTGAAGATATTTATTCAGAAACTTATAACAAATGTTCGAGCCATGCATTTTTTTTTATTCAGACCACCAACTATACTTCTGTTCAAAGCTCTTTCAAGCCAATCTGCATTGTCGTCAGAATGCTCATGATTTAAACAAAAGCATTCAAAATATACCCAACTCAATAAACGAGAACTCCATATGTCTACACAACAAGTGCTATGACTAGCTCCAAATCTCACTCTTCTGTATAATCAAGAGCTCCATATGCTACGCACAATGATGATGCAGGAGCCTTAACCCATGCTTTGGTGTATAAGCATTGCACAGTATACAGTGGCCCAGAATATTTTATCCCATTTTGCAGTTAGAACATAGAACACAGAATATTCCAACACAGTACAGTACTGGTCTTTTGACCCGTGATGTTGTGCCAACTTATTAATTTAACTTTTCCCCCTTACATCGCTCTGCATTTTTCTATCATCCACATGCCTATTTAAGAGTTTCTTAAATGCCCTTGATGTATCTGCCTCTACCACCACCCTTGGCTGGGCATTTTATGCACTCACCACTCTTTGTGTAAAGAACTTAACTTTGACATCTCCCCCTATATTTTCCTTCAATCAACATAAAATTATGCCCCCTAGCCACTTCCACCCTGGGGCAAGAAGTCTCTAGCTATCCACTCAATCTATGCCTCTCATCATCTTGTACATTTCTGTCAAGTCACCTCTCATCCTTCTTCACTCCAAAGAGAAAAGCCCTAGCTCACTCAACCTATCCTCATATGACATGCTCTCTAATCCAGGCAACATCCTGGTAAATCACCTCTGCACCCTCTCTAAGGCTTCTACATCCTTCCTTCTATATCCAGAACTAGTTAACAGTTTATAAGATCATCAATTTAAACTGGTAAATTGGTTTACTACTGTCACTTGTACCGAGGTACAGTGAAAGTATTTGCTTTGTATGCCATCTATATAGATCACTTCAGTAAAGTTCTTGGTCATAAGGTAGACGCTGTCAAGAGTACATCTTGTCATAATAAGGGACTGTTAAATAACTTTAGAACTCTAGGGTAGAGCTGTCCTTGAGCTTATTATGTGCTTCCTGGATTTTATAACTGCTGCTCTGTGGGAAGGAGGAAAAAAGAAAATCTTCAAGGGAGGGGGTGGGGTTGATTATGTGGGCTGACTTTACCAAGGCAGTGAGAAGTGTAGACAAGAGTCCATGGAGAGAAGTTTGGTTTCCACAATGTTCTGAGCTGCTTCCACAACTCCTTACTCTTGAGCAGAGTAGTTGACATATCAAGCTGTGATGCCCTCCACTGGCGAGGGTCAATAAAAATTGGTGAAGGTCAACAGGGACATGACATATGCCTTTAGCATCCTGAAGAAACAGAGGTACTGGGGAGGTTTCTTTGCTGTGGCATCTACGTTCTGACCAAGACAGGCTATTGGTGACATTCACTTCCAGCAACCTGAAATTCTCAGCCCACTTAACTCTCGCACTGGCGTAAACAAGAACTTCTTGAAAGATATTTCTTTGATCCTCCAATTTTGTATTCTTGCTGTGATATATGATTGATGTTAAAACAGAATTTTCAGAGCAGTTCACAATTATGTATTAGTAATCGTAGCAAAATTAATTATTTATTATGTACCCTAGAACATGGAAATCTGAAATAAAATCAGAAATGCTTTACTACAGTTGAAGGAGAAATGGGGGGCGGGGCTATGTGATCTTAAAATAGGTTAAAAGGTGAGCACAACATTGTGGGCTGAAGGGCCTGTACTGTGCAATACTGTTCTGAAGAAGAGTCAACAGGTGAAAAATTAACTCAGTTTCCTGCTCCTTAAATGCTGCAAGACCTGTTCAGTGCCTCTGGCATTTTCTTTAATTCCAATTTTTTATTCTCAGTTTATTTAAATTTCTTTGCATTTTTAGTACCTTTTTCCTGTCTTTGGGTCAACAGCCCTGGTGCATCAAGTCTGGCAGCTTAATCTGTTCCAATGAAGTGCTTTTTTTAACTGAAAACATTATATATTGGCTTTGTGGGAGAAGTCAGAGAGTGATTGGCTCTCTGACTGGAGGCCTGTGACTGGTGGAGTACTGCAGGGATCAGTGCTGGGTCCACTGTTGTTTGTCATCTACATCAATGATCTGGATAATGTGGTTAAATGGATCAGCACATACGTGGATGACAAGATTGGGCATGCAGTGGACAGTGAGGAAGACTACCAAACCTTGCATTTAGAATTGAACCAGCAGGAAAAACAGTCTGAAAAGCTTTGGTAGGACTAGCCAGGTAGGACTTACACAGTGAATGGTAGAGCACTGAAAAATGCTGTAGAACAAAGGGATCTAGGAATACAGGTCCATAATTCATTGAAGACTGTGTCATGGGCAAATAAGGCCATAAAGAAAGCTTTTGGCACATTTGGCCTTCATAAATCAATGCACAGGAGATGGGCTGTTCTGCTGAAGTTGGATAAGACATTGGTGAGGCCTAATTTGGAGTACTGTGTGCAGTTTTGGTCACCTACCTACAGGAAAGATTTAAAATAAGGTTAAGAGAGTGCAGAGAAAACTTACAAGGATGTTGCTGGGATTGGAGGATCTGAGTTATAAGGAAAGACTGAATACGTTAGGACTTTATTCCTTGGAACATAGAAGATTGAGGGGAGTTTTGATAGAGGTGTACAAAATTATAAAGGGTATAGTTAGGGTAAATTTAAGCAGGAAGTTTCCACCGAGGTTAGGTGGAACTACAACTAGAGGTCATGGGTTAAATGTGAAACATGAAAAGCTTAAGGGGAACATGAGGGGAATCTTCTTCACTCAGAGGGTCATGAGAGTGTGAAACAAGCTGCCAGAGCAAGTGGTGCAAGCGAGCTCAATTTCAACATTCCAAAGAGGTTTGGGTAGGTATATGTAGGGCTATGGTCCCAGTACAGGTTGATGGGAGAAGATAGCTTAAATGATTCGGCATGGACTATATGGGCTGAAGAGCCTGTTTCTGTACTGAACTGTTCTATGGCTCTATTAATCTTCTACTTCATAGAGGCATTTTGAGCTGCATTTTCTGTTTAATAAAGGGGTTAACATATGAGGAGTATTTGATGGCTCTGGCCCTGTACTCACTGGAGTTTAGAAGAATGAGGGGGGGATCTCATTGAAACCTATCGAATATTGGCCGAGATAGAGTGGATGAGGAGAGGATGTTTCAAATGTTGAAGAGTCTTGGGCCAGAGGGCACAGCCTCAGAATAGAAGGATGTCTCTTTAAAATAGAAATAAGGAGGAATTCTTTTAGCCATGGGGTTGTGAATCTGTGGAATTAATTGCTACAGACATCTGTAGCAGCTAATTCATTTGGTATATACAAAGCAAAGGTTGGTAGTTTCCTGATTAGTAAGGGCATCAAAGGTTATGGCAGGCAGACAGGAGAATGGGGTTGAAAGGGATAATAAGTCAACCATGATGGAACAGACTTGATTGGCTGTACACCCTAATCCTACTCCTATGTCATATGGTATTCTCCAACAAATGAATCACTATGGTTGTGTGAGTTGAAGTAACACATAGTAAATGTAAATTTTTTGCCTGATAAATTGCTGGAAGCACCTTTGAAGCCAAGAGATAACTGGGACCTTTAGGATTAATGGAGAAAATAGTTTATCACATTGTAAGATTAAAACTTTTGTTGTTTAGATTAATGTGTATTTTTGAAGTTCTCAACTCAGATAGTTTATGCTCAGTAATGTCAGTATCATGCTTCTGGACACTAAAGGAATCAAGCTATAAGGAAACTATCTGGGAAACTGCATTGTAATGAAAGTGAATTATCTGGGAAGTTAGAAAGAGTCATGACCTTACTGAAATCCTGGAAGATACAGCAAAGTTATATCAAAAACACTGGATAAAGAGACAGGAGAAATAATGAAATAACTTCCATTTTATAAAATGCCAAGAAGAATGTACTTCCTCTTGGACTTTTTAGTTTCATTTGTTGCCTGGGCTGGTGAGAATGCAAAAATTTAAATTTAATTTTAAATATCATTAGAAGTAGAAACATTTTGAATGTTGAAAGGCATGGACAGAGTGGTTGTGGCAAAGTTGTTTCCCATGGTGGGGGGGTCTGGTATGAGAGGACATGACTTGAGGATTGCAGGGCGCCCATTCAGAACAGAGATGCGAAAAAAAATTTTTAGCCAGAGGGTGGTGAATCTATGGAATTTGTTGCCACGGGCAGCAGTGGAGGCCGTCATTGGGTGTATTTAAGGCATAGATTGATAGGTATCTGAGTAGACAGGGCATCAAAGGTTATGGTGAGAAGGCGGGGGAATGGGACTAAAGGGGAGATTGGATCAGCTCATGATGAAATGGCAGAGCAGACTCGATGGGCCGAATGGCCAACTTCTGCTCCTTTGTCTTATGGTCTTAGTATCCTAAGATTGTGACAGCCTCTCTACAGCGTGTTTAAATTGTTTTAAAGGTCCAACTTTAAACCTTCTTGAGATTTATAAGGAAATTACTGGGACTTGAGGACCCAAGTTCTAGGGAAAGGTTGAATAGGTTAGGGCTTTATTCCCTGGAGTGAAGGAGAATGAGGGGAGATTTGATGGAGTTATACAATACATTGAAGGATATAGATAGGGTCATCCCAGTGAGGTTCCAGATAGGCTTTTACCACTGAGGTTGGGTGAGTCTAGAATTAGAAGTCATGGGTTAAGGCTGAAAGGTGAAATATTTAAGTGAAACCTGAGTGGTAACTTCTTCACTCAGAGGGTGTTGAGAGTGCAGAATGAGCTGCCAGCAGAAGTGTGGGTACAGGTTTAATTTCAACAATTAAGTTTTGATAAGTACATGGATGGGAGGAGTATGGAGGGCTGTGGTCCAGGTGTAGGTCAACAGTTAATAACAGTTCAACATGGACTAGATGGGCCAAAGGGATTGACTCCATTTTGAAATGCTTTCTTGACTATGAATATATGTCTTTAAAAGGGGGTGGGGGAGGGTGGAACTGCCTTTAACAGTTACTTACATTAGCAACAAATTCCTTCCTAAACCCCAGCCCCTAACAACCCCACCTCCACCAACATCCTTTCCCAGTACAGTCAAATTGCCAGATCAACTGCACCCAGAACATTTTGACTGCTTTTAATAGATTATTATTTTTCCTAGAATCAGATTCAGGCTTAATATCACTAGCAGATGTAGTGTATTTTATTGTTTTGTGGCAGCAGTACATGGCAATACATAGTAATAAAAACTATAAATTACAATAAAATGTGTTACAGTAAGAAAAAATAGTGAGGTAGTATTCATGGGTTCAATATCCACTCAGAAATCTGATGGTTTTTGGGGGAGAAGCTGTTTCTGAAACATTGAGTGTGTTTCTTAAGGCACCGGTAGCTCCTCATTGATGGTAACAATGAAAAGAGGGTGCACAACATTTTCCACCAATGTTTGGGTAACTCAGGTCATTAACTCAGGAAAAAAATCCATTTTTGTTATTCTTCTGATGCTGTCTTTAAATTGTCAGTGTGGTGTTATGTGGTGGCTCTCAGCCTTTGCTGGAGCCGAACAGTTGATGTGCATGACATCCTGTGACTACTAATAATAATTATCCATTCTCTCAATCAATTTTGAATCTGTTTTCTTCCCCTGCTTCTTTCAGTTGGAGAACTTAGTTTATTTCAATCGCCTAAAAAACTCCAAGATTGTAATAAGCGACTTTCACCTGGCAAAGATGGAGAACGGGCTGATTAAAGAGCCTTGTGGCACTCCGGAGTATCTAGGTGAGATCTCGTAGGTAAAGATGCGAGAGGTAATAACGTGTTTACCTAACATCTTTGATGTAAATTTTCAAAGTGCAAAGTAAATTTATTATCAAAGTTCATATATGTCACTATATACAACTCTGAGATTCATTTTCTTGTGGGCATTCACAGTAAATACAAGAAACACAATAGAATCAATGCAAGACTGGACCCAACAGGATGGATGGACAACCAATGCATAAAAGACAAAATCTATACAAATACTGAAAGAAAGTAATAATAATAAATAAGTAAGCAAAACAGAAAGAGAAGATGAGATAGTTCCTCAAAGTGAGTCCATAGGTTGTGGGAACAGTTCAGTGATAGAGTGAGTGAAGTTAACCCCTCTGGTTTAGGAACCTGATGGTTGAGGGGTAATGACTGTTCCTGAACCTGGTGATACACATCCTGAGGCTCATGTACCACCTTCCTGATGGTAGCGGTGAGAAGAGAGCATGGCTTGGGTGGTGGGGGCCCTTGATAGATACTGATGAGACAGCGCTCCATGTAGATGTGCTTAATGGTCAGGAGGGCTATTCAGGTGTTTCTTAAGCACCTCACAAACCAATGAAATACTCACTTAATTTGGTGGCATGGTCGAGTAGTGGTTAGTGTACAGTAACTCCATTACAGCACTATTGATCGGAGCAAACACAAGGAAATCTACAGATGCTGGAAATTCAAACAACAACACACAGCAGGCCAGGCAGCTGGGGTAAGAAGGGGAGGAGGGACATTAATGGAAGTTACCCCATCCCTGACATATTTAGCTGTTTGCCTGTTCTCCATCTCCCTCCGGTGCTTCCCCCCCCACCTTTCTCGCGAGGCCTCTCGTCCCATGATCCTTTCCCTTCTCCAGCTCTGTATCACTTTCGCCAATCACCTTTCCAGCTCTTAGCTTCATCCCACCCCCTCCTGTCTTCTCCTATCATTTCGCATTTCCCCCTCCCCCCACTACTTTCAAATCTCTTATTATCTTTCCTTTCAGTTAGTCCTGACGAAGGGTCTCGGCCCAAAACGTCGACAGTGCTTCTCCTATAGATGCTGCCTGGCCTGCTGTGTTCCACCAGCATTTTGTGTGTGTGACTATTGATTGGAGTTCAATTCCACTGCTGTCTGTAAGAAGATTGTACGTTTTCACCATGACTCAAGGTGCTCTGCTTTCCTCTCACAGTAGGTTAATTGAGCACATGAGTATTATTGGGCAGTGCAGGCTTGTTGTGCCACACAGGCCTGTTACTATACTGTAACTCAAAATAAATAAATAGATTTGAACACAGCCAGTAACTTGTACATATAAATAACAGTGGAAAAGCAGGGCACCATGGTCGCGTAATGGTTAGCATGATGCTATTACAGCTCGGGGCATCGGAGTTTGGAGTTCCATCCTGGCATAGCTGTGAGGAATCTCTGTATGTCCACCCTGTGGAATGCATGGGTTTTCTCTAGGCGCTCTGGTTTCCTTCCACAGTCCAAACACCTACTGGGTATGTTAATTGGTCATTGTAAGTTTCCTGTGATTAGTTTAGGGTTAAATCAAGGGTTGACGGCGGTAGCTGAGTAGCATGGCTAGAAAGAGCAGAAAGGCCTATTCTGCACTGTACCTTTAAACAAACAAATAAATAATCAGTGAGTGAGGTTAGTTGAAGATGCACTGGCCCTGAAAAGGGATCACTCTGATCTTTAAAGCAATCCCATGTGATCATTCATGTCAGGCTGAGAGTGCTGTTGCCTCACAACGTCAGAGACCCAGGTTCACTCTTGACCTTGGGTGCTGTCAGTGCGGAGTCTGCATGTCTTTCTTGTGATGATGTGGGTTTCCTCCAGGTGCACCAGTTTCCTCACTCACAGTGGCGGTTAACGCGATGCTATTACAGCTCAGGGCATCGGAGTTTGGACTTTAATCCCAGCATCCTCTGTAAGAAGTTTGTACATCCTTCCCATGAAATGTGTGGGTTTCCACCCACAGTCCAAAGACATAGGTTAATTGGTTGTTATAAATTGTACCATGATTAGGCTAGGGTTAAATTGGTGTGTCGCTAGGCATCACAGCTTGAAGGGTCACAAGGGCCTGTTCTGTGCTGGATCTCTAAATAAAATTTTAAAAGATAATCTCAATAGTGCAGGTAAGTAAGCTAATCAGCATAGGTAAAAAGCTTCTAATGTATAGGAATGTGATAGAATTTGGGGGGTATGGTATGGGGAAAAGAATTATGTAATTATTGTAGGATTAGTGTAAAGGATGATTGATGATCAGCACAGACTTGACGGACTGAAGTTCCTGTTTGTATCCCATCTGACTCTATGACTTCAACTGTAAGATCTTGGTCCAGTGCCTCAGCCAAAAGGCTTGCACTCAAGTGTCAGTCAAGATCTTCAGTTGGAAATCTAAGGTGCCACCTGATGGAAATTCTCCATTATCATGAAATATCACCATTTCCAACAGCACTGATCTATATTCAAAGCCTCTCTGCCATTTTGTCCACTTATATTTTCAGGGCTGGTCAGCAGATTTTGGATCTCAGGTTAAATTTAACATTGGCTCAAATGTGCATTATTTTGTACACTGTCCTAATTTTCTGTAAATTCTTAAGAAAATTAAATTTATTACACAGGGTGTACAAGGATATTTTGATTCACCCTCACTTTTTTATGTTGTTATGGTCGGGTTTCACTTTCACCACCGTCTCTTTTGTTTTGACATACTTATCTCCTTCTATTATATTTTGATCCTCTAGGATACATAAAAATATTCCAGACTTGACTTTTAGTTGCAATGGTATTCCAATTTTCTCTTTCATAAACCTTCTCAGTGAATGCCTTGATCAAGTCCTTGGAACGCTTTACAAGTAGTCACATGTCCTGCACAGAGCTCTTACTTACTTACTGCCTGTTATGCCGCTGGTGTTTAGGGCAGCAATGAAGGTGTTCCATCTCTGACATGTTCAGTGCTTTGTCAAAATGCTGAGCTTCCCCTCATTTTTCACTACTGTCAGTCATGGAGACTCAAGAATACTGCTGCACATACAGTAGATGTAGAAGGATTCTTCATTGCTGTTTCCATAACTCTTTGATTAGTCAGGGTTTTTATCCAAGGTGAACACCTGAACCTGGAGGACTGGTGGACCACTCTTAGTCTGTCCTCTACCCTTTGTCCTGTGTTTGCATGACCCTGCCAAGAGCCAAAGCATAAATCCCTGACTCCTGGTCACTGAGGCACACAAACCTCCAAACCACAACAAGGTTGTGGTCCCCTAGGAGCACAGACCTCTGTGTACTGGAAATTAAGGTCTCCATTGATTGGGTTTGATAATGGATGTGACGTACAAGCTATGTGATACGCAAGCCAAGGCAATGCAATATGGAGAGCAAGCTGTTGCCCGTGTAGCAGGCTCCCCCTCTCCATGCACCTGATGAATCCAAAGGAACGGCAGAGACTGATACAGTTTGGCACCAGCAGTGTTACAAGAGTTGTCAGTCAGTGTTGATCTCAACGTAGGACTGACTTAGGAACTCCAGCTCTGGATTTTCCCTCAGGGCTTACTCATGAAGCCTTCCCTATGAATAGGTATGGACACAAGGCAGTGGAGGTTTAAGTTCAAAGTTTTCCTTCTCTTAGATGAGCTGCCAACCATGGCTAATGAGCCCCATCTGTCAGGAACAACTAATTTTAAGGTGCCAGTAATCCACCTTTGTCCCTTCTGTCAGTAGAAACAGTTCCACAGGGCTTAGTAGCTAAGTCACAAGTAAAGGCCAGGAGTTAGACTAGGTTGTCAGAGGCTATTTGAGATGCATGCCATTCAGAGCATTTAATAGGTCGCGGGAGCTTCCCCCACTACCACCAATCCTTGGCTATGACAACCTTAAAGAACCTGTACTAGAAATGTATACCAGGAATTTGGTCGTAATATCTACAGATATCACAGGTGTTCCCATCCACTTAAATGATGCACTGAGCACTAGAAATGAGTTTTTAATAGATACTACCAGTCTATCAGGCTCCAAAGTTGACCCTGTGAATCCAATTAACTAATGGATGGACAATTGCAGTAAGAGGTGATTACTCATTGGCAAAGAGTCTCAGCAAGTACCAGTCTAACAGCAAGTGGTAAACATAAAATACACTGCAGATGCTGTGGTCAAATCAACATGTACAACACACTGGAAGAGCTCAGCAGGTTGGGCAGCATCTGTGGAAATGAGCAGTCAACGTTTCAGGCCAAGATCCTTCGTCAGGACTGAAGAGGGAGGGGGCAGGGGCCCTATAAAGAAGGTGGGGGGAGGGTGGGAAGGAGAAGGCTGGTAGGTGCCAGGTTAAAAATCAATCAGAGGAAAGATCAAGGGGTGGGGGAGGGGAAGCGGGGAGGGGATAGGCAGGAAAGGTGAAGAAGGGGAAAGCACTATGGGTAGTAACAGAAGGCAGAATCATGAGGGGTGATTGGCTGCTGCAAGAGGAGGCAGAGTGAAACCGGGATGGGGGAAGGGAATTACCAGAAGTTGGAGAATTCAATGTTCATGCCAAGGGGCTGGAGACTACCCAGACGGTATATGAGGTATTGCTCCTGCAACCTGAGTTTGGCCTCATCATGGCAGTAGAGGAGGCCATGGATGGACATATCAAAATGGGAATGTGAAGCAGAGTTGAAGTGGGTGGCAACCAGGAGATCCTGTCTGTTGTGGCGGACAGAGCGGAGGTGCTCGACAAAGCGGTTCCCCAATCTGTTTCGGGTCTCGCCGATGTAGAGGAGGCCACACTGGGAGCATCGGATGCAATAGATGACTCCAACAGACTCACAAGTGAAGTGTTGCCTCACCTGGAAAGACTGTTTGGGGCCCTGAGTGGTGGGAAGAGAGGAGGTGTAGGGACAGGTGTAACAGCAAGTGATGGTCTTGGACATTTTTCTGGTGATCACAAGACCTTGTTGAATATTGGTAACGTAGTGCAAGTTCAATGGTTTATTGGAAAGACCATGGCCTCTTTTATAGTGCGAATTAGGCCTCATGGATTCAGGGACTTTTGGGCCTTAGCTCTGGAGTGACACTGTTTTGTTTGGCTGTACTCATAGGTATTCATGTATATTTGAATGACAATTAAACTTTAACTTGAATTGGAATGCACAGTACTTCCTCACTGGAAGTTAGAAGTATATTCATTAGATCATTTAGATATTTAGATATTCATTTAGCTTCAATATAATTATGGAAAAGGATAGGTTTGGACTCAGGGTTCAGATTTTTGATTGGAGAAAGGCTAACTTTGTGGAGATGCGAAAGGATTTAGAAGGAGTGGATTGGGATAGTTTGTTTTATGGGAAGGATGTAATAGAGAAATGGAGGTCATTTAAAGGTGAACTTTTGAGGGTACAGAATCTTTATGTTCCTGTTAGGTTGAAAGGAAAGATTAAAAGTTTGAGAGAGCCATGATTTTCAAGGGATATTGGAAACTTGGTTAGGAAAAAAAGAGAGATCTACAATAAATATAGGCAGCATGGAGTAAGTGAGGTGCTCGAGGAATATAAAGAATGTAAGAAGAATCTTAAGAAAGAAATTAGAAAAGCTAAAAGAAGATATGAGGTTGCTTTGGCAAGTAATGTGAAAATAAATCTGAAGGGTTTCTACAGTTATATTAATAGCAAAAGGATAGTGAGGGATAAAATTGGTCCCTTAGAGAATCAGAGTGGACAGCTATATGCGGAGCCAAAAGAGATGGGGGAGATTTTGAACAATTTCTTTTCTTCTGTATTCACTAAGGAGAAGGATATTGAATTGTGTAAGGTAAGGGAAACAAGTAGGGTAGTTATGGAAACTATGATGATTAAAGAAGAGGAAGTACTGGAGCTTTTAAAGAATATAAAAGTGGATAAGTCTCCCAGTCCTGACAGGATATTCCCTCGGACCTTGAGGGAAGTTAGTGTAGAAATGGCAGGAGCTCTGACAGAAATATTTCAAATGTCATTAGAAATGGGGATGGTGCTGGAGGATTAGCGTATTGCTCATGTGGTTCCATTGTTTAAAAAGGGTTCTAAGAGTAAACCTAGCAATTATCAGCCTGTAAGTTTGATGTCAGTGATGGGTAAATTAATGGAAAGTATTCTTAGAGATGGTATATATAACTATCTGGATAGACAGGGTCTGATTAGGAACAGTCAACATGGATTTGTGCGTGGAAGGTCATGTCTGACAAATCTTATTGAATTTTTTGAAGAGGTTACTAGGAAAGTTGACGAGGGTAAAGCAGTGGATGTTGTCTATATGGATTTCAGTAAGGCCTTTGACAAGGTTCTGCACGGAAGGTTAGTTAGGAAAGTTGAATCATTAGGTATTAATATTGAAGTAGTAAAATGGATTCAACAGTGGCTGGATGGAAGATGCCAGAGAGTAGTGGTGGATAACTGTTTGTCAGGTCAGAGGCTGGTGACTAGTGGTGTGCCTCAGGGATCTGTACTGGGTCCAATGTTGTTTGTCATATACATTAATGAACTGGATGGTGGGGTGGTAAATTGGATTCGTAAGTATGCAGACGATACTAAGATAGGTGGCATTGTGGATAATGAAGTAGGTTTTCAAAGCTTGCAGAGAGACTTGGGCCAGTTAGAAGAGTGGGCTGAAAGATGGCAGATGGAGTTTAATGCTGATAAGTGTGTGGTGCTACATTTTGGTAGGAATAATCAAAATAGGACATACATGGTAAACGGTAGGGCTTTGAGGAATGCAGTAGAACAGAGTGATCTGGGAGTAATGGTGCATAGTTCCCTGAAGGTGGAATCTCATGTGGATAGGGTGGTGAAGAAAGCTTTTGGTATGTTGGCTTTTATAAATCAGAGCATTGAGTATAGGAGTTGGGATGTAATGTTAAAATTGTACAAGACATTGGTGAGGCCAAATTTGGAGTATTGTGTACAGTTCTGGTCACTGAATTATAGGAAAGATGTCAACAAAATAGAGAGAGTATAGAGGAGATTTACTAGAACGTTACCTGGGTTTCAGCACCTAAGTTACAGAGAAAGGTTGAACAAGTTAGGTCTTTATTCTTTGGAGTGTAGAAGGTTGAGGGGGGACTTGATAGAGGTATTTAAAATTATGAGGGGGATAGCAGAGTTGACATGGATAGGCTTTTTACCATTGAGAGTAGGGGAGATTCAAACAAGAGGACATGAGTTGAGAGTTAAGGGGCAAAAGTTTAGGGGTAACACGAGGGGGAACTTCTTTACCCAGAGAGTGGTAGCTGTGTGGAACGAGCTTCCAGTAGAAGTGGTGGAGGCAGGTTCAATATTGTTACTTTAAAAAAATTGGGTAGGTATATGGACAGGAAAGGAATGGAGGGTTATGGGCTGAGAGCAGGTCGGTGGGACTAGGTGAGAGTAAGCATTCAGCACTGACTAGAAAAACCGAGGTGGCCTGTTTCCATGCTGTAATTGTTATATGTTATATGGTTATATCATTAATCTGATTATATCATATCATAGAGTGAGGTAAATTGGCTGGTTGAGTGGTGTTGCAATAACCTTGCATTCAATGTCAGTAAGACCAAGGACGTGATTATGGACCATAGGAAGGGGAAGTTGAGGAAACACGCACCAGTTCTCATTAAAGGATCAGAAGTGGAAAGAGTGAGCAGCTTCAATTTCCTGGGTGTAAGCATCTCACAAGATCTATCCTGAGCCCAACATATTGATGTAATTGCAAAAGGACACAACAGCGACTATATTTCATTAGGAGTTTGAGGAGAATTGGTATGTCACCAATGACTCAAGCAAATTTCTACAGGTGTACTGTGGAGAGCATTCTAACTAGTTTCATCACCAACTGGTATGGAGGGGGGAACACCGCACAGGATCAGAAAAATCTGTAGAAATTCGTACACTCAGCCAGCTCCCTCATGGACACTATCCTCTCCAGCATCAAGGACATCTTCAAAAGGCTATGCCTTAAAGAGATGGCATCCATCATTAAGGATCCTCATCATCCAGGACATGCTTTCTTCTCATTACTACCATGAGGGAAGAAGTACAGGAGCTTGAAAACACACACTCAGCATTTTAGGAACAGTTTCTTCCGCTCTGCCATCAGATTTCTGAATGGTCCATTAATTATTTTTGCTCTCTTCTTACACTACTTACTTTATTTAATTTATATATTTTCTATTCCTATATTAATAATATGATTAATATACAATATGTTGTAATTTATAGTTTATGATTATGTACTCCAATGTACTGCTGCTGCTAAGCAGAAAATTTCATGATATATGCCAGGGTCATTCTGATTCTGTACCATTCAGCCCATTACAGCTTCCAACAGAACAAGTCTCTTAGTTGTATTCTATGCCTCTTTCCCAAAAGCTTAGCCAATTCTGTTTTGAAAGGCCAGATTGATTCTATTCCACAAACTTTTCTGTGATTGTCTCTACATCATAATCCCACAGGACGAGTTCTGAATGCATTTCACTGACCTTACTTGCCACTATGTGCATTTACACAGGTAGTTCCTAAACCTGTCTTTGTATTTCTCTCAGACTCTCGTTTGTCCCTATGTAACCTTGTTTCACTATTTTTGAGAATACTGACACTTCACTCCTTTGTGGCCTTTTTTCTATTACCATACAAAATCGGTGTCACAGTAGTGATGTGGTTACTGCAGTATTTTACAGCAGCAGCTATAAGATCGGGGTTCAATTCCCACCGTTGTCTTTAAGGAGTCTGTATGTTTCCCACATGAGTTTCCTCTGGATGCTCCAGTTTCCACCTACCTTCCAAAAAAATAGGGGTTAAGATTAGTGTGTTATGGGCATGCTACACTGGTGCCAGATATATGATGACACTTGAGACTGCCAGCACAATCTTCACTGATTTGATTTAACTCAAATAACACACTTCACTGTATGGTTTGATGTACATGTGACAGAGAAAGCTAACTTTCACCCTTTATCTTAAGGCTGGTGCCCACCTCTTTATCAATTTACAAAAAAAAATCTTGAGCTTCAAGAGGAGTTTCAGAAAGGAGCCGTAAAAATACATGAAGGAGAGTAACTTTCAGAGGTACAGAGGGAAAGCTGCAGAATGGAATAACTGTTATTCAGAATAACTTCAGATGCAGAGACAAAGCAGCAGAATAGAATAACTGGATGCTCCTCAAAACAGCTGGCAAAAAAAATTGATGGGACAAATTTGCATCAGAACCTTTAGATTCCGTGGCTCCCAACATTCACAATAATGAACGGATTGAGAAAATTAGAATCACTGGATCCAAAATAATTTTCTTAAATGTTAAAGGATGTTCAAATTTCAAACTGCATTTATTATCAAAGTGGGTATACCATATATAACCTTGAGATTAATTTTCTTGCAAGCAGTGACAGGTAAATAAAGAAATACATGAAAATCCATGAAAAAACACACCTAGCAAAGGCAGAATTGCTAAAAGTGAGTCTACAGGCTGTAGAGTTAGTTTAGCGGTGAGGCAAGTGAACAGGAATGGGAGGTGAAATTAAAATGTGTCGCCACTGGGAGATGCCACTTGTTCTGGCGGTCAGAGCGTTGATGCTCAGCGAAGACCTGACGTAGATTGGGAGACCGCTTTTAATTCCACTTCCCATTCCCATTCCAATATATCCATCCATGGCCTCCTCCACTGTCGTGATGAGGCCACATTTGGGTTGGAGGAATATTATATTCCATTTGGGTAGCCTCTAACCTGATGGCATGAACATCGATTTCTCAAACTTCCACTAATGCCTCCCCCCCTTCACCATTTCCCACCCCCTTTTCCCCTTCTCATGTTACCTCCTTGCCTCCCCGCCCCATCGCCTCCTTTTAGCGGTCTCCCCCCTCCCACTTTTTTCTTTCTTCTATGACCTTCTGTCTCTTTCACCAATCAACTTCATAGCTCTTTGCTTCATCCCTTCCCCTCCATGTTTCACATATTGCCTGATGTTTCTCTCTCCCCACCTTTCAAATCTACTCCTCAGTCTTTTTTTCCCCCAGTCCTGCCGAAGGGTTTCAGCCTGAAATGTCAACTGTGCATGTTGCCTGGCCTGCTGGGTTCCTCCGGCATTCTGTATGTGTTGTTACAGTTCATTTTCTGAGGGAGCAGATGGCGGACTGAACTGAAAACATGTTTTTTTAACATTGTTGTTCTCTGCTTACTGGGAGATTTCAACTAACTGATGTTTTTTTAAGGCAGGATTGTAAAACATGGATGAAAAACATTTGCAGCCTATCATATCTCACTTTAAAATAAATTTCAGGGAAAGATCCACATTTTGTGCATTGACTGAGATCTCCTAGATGTAGGGAGAGTTTAATTGTCACACACAGCACTCAGAAATAAAGATATACAAAGACTGGGGATTAATAACAAATTTCATGTGATGGTCTTTGTGAAGCCATACTGAAGTAAATCAGAATGCCAAAAGGATAATCCTGTAATTGCATAGAACGCTAGAAATACTGAGCAGGTCAGGGAGCACCTGTGGAGAGAAGAACAGAGCTATTATTTCAGGCTAACTAATTGTCATCATTTCAAAAACTCTACACTGGAAGACATTCAGCCCTTCGACTATATCCAGCAATTTCCTTACTCTGATCCCCTCAATCGCTTCCAACAACTATACACTCCTACCAATGTGCCAATCTCTTACCAATTATAATCTACCCTGTACCACAATCCCTCACACTCTGCCTGCATATCCTACACCCAAATCCTTCCTCATTGTCACAATCTCCCTGCAGTGAAGGCTCGTCCTCCTTGTTGTGAAGTCCAAAAATGTCTTGGTATTCACTCCTCAATACCTGGCAATTTCATCTGATTGGCTGTACGACAGGAATTTAAAAAAAACATACAAATGTGGCCAACATTAATATCAGCAATATCACCCTTTCTTGTGAACTTTGTGTCCCTATTAACCTGATTTAGAATCAAAATAAGGTTTATTGCTGCTGACATTATGGCATGAACTTTTTTGTTTTGCAGCAGTAGTGCAGAGTAACCCTAAACTGTAAATTACAAAAAGAATATTTTTTAAAATACTTGAAAAAGAGCAAAATAGTGAGGGAGCATGCATACATTCATTGTCCATTCAGAAATATGATGGCAGATTTCCTAAAAATGTTCAGTATGTGTCTCTGGGCTCCTGTACCACCTCTTAGATGGTAGTAATGAGAAGAGGGCATGTCCTGGATGGTTAGGTGCTTCATGGTGGATGCTACTTTCTTGAGGCATCGCCTTTTGAGGATGTCCTCAATGCTGGACAATGCCCACGGTAGAGTTTACAACTCTAGATAGGTGAGTTTACAACTCTCTACAGTTTTTTCGCTCCTGTATATTGGTGCCTCCATACCAGTCAGTGATGCAACCAGTCAGAATGCTCTCCATGGTATATCTGTAGAAATTTGCTTGTGACGTAACAAATCTTCTCAAACTCCTAATGCAATGTAAATTGCATTAATATGTTGGGCCCAGGATAGATCTTCAGAGGTGTTGACGTCCAGGAACTTGAACCTGTTCACTCTTCCCACTGCTGACCACTCGATGAAAACTGTTGGTAACCTTGGACCTTTGTGCATTACCAACTCTACCCCATTCAACAGAGTTCTGTTAACTGCACATTATATCTTCAGTAGAATGGATCAAGATAATATCATAAGTGATTCAGTATAAGAGAAGCCTGCCATTATACTTGTGCCAGCCCTTTGAAAATGCCAAGTATTTACACCCTTTCACCTTAGCTCTACGTAATTTTCTTTTTTCTTTTACGTATTTAGGTAATTTATCTTCAAAAGTTACAAATGAATCCAGTACTACGATTCTCTAAAAGTCAAAGTATATTCATTATCAAAGTACGAATATGTTGCATTGTTCTACTTTGAGACTCATTTTCTTGCAGGCATATACAGGAAAATATGGAAATAAGATAGAATTTATGAAATATTCTACATAAGCAAAGACTGACAACCAATGTGCAAAAGGAGACAAACTGTGCATATAAAAAATAAATAATACTGAGATCATGAGTTGTGGAGACCTTGAAAGTGAGTCCATAGGTTGTGGAATCTGTGCTTAGCGAAGTTATCCACAATGGTTGAGGGGTAATAACCATTCCTGAACCTAGTAGTTCTTGGTGGGTCTTGTACTGCCTGCCAGATGCTAGTAATGAGAAGAGAGCATGGCCTGGGTGGTGGAGGTCCATGATGATGGATTCTTCTTTCTTGTGGCAGTGCTCCATGCAGATGTGCTCAATGGTTCCATGTAAATGTGTTCCAGAAGTGACTTGCAGAGCAGAGCCACTGCGTTACCAGAATCAGAATCAGATTTAATACCACTGGCATTTGTGATGAAATTTGTTGTATTGCAGCAGCAGTACATTGCAATCCACAATAAACTATAAATTACAATAAGAAATATACTGTATTGTATATTTATAATTTAAATATGTAGTATTTATGGATTCATTGTCCATTCAGAAATCTGACAGCAGAGGAGAAGAAGCTGTTCCTGAAATATTGAGTGGGTCTTCAGGCTCCTGTACCTCCTCATTGATGGTAGCAATGAGAAGGGGGCATGTCCTGGGTGATGGAGGTCCTTAATGATAGATGTCATCTTTTTGATTCTTCTTCTGTCACTCTACTTCTGGAGATGTTTTCTATGATTAGAGAATCACTAAATAAAAGAATCATTCCAGCATGTGAGGCTGTTCAGTCCATCAAGTCTATGCTAGTCCCAAGCAAGGTCCCATTTTTCTGCTCTTTCCCTCTATTTTTCCAAATTATTTCCCATCAGGTGCCTGTGTACACAAGAGCAACAAACTGAGCTGGTGAGTCACGTCACCTGTCAGCACTGATGTGACAGATGAAATATTTTTATCCTTGTCCTAATCTTTTTGCATTCCTATTATAAATGTTAGAATGAACTCTTCTTTGAACATTAACCAATACTTATTTTGGTGGCCAGCTGCAGAACATAGGAATCTTAACATAAAAGCATGGATTTTTTAATGGCATTACAGGCTGCTCCACTTATTGAAACTAGTCTAGCTCCTAGAGGAGTGATCCTATCCATTTCCCTGCTCTTCTCTTCACCCATGGCCCTGTTATTTTTTTTCGGTTGCCTGTCCAATTCCCATTGGAAATCCTTGACTGACTCTCTTTTAACCACAGGGGGAGTGATCCAGCTCATGACCATTTTGTACCTTTCTTTATAATCACCTCGTATGTTCTGCCCAAAGCTTAAAGCCATAACTTGAATCCAATAACTGTCTGCAAATGGAAATAACTTCTCTCTACCTACACAAACTACATGGATTTAGTGTACCTAATAAGTCAAGATTAGGCACACCTGCTCATTAATGCAGATATCTGATTTGCCAATCATGGGGCAGCAATTCATTGTAGTAAAGCATGCAGACATGGTCAAGAGGTTCATTTGTTGTTCAGAAAAACATCAGAATGGGGAAGAAATATGATCTTAGTGACTTTGACTGTGGAATGATTATTGGTGCCAGACAATATAGTTTGAGTGTCTCAGAAATTGCTGATCTCCTGAGATTTTCATGCACAACAGTCTCTAGAGTTTACAGAGAATGTTGCAAAAAACAAAAAGATATCCAGTGAGTAATAGTTCTGTCGGCAAAGATTCCTTGTTAATGAGAGAGGTTAAAAGAGAATGGCCAGGCTCGTTCAAACTGACGGGAAGACAACTGTAACTCAAATAAACGTTTTACAACAGTGGTGTGCAGAACCTTGAAGTGGATGAAGACCAAATACATACAGAGTGAATGTTGTCTATAAATGTAATTCATAATTTTAATGAATTAATTATTTTATCAATGTGCTGATTCAAAGGTTACAATAGGTAAGAGTGCTTTGTTAAGTGAAGGGTCTTGGACATGTTCATAAGTAGTGTAGAGGTACTTCTTCCCCCAAACTGCTCAGAGTTTTATATGTGTTATGTCTATTTGCAGCTCCTGAGGTAGTTGGACGACAGAAATATGGACGACCAGTGGACTGCTGGGCTATTGGAGTGATCATGTATATACTGTACGTATGACATCACTTAGATTCATCATTGGAGAAGGGAATGGGAAATGGTTTTTAATTGCTAGCATTTAGTAGTGAGGTGTATAAAGCTTCACAGGAAGACCTTCACAAGTTAAAATAGCAATATTGCCAATTTAATTTTATTTTTGATCATCCCCACCTTTGTGCTGTCTTAGTTTGAATGTTGTTCAATCTATAGATGTATAAAAATTTAGTCCGTTCATATCTGAGCACTGTGTGTTGTTCTGGTTGCCACACAACAAAAGGGATGTGGAGACTTTGGAGAAGATGCAGCAGAAGTTCAGCAGGATGTTCCCTGGACTGAAGAGCATTAACCCATAAGGATAGGTTGAACAAACTTTGATTGTTTTCTCAAGAACTTTAAGTATATAAAATTAAGAGAGGCAAAGACATAGATCATAGAACAGTACAGCACAATACAGGTTCTTTGGACCACAATATTGTGCCAACCTTTTAACTGTCTCCAAAATCAACCCAACCCTTCCCTCCTAAATAGGCTTCATTTTTCTATCATCCATGTGCCTTTCTAAGAGTCTCTTAAATGCCCATAATTTATCTGCCTCTACCACTACCTTTAGCAATGCCTCTCTATATAAAAATCCTACTTCTGTCATCTCCTCCTATGCTTTCCTTCAATCACCTTAAAATTATGTCCTCTTGTATTAGCCATTTGGACCCTGGGGGGAGAAAGCATTGGCTTTATCTCCATCTATCATTTTATGTACCTCTATCAAGTCACCTCTCATCTTCCTTCTCTTCAACTTTTCAAAAGAGAAAAGCCCGGATCACTCAATCTCGGGATGGAAATGTCAAAGACCAAAGGGCATAGGTTTAAAGCGAGAAGGGGAAAATTTTAAGAACATTCATAAGGTAGTTTTTTTTTTGGCACAGAAAATGTTATAAGTAGACACATTAGCAATATTTAAGAGGCATTTAGACAGGCACATATGTTGAAAAGAAATAGCGGGATATCGACCACGTGGAAGTGAATGGAGTTAATTAAATTGACATCATGGTCAGTGTAGACTCTATACACTAAAGGGTCTGCTCATGTGCTGTACTATCAATTAGATAACCCCTCATTCTTCTGAATTCTAGTGAATACAAGCCCAGCCCAAGAATCAAATGTTCTTTAAGCCATTCATCCTGGAATCATTTTCATGAACCTCCTTTGAACCTTCTCCAGTTTCAGCACATCCTTTCTAAAATGAAGGGCCCCAACATTGTTCTCAGTACTCAAAGTGAGGCTTCACCCATGCTTTATAGTCACCAACATTATATCCTTGTGTTTATATTCTAGTCCTCTTGAAACCGCATTTGCCTTCCTCAGCACAGATTCAACCTGCAAGTTAACATTAGGGAACCCTGCACAAGGACTCCTAAGTCCCCTTGTGCCTCAGTTTTTTGTATTTTCTCTCCATTTAGAAAATAGTCAACCCTTTTATTTCTTTTACTGAAGTGCACGTCTGTACACTTTCCAACATTGCATTCCATCTGCCACTTCTATGCCCATTCTCCTAATCTTTCTGTAGTCTCTCTACTTCTTCAAACCTACCTGTCCCTCTACCTACCCTCATATCATCTGGAAACTATGCAACAAAGTCATGAATTCCATCATCCAAATCATTAACATGGAACGTAAAAAGTTTCAGTCTCAACACAGACTCTGTAGAACACCACTAGTCACCAGCAGCAAACCAGAAAGGCCTTCCTTTATTCTCACTCATTGCCACCTGCTAATTTATCCATGCTAGAACCTTTCCCATAATACCATGAGCTCATAGTTCATTAAGCAGACTCATATGTGGCACCTTGACAAAAGCCTTCTGAAAATCCAAGTACACAACATCAACCAATTCTCCTTTGTACTTGTTATTTCTTCAAAGAATTCCAACAGATTTAACCATAGAACCCTAGAACACTATGGCACAGTACAAGCCTTTCAGCCCTCCATGTTGTGCCAACCCATATAATCCTTTAAAAAAAGTACTAAACCCACACTACCTCATAACCCTCCATTTTTCTTTCATCCATGTGCCTGTCCAAGAGGATCTTAAATACCCCTAATGTTTTAGCCTCCACCACCATCCCTGGCAAGTCATTCCAGGCATTCACAACCCTCTGTGTAAAAACCTTACGCCTTATGTCTCCCCTAAATTTTGTACATATGTTCTCTGGTGCCCTGGGAAACAGGTACTGACTATCCACCCTATCTATGACTCTCATAATCTTGTAGACCTCTATCAAATCCCTCCTCATTCTTCTAAGCTCCAAAGAGAAAAGTCCCAGCACTTGTTCTCCAATCCAGGCAACATCCTGGTAAATCTCCTCTGCACCCACTCCATAGCTTCCACATCCTTCCTATAATGAGGTGACCAGAATTGAACACAATACTCTGAGTGTGGTCTCACCAGAGATTTGCAGAGTTGCAACATGGCCTCTCTACTCTTGAACTCAATCACCCTGTTAATAAAGCCTAGCAACACATAGGCCTCAACCTGTGCAGCGACATTGATGGATGTATGGATTTGAACCTCAAGGTCCCTTTGTTCATCCACTCTTTTAAGTAACTGACCACTAATCCTGTACTCAGTCTTCTGGTTTGTCTTTCCAAAATGCATCACCTCACACTTGTCTGGATTGAACTCCATCTGCCATTTTTCTGCCCAACTCTGCAGCCTGTCTACAACCTCTTGTAACCTTCAACCACCTACAGCTCTATCCACAACTCCTCCAATCTTCGTGTCATCCGCAAACTTACTCACCCATCCTTCCACCTCTACATCCAGGTCATTTATAAAAATCACAAATAGCAGGGGTCCCAGGACAGATCACTCCACTAGTCACCGACCTCCAGGCAGAATACTTTCCTTCCACAACTACCCTCTGCTTTCTTCCTTTAAGCCAATTTTTTATCCAAACAGCCAAGGTTCCACTTATCCCATGCCTCATGACTTTCTGGATGAGTCTCTCATGAGGGACCTTGTCAAATGCTTTGCTAAAGTCCACGTAGACCACATCCACTGCCCTACCCTCATCAATTTCTTTTGTTACCTCTTCAAAAAACTCAATCAGGCTCATGAGGCACAATCTTCCCTTCACAAAACCATGTTGACTATCCATGAGTAGACTGTACTTCTCCAAATGCTCATAGATCCTATCCTTAAGAATCCTTTCCAGTAGATTGCAGACCACCAACGTAAGACTCACCAGTCTATAGTTCCCAGGTGTCTTTCTATTACCTTTTTTAAACAAGGGAACTACATTTGCCATTCTCCAGTCCTCCAGCACTTCCCCTGCAGCCAAAGAGGATTCAAAGATCATGGCTAATGCTCCTGCGATCTCTTATCTCAATTCCCACAACAACCTGGGGTGTATTGTATCCAGCCCTGGGGATTTATCAATCTTAATGTTTTTAAAAAGATCTAGCACTTCTTCTTCCTTAATCTCCACATTGTCCAGCACACAGGCCCACTCTACTTCAACCTCATCCTGATCAAGATCCTTTTCACTTGTGAATACTGAAGGAAATTATTCACTTAGGACCTCCCCAACCTCCTCTGCCTCCAGGCACATGTTGCCCTCTTTATCCTTTAGTGCTCCCACCTTCGTTCTCATCCTCCTCCTATTCTTCACATACACATAGAACACCTTGGGGTTCTCCTTAATTCTACATTCCAAGGCCTTCTTATGCCCCCTTCGAGCTCTTCTAAGTCCTTTCTTTAGCTCCTTCCTGGCTACCCTATATTTCTCATAAGCCCCTCCTACTTCCTGCTTCTTATATCTAACATATGCTTTCTTTTTCCTCTTGATGAGTTGCCTCACATGTTTCTTCAGCCATGGTTCCCTTTTCCTACTATTTTTTCCTTGACTCAGTGGGACAAATCTATCCTGAACCCAGCTCAAGTGGTCCCTAAATTTCTCCCACTTTACTTCTGTGCTTTCCCCTTTGAACATCTGTTTCCAATTTACTCTTTCTAGTTCCTGCCTCATCCCTTCAAAGTTAGCCCTTCCCCAGTTAAGCACTTTACCATTTCGTCTGAGTTTATCCCTTTCCATAGCTATGCTGAAGCTAAGGGGGTTGTGGTCACTCTCACCAAAATGCTCCCCCACCAAGAGGTCTGTCACCTGACCAGGTTCATTACCCAGAACAAGATCCGGTATAGCCTCTCTTCTCATCGGCCGGTCCACATACTGTGTCAGGAATCCTTCTTGAACACACCTGACAAATTCAGCCCCATGTATCCCCCTTGCACGCAGGAGGTGCCAGTCAATATGAGGGAAGTTGAAATCACCCATAACTACTGCCCTGTATTTCCTGCACCATTCTAAAATCTGCCTGCTTATCTGCTCCTCGGTGTCCCGAGGGCAATTTGGGGGCCTACAGACTACTCCCAGCACAGTGATTGATCCCTTCCTATTTCTGACTTCCACCCAGACTGACTCCGTGGACACTCCTTCTGCAGCGTCATCCCTTTCTATAGCTGTGATACTATCCCTGACCAGCAATGCCACTCCCCCCCTTTTCTACCCCCCCCATCCTATTCCTTTTAAAACACCTGAACCCTGGGACCTGCATCATCCAATCCTGCCCTTCATCCAATCAAGTTTCAGTAACGGCCACAACATCATAGTTCCACGTACTAATCCATGCTCTAAGTTCATCCTCCTTGTTCCGAGTACTCCTAGCATTGAAATAGACACATTTCAACCCCTTTAACTGGCTACAATTATGTTCTGTCCCCTGCCTGTCCTTCCTCATCAACTCAGATCTCTTAGCATCATGCCCTTGTCCTTCTACCTTAATCCCTGCACTCACATTCTGATTCCCACCCCCCTGCCAAACTAGTTTAAACCCTCCCCAACAGCTCTATCAAACATGCCCGCCAGGATATTGGTCCCCCTGGGATTCAAGTGCAACCCGTCCTTTCTGTACAGGTCACATCCGCCCCAAAAGAGGTCCCAATTATCCAGAAATCTGAATCCCTGCCCCCAGCTCCAATCCCTCAGCCATGCATTTATCCTCCACCTCATTCTATTCCTATTCTCACTGTCACGTGGCACAAGCAGTAATCCCAAGATTACTACCTTTGAGGTCCTGCTTTTCAACTTCCTTCCTAACTCCCTGTAGTGTTCTTTCAGGACCTCTTCCCTTTTCCTACCTATGTCATTGGTACCAATATGTACCACGACCTCTGGCTGTTCTCCCTCCCACCACAGGATATCTTGGACAAGATCAGAAACATCCCAGACCCTGGCATCTGGGAGGCAAACTACCATCTGAGTTTCTTTCCTGCGTCCACAGAATCGCCTGTCAGAACCCCTGACTATAGAGTCCCCTGTCACTACTGCCTTCCTCTTCCTTTCCCTACCCTTCTGAGCCACAGGGCCAGACTCTGTGCCAGAGGCACAGCCACTGTCGCTTGCCCCAGGTAGGCTGTTCCCCCCAACAGTACTCAAACAGGAGTACTTATTGTCAAGGGTTACAGCCACAGGGGTACTCTCTAGTACCTGACTCTTCTCCTTCACCCTCCTGACTGTGACCCATTTCTCTATCCCCCTTTGTCAGACAATTGTTTTCCTTGAGGAAACCATGCTGACTACAGCCTATTTTATCATATGCCTTTAAATAGCTTGAGACTTCGTCCTTAAATATCGACTTCAACATCTTCCCAACCACAGGTGTCAGACTAACTGGCCAATAGTTTTCTTTCATCTGCCTCTCTCTCTTCTTAAAATGTGGTTGACATTTGTAATTTTCCAGTCTTCTAGAACCATTCCAGAACCTAGTGATTCTTGAAAGATCATTACTAATGCCTTCATAATCCCTTCAGTCACCTCTTTCAGAACTCTGGGGTGTACACCATCTGGTACAGGTGACTTATCTACCTTCAGACCTTTCAGTTTCTCAAGAATCTTCTGTCTAGAACAGGTAACTTCACACACTTCAAGACCCCTGACACCTGGACCTTCTACCAGAATCAGAATCAGGTTTATTATCACTGGCATGTGACGTGATATTTGTTAACTTAGCAGCAGCAGTTCAATGCAATACATAATCTAGCAGAGAGAGAAAAAAAATAAAATAAAACATAATAAATAAATAAATAAATAAATAGATCAATTGCATATATTGAATAGGTTTAAAAAATGTGCAAAAACAGAAATACTGTATATTTAAACAAAAACTACTTGTATTATCCACAGTGATGACTGATGCAAAATACTTATTCAGTTCATCCACTATTTTGTTGTCCCCCATTACTACCTCTCCACCATTATTTTCCAGCGGCCTGATATCTATTCTCGCCTCTCTGTCACACTTTATGTAACTGAAGGAACAGTTGGTAGCCATTTTTAATATTATTAACTAGCTTACTTTGATATTCAATCTTTACCTTCATGACTTTTTGGTTGCCTTCTGTTGGTTTTTAAAAGTTTTCATATTCTCTAACTTCCTACTAATTTTTGCCCTGTTATTTGCCCTCTCGTTGACTTTGATGTTGACTTTGACTTATCTCATTAGACACAGTTGTGTCATTTTGGCTTTTACAATACTTTTTCCTCTTTGATATATATTCTCTGCCTTCCAAATTGCTTCCAGAAATTCCAGCTGTTCCTGTTCTGCCATCATCCCTGCCAGTGTTCTTTCCCAACCAATCCAGGCCAGTTCCTCTCTAATGCCTGGGTAATTCCCTTTACTTGCTGTAATACTGATTCATCTGACTTTAGCTTTCCTTCTCAAATTTCAGTGTGAATTTGATCATCTTGCCCCTAGGAGTTTATTTACCTTGAAGTCTCTAATCAAATCTGGTTCATTACATAACACCCAATCTAGAATTACCATTCCCCAGTGGGCTCAACTATGAGCTGCTCTAAAAAGCCATCTCACAGGCATTCTAGAAATTCCTCATCTTAGAATCTCATCTCTGTTCAAAAGAGAAAGCCTATTTTGAGACCATGCCTCGGTCCTGGACTCCCTCGCTATAGGAAATATCCTCTCCATGTCCACACTAGGGATTTCAATATATGATAGGTTTCAATGAGATATGATAGGCTTTATTCTTCTACGTTCCAGCGACTACAGACCCAGAGTCATCAAACACTCCACATACGTTAACCCTTTCATTCCAGCAATAATTCTCGTGACCCTCCTCTTGGCCCTCTCCAATGTCAGTTTTTTAACTGGCATTATATTTGTAATCCCATGTCCACATGTCTATGGGCCAACTCACATTCACGATGATGAACCTCTTACTGAGTCAACCCTGCAGCACATTTGAAACATCTGCTTTTGTATTTATTCCTTATCAATTCAAATATTACGTTCCATTGTCATTGGTTGTAGGTCATGCATCTGACCTTTAACACCTTTTTATTGGCTCTGCGCCAGGCTACGTCCATTTATTGCCCTCTTCCCAGCAAGTGACAGTCTGTAGTTTATGGCTCTTTGTTCTGAATCAGCAACCAGCTTGGTCATGCTGAACAGATACAGACCCTGACTGTCAAAAACCTACAGTATATCCAGCCAAAGAGCACCTCACAGATAACTTCCTATTTGAAAATGATCCCCAGTTCAGCATCACTGTGTCTACTTTAAAACATTGAGTGGCTTTAGCTTACAAAATGGAGAACACAGAGTCTCTTAATAAAATCTTCTCCCTCATGGCAAAAACAAAGTTAGTTGGTTTGTCTGCCTCTACTGTCTTGATTCATTCAAATTTGCTTATTTGTAAACAGTAGTTCTTTCTGGGCCAACAATAGCTTACAACAAATACACTCTAGTCACTTTATTAGGTACACCTGTACTCCTACTTGTTAATGAAAATATCTAATCAGTCGATTTTGAGGCAGCAACTCAAAGCATTAAAGCATGTAGACATGGTCAAGAGGTTCAGTTGTTGTTCAGACCAAACATCAGAATGGGGAAGAAATATTGTCTAAGTGACTTTGACTGTAGAATGATTGGTGGTGCCAGACAGGGTGCTTCGAGCATCTTAGAAACTGCTGATCTCCTGGGATCTTCACACACAACAACCTCTAGAATTTACAGAGAATGGTGCAGATAACAAAAAGCATCCAGTTGGCATCAGTTTAGTGGTTGAAAGTGCCTTGTTAATGAGAAAGGTCATATGTGAGTGGCCAGACTGGTTCAAACTAACAGGAAGGTGACAGTAACTCTAATAACCATATGGTGCGCAGAGAGCATCTCTGAATGCACAACACATTGAACCTTGAAGTGTATAGGCTACAGTAACAAAAGACCGTGAACAACAGTTACCTAATAACCTGGCCACTGAGTGTATATAATGATGTCTAAAGCCCAACAGGAAAATTCTCCATGTGTGGGCAGAAAAAGAAGTAAATGATAGTATTAAGTCAAAAGGAAAGGCTTAAAGTGTTGACAAAGAAAACAGTAAGACTGGGGATGGGGAAAGTAAATCAGAAATCAGCAAAGAGTGTATGATTCATTGACAAGGGGAATACAAAAATAATCTCCTAAAAAAATAAATTCAGTTTGTATGATCTTTTCCTTTTAACTTTCAAAGTTTAGAAGTAAGCCAAAATTAAATACTATGCAGAATAATAGCACAGATTTTATAATCATTTTTATACCTCAAAAAAGTTTTAAATGCCTTGTACTCTGGAGTGAATAAGGCATTGAAATTAATTACCATTCATGAAAATAGTAATACTAGAGATATAAATAGCATTGAACAGTGATACATCGTCCTTGCGTGGCAACGTTTTGAAAAATGGTGGCTCAGGAGATGGCAAGAACAGTGGTTGCCACCTTCCAGAATCCATATTGTCCCCATAGAATGTTCCCACCATTCAGAAAGTAGTCCCATAACTGCCAAAGAAATGAGGGAAAAGTAAGAAACTATGGACCTGCCCGCTTAAGGTCAATTAGTACAGAATATGCTGATTCAAATTTCAAGTTTATTTATCATGTGAACATCGAAACATACAGTGGAATACATAGTTTGCATTAACAATCAATCTGCTGGGGTAGTATGTTTATTCCGATTTAATTTATAAGAAGGTGATTTCTTCAACTGCCAGGTGAATTTCTCCAGAAGGCACTTCAAGATTGGGATACCACGACAGCATAGCAGTTAGTGCTGTTATAGCGTCGGGCATTGGAGTTCAGAGTTCAATTCTGCCACCTGTAGCAAGTTTGTACTCCCTGTGTGTGCGTGGGTTTCTTCTGTGTGTTTCCAGTTTCTTCCCACAGTCTAAAGACATAGGTCAATTGGTCTTTGTAACTTGTCCTGTGAGTAGGCTGGGGTTAAATAGGTGGCTTGCTGGGTGGCATTGCACGCAGTATCTCTAAATAAATAAATCCCATGAGGACAACACTTCTCAAAAAAATCACATTCAGGTTCCTCATCCATTGGAGGAATGCCCGAACCTCGTCCATTCACTTAAAGTGGTCAGGGTAAAGGAAATGACCAATGACTGCACCAGGATCTTGCCCCAGATATAATTAAACCCAGAGCCATATGAAACCACTGAAAAACTCAGCCTGTAACACTAGATTTTTGGGCACCAAAGTAACATAGCACATTACTATTACAGCTCAGGGCTTTGGAGTTCAGACTTCAATTCCGAAGCCATCTGCAGGTTCTCCCCATGGAATGTGTCTGTTTTCCCCAGATACTCCTGTTTTGTCCCATATTCCAAAGATGTATTGATTGGTAGGTTTATCGGTTATTGTAAATTGTCCCATGATGCAGTTAGGGTTAAATCGGGGGTTGCTGGGTGGCATCGTTCAAAGGGCCAGAAAAGCCTTTTCCACGCTGATTCTCCAAATAAGTAAATAAATAATGTGGCTATTGCCAATATCGAGTGTTGATGTGAAGGACCCCCACCCTCCCCCCAGTTCTTCTGACAATAAGAATCCCCTTTTCAGGAGATGCCTCCCCACTATCACAGTACTGCCCCCACTCCTCCATGCCAGAACATGGTGGTATTCCTCACTATCACACTGAAGTACAGTATAGATTAAATGCTCAACTCCTGTAGCGGAAACTGTTCATGCTAACTGGTAAATAAATTAATTTTAAATCTTGTGGAGTCTGGTTCAGTCCTCAGTCTGTGCCTCTTTTCTCTCAGATTATCAGGGAACCCACCTTTCTATGATGAAAATGACGATGAGGATTATGAAAACCACGACAAAAACCTATTCCGAAAAATTCTGGCTGGAGACTATGAATTTGATTCCCCATATTGGGATGACATTTCAGATGCAGGTGAGCATTGAGTCTGTGCTAGGAAACTCAGGTTCTGGCCCTGAGCCTGCTCCACCATTTTAGATAAATTATATCTGATCAATGTTATAGCTGGGGGGGGGGGTGTGGTGGTAATGGGGACAAGCTCCCACTACCTATTAAATGCTTCCAATGGCATGCACCTGAAAAAGCCTCTGACAACCAAATCCAGCTCCTAGTGGAACCATGACTACTGACAGGAGAAGGAGCAAAAGTGTGCATTAATACCAAGCACTTCAGGTAGATGTGGCTTGTCGGCTCATCTAGCAGAAGGAAAACTGATCTCAAACCTCCACTGCCTTGCAGCTGTACCCACTCCTGGGGAAAGCTTTGGGAGTAAACCCCGATGGAAAAATCCAGAGCTGTAGTCCGAAGGCAGTCCTTGTGTTTAATGCTGACTGGCAATTCCTGTGACACTGCCTCTTGACATCACCTTTTCAACCTCTTGATTAAATTAGGATCTCCACCATTCTCTAATTTACTTAAGGAATGCTGGTTTCCAAATTCAGATGGCACTTGGTAAAGCAGCCAGTATAATCAGAGATGTTTCCTATCCAGACATTCTCTCCTCTTCCTCCCTCCCATCAGGCAGAAGATAGAAAAGTTTGAAAGTACAATTACCAGGCTCAAGGACAGCTTCTATCTCATTGTTATTATACTATTAAGTGCTTCCCTAGACCGATAAAATGGGATATTCACCTCACAATCTACCTCATTGTGACCTTCACTTTATTGTCTGCCTGCACAGCACTTTCTCTGGAACTGTATCACTTTGTTCTGCACTGTTATTGTTTTACCTTGTACTACCTCAATGCACTGCTGTAATTGATTTCATCTGAAAGGATGGTATGCAAAACAAAGCCAAGTTGTGGATGTAGGTATGACTGCAATACATAAGAAATTGGGTACAAGAACAAAAGGGATATGGAGGGCTATGGTCCACATTTAGGTCCATGGCACTAGGAGAATAACAGTTCAGCACAGACTAGATGGGCCTGTTACTGTGCTGTAGTGTTCTATGATTTTATGACTATGACTCTATGACCTTCCTCTGTGTTCTCTCCTTTCCTCTCCTTCCTCTGAATCCCAAAACTTTCCCCACCTATGATGAAAGGTCATTGGTCTGAAACATTAAATCTGTTTCTCTTTTCACAGGTGCTGCTCAACCTGCTGAGAAATCCCCAAAACTTACTGATTTTATTTCAAGCCTTCAGAAATCTGACTTCCTCTGGTTCTGGCCCTTCGGTTAACCTGCATTATATTCTTTAAGCCACTGACAGCCAAACTTTCAGCAGCCCAGGCCCTAAGCACTAAAACCTCCTTCTTAAACTTCTCTTCCTCCTTTAATAACATCTACCAATCTAAACGAACTTTAGTTAATCAATCCTAATATCTTCTTATGTGGCTTAAGGTTGGAAATCAGTGTAGTAGCAGAACCCTCAGTAGGATTATGGGTCATCTTTGACTTAATTCATTGGTCATGCCATTGAGGAGCAATGATTAATAGTTGAGACACAATAGACCACAGGTGCCAGAAGATGGAGCAACAGACAATCTGCTCTAATGAATACAGTGGGTGAAGCAGTTTCTGTAAGGGAAAGGGGCAGTAGTCAATATTTCAGGTCAAAACCCTGAATTGGGAATGAGAGTGGACCATCAACATAATGGTTAGCACAATTTTTGGAGAAGGAAGTCGGAGGAGCAGAACGGGAGTGCGGTGGGAGCCACTTTGATTTTTTCTTATTCTCATCGGAGTTAAGAGAGTCAGGGCTGCACAGGCATGTGATGTCAGGCAGTGAAGCGGGAAAGATTTAAAAAGGACACAGCCTTAAACCACGGGCAGCGTCATTTGCAGGCAGTGGAGTGAGCCGGGAGCAGAGTGTAGGCTTAGGGGCTTTGGCTCAACGGGCTTAGGCGGAAACGGGCGAGGCAAGGTAGGTTTCGTTTTCAGTTTTTCCTGTTATTTGAGGAAAGGGGAAGTATGAGTGTGAGGGCAGCTTGTTGTTCTCGGTGTCCGATGTGGGAGGTCCTGGACTCTCCTAGCCTCCCGGACATCTACATCTGCACCAGGTGCGTCGAGCTGCAGCTCCTAAGGGACCGTGTTAGGGAACTGGAGCTTCAGCTTGATGACCTTCATCTGGTCAGGGAGAGTGAGGAGTTGATAGAAAGGAGTTACAGGCAGGTGGTCACACCGGGGCCACGGGAGGCAGACAGGTGGGTCACGGTTAGCAGGGGGAAGGTACTAGAGAGTACGCCAGTGGCTGTACACCTTGACAGTAAGTACTCCTGTTTGAGTACCGTTGGGGGGTGGATGGCCTACCTGGGGGAAGCAACAGTGGCCATGCCTCCGGCACAGAGTCCGGCCCTGTAGCTCAGAAGGGTAGGGAAAGGAAGAAGAAGGCAGTAGTAATAGGGGACTTGATAGTTAGGAGGTCAGATAGGCGGTTCTGTGGATGTGATCAGGAGACCCGGATGGTCATTTGCCTCCCTGGTGCCAGGGTCCGGGATGTTTCTGATCGCATCCAAGATATCCTTAAGTGGGAGGGTGAGGAGCCAGAGGTTGTGGTACATATAGGTACCAATGACATAGGTAGGAAAAGGGAAGAAGTCCTGAAAGGAGAATATAGGGAGTTAGGAAGGGAGTTGAGAAGAAGGACCGCAAAGGTAGTAATCTTGGGATTACTGCCTGTGCCACGCGATAGTGAGAGTAGGAATGGAATGAGGTGGAGAATAAATATGTGGCTGAGGGATTGGAGCAGTGGGCAGGGATTCAAGTTTCTGGATCATTGGGACCTCTTTTGGGGCAGGTGTGACCTATACAAAAAGACGGGTTACACTTGAATCCTAGGGGGACCAATATCCTGGCAGGAAGGTTTAATAGAGCTGTTAGGGAGTGTTTAAACTGTAATTTGGCAGGGGGATGGGAACCAAAATGATGGAGCAGAGGAGAGGGAAAACAGAAATAGATCTAAGGTAGTGAGCAGTAAGGATGTCAGGAAGGACAGGCAGGTGATGGAGCAAATTTTCAGCTATTGGGATGAGTTGCAGTACAATAAAGTTACAGTGCAATCAATGCAATAAGTACCAAATACTGGACTCAAAGGTGGTTATACTTAAATGTACACAGCATAAGGAATAAGGTAGATGATCTTGTTGTACAGCTACAGATTGGCAGGTATGATATTGTGGCCATCACTGAGACGTGGCTAAAGGATGCATGTCTCTGGGAGCTGAACGTCCAAGGATACACGGTGTATCAGAAGGATAGAGAGGGTGGCGTGGCTTTAATGGTAAGAAATGATATAAAATCATTGGAAAGAGTTGTCATAGGATCAGAAGGTACAGAATCTTTATGGGTTGTGCTAAGAAATCACAGGGGTAAAAGGACCCTGATGGCAGTTATCTACAGGCCTCCAAACAGCTGCAGTGATGTGGACTACAAATTACAACAGGAAATAGAAAAGGCTTGCCAGAAGGGCAGTGTTATGAT
Organism: Hypanus sabinus; assembly: GCF_030144855.1. Lineage (NCBI taxonomy): Eukaryota > Metazoa > Chordata > Chondrichthyes > Myliobatiformes > Dasyatidae > Hypanus > Hypanus sabinus. The sequence continues at coordinate 66,474,236 of NC_082724.1, read as the reverse complement.
AATTGTAGGGGATTTTAACATGTGAATGGATTGGGAAAATCAGGTCGGCACTGGATCTCAAGAGAGAGAATTTGTAGAATGTCTACGAGATGGCTTTTTAGAACAGCTTGTTGCTGAGCCCACTACGGGATCGGCTGTACTGGATTGGGTATTGTGTAATGAACCAGAGGTGACTAGAGAGATCAAAGTGAAGGAACCCTTAGGAGGCAGTGATCACAACATGATTGAGTTCACTGTGAAATTTGAGAAAGAGAAGCAAAATTCCGATGTGTCAGTATTTCAGTAGAGTAAAGGAAATTACAGTGACATGAGAGAGGAACTGGCCAAGGTTGACTGGAAAGGGACACTAGTGGGAAGGACGGCAGAGCAGCAGTGGCTGGAGTTTATGCGAGAAGTAAGGAAGGTGCAAGACCGATATATTCCAAAGAAGAAGAAATTTTTGAATGGAAAAAGGATGCAACCGTGGCTGACAAGAGAAGTCAAAGCCAAAGTAAAAGCAAAGCAGAGGGCATACAAGGAAGCAAAAATTAGTGGGAAGACAGAGGATTGGGAAGTTTTTAAAAACTTACAAAAGGAAACTAAAAAGGTCATTAAGAGGGAGAAGATGAACTATGAAAGGAAGCTAGCAAATAACATAAAAGAGGATACTAAAAGCTTTTTCGAGTGTATAAAGAGTAAAAGACAGGTGAGAGTAGATATAGAACCGATAGAAAATGATGCTGTAGAAATTGTAATGGAAAATAAGGAGATGGCGGAGGAACTGAACAAGTATTTTGCATCAGAATTCACTGAGGAAGATATCAGCAATATACCGGACATTCAAGGGTGTCAGGGAAGAGAAATATGCGCAGTCACAATTATAACACAGTAAGTACTCAGGAAGCTGAATAGTCTAAGGGTAGATAAATCTCCTGGACCAGATGGAATGCAACCTCGTGTTCTGAAGGAAGCAGCAGTGGAGATTGCGGAGGCATTAGCAATGATCTTTCAGAAGTCAATAGATTCTGGCCTGGTTCCGGAGGACTGGAAGATTGCAGATGTCACCCCGCTATGTAAGAAGGGGGCAAGGAAGCAAAAAGGAATTTATAGACCTGTTAGCTTGACATTGGTGGTTGGGAAGTTGTTGGGAGTCGATTGTCAAGGATGAGGTTAGAGTACCTAGAGGCATATGACAAGATAGGCAGAACTAAGCATGGTTTCCTTAAAGGAAAATCCTGCCTGACAAACCTAGTGCAATTTTTTGAGGAATTACAAGTAGGCTAGACAAGGGAGATGCAATGGATGATATGTATTTGGATTTTCAGAAGGCCTTTGACAAGGTGCCGCACATGAGGCTGCTAAACAAGATAAGAGTCCATGGAATTATGGGAAAGTTACATACATGGATAGAGCATTGTTTGATTGGCAGGAAACAGAGAGTGGGAATAAAGTGGTCCCATTCTGGTTGGCTGCAGGTTACCAGTGGTGTTCCACAGGGGTCCGTGTTGGGGCCACTTATTTTTACATTGTATATCAATGATTTGGATTATGGAATAGATGGCTTTGTGGCTAAGTTTGCTGATGATACAAAGATAGGTGGATGGGCTGGTAGTGCTGAGGAAACAGAGAGTCTGCGGAGAGACTTGGAAAGATTGGGGGAATGGGAAAAGAAATGGCAGATGAATTACTATGTCGGAAAGTGTACGGTCATGAAGAAATAAACAGGCAGACTATTATTTAAATGGGGAGAGATTTCAAAGTTCTGAGATGCGACGGGACTTGGGAGTCCTCGTGCAGGATACCCTTAAGTTTAACCTCCAGGCTGAGTCGGTGGTGTAGACGGCAAATGCAATGTTGGCATTCATTTCTAGAGGAATAGAGTATAGGAGCAGGGATGTGATGTTGAGGCTCTATAAGGCACTGGTAAGACATCACTTGGAAAACTGTGTGCAGTTTTGGGCTCCTTATTTAAGAAAGGATGTGCTGACGTTGGAGAGGTTACAGAGAAGATTCACTAGAATGATTCTGGGAATGAGAGGGTTAACATATGAGAAACGTTTGGCCGCTCTTGGACTGTACTCCTTGGAGTTTAGAAGAATGAGGGGGGACCTCATAGAAACATTTCGAATGCGGAAAGGCATGGACAGAGTGGATGTGGCAAAGTTGTTTCCCATGGTGGGGGAGTCTAGTACAAGAGGACATGACTTGAGGATTGCAGGGCGCCCATTTAGAACAGAGATGCAAAAAAAATAATTTTAGCCAGAGGGTGGTGAATCTATGGAATTTGTTGCCACGGGTGGCAGTGGAGGCCAAGTCATTGGGTGCATTTGTTAGGTATCTGAGTAGTCAGGGCATCAAAGGTTATGGTGAGAAGGCGGGGAAATGGGAGAAAGGGGAGATTGGATCAGCTCATGATGAAATGGCGCAGCAGACTTGATGGGCCGAATGGCTGACTTCTGCTCCTTTGTCTTATGGTCTTATGGTCTAACAATTTATAGTAGCCTGCATTAAGATCAGGGATCAATTCTCATCATTATCTGTAAGGTGTTTGTATGTTCCTCCAAAGACTGTATTGGTTTCCTCTGGGTCTTCTAGTTCCCTCCTACATTCTAAAGACATATAGTTAGGGTTAGTGAGTTGTGAGCTCTCCTCATCAGGGCACCATCTGCATGTCATCTTACGCCATTCCTCAGTCTACAAATCGCCTTGGAATCATTGCTTGCCACATCCCTTCTCTCTAAACTGGCCATCTCACCTCTCCACTCTCAGTCTTATTGCAGGGTTTCAAACTGAAAGAGCAACAATTCTTTTCCTGTCGTAGAAATTGCTCAACCTGCTGAGTTCTTCCAACAGATTGTTGTTCCATGATTGTTGTTCATTGACATAAAAGAGCAAGCAACAAATAATTTGATCATGGTGCATGAATGTAATTCAATCCCCTTTTAAGACATTTTTCTTGTTCTTATGATACTTGATTTGTTAACAAATATGTATAATTAAATTCAAAAATACAAACTTGAAGCATATATTTTTGAAGCATATAAAGTACAGAAGGGTGAAAACTTTGATTGAAAAAAAAACATAATTTTAATAGGACTAAAGTTATTGCCAAATCCTGGCAAAATAAGGCAACAAACTGTAAGGATTTATCACAGATGTAAGCTTGGTTAATATAAAGATATATTTTATTCCTAAACAGCAAAAGATCTGGTGAGCCGTTTAATGGAGGTCGATCAGGATTCCAGGATAACAGCTCAAGAAGCCATTAATCATGAATGGTGAGTGTGAAGTGAGAATGTTCAAGGCTTTCCAGAATATGCTGGTTTACATTTAAGAACCCTGATTATATTTTCCTTCTCAGGATTTCAGGAAATGCTGCTTCAGACAAGAACATAAAGGACGGTGTCTGTGCTCAAATTGAAAAGAACTTTGCCAAAGCGAAATGGAAGGTACTTGAAGTAAATACCACTTTTACTGGCTCTAATTATTTGTTGCATGAACTCTGATCATATCATTGTGAGTGTGTTTGTAATTTCACATTTCTCCATTTTATTCATTCTATTGCCTAAATTACCTGGAAAAGCAGGAACACCAAGAAAACCAATATTAGAAACTTAACAAAGCAGTCCATTCCCACAGTATGAGTAATCAAGTTTAGTTCTTTTCTATATATATATAAAACGTAAAGGGATTCATAACACAATGAGTTGATTACCAATTGAAATTGGTAATCCCACCCTTTGGATGAGACATTGACTATTACATAGATTCAGATAAATGTTGAAGTATTCACAGTAGATAACGAAGGAATTCACATGGCATCCAAGCTTACATTCTTCCCTTGAATAATTCCATCAGAAAAATATTTTGGCAGAAAGTAAAGTAATAACTCAAACAATAGCAAAAACTTGAAGTGAACAAGGATAATAAATTACTGGGGTACAAGCTGCTGAATAGTTCATGTACATAAGTGAAGAATATATATGGATAAAGCAATCCAGTGGTATGATCACATATTGTAATGCAGTATGAACAAAGTGTTCACTGATCCCAACAAGGGGGATCTCATTGAAACCTAGCAAATAATGAAAGGCCTAGAATAGAGTGAATTTGGAAAGAATGTTTCCTATAATAGGGGAGTCTAAGATCAGAGGGCACAGCCTCAGAATACAAGTTTGTCCCCTTAAAACACAGATGAGAAGGAATTTCTTTAGCTAGAGGTTAGTGAATCTGAGGAATTCATTGCCAATGACAGCTCTGGAGGCCAAGTCAAAGATTATGGGGAAAACACAGGGGAATGGGGTTGACAGAAAAAATAAATCGGCCATGATGGAATGGCAGAGCAACTCAACGGGCCAAATGGCATAATTCAGCTCCTATATCTTATGGTCTTAAAAGCTAAGTAACTTTTATCACATTGTTCCTTTAAGAAGTTATTGGCAGAGGGGCTACCATTTTTAAGTAACGGTCTAGAAACCAGGCAGGTTGACACTTGACAGCATCTTGCACTGGAGTATCAGTTTGGAGTGCACAGTGTTATCTGGATCCACAATCTATAGCACCAGCCAGCTATACTGAAAATGTTCTATTAATCATCACCAAAAGGATTAATGAATATTTGCATTGCATCTGTTGCATGTCTGAAAGATCATAAACTGTGTTAATGAATATTAGATTGATATGTTCAATAAATGGAGAGTCTATATGTTCAAGAAGATAGAGTATAGAGGTGTGTTGTCATGGCAACAATAAGTTGATCAAGGGGGAACAGTGCACACACTTTATTATTTAAAATGGAGAAAGATTGCAGCATGCAGTTATGCAGAAAGAGATGGGAGTACAGTCAGCCCTTATCCAGGTGGGATTGGTTCTGGGACCCCTCGCGGATACCAAAAAACGCAGATGCTCGTCCCTTATTTAACCTGTCTCAATGCGATGGATCTTAGGACCCAGCGGAACCCCAGACCTTATTTAACCCGTCTTAGTGTTGTGGTCTTTAGGACCTGGCGGTGCAGCTCTGAATCCGCAGTGTTTCTGTTCACGAAAATAATCACAATCACGATTGAAAGTAAAGTGGAAATAATAAAGTGATCAGTAAGAGGTGAAACATCATTGGAAAAGCGTTAGGCTACAGTCGGTCAACAATCGGAACTATTTTCATGGAGCATGTGAAAGGCCCTGGCCCGATGAAAGCTACAATTATTACTAAGCAACACAGTGGTTTAATTATTGAAATATATATGTTTCTTAAGTGTTTTATATGCATAGAAAGGTAAAATATATACTATATACTAAGACAAATATTTGACTAACTGACGGTAAATAAAACGGATGTACCTGTTCCGACTTCAAATCCGTTTTAAAAATGGACTCAGGAACGGAACTCCTTCATAACCCGGGGACTGCCTGTACTTTTAAATCATCTCTAGATTACTTATAATACTTAACACAATGTAAATACTATGTAAATAGTTGGTATACTGTATTGTTTAGGGAAAAATTACAAGAAAAAATAGTCTGTACATGCTCAAACAGCAAGTGCTGGAGAGAGAGATTCTGGGTTTTCCTGATCCGTGGTTGGTTGAATCCGCGCATGCGGAATCCGTAGATAAGGAGGGCCAACTGTACAGGCTACTTCGTTAAGTACACAGAGGCCACTTTATTAGGTACATCTGTCTGTTAATGCAAATATCTAATCACCCAATCATGTTGCAGTAACTCAAAGCATAAAAGCATGCAGACATGGTCAAGAGGTTCAGTTGTTGTTCAGATGAAACATCAGAATGGGGAAGAAATGTGATCTAAATGATCGCTGGTTCAGACGGGGGAGGTTTGAATATCTCAGGAGCTGCGATCTCCTGGGATTTTCACACACAACAGAATGGTGCACAAAACAGTGAGTAGAAGTTTGGTGGGCAAAAACATCTTGTTAATGAGAGAGGTCAGAGGATAACTGCCAAACTGGTTCATGCTATAGAAAGGTGACTGTAACCCAAATAACCACAAACTATAACAGTATCTGTGAATGCATAATACATCGAACCTTGAAGAGGATTGTCTACAGCAGAAGACCACACCAGCTTCCATTCCTGTATAATAAATGTAAATTGAAAGTATATTTAAGACACAGTTAGATTCTTGAATATGGGGGAATGAAGGGTTATGAGGAAAAAGCGCATAGATGTAGCTGAGTCCATGGCCTGATTAGCCATGATCTTATTGAATAGTGGAGCAAACACAATGGGCCAGATGGCTACCCCTGCTTCTACTTCTTATGCTCTTATGTATGTCAATGATGCTGAGTTTAAAAACTTGAATTCAAGTTCTTAAGAGTGAACATCACAGTAGCCCATCCTGGAAACTGTAGATGCCATGGCCCAAAAAAAAAACACTCCAGAGCTTCTAATTCCTCACAAATCCAAATGATTCAACATTTCACCTTTCATCCTTATTGTTTTTATCGATGTACCATAGAAAGCATCTGACCTGGATACATCTCAGCTTGGTACAGCAACTGCTTTGCTTGAGCGCAAGAAACTATTGAGGCTTATGGATGCAGCTCAGCACAGCACGGAAACCAGCTTTCCCTCTAACAACACTGTATACACTTCTCAATACTTAGTAAAACAACCAACATCATCACCTTCTTAAGCCTCATCACTCCTACTGGAGAATAGGGTGCGGACAGTATATCTCGCCAGGGTCCTCTATCCTGGGCCAGTCTTTTACTTTGTCTACAGGTGTGAGCCCATCTTCTTGGTGTATCCTTCCTCTCCCAGGGATAAGGTCTTTAGAGCTTCTGTTGGTATTTCTGTAGCTCTGGAGTTTTACAGGAGGAGGCTGCTATCCCCATGCCTAACCCTCCTCCTTTCACAGCCAGGGATTGGACCATCTTCTGTGCTACTCCAGTAAAGCAGTCAAGATAATTCAGCCAAAAACCCCTCTTACCCTGGACATTCCCTCTTCTACCCCCTCCCCCACATTCTATCAGGCAGGAGATACAAAAGCCTGAAGGCATGTAGCAACACACTCTATCCCACTATTATGATTATTGAACAGATCTCCCTTTATGATAAAATGGGAGTCTTGGCCTCACAATCTAGATTGTCATGGTCTTGCACCTTATTGCTTGCCGGTACTGCACTTTTCCTGTTCTGTAACACTTTATTTGGTATTTTTTATTATTTTCCCCTTGTACTATCTAAATGTTCTGATGTGATCAGTACACATAATAATAAATAATAAGCCAATTTATCTGCATAAGTGGTTCATCCATCAATGCACCAAAATTTATTCCTGCCAGAAAGCAGCATATACACAGAGGCCTCTTTATTAGGTACAGGATTGGAGACCATAAGACACAGGAGCAGAGTTAAGCCACTCAGCCCATCGAACTTGCTCCGCTATTCTATCACGGCTGATTTATTATCTGTCTCAACCCTATTACCCTGCCATCTTCCTACAACCTTTGACATACAGACTAACCAAGAATCTCTCAACGTCTGTTTTAAATATACTCAATGACTTGGCCCCAGTCATCCATTGCAAAGAATTCTACAGATTCAACGCCCTCTGGCAAAAGAAATTCTTTTTCATCTCTGTTCTAAATAGATGTCCCTCTATTCTGAGGCTGTCCCCTCTGGTCCTAGACTCCTCCAGTATAGGAAACATCCAGTCCACATCCACTCTGTCTAAACCTTTCAATATTTCATAAGTTTCAATGAGATCCCCTCTCATTCTTCTAAACTCCAACATGTATAGGCCCAGGGCCATCATACATTCCTCATACCTTAAACCTTTCATTCCTAGAATCATTCTCATTAACCTTTTTGACCTTCTCCACTGCCAGCACATCTTCTCTTACATAAGGGGTCCAAAACTGCTCCCAATACTCCAAGTGCAGTCTAACCAATGCTTTATAAAGCCTCTTGAAATGAATGCTAACATTGCATTCATTGCATTTACCTTTCTTGCAATACCACTAACTTAACCTTTAGGTAATCCTGCACAAGCATTCCCAAATCCCTTTACATTTCTGATTTTTGAACTTCTTCCTCATTTAGAAAATAACCTATGCTTTTATTTCTTCTACCAAGTTCATGACCATACGTTTCCCAACACTTTATTCCATCTGCCACTTCTTTGCCCATTCTCCCAACCTGTCTAAGACCTTCTACAGACTCCCTACTTTCACAACATACCTGTCCGTCCACCTGTCTTTTGTCTTGTCTGCAAACTTGGCCACAAAGCCATCAATTCTGCCATCCAAATCGTTGACATATAATATAAAAAGAACCATACCCAATACCAGTCTCTGCAGAACATCACTTGTCACTGGCAGCCAACCAGAATTGCCCCCCTTTATTCTGACTCTTACTACCAGTCAGCCGATCTTCTATCCATGTTAATATCTTTCCTGTAGTACTTTGTTAAGTAGTCTCATGTGTGGCTCTTTGTCAAAGGCCTTCTGAGAATCCAGGTAAACAACATCCACCAACCCTCCTTTGTCATTCCTGCCTGTTATTTCCTCAAAGAATTGTAACCTTAGCCAGCTCCATCATGGGCACTAGTCTCCCCAGCATCCAGGACTCCCCAAAAAGGGGCATCCATCATTATGGACCTTCATCACCCAGAACATGCCCTCTTCTCATTGCTACCATCAAGGAGGTGATACAGGACCCTGAAGAGAAACACTCAACATTTCAGCAAAAACTTCTTTCCCTCCGCTATCAGATTTCTAAATGAACAATACCAAAGGACATGTTTTTAATATTAGAGGGAGCAAGCTTAAAGGCAACATGAGGGGGAAGTTTTTTACATAAAGAATGTAAAGGGCCTAGAATGTGTTACCACGGGTAGTAGTGAAGCGATTTGGTAGAGTTTGAGGCTTTCAAATACACAAGAACACAAGATAAACGAGCAGGAGTAGGCCATCCAGCCCATCGAGCCTGCCTCACCATTCAATAAGATCATGGCTGATCTGTCCATAAACTCAGCTCCATCTACCTGCCTTTTCCCCATAGCCCTTAATATCCCCATTATGATAAACCTATGTAACTGTTTCTTAAATGTATTTAGTGAAGAAGCCTCAACTGCTTCCCTGGGCAGAGAATTCCACAGATTCCCCATTCTCTGGGAGAAACAGTTTCTCCTCATCTCCATCCTAAATCTTCTTCCCTGAATGGTGAGGCAATGTGCCCTAGTTCTAGTCTCACCTACCAATGGAAACAACTTTCCTACTTCTATCTTATCTATCCCTTTCAAAATGTTGTATGTTTCTATAAGATTCCCTCTCATTCTTCTGAACTCCAGAGAGTATAGTCCCAGGCGACTCAATCTCTCCCCATAGGTTAACCCCTTCATCCCTGGAATCAACCTGGTGAACCTTCTCTGCACTGCCTCCAAAGCCAGTATATCCTTCCTCAAGTATGGAGACCAGAACGGCACACAGTACTCCAGGTGTGGCTCATCAGTACCTGTATAGTTGCTCCCTGCTCTTGAATTCAATCCCTCTAGCAATAAAGACCAACATTCCATTTGCCTTAATAACCTGTTGTACCTGCAAGCCAACTTCAAGCACTCCCAAGTCCCTCTGCACAACAGCATGCTGCAATCTTTCACCATTTAAATAATAGTCTATTCTTCTATTATTCCTTCCAAAGTGGATGATCTCGCATTTACCAACATTGTATTCCATCTGTCAGACCTTGGCCCACTTAACCTATCTATATCCCTCTGCAGACTCTTCACTTCCTTTGTACAATTTGCTTTTCCACTCAGCTTAGTGTCATCAGCAAATTTTGCTACGCTACACTCAGCCCCTCTTCCAAATCATCAATGTAAATGGTAAACAGCTGTGGGCCCAGCACCAAACCCTGCGACACCCCACTCACCACAGACTGCCAACCAGAGAAATACCCATTTATACCAATTCTCTGTCTTCTATTCGTTAACTGATCCATTATCCATGCCAATACACTTCATCTGACTCCATGCATCGTATCTTATTTATAAGTCTCTTGTGCGGCACCTTATTGAACGCCTTCTGGAAATCCAAGTATATTACATCCACCTGTTCCCCTCTATCCACTGCACTCATTATGCCCTCAAAGAACTCCAGTAAGTTTGTCAAACAGGACCTACCCTTTCTGAATCCATGCGTCTGTCTAATGGAACCACTCCTTTCTAAATCTTTCGCTATTTCTTCCTTAATGACAGCTTCAAGGATTTTCCCGACTACAGATGTTAAGCTAACTGGCCTATAGTTGCCTGACTTTTGCCTGCATCCTTTTTAAAGAATTGGCGTGACATTTGCGTTCTTCCAATCCACTGGGACCTGGCCAGTGCCTAGAGAGTTTTGATAAATGATTACCAATGCATCTACTATAATCTTTGCCAATTCCTTCAGCACCCTGGGATGCATCCCATCAGGACCAGGGGACTTATCTACCTTCAGACCCTCTAGTTTGCTCCTCTATCTCTTTATTGACAGTGATTTTATTGACTCATCAATATGAAGAGAACAGAGATATAGTTGATACAGAGAAAAAGGGCATTTTGTATAAATTGGCATCAAAATTGACACAACTTTGTGGGTCAAATGACCTATCCAATGCTGTACTATTTAATTTAAGAGTTCAACAGTTCATCTTTTAGCATGTGGGAGGCCTGTTTGAGAGCTTAATAACAGTGAGATGGAAGCTGCCCTTGAGTCAGAGTATGTGATCTCAGGTATTCCTGCCCAAGTGAAGAAGAGAGAATGAACAGGAAGGATGGGGTCCTTGATAACATTGGCTGTTTTCTTGAGGCAGCGGGAAGTGTAGACAGAGTCCATGAAGAGGAGACTGGTATGTGTGAATAATTGAGTTGTATACACAACTCTGCAATAATGATTGTCCAGTGTTGAAATGAAGCCACTGAAATGAAAATTGGTTACAAGCCAATATCTTAGCTAAGTACTTATGTACTCCAGTGCAATACTCCATCTCATCCCCATTCTTCCACCCACCATCCCACTAATCCATTGCTCATCACACCAACTCCCTAGATTAATCTCTGTTACCCTTTAATACTTCTGACATGCAGAAAGCGGTGAGAGTAACGACAATCATGAAACGCCTTCGGGCACCTGAACAGAGTGAGACCGCCAATGCCTCACCAGCCTCAGCACCCACTCCTCAAGGGGAGCCCGAGAACAAGGCCGCCAGTAGCGCTCCTGCCCCAGACAGTCTGACAGACAACTCTGCAAAGATCGGCATAACAGCTACAGCCTCCCCCAGGTGTAACGGAGAAGCAGCCAGCCCTCACAAACCTGCCGCTGAAGCTTGGGAGGAACAAAATGGCTGAGACTTACTGATGTGCACAGTGAACTTACCGTGTAAAATAAAAAGTAGCTAAAAATTTTTAAAGATTATTAAAATGGCAGGCATGATCCAAACTGATCATATACATTAATAAAAAAAAATTAAAGTGTTATTCGGATGCGACAATTGCCACAGTAAAATCCAGCAAGGCATGTGTTAATAGGTTTGTGAAATTCTGAAGCAATAATTGGCATCTGTGGGTACTATTTTTGCAAAAATGGAAAAAGCAGGAGAAAGAACTATGGCCAAACCTTTTATGTGCCACTCATCATGTTTGCTACACAGACTATTTATTGTGTTAGAAAAAAGTACTTGCATAACAACTTTTACTTTGAAACCACATGCTACATATTGGCTTCTTGCAACGCATCGAATCCCACTTCAGTGCAGTCTGCAGTCACACCTTGCTTGAGCTGTTTGGTATCTGTTTGCTTTAAGTAGACCTGCCATCCATTTTTTTTTTAGTTTGTGTTTCTGTTTGGGAAATTTGCCTTCTGCCTCCTGTGCTAAAAAAGACAGGTGCAGTGTCTGTGATTTCCCACCAAGGAATCACATAAGCGACTTTGCTCTCAGTTTCCTGATCTCCATAGTTAGTTGGTAATGCGCCCAAATGTAGCCATGAAGGCCTCCTAAACATTACAACATTGATAAATGGCCTGTAGAAGATAAATGTACATTAGTCTCCTATCAGAATCAGCCAAAGGCAATCAGCAAGATTTCAGCTGACTTCAAGTTTTACAGTTTTAGTAAAAAACAGCTCCTTGTTACAATATGCACCATTATCCCCATCAGAATTTGTACAACCAACAAGTATGGGAGAGTTTATTATGGGTTTTAAACTCATCTGCTTTCCCAATAAAAACAAAAGCATGTTTTCTTGTTGTTTGAATTACTATTCATTGCTTTTTCCACTGTATCATTTTGCCAAATGCTCAGTACCAAAACTAGCTGGACCCAAATTGTCTCTCAGCTTTGTCTACCACTGACATGAGTGACATGGAGTTCATAGCATTAGACATAGAACCTAATATTGTGTTACTAGTATTTAAGACACCAGTACATAATATCATGTTCCCACATCCCAAATGTCCTTGAATTCATGCCCTGCAATGCAGATTACAAAGGCAATAGTTTGGCAGATGTTCTATGATTTAAATTATATTTATTTTGAAAGTTTTGGGATGGTGTAGGTAGACAGAGGCAGGAAGGGCATTCAGTGCTTTCTAGTGTTAGCTTTATACGCTGGCTATAGTAGAACATTATTTTTAGCAATGCAGTTCTTTTGTGTAAAAATCCATAGATGGCTTGCTTGGAGTACCTTAAAAACTGCTGGCACAGACTGAAGGCACACAGATTAGAAACTGCTCAAAGTTATTTCCAAACCGGTAAACTGCAGAATAATGGGAATAAAAGCATTTAAAAAATTTTTAAAAAACTAAATTTGTAAGAATGTGTATGTATTTGGAAATATATTTGTTAAGAGATTAAAAATATCAGTGGCAGATATGTGCAGATTCTTCTGTGTTGCAGAGAAGTCAAAGCACACAGAGAAAGTCTGTTGCATGCGAGCCAATTTGTAACATGTACAAGTAGTTGCATGCTTATATTTTGTCACACAAATACAGTGGGGTTAACATGGTGTACTTTATTGTGCTGTAACATGTAAAATAAATCAGGTCAACTTTAAAAGATGGTTTAAAATTTACTGAAGAACTTAAGCCTGTAATTTGAACAACTGCTGTTTGAAGAAAAGGTATTTTGGCTCTTAAAAAATAAACAAAAGAAAATTTTTGATGTGTATTATTTCTTCACTTGAGACACATGCTGGATTCCCACACAATTTCATTCTTTCCCCTTCCCTGCTGCCTTTTGCTCTGATGCTACATTTACCTTGAACTAAGAACCTGTTCAGAGTTTGACCCTCATTCTCAACTGGGAATACAAAAGGCCAAGGGAAGTGTAAACGTGGGCTTGAGTAGTTCAACTGTCACATTCAGTACGTCTACCACTTTCCACTCCCTTTACCATATAACAATTACAGCACGGAAACAGGCCATCTCGGCCCTTCTAGTCCGTGCCGAATGCTTATTCTCACCTAGTCCCACCTACCCGCACTCAGCCCATAACCCTCCATTCCTTTCCTGTCCATATACCTATCCAATTTTTTTAAAATGACAAAATCGAACCTGCCTCTACCACTTCCACCGGAAGCTTGATCCACACAGCTACCACTCTCTGAGTAAAGAAGTTCTCCCTCGTGTTACCCCTAAACTTTTGCCCCTTAACTCTCAACTCATGTCCTCTTATTTGAATCTCCCCTACTCTCAATGGAAAAAGCCTATCCACGTCAACTCTGTCTATCCCCCTCAGAATTTTAAATACCTCTATCAAGTCCTCCCTCAACCTTCTATGTTCCAAAGAATAAAGACCTAACTTGTTCAACCTTTCTCTGTAACTTAGGTGCTGAAACCCAGGTAACATTCTAGTATATCTCCTCTGTACTCTCTCTATTTTGTTGACATTTTTCCTATAATTTGATGACCAGAACTGTACACAATACTTCAAATTTGGCCTCACCAATGCCTTGTACAATTTTAACGTTACATCCCAACTCCTATACTCAATGCTCTGATTTATAAAGGCCAGCATACCAAAAGCTTTCTTCACCACCCTATCCACATGAGATTCCACCTTCAGGGAACTATGCGCCATTACTCCTAGATCACTCTGTTCTATGCATTCTTCAATGCCCTACCATTTACCGTGTATGTCCTATTTGGATTATTCCTAACAAAATGCTGTTTTACAATGCTGTTGCAAAATAAATTTCATGCACACAGAACCTAATAGGCAAAGGGAAATCAAATCCTTATTATTAACACTCTCCTCTGTGGAGATACCTAAGAACCTAAATATTACAAATCAGAATCAGGTTTATTATCACCGGCATGTGACGTGAAATTTGTTAATTTAGCAACAGCAGTTCAATGCAATACATAATACAAATGATTTTGAAGATAGCAGTCTTAGTCTGTACTATTTTGGATGGAATAACTTCATTTATGATATAGTGTGAAAAAGAATTGTAGAATTAAGACACACTCGAACCTATTGTGACTTTGCCAAATCCCAGCAGAGCAATTTTGTAAGTTCCATTTCTCTGCTTTTGACCCATACCTATGCCAATTATTTATTGAAGTGCACTTCCAATTTCCAAGTGCTTACTGATTTTGTTTAAAACACCTCTAATAGTAAATTCCAGACTATATCCAAAAAAGGATTTTTCATTGTTGAAAATATTTTTTACCAAAACTAAGTCCTGAAAACATCACCAAAAATGGAACTGTATTCTTGGTCAGCCGACTAAGCCTGTGCCAACCTTGATGCAAATCTAATCCCAGCAGACTGCATGTGGTCTGCATCCCTCCGTTCCCTCATCATCATTATGTGCAATATGTATGGTGTGGGCAATCATGGTCTTGGCAAATTTTTCTACGGAAGTGATTTGCCACTCTGTACTTGTTCCCTATTTGCCTAAATTCCTTTTAAATATTCCTCTCGCGTCTGCTTCTACCATCTCTCCTGGTGGTGTATTTCAGATGCCTACTCTTCATGTAAAATAAAATTGCCTCGCAGATCTCCTTAAATCTGTGCCCTCTGGCATTTGACACTTCCACCTTTTACCCATGTTTTGATCTGTGAAGTGTGCCAACTCTCTCTAAATGTAAGGCAACTGAAGTGACAGATGGTGTTGTACTTCTTATGAGAAAGATTGGATTTGTGTTTTTATGTAGCCTTTCCTAATCAGAACACATCCAGAAGTACTTTATATGTCTCCATAAGGAAATAAGGAAGAAATTTTTCACACTGCACGTAATATCGTTGGATGAGGAACATCAACACAAAATACTCAGCAGGTCAGGCAGCATCTATGCAGAGGGAAATAGAGTTGACATTTCAGGAATCTATGAACTTTGCGAAAGCTGTATGTATGTATGTTTTTATTTATTTGTTTCTTTATTTATTTATTACAAGTATGTTGAAACATACAGTGAAATGTGTAGGTTGCATTAACAACCAATGCAACCTTACAGTATGCTGGGGGCAGTCTGCAAGTGTTGCCATACATTCCGGTGCCAATATAGCATGTCCACAATATATTTTCCATTTTTAGTGCAGATTCCCACAAATTTGCAACATCTTTTCCCTTTTCATTATAGTTAGCATTACCAGTTAAACACTTCATGTCAGTTTTACCAAATGAGTCACGAACCAACATGGAAAAATATTAAAGCTGGTATAAGGAGAAGTTGCAAGGTTGGAATTTGAGAGGTGTAACAAGTATAGTGAAAATTCTCCTGTTTTCTTCAAAACAACACCACTGGACCATTTACAACCACCTCACCTCAAGCGAAAGACACAGCAATTGGATGACACAGAAGGTAGTGCCGGTGCATTATTTTTCCAGAGATAAGAGTTTGATTCGGACTTTGAGCCCTAATTAAATAGTGGCTGTGAGAGTTTCCCCTGGCTGCTTTGATTTCCTCCTACACCTAAAGGTGCCCTGGTGGGTTGGTTAATTAGTTACTGTAATTCACATATAGTGTACATGGAAGGTAGTACTAGTAGTGAGATGTTCGCTTGTGGTTGTCTATTTTGGGTGGAATCACTGAATGGAGCATGCCTGTGCATGACTTTGTTTAATGTAGGGAGACTGATGCGTAGGCAGCCACCACATACTCCTTGACAGATCGGGATCAGGGTCCAGAGGCATGGAATGCAGAATAACTGGGCACCCTTCACTGGATCAGACTCTACAGCCACCTAAAGACCAATAGACAAGCTTTTAGGGGAACATCATACTTGAGTGCAATGATCACAATATGACTACCATATTGGATCAGTGTGGGGGGTAAGATGGAAGAGAAAAATGAAAGATGTATGGAAGTTCAAGGTCATCCTTGCAGACTGAACATGGTGCTTCACAAAGTGATACCTATTCTACATTCAGCTTCTTCAACATAGTGGAGATGACATCATTTGAGTTGAATGCATTAGACTAGATTGGACACAGATACCAGAATCTGGAGCAGCGAGGAATTCAGCGGGTCAAGCAGCATCTGTGTGAGGAAAGGAACTGCTAAAGTTTCAGATTTACACCCTGCATCAGGACATCTTCACTGGTTCACTGGAAGTTCAAAGTTCTGAGTAAATTTATTATCAAAGTACACATATGTTACTATATACTATTTTGAGATTCATTTTAGCAGGCATTTACAGTACCACAAAGAAATACAATTGAATCAATGAAAAACTCACACTAACAAAGACTGACAGGGGGAAGTTCCAGCAAAAGAATGATCAAACAATGATCTCAACAGTGAAAATGGCAGAAGATGATAGCACATAACAATAGAAGTAAAGGTGGAGGAAGGCTGCAGCAGTGAAGGGTTCCCAGCTGTCTTGCATTCCATGCCATTGGACCCTGACCCTGATCTGTCAAAAACCACTTGTTGGCTGCAAGCTTCTGAGGATTGCTTGGGTGTCTGGATGGTGAACAAGTTAAACAAACTCATGAGGATTGCTTGGGTATCTGGAAGGCGAGAAGGGACAAGGTAAAAGTGGTATCTTCATGTTTGACAGGTAAAGTATCATAACAAGGAAAGTCAGTTCAGTTTGACATTTGCAAAATGGATTTTCTTTGTTACATGCTGAAGAGTTACCCCTCGTGTATAAGATAGCAGTCAAATCTAATAGCTGTTTATTTTTCTTCACTTACTGTTGTGAACACCACAATAATACCTGAAAAGTCCTGGAGCACAGCTCTGCATGAAGATTGCCTTTGGTAATGGAGTCACAATACTGGTATCAGTATGAGGAATGATTGCCAGTGTACAGGCAATAAGAGATCCTGAAGTATGAAAATAAAATTTTCTAAAAGGTCACCGGCCTCCTTCAGGGACGTGAAGAGATTTATCTGCCTCAGATATGACCAAGCAGCTGAGACTTTCTCTGGAAAATGAAAGGGAAAGACAACCATTAAGCAGCTCGCACTGCAGCAAGATTTTCAAAATTCTTGTTCCAATGAAGAAAGTCCTGTTGTGTTACTATATTGTAAGATGCTCTTTTCATTATCTGTCTAATAAACTAATCAAAAATAGTTTTTCATACTTCGTGTTTTAATCCAGAACAAGTTATAGCTTTGAAGTGCATAGGAGAAGAGGCATCAATGCCTTTATAACAGAGGTGAGGAGAAATTTCTTTAGTCAGAAGGTGGTGAATCAGTGAAATCCTTTGTGGAGGCCAAGGCATTGGGTATATTTAAAGTGGAGGTTGATAGGTTCTTGATTATTCAGGGAGTCAAAGGCAGGACAAGGTATGTGTATAAGTATGGTGAAGTACAGGTACAATGAGAACCTGCTTGCAGCTGCATCACAGACACGTAGGTTGAAACAGTTGAAACAACACGAAGGACATGAATTGTATTGTGGGGGGGGGGGGGAGAGTTGAGAATGTTGACTGAAGTGAATGATCCACCACCTGCTTCTACAACCGATAGACTAATTTCAAGAACACTGTTATGAACTTATGTTCAGTACTTTTATTTATTTACAGTTTGCCTTCCTTTTGCACATTGCTTGTCAGTCTCTGTTTATGTACAGTTTTTCATAATATCTACTTCATTTCTTTCTTTCTCTTGTAATTGCCTACAAGAAAATGATTATCAAGGTATATATGACAATATATATGAACTCTGGTAAATAATGAAGAGACCTTACTGGTGAAAGACGATGAATTCAGGACAGATAAAGAGAGCCAGCCTATGGGAGGAAAGGACATGAATGTGAAAGGAGGAGGACCATGAATGCTGAAAAAGGATGAACCTGTCTATAACTCAGGCTTTCAATCTAACTCACTCAATCCATTATGTCTTGGAAAAGCTTGACTGGCTCCATCCCTTTAGAGACATGGGAATAAAATGGGCCAAATGATAGAATGTGGTCCCCAAAATTCTCCAAGAATTCCACACAGCCAAGGTAATATTTGAATGTGTGTGATTCTCCTGATTGAACACAACAATATCAGCTGGAATATTGTTTGATATGACACCAAACCAGTGGAAAAGCCCAGCAAGGATTGAATTTATTCACTCATGAGGCAAAATTCATTGACATAGAAAAAACAAAGTAGAAATAGGAAATGAATATGCAAAATGAAAGAAGCATCCATCAATAGTGTTTTGATCACCATTATTGTCTCTTGAAAGCTATGCTGATGAGACTGCCTGCTCTCTCAGCCAAAGAATGATGCAAAACACAGTGCAGAGGGAAACCACAAAGGTGACAGCATCTATTTTAAAAATCCTTTTTAAAAAAATTCTTTATTAAGAACAAACTTGAACATGTGACAATTGAAATAATCCTGTCTCTTCTAGTTTCTCTTTGTAAAAATCTGCAAGATGGTATTATAAACATGAGATTCTGTAGATGCTAGAAATCTTGAGCACAAAGTGCTGGAGGAACTCAGCAGGTTAGTTGGCATCTATGGAGAGGAATAAACAGTCAATATTTCCGGTTGAGGATCTTCATCATGACTGGAAAGGAAAGGGGCAGAAGCCAGAATATGAAGGCTGGTTGAGGAGATGGAATACAAGCTGGCAGGCGATAGGTGAGTCCAGGTGAGGTGGAAGGAAGGTAGGCGAAGGAAATGGTTTTTCCACTTATATTTGCATGTAGGTAAGCACATGGACACAAAAGGTTTAGAAGCATCAGGGACAAATGCAGGTAAATAGGACCAGCTCAGGTGGGCAACTCAGTGGGAATGAAGGGTCTGTTCCATGATGTTTAACTCTATGATTATAGAGTCACTTCTACTATCTTGCATACTTGCTAACTAAGGAAAAAATTCTTGCCATTTTCAAGTAGCAGCATAAATTAGTACTGACAGTGCTTCCATGACAGGTTTGTTTTCATTATCCTTGGAACTAATACAAAAATTCATTCTTGAATAGAATTACCTGCTTTGATCAGCATTATTGTACTTTCTTCTACCCTTCCTCTGCCTCCAGTTATTTGTTTTCATTGGTATAAAGCACATTGGGAAGTTGAATTTAATTACGAATACAAAAAAAGACGTTGTGGGTTTTGTTTTATAGAAATAGGGGGAGGGGGGTGAAGATGCTCAATTATTAAGATATTATCCAACAAAATGCATTGAAAGCTGCCTTGGAAACAACCTGTCCCATAGCAACCAAATAAAATCTAATACCCCAGTGAAGGGATGATTCAGCTTCAACCTTCACAGCAGTTGTTATGGTTACTAGTCGTTGTATTTTTAATCTTTTCAGTCTAGGTATAAGTGCATTGCTTCTTTGATTTCAACTGCCTAAACTGTTCATATTTTATATAAAAAACTATAATCCCTAACCTTTTATTCAAACTCTTAAGTGGAATTCAAATTTTAAAGCAAACACAAAAAAAATCTAATTAATGCCTTTGCCATTCTGAGTGTCTAGTAGTATGGAGCCTGTATTTGAAGTGCAGGTCTGAGCATAGCCTGGGGCAGGGCAGGGCAGGGCAGAGAATGACAGTTCATCTCATTGTTGTGGAGCAGGGACCATTGTCTAGTTAAGAAGTTGAGAAAAGACTTCTTAACTGACTTGGGACGGAAAGGCTGAATTCAGGATTTTGTATGCTGTAGGTCTAAGTCCTAAATCTGGATTTGAAAGGAGGAAGGTTGAGCATGTGGCTAGCAACGCCATCCCATCCCAGAGCTACAGAAAAGCCAACAAAAGTTTTCTAAAGACCCTATTCCTGGGAGGAGAAGAATCTTCAATGAAAGACTGAAGGACAAAGGATAAAGGACTCTGGCGAGGTGTTGTCAGTAGGTTGATGGGTTTGAGAAAAAAAAGTGTTCTGCAGCTTTGTATCTATATAGCAACTTTTATGTCCCTTTCAGAATACCCCAAGGCAGCTTTCAGTTAACAAAGAAAACTATTGGACAAATTTGGTGGGCTCAGCATCATCTGCAGGAAGAAAGTATTACTGACATTATTAACTGCATTGGGACTGTATTTTCCCTGTATTTCACCCCACAAGATGCTGCTCAATTGGCTGAATTCCTTTGCTTTTCGGACTCCGATTCCAGCATCTGCAGTCTCTTGCTCTCAAAAATTTCTCCATTGTCTTATTATTGATCCACTCTGGTGTGCCACTGTCATTGCACTCTACACTATTATAACCCGAATATCCTTCTCCAAAGCTCATTATCTCTATCATTAACCCATAAGAGCAACCCCACCATCAGAGCTCTTACTGACCCCCCCCACCTAAATATCTCATTATCATCCCCACTCTCATCCCTCTGTTTTATCCTCTCCCTTCTACCTAATCCCATTCTCTACGAAAGACTGAAAGGACAGTTGATTGGAGGCGAGGCCATCAGGCCAAATTCCTTTCTTCAGATAATGGGGTTAAAACTTACCCCTGCCCTCACTCACTCTCAAATCTTGCCCGGCTTCTCTCCAATCCTCATCACTTCCTGACTGCTAATCCCTCTCCTTCACACTCAGAACCCCTCCCCTCAACTTCCCTCCTCCTCATCCGCCTTCTCCTCACCCTGAAACTTCCTTTTTCCCATCCTCAATCCCCAAATCCCCATCTCAAAGATTTCTCTCCCCTTCATATCCCCATCCCCCAGAATCCTCCACCCTCACCCATACCCCCAACCACATCTTACGCCCCCTAAACACTCCCCATATCCCACAAAACCCTTTCCTCCCCAAACCTTCCTCCTCTCCAAACCCTTCCCCTCCTCACCCCCTTCTTCCACTACTTCTACTACTACTACAACTAATGTTTAATGGCAGTTGGCAGACCAAATAAGACACATTACCACCACCTACTGGTTTGGAGTGTACAGCAAAGAGACATGAAGTAGACCCACTAAATTCCCCCTCCCAAAAAACTCTAGTAATATCAAAAAGTCTAATGCTTTTTGGAAAGTCAAATATGCACATATGGCAGTGATATCTCAACAAATTTTCTATGTTAAACTGTGTGTCTCAAGGATTTCAATTTAGCAATTAGATGTTCCCTTTGCACTTCAAAGGGACTGTATTCAAACAATACTTGCTGCACCCTTTCTTGACAAATGCACTCCCTACAAATGCCTTATGGAATATTAATTCTGAACAAGGAATTATTCAACCTTGTATGTCCAATATGTACACATGTAAGTGTAACTTTTTCCTCCCATTATACCCATCTCCCAGATGAATTCCCACTATTCTCTGAATTTTATATAAATACCGTCCTTTCTTTTTCTTATCCCAATTTTGTTGCCAGAGTTATCGAATAGACGTTTTAATTATGACTTTCACCTCCTCCTTCTGCAATTAGAGGTTCTGCATTTGTTAATCCAGAGCAACACGCACAAAATACTGGTGGAACTCAGCAAGTCAGGCAGCATCTATGGAAATGAATAGAGTCGACATTTCTGGTCGCGACATTTAGAATCAGAATCAGGTTTATTATCACCAGCATATGTAGTGAATTTTGTTAACTCAGCAGCAGCAGTTTAATGCAATACATAATATAGCAGAAAAAATACCAATGAATACATAAATCAACTTACAGCCAACGTATATTTAATAATTAAAATCGTGCAAAAACAGAAATAATGTACATTTAAAAAGTGAGGTAGTGTTCACGGGTTCAATGTCCATTTGGGAATCGGATGGCAGAGCGGAAGAAGCTGTTCCTGAATCGCTGAGTGAGTGCCTTCAGGCTTCTGTGTCTCCTACCTGATTGTAACAGTGAGAAAAATCCATTCTCTGGGTGCTGGAGGTCCTTAATAATGGACACTGCCTTTCTGAGACACCGCTCCTTGAAGATGTCCTGGGTACTTTGTAGGTTAGTACCCAAGATGGAGCCGACTGAATTCACAACCCTCTGCAGTATCTTTCGGTGCTATGCAGTAGCCCACCCACCCTTACACTTTTACACACACACGTGATCCAGCCTGTCAGAATGCCTCAAACTTCTAATGAAGTATAGCCGCTGTCTTGCCTTCTTTATAACTGCATCGATATGTTGGGACCTGATTAGGTCCTCAGAGATCCTGACACCCAGGAACTTGAAACTGCTCACCGTCTCCACTTCTGGTCCCTCTATGAGGATTGGTGTGTGTTCCCTCGTCTAGCTCTTCCCAATAACCTTGATACTAAATGATTGCTTGGCTAGAATGTCTGTCACTCCAACACGGGCAGAGACCCATAAAAACTGGACAGACAAGCTTCAGCAGCTGAAGCAAGTCTGGCCAACAATTGTACCCGCAGCATTGAATCTCTCTCCTCCGCCACTCACTCACAACTTGCCCCTCAGCAACCGGAAGTGCCGCGCAGCCCGGCCGGAAGTGACGGGAAGATTTCAAACCGCCCGGCGGCTGCTGCGTGCCGGGAAAGGGCGGACGGAAGAGAGTGGTTCAGACAACCTCAGGTCGGTGCATTTATTTCTCTAGTGAAGATAGTTGTCATGAGGTGCGTTGTCTCTCACATTAACTCCATGCTGCCCTTGCTCTCGCCTCCTCCATCCTCCTTTTTCCTCACCAGCTCCTCTGCCCTCTGCACCTTCCCCTTTGCTCCTCTCCCCTGCCCTCTGCACCTTCCCCTTTGCTCCTCTCCCCTGCCCTCTGCACCTTCCCCTTTGCTCCTCTCCCCTGCCCTCTGCACCTTCCCCTTTGCTCCTCTCCCCTGCCCTCTGCACCTTCCCCTTTGCTCCTCTCCCCTGCCCTCTGCACCTTCCCCTTTTGCCCTTCTCTGCTCGCAAACATTAGGCTGTTGTAACAAGTTTCATATTGGGAGGCTTTCAGAGTTCATGCTGCACAGTGAAGACAAACAGAATTAGAATATTGGGCTCCTCGAATTTATAGGTGATTGCAGCCTGATCTGTCTGCATCTCTTCCTCCAAGAGCTGTGTATGATCAGTCAAAGAGTAAATTAAGTGTTCATGAAGGGTTTTGGCAGTGTGGTGGTTAAACAGTGTGATGATTGATCGAGAAACAAGAGTTCAGTTCCTGCCATGGTAACTGGAGAATTTAAATTCAGTTAATTACATGAAGCTGGAATTAGTAAGCAGATAGTTAAGATAACTGTTAAACTACTAAATTGTTGTTAAAGCAGATCTGGTTCATAGTGCACTTCAGGCAGGGAAATCCGGCAGCCCTGCTCGATTTGGTGAGAGTCCCTATTGATGGATACCAGCTGCTTGAGATAGGAATGATGTCCCTGCTGGTAAAGGACGCTGTGCCTGTGATGGAGGTAGCTAACTGCAGCATCTTGTGATCCTGTGCTTTGGAGTTTTCAAACCAGGAGGTGATGTGACCTTTCAGAATGCACTCCAGTGTATATCTGTGGAAATATGTTTTTAGTGATGGAACAAAACTCCTTGAACTATTTAAGTAGAGCTGCTGATGTGCCTTTTATCATAATTGCATCAATGCATTGGTTCTAGGATAGATCTTCTGAAATGCTGATCATTTCTTCATTCATCAAATTCCTAATATTTCCCTTATCCCACTGGTATTCAACATTTAAAAAATAATTTGTGAATTACTTGTTGCTTGTGAAAATTAGATCCTTCATCTTCTTTAAGCATTAGCGCACAAACAATTTTAAGATCTTTACATTATTGTCCCAGATGAGGAATGTGTGTTACCTTCAGTCTGTGACCTCTTGACCACTAAAGCCTCATTTTTTTGTCTTTGAACTGACAGGATAGGACCACAGCAAAGACAGATAAACAGAATTGTTAATGTAGGGGGGAGAGTATGCCAATTCGTGCCTATTGTACAATTTGCTCTGATTACTTTAATAATTACAAGGATGTGGCAGCCATTCATTGTGGACACACTTTTCACAGCGAGTGGTGAGTACTGAAAAAAAATTGTTTTATACTTTGACTTTGAGACAAGCTGTAGAAAGTAAATCTTGAAATGAGGATATGTGTTGTTTTACAATCTGCATTATTCAGCTTAATAAGTTAGAGTCCACTAATATTAGACACACTCCTTATCAACAGCTTTGTGTTATCCACTAAGTTAAATGAAGATCAGTTGTATATCTGGGCTCACAGTTGACAGTCAGGATTGTTTAAAGAGCTTGGAACAGGACATGAAAAGGAACACACCGAGTTCTCCATTCTAAGTGGGTTATTAGTAAAGCTTTTTGATTCACTTTGTATTTTCAAAATACAGCCATTGTATATACTGACACAGTGCAAATCACACCAGTGGAGATCCATTCTTTAATGGTACTGTAATGGAGATTTCAATGGAGCTCAGCGTTTATTGGCTTAGTTTATTATAAGATTTAATATAATTGCCTTAAGGTTCATTTATTTACCACACGTGCATTGAAACATACTGTACAGTGAAATGCGTCATTTGTATTAACAACCAACACAACCTAAAGATGTGCTAGTGACAGCCTTCAAGTATTGTCTGTGCTCTTCCTTCACAGTTCTTGCCAGTCTGACATCTGTCCATGTGCAATATGCCCTTTGCCGTGCATCCACGTTGCTGACCTTCAAATGCAGAGCAGAAGCCTAGACTCTGGCTTGACGTCTAACTCCCCCACGCCCTTGCCCCTAAATCCTCCTAGACAATTTCATGGATATGGATTGTGTATATAGTGTTTTCAAGGATGGTGTTATATTCCCACATGATGCAGTGTATTGCAGCATAGTGCATAGTACAGTGGTGAAAGGTTGATTCCCATCAGTCTACAACGTTCCCCATTTCAGTAAGGGAATACTAGAGTTTATTCATAGAGAAGCCACTGAGATCCATATTCTTCCTGTCAGCTTGGAGAGATAAAGGTATCCCAGTTTTATTATTGATTGAACAATAGTGAGATGAAGGGCAAGTCTCTTCCTGAACACAGCTGCTGCATGGCCAGTGGAGAGAAGATGAAAAGGAAATTAAGTTGGTATGTCTCCTGACCAGGTGCTTTTATCTTTGGTGCTTACCATTTTACAGGTGGAGATGGGAGAGGGGAACTTCAGGTGGTAGGGTTGTTACTTACAAAATGTAAAAATTGAGAATTTAAAAATATCTTTCAGTGCAATTATCTGTAGTATCAGGAGTGTCTAGCTTTGAAAATTAGTTAAATCCTCATTCTAATAGCTTGTACCATCAGATTCTCAAAATTCCCTTATTCCACTAATGTGCAACCTGTTTAAAAGTAATGTGAATCAGTTGTTATTTGTAATTACTTTTGTAATACTCTATGTGAATCAAATGATGAGCTTGTTTCAATGGGAGATTAACAGCCATGTGTAAATTGTATATACAGGTAGTCCCCGAGTTACGAACATCTGACTCACAGACAACTCGTACTTGACGAACTGAGGAAGGAGAATGCTGTCTGCCATTTTAAGTCGTTACCGTTGACACTGTGTTGAGTGTGTAACTTTGTATTTGGCTTAAATTTTTCTTAGTATGATTCACCCTGACCCCCCCACCGTTCCGGTCGGCTGGTGGCGCAGTGAGATCAGAGACGGGCTGGAGAACGGAGGTTCCCGAGTTCAATCCAGCAAGAGACTGCTCCCGTGCCAGGTTGATGTCAATCCAGTGACTCCCGTACCATCCATGATGTCGAGCTCGCAACTCAACCTTGTTAAAAAAAAAACACTGCCACCTCCAGTTTAAATTCCCACGTGGAATATTGTGGAGGATCAAATACCCAAACCCAGCACAGCTGCCACTTGTCCCATTTAGCCTGTCTCAGTGTGGTGGTCCTTAAGACCCAGCGGACCTCAGGTCCTGCAGCCAGCTGTGTTTCTGTTCCATTTATGGGAAGTGATCGCGATTGAAATTAAAGTGGAAATAATAAAGCGTTTGGAAAGAGGTGAAATGCCATCGGTCATTGGAAAATCATTAGGCTACAGTCAGTCAACGATCAGAACAATTTTAAAGGATAACGGATAAAGTGAGAATAATGGAGCATGTGAAAGGCCCTGCCCCGATGAAAGCTACAATTATTACTAAGCAATGCAGTGGTTTAATTATTGGAATACATATGTTTCTTAAGTGTTTTATAGAAAGGTGAAATAAATACTGTAAACTAAGACAAACGTTTGACTAACTGACGCTAAATAATACCAGATGTACTTGTTCCAACTTACATACAAATCCGACTTAAAGACGGACCCAGGAACAGAACTCGTACGTAACCCGGGGACTGTCTGTATTTCAATTCTTGAGTGCAATAAGATGTCATCTCTTACATTAGTACTGTTCTTGACTGGAGATCAAGGTCTGTGGGGATGGGGATTAAATGCTGGTCTTGTCAATAACAGTAGCATTCCATTAATCAATTTAAAATAAATTTTATAAAGAACAGTATTACAGCTATTGGAAGGAATTAATTAATTACACATCAGAGTAAATAGTTATCATTTCAAAGTGTTTATTTTTAGCTGATTGCCTTTCATTTTTATAATTTTCATAGTCTTGCTCAGTGGTTCCACAGTGCTCCTTCTCGGACCTGCCCTCAATGTAGAATACAGGTACTGTAACTGATAATTTTAACTAATTTTAACTGAGTTGAGAGTTAAGGGGCAAAAGTTTAGGGGTAACATGAGGGAGAACTTCTTTATTCAGAGAGTGGTAGCTGTGTGGAATGAGCTTCCAGTAGAAGTGGTAGAGGCAGGTTTGTTTTTGTCATTTAAAAAAAATTGGATAGGTATATGGACAGGAAAGGAATGGAGGGTTATGGGCTGAGTGCAGGTAGTTGGGACTAGGTGGGAGTAAGCGTTCGGCATGGACTGGAAGGACCGAGTTGGTCTGTTTCCGTGCTGCAATTGTTACATGGTTATATATAATTGCATATACCTTGCTGTACCACATGACTGTAATAGAGATATACTACAACAAATGCTGCATTTACGTTATGGTCTCAGCTGAGTCTCCTCTAGCTTTGCAGTTCAGATTGTTCACCTACATAGTTCTGATGGGATATATCCATGTGAAAGTGGAAATGGGTGAGTTTAGGATCAGTATTATCTGTTAATCCTCCTGCCTTTTGTTCAATAGTAAGCTATCATAGGCTGATCCATAATTAATATCATAGGCTCGGAATGCTCAATAGAGCTGGGGAGGGGAAATAAACAGGAGAAGTAAAATACTGCCGGAAATCTGAAATAACAGCAGAAAATACCAGAAGTGCTGAGCATCGGGTAGACTTGGACAGAAATAGAGTTGGCTTAGGGTATATTTAAAGCGGAGGTTGATATGTTCTTGATTAGTAAAGGCATCAAAGATTACAAAGAGGTGGCAGAAGACGGGTTGAGAGGGATAATAAGTCAGATGTGTTGGAATGGCGGAGCAAACTCGATGGTCTGAATGACTTAATTCTGCTTCTATGTGTTTTGGAGGTTAAGGGTGTTGGCTGTGTGTTGAGAAGATTAAAGGGAAAGCATTTAAGTTTCTGGGGGGGGGTGAGCATAATTTCCTTGTGTTGTATCTAGAGAACTAAGTGAAAACCTATCACCCCTCCCACAAGACAAAGATTTGGAAACTCCTTGTCAGTCCAATTTCACCTGGATTATCAGTGAAGAAAATAAAGACTAATTTATAAATGGCCAAGATATTTCTTAAAAAAAAGACATTAGAAAAGTGCATTAGTTCTTTCTCAAATATCTATCATAATTTTATTATCTGTTGAAACATTAGTGTTCTAAGGCACTTGTAAATGAACTTTAGATTGTGATGCATTTGCAAATATTATATTGTTTCATACATTCATTTCAATATTTTACTTTAAACTTTAAATGTATTTAACTGAAGAGATTGAAGAATTCAGCCATAAAGTTCAGTTAAAGCTTTTCTGATGGTAAGTTGAATCTCTTACCTCTGAAAGTTGGATATCAAAGCTACACCAAACTGATGGTGGAAGTCTCCAAGAGACTATACTACACAATGAAGTCTTTTCTAAACAAGTCCAGCACTTCAGTGATTGGGCTAAGGAACATTGTTAAGTCTGAGTCCAGTGAGAATTGTCCTGAATATGAACTTATTCTTCCTCACCAGAGTATTGACAGTGTATAAGATATAACTTGCATTCTTTCTCATACTTTGAATTTCTTAGAAAAATATTCTTGATCAGGTTGTTTCCAAAGTATTCATAATTGGAATCAGATTTATTATCTCTGACTTATGGCAGGAAGTTGTTGTTTTATAGCTGCAGTACAGCAAGATTGTTGTTGCACAGCACCACTCAACCAGCCAATCTATCTCACACCTGTATGTCTCCTCGTTGCCACCATCACCAATAATGGTGTCAACAGTGAATTTATAGATGCTGCTTAGATGCAGTCATGAATGTATAGAGAGTAGATCAGTAGGCTAAGCTTACAAGGAATACAGAAAATAGTAATGAGCTTCAGAGTTTGAAAGTTGATTATGTTTCTATTAATATAAAAAATTTGCATCCTGATCTAGATTGGTAGACTACTTTGTCAAGCACCTCTGCTCCAGCCGCAGAAAGCAGAATTTCCCGGTGGCCAACCATTTAAATTCCTATAACCATTCCTGTTTTGACATATCGGTCTGTGGCTTCCTCTTCTGCCACAATGAGGCCACTCAGTTTGTAGGAATAGCACCTCATATTCTGTCTCTGTAGCCTCAAACGTGATGGCATGAAAATCGGTTTCTCCAACTTTTGGTAATTTTCCCCTCCCCCTTCCCTCTTTTTCAATTCCCCACTCTTCTCCTTAGCTGCCTACCACTTCTCCTGATGCTCATCCTTATACCCTTTCTTCCATAGACCACTTTTGTCTCCTATCAGATTCCTTCTTCTCAGCCCTTACCTTTTCCATCTATCACCTCCCTATTTCTTAGTTCATCTCTTCCCCACCCACCTGGCTTCACCTATCACTTGCTAACTTGTCCTGTATCTCCTTCCCTCACCTTCTTATTCTGACATCTTCCCCCTTTCTTTCCAGTCCTGAAGAAGGGTTTTGGCCCAAAAGGTCAATTGAGTTAGATAGGGAGTTGATGGCTTTGAGGCAAAGTTTGTGGATGATACAAAGATAGGTGGAGGGGTAGTTAGTGCTGAGGAAGCAATGTTTTTGCAGTGGGACTTAGACAGATTGGAAGAATGGGTAAAAAAGTGGCAGATGGAATACAGTGTTAGGAAATGTATGATAATGCATTGTGGTAAAGAAACAATAATCTGGAATATTATCTAAATGCAGGGAAAAAATTCAAACATCAGAGGTGCAAAGGGACTTGGGTGTCCTTGTGCAAGACTTCCAGAAGGTTTAATCACAAGTTCAGTCTGTGGTAAAGAAGGCAAATGCATTGTAGACATTTATTTCAAGGGGAATAGAATATAAAAACAAGATAATACTAAGCCTTTATAAGACACTATTCGGGCTGCACTCGGAGTATTGTCAACATATTTGGGCCCCTTATCTTAGAAGGGATGTATTGTCTTTGGAGAGAGTCCAGAGGAGGTTCACAAGGATGATTCTGGGAATAAAGAGGTTAATATATGAGGAGAGTTTGGCAGCTTTGGGCCTGTACTCACTGGAATTTAGAAGGATGCTGGAGATCTCATTGAAACCTATCAAATGTTGAAAGGACTATTTAAGGTGGATGTGGAGAGGATGTTTCCTCTGGTGGAGTTATTCAGAACCAGAGGGCACAGCCTCAAAAATTGAGGGGCAACCTTTTAGAACAGAAGTAAGGAAGAATTTTTTTTAACTGATGAGTGGTAAATCTGTGGAATGCTCTGCCACAGACTGCGATGGAGGCCAAGTCTGTGGGTATATTCAAAGCGGATATTGATAGATTCCTGATTGGTCAGGGCATCAAGAGATGTGGTGAGAGGGCAGATGCATGGGGTTGAACGCGATCTGGGATCAGCCACAATGTAATGGCGGAACAAACTCGATGGGCTGAGCAGCCTAATTCTGCTCCTAGGTCTTATGGTCTTATACATTTCCAGCAATGCTGCCTGACCTGCTGAGTTCCTCCAGCACTTTGTGTCTGTTGCATCCTGTAACAATGCATTTTCTGAAATAAATAATGCTGTCCACATTTGTGGTAACTGTTTATGTAAGGTTGTTGAAGTGCATGTCCACTTTCTTAATAGTGAAAATGTGGCAAGCTTTTTAAAAGATATTTTCTTCACTACAGTCTTTAACACTTGTAGGCATTTAGTTTGAATGAAAAGACACTTACCTATGGATTTTCAGTAAAAAAAAAAATTGTTATGATAGTGTTCACAACAGAAATACTGTGTTCAGGTATATGTTCTTATTGTGTTGCTATTTTATTTTCTCACTTTAGTGAAATTCCTTTCGGTCACAGAGGATGTGGACATCATTTATTAATTATGGCATAATGAGTTCTTGTTTCTGATAGGTCAGTGGAAGATACATCATCAACAAGCTCTTCTTTGACATAAGTGAGAGTGAGCAAGTCCTAGACGCAGAAACTCTCCAGGTAAGCTTGCCTTTTTGTTCAGTATTTTAGATTTTGTTAAGCAGATTACATTTGCAGAAAAACTTCTATGGTCCTATGTTAACAAATCTTTTTATGTTTAACAAGTGTTCTTCACTAAAGACACTTAAGGTAATTTCTTGAAATGAATTTATGAAATGTTTAACATAATTTACTTAAAATAGACATTTAAATAGTGACATAAAATAAGGTAAATCCCCAGCGTCTGACAAGCTGTTCTCTCGGACCCTGTGAGAGGCTAGTGCAGAAATTGCAGGGGCCCTAGCAGAGATATTTAAAACATCTTTAGCCATGAGTGAGGTGTTAGAGGATAGCTAATATTGTTCCGTTGTTTCAGAAAAGCTTTAAAAATTAGCCAGGAAATAATAGGCCAGGGAGCCTGTTGTCATTTATGGGTAAGTTATTGGAAGATATTCTAAGGAACTGTATATATTGTCTAAGTATTTGGATAGACAGGGACTGATTAAGGATAGTCAACATAGATAGTAGTGTTTAACCAATCTAATAGAGGTTTTGAGGAAGTTACCAGGAAGATTGATGAAGGCAAGACAGTGGATGTTGTCTATATGGACTTTAGCAAGGCCTTTGCAAAGATCCTGCATGGAAGGTTTAGTAACTTGGTATTCAAGATGTGGTAGTAAATTGGATTAGACATTGGCTTTGCAGAAGAACCCAGAAAATGGTTGTGTGTCTGCCTGGAATCCAGTTTTGTGCTGTGAAAATTGGTGCTGGGTCCATTTTTGTTTGTCATCTATATCAATGATCTGGATGATAATAGGATAAACTGGATCAGCAAATTTGTGGATGACATCAAGATTGGGGTGTAGTGAACAGCGAGGATTAGTATCAAAGCTTGCAGCAGGATCTGGAATGGCTGGAAATATGGACTGAGAAATGGCAGATGAAGAACTCTCAAGGTGTGAGGCTGAATTAGGCTTCACTCCAATCCTTTTACTACTTTCACCTGCAATCACCCCCTAACTAACTTATTATACCTACACTAAAGGGGTTGATATACTTTTAGACTTTTTGAGTTTTATTTTCAACTTGTTAAAATGACTCAGAGACCACAAGAAACTAAAGAAGTGAAAGCAACTAAAGAACTGCTAACTCTGGATGCAAACGGGAAACTTATGGATGAGAGACTCGAGGATAAACTTAGCCCAAAATGTTTTCCTGCTTGATGAAACTTCAAAGACGGTCGACGTAAATCTTCAATCATTTATGTCGGAAATTCAACAACAAGAAGCAAGAATTTCAGCTCTTGAAGAAGCCGCTTGTCAGAGGGATCATAAAATTGAAACTTTGGAACGAAAACTGTCTTCGACTTCTCAAGTGCTGGAACACTACAAATCCAAAATTATTGATCTTGAAAATCGATCTCGAAGACAGAACCTGCAGATAATCGGGCTCCCGGAAGATGTCGAGAAGGGAGATCCAGTTGAATTTTTCTCTAAATTCTTAATGGATGTGTTCGGCTCAAATGTTCTGGATACCCCTCCAATGATCGACCGCGTGCATGGCATCTCTTGCTTAAAACCAGCTCCAGGTGAAAAACCACGGCCAGTAATCCTCCGGCTTCACTATGCTCATATTAAAGATCGTCTGATTCGAGTTGCCCAACAGAAGGGCATGATCAACTTTCAAGAATTCAAATTCCTTATCGTGGAAAATTTTAGTCCTGAAGTTTTGAGGGAAAGAATTGCTTTTAAACCGGTGATGTCGGACTTCTATCAGAAAGCCTTCAAACAAGTGCTGTTATTCCCAGCGCATCTGAGAGTTGTTCTTCCTGATAATTCTCGTCGGCTGTTTAAATCTCCAGCTGATGCCCAAAGATTTCTCGAGGAACATCATCTTTCTGCTATGAGTTGATTAATGTATTGTATTTTTATTATCTGTCTTTAATGGTTTTTTATTGTCTTTGCTCTTTTAAGCTAACAATTAGCTTATAGATTCAGATCTCTCATAATTTGAAGATCCGTATGTGATGACTGACAGTGTATCTACTTTTTACATGTTCAAGTAAGGGTTTGTTTTCGGTTTCTTTCGAGACTTTTTTTTATTATCATTCTTTTGATTTCAAAAGCTACTAATTAAATGTTTCAGGTGAGGCACCACTTCACCTGCGAGTCAACTGAGGTGATATACTGTATCTGGTGCTCCTGATGTGGGCATTTATACATTGGGGAGACCCGTCGCAGACTGGGAGACCGTTTCGCCGAACACCGGCACAGTCCTCCAGCGGTGGAGGGATCTCCCTGTGGCCACACACTTCAATTCCACAGACCACTCCCACTCCGACATGTTTGTCCATGGCCTCCTCTACTGTCAAGATGAGGCCACACGCAGGTCAATGGAGCAATACCTTATCTCCCGCCTAGGTAGCCGCCTACCTGCCAGCATGAACATTCAACTCACAGACCTCCGTTGATACCCCTGCCCTTACCCCCATCCCTATCTATTATTTTAGTCTGGTTCTCTTTCTCTCTCTGTTTTCCCCCCTCTCTATAATCTCCCCCCAGCCCTACCTTTCTTTCTCTTTTATTTCCCATAATTCTCCACCTTCCCCCTAGCCCATTTCCCTTCAGCCTATCACTTCCCAGCTCTCTACTTCATCCCTCCCCCCACTTCTTATCCCCCCTCAACCATCCCATGTTACTTCACTCCTGATGAAGGGTTTCGGCTCAAAACATTGTCACTACCTCCTCCCATAGATGCTGTCTGGCCTGCTGAGTTCTGCCAGCATTTTGTGCTTTTATTTATTTCTAGCATCTGCAGATTCACTCATGTTGTAATTAAATGTTTTTAAGTTTGAATTTTTTTTATATCTTTTATGTTGAAGCAGTCAGTCTTTTTTTTATAATTTCTTTTTTCAAGATGTCATTTCTTCTTCCCATAAGACCTTAATTTCTTGAACACGTCACATCCGTTTCTGAACAATAGTGCTGGTGTCTTATTGAAATATTAGTATAATGCTACCCTGTTTTGGGTTCTAACAGTTTAATTTTTTTTCTTTTTTAATCTTGTCTTTTTTTTAAATTAATTTTATAGTCTTTTTTCTATTATACTAACCCTTTGGTTTTTTTTTTGAAGAAGGTTTGTGCCTTTTTTTTTTGAGCTGCCATCTTGAGAGATGGGGGTAAAATTAGTGTTAGTTTGCTTGCTGGCCTTTCTGGCTTTTTCTTGGGTTTTCGTGGGTGTGGGGAGGGGGTTTTGATTTTCGCTTAGTTTTTCCTTCATGGGCTGACTGGAAACTACCAAAATGTCCAAAGGGTCGTAACTTCCAGTTCCTCTTTGAACCTGCTGTCCTCTTCCGGATTCATGAGTTTACTTTTTGTTTAACCTTGTGCGTTTACTACGATAAATATTAACAATATGGATAAGACTATTAACTTTGTTTCTTGGAATACAAATGGTCTAAACCATCCGATTAAATGGAAAAAAATATTTAAAGTATTCCATAGATTGAATGCTAATATTATTTTTGCACAAGAGACTCGTGCGGAAAGAGGATAGTCAACTTTTTTTAGGTTTTGGAAGGGCCAACAGTACCATTCAAATTCTCAAGCTAAAGTAAGAGGCGTTTCTATTTTTATAGACTCCGCAACCTCTTTCATTCATTATAAACCAATTTCAGATCCACAAGGTAGATTTTTGCTTCTCACTGGTTTACTTTTTAAACCAAAAAGTTGTTTTAGTTAATGTTTATGCTCTGAATATTGACTGTCCTGAATTTTTTAAGTGTTTATTCACATCCCTTCCTAATTTAAATGAGTATATGCTGATAATGTGTGGAGATTTTAACTGTTGTTTAAATCCCTCAATGGATAGATCTAAGTCTATTCAGCCTTTGGAATAAATCAGCCTCTCATTAACTCCTTTATGGTTGATTATGGAATTTCTGAAATTTGGCGATTTCTACATCCTAAGGGTAAAGAATTTTCATATTTTTCTCATATTTATCAGAATTACTCAAGAATTGACTATTTCTTTATTGATCATCGTTTACTTACAGACGTTATTGACTGTAACTATGACTCTATTACTATCTCTGACCATGCACCTTTGAAACTATCTATTAAGACAACAGATTCATCCTCAAGTGTTAAACCATGGTGGTTCAACTCTACTGTTCTTCAGGATTCAGACTTTCTCAACTTTATTAAACAACAAATTGATATGTTCTTTTCAGTAAACTTTACAGAAGAGATTTCTAGTGGAATATTATGGGACACTTTTAAAGCATTTATTCGTGGACAAATTATTTCATACTCTGATGGAGTCAGAAAACAAATTAACACCGAAATACTTATGTTGGTTGATAAGATTAAAGAAATTGATAAGACTTACTCTGTGACTCCTAGTAAAGAGCTTTATAAAAAGAGAGTTGAACTTCAAATGGAGCGCAGTTCGCTATTATCCTCTTTGATTGAAAATCAATTAACTAAATCTAGGACTCAGTTTTATATAATGGGGATAAATCTGGTAAATTATTGGCTAATCAATTGAAAACTGCTTCAGTTAAACGTCTGATCATTAAGATCCGTAAACAAGATGGTACTTTGATGATTGATCATAAAAAGATTATAAATAAAGTCTTTCAAGAATTTTCTAACTCTTTATATCAATCAGAATTTTCTGATGATTCTTCCTCAATGAATGAATTTTTAAGGAAACTGAATGTCCTGAAATTAACAGCTGAGGGTTGTGTATCATTAGATGCACCGATTATGGAAGCTGAAATAAAAGAGACTATTTTTTTCAATGAATTCAGGTAAAGCCCCTGGTTCGGATGGTTATACTGCAGAAGTTTTTAAAACCTTTTCTTCTATACTCTCTCTTTGGTTATGTAAAATTTTTAAGGACGCATTAACTGTAGGTAAATTACCACAATCTTTTTATGAAGCCTCCATTTCTCTAATTCTTACCAATAATCAAAGATCTCCCTTTTTTCAGTTGTTTCGTGGCATGAGGCAAGGCTGTCCTTTAAGTCCTCTACTATTTGATATTGCTTTGGAACCCTTAGCCATTGCTATTCGTGTTTCACCTAACATTTTTGTTATTACCCATGGGGAAGGGACATATAAGCTATCACTTTCTGCTGATGATTTGTTACTATATATCTCTGATCCTGAGAGAGCTATTCCTGTTGTTTAATGTTTGCTTGCTCAGTTTAGTAGCTTTTCTGGCTATAAACTGAATTTTAATGAGAGTGAATTATTCCCATTAAATACACAAGTTCCAATTTATAAACATCTACCATTTAAAGTAGTTACAGATAACTTTACTTATTTGGGTATTAAAATTACAAGAAACGTAAGGATTTATTTAACTTTTATCTTAAATGACCAGATTAAGCAACTTGTTACTAGATGGTCCCATTGTCTTTGTCATTGGTTGGTCGAATCAATGCTATTAAGATGATAGTTTTACCTAAATTTTTATATTTATTTCAAGCATTACCAATTTTTATTCCTAAATCCTTCTTTGATATTATTGTCTCCAAAATATCCTCGTTTGGCAGAATAAAAATCCTAGATTAAGTAAAAAATATTTACAGAAGTCTAAGAAGGAAGGTGGTTTGGCTTTGCCAAACCTAAGACTTTATTATTGGGCAGTTAACATCCGATATTTAATATTTTGGACACAAGACTCAGTAGCAATACAAAGCCCACAATGGCTCTATTTTAGATTCTTCACTTCCCTTTGTCCTCTCTAAATTGAATAAACAAATGACTAACCCTATAGTTAAATATACATTACGAATATAGTTTCAATTCCGTAAATTTTTTGGTTTGAATAAGTTCATCTTATCAAGCCCAATTATATCTAACTTTCTTTTTCAGCCCTCTCTTATGGACCAAGCCTTTGTGCTATGGAAAATGATGGGTATAACGTGTTTTCGTGACTTATTTTCAGATAATTGTTCCATGTCCTTTGAACAGTTGTCTAATAAATATAATTTGTCTGGAGCCCATTTTTCAATTTGTAAATTTTTAGAAATTTACAAATTAGTAATTTTTTGAATAATATGTTACAGTCCTTTCCGAATTCATGCCCAATTGACATTTGAGAAAAAATTCTAGGTTTAAATCCCTTTCAGAAGGGTTTAATAGCCGTCATTTATAATTTGATCATGAAAATGCAGCCAGGGGTGTCAGATAAAATTAAGAATGAATGGGAAAAAGAACTTCAATGTCCCTTACCTACAGAGCAATGGGAGAAAATTTTACAATTAGTTAACTCTTCTTCTATTAGTTAACTCTTCTTCTATTTCTTCTTCTAACTCTTCTTCATACCCTAATATAATTCAAGGTGGTACATAGTCCAAGGACAAACTCGCTCAATTTTATTCTCATGTTAATCCAATCTGTGATAGATGCTATTCTGAAGTAGGCTCTTTGATCCACATGTTTTGGTCTTGCCCTTGCTTGCAAAATACTGGAAAGATATTTTTGGTATCATTTCAACAGTTCTGAGTATTAATTTGTAACCTCATCCAGTTACTGCAATTTTTCGCTTACCAATGGTGGATAACAGTTGTTTATCCCCCTCAGCTCGGCGGATGATTGCATTTGCCACATTAATGGCTAGAAGATCCATTCTACTGAACTGGAAAGAAATTAATCCCCCAACTACATTTCAATGGTTTTCCCAAACTATATCTTGTTCAAGTTTAGAAAAAAATCAGATGCATCATTTTTGATCTTTCGGTCAAATTTGAAGAAACCCGGAGACCATTTATTCAACTTTTTCATATGAGTTAAACTGACCTTTCCTGAACTTTTTTCTCAGCACCTTTAGATATTTGGATAGAAGTGTGGAGTTATTGACACTACTGTGTATACCTGATATGATACAATAGCCTTTGTCGGTTAGGTTAGCACTTTCTTTTGTTTTTTTTTCATTTTTGTAATACACTATGAGATTGGGAGGGTATTATATTTGGGTTATTAACTGTTTGTATTTGCATTCCAGCCTTATTAATTATGTACTCTCAAGCTCTCTGTATTTGCTGTTTTTCTTCTTATGTTTGTTTGAAATTTAATAAAAAGATTTAAAAAGAAAGAGAAATGGCAGATGAAATTTAATGCAGACAAGTGTGAAATGTTACACTTGGGGAGGACCAACCAGGGTATGGCGAGAGGTAGGGAATGAGGAGTGTGGTAGAACAGAGGGATCTGGGAATACAAATCCATAATTCTTTGAAAGTGATGTTACAGTTAGAAAGCGTTGTAAAGAAAGTTTTTGCCCTTCATGAATGTATTGAGTGCAGGAGTTGGGTTGTTATGTCAAAATTGTAAAAGACATTGGTGAAGCTGTACTTGGAGTATTATATGCAGTTTTGCAGTTTCCTATTTACCTAATAGGAAAGATGTAAATAAGGTTGAAAGAATGCAGAGAAAATTTAATGTTGCTGGGGCTTGAAGACCTGAGTTATAGAGAAAGGTTAAATAGGTTAAGTTTTTATTCCCTAGAACATAGAAGATTGAGGAGAGATTTGATAGAAGTACACAAAATTATGAGGGGTGTAGACAGGGTAAATGCAAGCAGGCTTTTTCTACTGAGATTGTAGAATCTCAACTAGAGTTCATGAATTAAGGGTGAAAGGTGAAATGTTTAAGGAGATCATGAGGGGAAACTTCACTCAGAGTTGTGAGAGTATGGAACAAGCTGCCAGTGGATTCAGGGCAATTTCAAAATTTAAGAGAAATGTGGATAGGTGCATGGATGGTAGAGGTATGTAGGGCTCTGTGTCCTGGTGCATTCGATGGGAATAGGCAGATTAATAGTTTGGCCTTGACTAGATGGGCTAAAAGGCTGGTTTCTATACTAGTGTTCTATGACTAACTTTCAATAAATTCTGTAAAGATCAACTTGCAAGGTGCCATTTGGATTTGGTTTGGATCAGCTATGCTATTTTTATGTTAAAATTACTTTTTAAGAATTTAAGAAAGTGTCTTTCTGTGTAAATAGTTTACTAAATAATTAAACTAAATGATTTTCAAAGTCAAGTTTATTGATTTTACACTGGCAAAAATTTAAAATTAAGGAACACTAATGTTCAAGAAATAGAAATCAACATATTGTTGTAAGATTGATATAGCGACAATTCTGCAGTGACCAGAAAAGGGTTCTGGTATTCATTTCAAATTTTAGTTGATTTTAATTAATTTGTTTTCCAATGGGCAGTTTGGGAAAATATCTACTTGACCCCCCTCCCCCCCCCAGTTGAAATTTCCACAGAAGTTGGTTGGTGATGTCCTCTTTGCAGTTCAGCTTGTATCTGACTACTGAGACTATACATTGAAACATAAAAGGTGTCTGCTCCTCCACACATATTATCCAGCCACAAAGCTCAAATGTGCTGAGATGGTAGAAGTACCATGGTCTCATTCATTTAAAAGAGACCACAGGGGCAGGTATTGGGGTTTATTTATTTCACTAGTTCTGTTTTTAAACTACCGTAAATTCCGGACTATAAGCCGCTACTTTTTTCCCACGCTTTGAACACTGCAGCCTATACTACGGTGTGGCTAATGCATGTTTTTTTTTCATGCCGCCAAAAACATTTTGC
The DNA here is from genome assembly GCF_030144855.1 of Hypanus sabinus. Lineage (NCBI taxonomy): Eukaryota > Metazoa > Chordata > Chondrichthyes > Myliobatiformes > Dasyatidae > Hypanus > Hypanus sabinus. Next base: position 66,434,786 of record NC_082724.1, on the reverse strand, counting down.
CTCGTAACAGTAGACCAATAAAATTGAGGAGTAGTTCACAGAGATCCAATGAAATTGTACAATAAATCAAGCGCACTTTCACAATTAAATTATTGTAAATCAGTCATTTGTACTCACCCTCATCAACATGGAAAACACTCGAAGAAAAGCATATGATGCAGCTTTTAAGTTAAAGGCGATCAATCTGGCGGTTGAAGAAGGAAATCGAGCTGCTGCACATAATCTTGGCATAAATGAATCGATGTTGAGACGGTGGAGACGCAAGCGTGAAGAACTGAGTCAATGCAAAAAAACGACAAAAGCTTTCAGAGGTAATCATAGCAGGTGGCCCGAACTTGAAAACTTTCTTGAAGACTGGGTTAACACACAAAGAGCAGGCGGCCGCGGTGTTTCCACCATGCAGATCAGACTGAAGGCTAAAGCAATCGCCAACAAAATGAAAATCGAAGATTTTAGAGGTGGGCCATCGTGGTGTTTTAGATTTATGAGACGAAAAGGCCTGTCCGTCAGGGTACACACGACTCTGTGTCAGCAGCTCCCTCCCGACCACGAGGAAAAGCTTGCTAACTTCCACACATTCACTCAAACAAAGATAGCGGAGAATTCCATCGGGCCAGATGATATCATAAATATGGATGAAGTACCTTTGACGTTTGACCTGCCTCTCACTCGGACTGTTAATAAAAAAACTCGTCCATCACACTGAAAACAAGTGGCCATGAGAGAACGCATTTTACTTGTGTTCTGAGCTGCACAGCATCCGGACTAAAGCTTCCACCGATGGTGATTTTTAAGCGGCTGACAATGAAAGTTCAGTGAAAGCTGCCATCAAGAGTACAAACTCAATTCCAGCTGTGATTCCTGGGGGCACCATGAAGTATTTGCAGCCACTGGACATCAGCGTGAACCGGGCATTTAAAGTGGCGCTGCGCGTTGAGTGGGAGGCTTGGATGACGAGCGGCGAGAAATCCTTTACCAAAACAGGGCGCATGCGAAGAGCATCTTTAACTCAAGTCTGCCAGTGGATCCTAAATGCGTGGAGCCGTGTCACAACATCCACCATCACCAGCGGGTTTCGAAAGGCTGGACTGCTGCGTGATGAAGAGGACCGCGTGCGCTCAAGTGAGAGCGACAACGAAGAGACTGAAGTGAGTGACGAGATCCTGAGGTTATTCAATTCAGGCACTGAAGAAGAGGACTTCGATGATTTTAGTGCGCAGGAGAAAGATGAAAAAGGCGATCAATAACTTTTCCTGGTAGGCTGCAGTATATATTTTTTTACCAGTCGTTAGGAGATATTGGAATGTTGTTCGTGCACTGTTCAGTAAAAAAGTATATGCAACGTAATTTGTGTGTTACCGATACGTATGTATATTTAAAAGTAGCTGTGTTACAGGCACTGTTCAAAAAAAAGCATTTGCAATATATATTTGTTTATGTTACCATACGGATTTAATTAAAAGTTAAAAAATCCTCACGTGTAATATCTTTCTGTGTAAATATCTCATATTACAACGTGGGACACCTGCGGCTTAAAATCCGGTGCGGCCTGTACACAAAATTGATTTTCTTTCTAAAATTAGAGCGTGAGGCTTTTAATCAGGTGCGCTCTGTATTCCGGAATCTACGGTAATTATTTATTTAAGCACATTTTAATTTATTTTTCTATTAATCTGAATTGCTTCTAAACATCTCTGGTCATCAAAGAGAAGTAAAAAGATTTAAAGATATTTGACAATGTTTGTGGATGTGCATCAAAGACCTGGGCACCATTTGGTCCACTTTACAGGAAAGGTCACTGCTTCTAACTGGATTGATTCCATAGAGCTGTGAACTGTACATGGATCAATTCAAAGGATGGATGCATGAGTGAAAATAAATGGCCACATGTTGATTTCTATACATTAGCTTTTTAGTACATTTATTGCAAGGAAATCAAATAATAATTGTTGAGGTCTAATGTTGAAGCAATAAATGTGAATATTGGGAATTTTTAATTAAAACTAAGTGATAAATTGAACACCTGGCAAATGCTGGAAACCTGAAATATAAACTGTTATTGCTGGAAATATCAAATGGCTAGAGAAACTGAGTCAATGACTCGGAATTTGATTTAGTTTTACTGAAAAGTGTGCGGGTGCTGCCTAGCACACTCAACTTGGTTAGAGAAAAAAAGCTGAGGAGGCCGGGGGAGGAAGAGAGAAATGCCAGGCACTAGGTGAAACTTGGAGGGGGAGGGATGAAGCAAAGAGTTAGGAAGTTGATTGGTGAAAGAGACAGAAGCCCATGGAAGAAAGAGGGGGAGGGGGAGTATCAGAGGGAGGCAATGGACAAGCAAGGAGATAACTGAGAGGGACAAGGGGATGGGAAATGTTGAGGGAGGGACATTACTGGAAGCTTGAGAAATTGATGCTCATACCATCAGGTTGGAGGCTATCCAAACGGAATATAAGGTGTTACTCTCTGCCCTCCCCCGACCTTTCAGATCTACTGTTCAGCTTTTTTCCTCCAGTCCTGCCGAAGGGTTTTGGCCCAAAACGTCAACTGTACTTTTTTCCATAGATGCTGCCTGGCCTACTAAGTTCCTCCAGTAGTTTGTGTGTGTTGCCTGGATTTCCAGCATCTGCAGATTTTCTCTTGTTTGTCAACTTGGTTAGAAGTTATTTTAATTTGTGATTTTTCAGTATTCAGATTTTTAAATAATAAAGAAATAGTAGCTGTGCATAATGAAAATGTCCCTATTATATTTTATTTCTCAATTTAATTGTTGTAGAGACATGTAACAATTTTTATATAAAATCTGAAATAATTTGCTGAATATAAATTAAGGCCTGGTTGTCAGTTTTACTTGGACCAATGTGACAGCATGGTGTCATCAAGCACTTACAGCAAATAATTTGATTTGTGTTTTCAAAGTTAATATGTAGTTTGTGAA